>NC_137674.1:83033700-83748428 GCF_963989245.1 Nansenia antarctica
AACGCAGGCAAAAGTGGCAAATGAATATGCTATTTTGGGATTGCATAGTAATTTTCACATTAGAATGAACTTTTGAATTTTGTCAGCTACAAAGCAGCGCATGACTTTGAAAATGAAATGTCAAATGGCTTTGCATTATCATTTTAATATTGACAGCGGATGTGCACATCAGGTACATGACAATGCAAATCATTAGAATTGCATTTGAATATTGTCTGAAAGAATGCATGCAAAAGTGGAACATGCAAATGCAATCTCAAATTGCATTAACATTTGAATAAAGTGCACTATATGCTTCCATACGGCGCGACTGTAATCCCGGTCGGACTGTCTCAGTGCCCAGTGCTGCCCACCCAACCACGTCGCGTCGGGTCTACTGTAAAGCGGGTTAACGTGTCCTTTTCAAAGGTATTAAAATAGACGCAAGGAAACATAACGTCAACCATGTGTTTCCTTGTTGGAAATTATGGATCGTGAATCGTGATTGCTTCTGCACTCTGCAGCAATCGGATTTTGATTGACAGGCAGCTGCATCTCTTCCCCCAACGGCGTTCCGGCACAGAAAGTCTTGCCGGAACGCAGCACCGGACCGTTCCGGCCCACTTTCACCTATGCCCACAACCAACCGCCTCCTTTTTACGTTATGGAAAATTAGTTGATGCTCAGCAAGCTAGCTGTCTATGACCGAAAGACGCGTGTAAAATGTATGCTCCAGTCTCTCTCCCCGTTATGAGTGACTCAATTAATTTAGATAGACCAGTTGAAGTTTTCCCAATTGTCCCATTGTGATGCAATAATCCGTCGCACCACAAACTTTTACAAAATTTGCTAAATTTGACAGTGCGACAAAACTCGCACGCCGTGTGCTTTGTCCCATTAAAAACGAATGGAATCGAATTTTCGCAGTGCGATTAAAATCGGGGCCGTGTGCATTGGGATGAGATTTTCTCATAGACTTCCATTCAAACTTCAAAATCGAATGTTGTCGTGCAACAAAAAACGCACGCCGTGTGCATTGGCCTTTACGACCATTTAGAAACATGTGCTTACGTGCAAGTCAAAGATGACGTCCAAGTACATTTTTATAAATGAGGCCCCAGCTACTGACAGATAAACGTTCAGATTCACCAGCCACTCAATAGTAAATCATTATTTTGTGTCTGAAATAAATCTACCAGCCACTCTCATATTATAGATGTAGCACAATGTAGCCCATGTTGTAGAATGTTGTAGAATGAACTTGTGATTGCTACTGGTGTTTCATAACGTGGTTCCAGTGTTAGCAGCATTCGGCAGAAATCTTCATTTTCCGCAACACTGTTGCAAACATACCCAGTTCAACACAAAACACCTTGTAAATATACCCAGCGATAGACTTGGTAATAGTCGTAGCCTCGGGGAGTAAAAGGGAAAGGGAAGGGAAGCCTGGTCTGCCTCTTAGACATGACTACATTGTAATGATTACAAAGATGCCACTTGAAATGCATGAAATCCAAGTTTATTACATATTCACCTAGTATTTGACTGACCGTCAGTCAGGAATGGTCCCAGTATTGTGGCTTCAGTTGGGTTGTAATTGTGCTTGCTGCAGAGCACAATGTTATTGCTGATATTTTTGTTTTAATCCTGTTCTTTTACCAACTGTTAAGACAACAATAAAGTAAACTAGCTAGCTAGCTAGCTAAAGATATTGGCCCCCCAAATCATTTTACAACTTGTTATAATTATGTTACAATGTTTCTCCGCATTGAAGGTATATAAGCAACGCAGGGTGCGCTCGTAAATTCACTCTGAGAGCGCCGGAGCGCACACTGGGTTCAACGTCATAAAGGGACCAGGTAATTTGATTGGACAAGAGGCATTCCATGAGTGCTGATCAGATTTCCAGGGCGAATTTACGAACGCAGCTAACAGAAGACGCAGCTAACAGAAGACGAAAAAACCGTCAGATCAGATATATAAACAGGTTATTTTGATAAACTGGACACATTTTGGGAATATATATGGTTACTTTCTCGCCTGAAAACATATTAAAACTTCATAAAATGACATGTTAACACTTGTATTGCCAAAATTACAGCTTTTAGCCAATGGAGGTTAAAATGGACGATTTAAATTGCCCGCTGCTAGCCGGTGCGAAATGCATCCTGGGAAAAAGGCGGTGGCTGCGCTTTTTTCCCATGGGTTGTATGTAAAAAGACGGTGAAAAGGCGCTGAAGGCAGCGCTTTTAAAAAAAAAAAAGACGTCTCGTGTGAATGTCCCCTTAAAATGTTCTTGAGGGCAGTGCACGTGGATAAGTACTTTTCAATGGCTGAACAATCTGTGGACTTGATTAGGGTATTGATTAGGGATTCGGGGCGGCTGTGGCTCAGAAGGTAGAGCTGCCGTCTATGCGCATGAGCGGAAGGTGAACGAGAGAGAGAGTCTGAGAAAAAGTTTGAGCGTGTTTTGGCAAACAACAAGCGAACTTTATAATAACATCTTTATTTAAGCAAGTTTAGGATTTTGAGTACCCCGACAGCTTCGTGCTGATCGGGGGCTTCTAAGGACGGACGACATGGCAACGAACACAGCGAACGGAATGGACGACGATGAAAGCAACACGGACAAACGGTACGACGCGAGTTTGACGGTGGAAGTGGGATTGGAGCAGGGAAGCAATATCACTATGATGGAAACTACGAGGCATAAAGGAGGTGTGTGGAAATGTGGAGGGCTGTCGGGATAAAGGAGACAGAAAATATGAGATCACGCTGGCATCGAGGAGAGGGAAGGACAAGCTCACGGATGGTTTTATGATAAAAGACGTGAGAATAATGGGAAAGGACTTGGCAGTGGATGAAATGGTGGTCTCATTTTTAAATCTCCCGGTATATCTGAAGGATGACGTGATCAGGTACAGGCTGGAGTCGTGGGGGGTGAAGGCGGTGTCACCGATCAAGAGAAAGACGTGGCCGGGAACGGACATAGCAGACGGGACGAGATACATGAAGGTGAAGTTCACCGAAGAGGTGAGGTCGTTACCATATTCTACCAAGTTTGAGACCCTGGTTGGAGTGGATCACTTTATGGTGATTCACGATAAACAAGTAAGGGTGTGTAGGCTGTGCATCAAGCCAGGACATTATAAGAGAATGCCCGGAGTTCGTGTGTTTTAAGTGCAATAAACAAGGACATTATGCACGTGAATGCATGGGAAGGAGATATGATGGAGGAGAGAGAGTGAGCAGTGATGAGGAAGAGGAGGAGGAGAAGGAGAAGGAGAAGGAGGAGGAGGAGGAGGAGGGGGTGGAGGTGGAGGTGGAGGAGGAGGTGGTGGAGGGGCACGAAGAAGAGGAGATGGAGGGAGAGGAGGAGGTGGTGGAGGAGGAAGAGGTGGAGACACAAGGAGAAGGTGGGGAAAGGAGCCATGAAGACGTGACGGAAGGAGGAGGACAAGCTGAGGTGGTGGAGGAGACCCAGTTGGAGCCGGAAGTGGAGAGAGGAGCGGAGGGGCCTGGTCCGGTGGAAGTGGAGGGTAAAGAGAGAGAGGAGATTGGAGCCAGCCTCGACAACGCAGTGAGGGATGGAGAGATGGATGAGGCAGGGCTTTCAACAGAGGGCGTGTGGAAAAGAAAAGGTTCAGATGAAGGACTATACGCGGATGTACAGAGGGTGAGGACAAGATCGGGAACGGGTGCAAAAGGTGCACGAGGGAAGAAGACCAAGGTAGGAAAATGACATGGCGGTGCATATGTTACTTTTTTTGTGTGTCTTGACTATGGTCAGGGTTGTTGCTGTCAACACAAATGGACTCAGGGATAGGAAGAAGATGGAGCTTGTGTTGGCAGCATACAGAGAGGAGATCATATGCCTCCAAGAGACGCATTGGACAGAGGACATAATGGAGGAGGTAAGAAGGAGGTGGAATGGACAAGTTTATGTGAGCAATGGAACAGTGTATGCTTGTGGGGTGGCTATTTTGGTAAAGAATGGGGTGGTGAACAATGTAAGGAATATAATGAATGATAATGAGGGAAGAGTGGTGGGAGTTGGGTTTGAATATCAAGGGATATATGAGTATGCACTGTATTGTATATATGCACCAAATGTGGACAAATATAGAAACGGTTTTTTTGAATCTTTGAAAGAGAAATGTGTTGGGAATTGTATTATGGTTGGGGATTATAATGTGGTGGTGGATAGGTTAGATGTAACAAGGGGGGTGAAATTTAGGAATGATCCGTCACGCCCAGTATTATTAGAAATGATGCGCACAAGAGGAATGGTGGATATATGGAGGGAGGGGCACCCTGATGCACAGGTTTTTTCAAGGAGACAAATGGTGATGGGGGTTTTGAGACAATCAAGGATCGATTTGTGTTTAGTGAAGAGGGAGGTGAGGCACCTGGTTGGAAGGGTTGAGTATCGGTTTATGGCCTTTAGTGACCACGATGCTCAGTCTTTCCAGCTAGGTGCGGGGAACGTAGGGGGAAGAGGAGGGACATGGTGCTTTAATGCAAGTTTACTTAAAGATATACGTTTTGGGGTGATAGTAAGAGAGTGTGTGAGTGTTGCTATGGAAGACCAGATGTATGAGAGTGATGTGTGTGTGTGTGGTGGGAAGGGATGAAGGATAAATTAAAAGCTGTAATAATAGCATTCACAAAACGGAGAGGGAAAGAGAGGGTGAGGGAGGAAAGAGATTTGCAGAAAAGGTTAGCAATTGAACAGGAGAGAGTTGATAATATTCCAGGGCATGATTTAACAGAGTATTTGAGGGTGAGGGAAGATTTGAGGGAGTTAGAGAAGAGAAAGTGTGAAGGTGCTTTAGTAAGGAGTAGGGCAAGGTATGTGGTTGAGGGAGAAAGGAGTACAGCATTCTTTTTAGGTTTAGAGAAGAGACAGAAAGAGAAAGGGAAAATTAAGGAATTAGAGAATGATAAAGGTGAAATAATAACAGACTTAGTGGGAATAATGGATACTGTGCAGTCATTTTATACAGACCTATATACATCTGGTGGTGTGAATGAGGAATGTATGAATAAAGTATTAGAAGCAGTGGAAGCTAGGGTGACAAAAGAAGAAGGGAAAATGTGTGATGCAGACCTAAGGGTGGAGGGGGTTAAGACAGCCATCATGGGGTTAAACCCAAATAAGAGTCCGGGTTCGGATGGGTTGACGGCTGAATTTTATAAAGCTTTTGTTGACATCCTGGCCCCTATATTGTGCAGAGTGTATATGTGTATGGGGAATAAAAGGGTGGTTCCGGACTCTATGGGCTTGGGGGTGCTCACTTTATTGTATAAGGGTAAAGGGGACAGGAACAAATTACAGAATTATAGAGCATTATCATTACTTAATTGTGATTATAAAACCATAGCAAAAGTATTAGCTAATAGATTGAATAAAGTAATGAAAAACATGATTGCACCTACCCAGGCCTATGGAGTCCCAGGGAGGGATGTGGCAGAGAATATGTGCACATTAAGGGATGTTGTGAAGGACATGAGGGAGGAAGGGGGTTTATTGTTATCTTTGGATTTAAATAAGGCTTTTGACAGGGTGGAACATGTTTTTTTATTGAAAACAATGGAACATTTTGGGATTGGGGCTGTTATGAGGGATTGGATTGAATTATTATATAAGAATGCAAGAAGTAAAGTAAAGATAGATGGATTATTGACTGACTCCTGCCCTTTGGGGAGATCAATAAGACAAGGGTGTCCACTGCCAGCATTGCTATATAGCATATCTGTGGAGCCATTGGCAGCTTATATTAAGCAGGAGAAAGAAATTAAGGGAATAAATATGCCGGGGGGAGGAGTTAGCATAATCCATCAATATGCAGATGACACGACATGTACTGTCAGGGATGTAAATAGTGTGAACAAAATAATGGGGTGTGTAAACATATATGGAAAGGCTTCTGGTGCAAAAGTGAATGTTGACAAGTCTGAAATGTTGTGTATAGGGGGAGTGAATACAGACAATTGTGGTTTTGATTTGAAAATTGTAAAGGGGATGATAAAAGTGTTGGGGATATATCTTGGAGAGGATGACAGGGAGGCTGTTGATTACACATGGACAGGGGTTTTGAATAAAATAAGAACAACATTGAATTATTGGAAGCAAAGGAACATGAAACTGAAGGGAAAAGTTGTAATTGTTAATGCACTGTTAATGTCAAACTATGTTTATGTATTAGGTGTATTGAATGTACCAGAGTGGGTTCTAAAAGAAACCAGGATGTTAGTGTCAGATTTTTTGTGGAGAGGAAAGGGGGTTAAAATAGCGTATGATGTATTAGTAGCAGATTATGATAAAGGAGGGTTGAAACTGGTAGATTTGGAGGTAAAGATGAGGGCAATGAGAGTCAGAACAGTCAAAAGGTTTTTGTATGGGGAGGAAGGACATGGATGGAAAGGATACTTTAGTGAATGGGTACATAGATGTGGGGGGTGTGGGGATTATGGGTTGTTGATGTGCTTTAAAGCACGGATGTATGATAGGGTGCCGGAATTCTATAAAGAGGTGTTTAAAGCCTGGGGTCGTTTTTTGCCTGAGGTAGGATATGAGTGTGAGAAGAGAGGGGAGATACTAAATGTTCCAGTTTTATTGAACCCTGTAATAAGAAGAGAGGGGAAAATGTTAGAATCTAGGAGTTTCTGGAGGGCAGGACTGATTAGAGTAAGGGATTTTAGGTATGAGGTAGTGCCAGGGTTCCTATCAGAGCAGGCAATTATAGAAGTTGTTAGGGAAACAGGTGAGGAGATGAGAAGGGGAGAAATAGTGAGCATGTATAATAAAATAAAGCAGAGTATACCAGGGGAGTGGGTGAGTAGGTTAGATAGGGAGTTAAGAGGGAAGGAGCAAACAGAGTTACCTCGGTTAAGACTAGGAAAAGGGGAAACAGTGCGGGACTTCTCAGCTGTTAAGGTGAAGGAGTGCTACTGGGCACTGTTGGAGAGCAGAGTGAAGGAGCCTGCGGCAGAGAAGGTGTGGAGGCAGGTGTTCCCAGGATTGGAGGTGAAGAATATATGGAGGAATTTATTTTTAAAATATAATAGTTTAGAATGTACACATTTTGATTTTATGCTCAGGCATAACAGGGTTTATACTAAGGTGGTGTTGCATCAGGTAGACAGAACAGTTTCGAGGGAGTGTGATGTGTGTGGGATACAGGATGAGAACTTAATGCATATGCTTTTTGAATGTAGAGAAATGAAGGGATTCGAAGAAAGGTTGAAAGGACTAGTGAAGAAGCACTGGGGGGTGGAGGTGGTGGGGATGCAGGAGTGGAGGAGGATGGTGGTTTTTGGGGTGGAGGGAAAGAGGAGGGGAGTGAATATATGGTGTTTAAATTATGTATTATCACAGGCTAGGTATGCAATTTATTTGAGGAGAAATTTAGCAAGATTTGAGGGAAAGTGGATAACGGTGTGGAAAGTCTTTGAGGGATTGGTCAGGAAGAATGTGGGACTGATGCACAAGACAGGGCAAAAAGATTTTGAGAAGTTGTTTATTAATAATAATAATAATAATACATTTATTTTATAAGGCGCCTTTCATGGCACTCAAGGTCGCCGTACAACACAGTTACAAGAATACAGTCAAACAGTTAAAAAATTACAATCAAACAATTACAAATTACAATATAAAAAGCAGCAGCAGCAGGGCATTCAATAGTCGGGAGGGTGGCTCAGAGATAAGCCTGCCTGAAGAGGTGTGTTTTGATGTGTGTTTTGAATGGGTTTATGGTGTCAATGTTCCTAATGTCGGGGGGGAGGGAGTTCCAGAGGCGAGGGGCAGAGCGGCTGAAAGCTCTTGCCCCCATGGTGGACAGACGGGCAGGGGGGACAGTGAGGTTGATGGCGGAGGCTGACCTGAGGGACCGGGTGGGAATGTTGAGGTGGAGGAGGTCGGACAGGTAAGGGGGGGCGAGGTTGTGGATGGCTTTGAATGTGTGGAGGAGGATTTTGTAGTCAATGCGTAGTTTAATGGGAAGCCAATGGAGTTGTTGTAGAACGGGGGTGATGTGACTGATGACAGGGGTTCTGGTGATTATACGGGCAGCAGCATTCTGGACCAGTTGGAGCTTATGGAGGAGTTTGTGTGGGAGACCAAAGAGAAGGGAGTTGCAGTAGTCTAAGCGGGAGGTGACTAGAGAGTGGACCAGGATAGCAGCGCTGTTGGGAGTGAGTGACGGGCGGAGGCGGTTGATATTTCGAAGGTGAAAGTAGGCGGACCGGATGGTGTTGTTGATATGGGTATGGAAAGATAGGGTGCTGTCGAGGACGACACCCAGACTCTTAACCTGAGCGGAGGGAGAAACTAAGGAGTTGTCAATAGAGAGGGTGAAACTGGGTTGCTTGGTGAGGGAGGATTTGGAGCCAATGAGTGCTATCTCGGTTTTGTTGCTGTTAAGTTTGAGAAAGTGGGAGGGGAACCAGGATTTGATTTCCTGTAGGCAGGCACAGAGGGAAGAGGGTGGGAAGGTGGATGAGGGTTTAGAGGAGACATAGAGCTGGGTGTCGTCCGCATAACAGTGAAAATGTATGTTGTGTTTACGGAATATTTGACCGAGTGGGAGGAGGTAGATGATGAATAGGATGGGGCCAAGGACAGAGCCCTGGGGAACACCAGAGGAGAGGGGGGAGGTATGGGATGAGAATGATTTTAACTGGATGAATTGAGTGCGACCAGAGAGATATGAATGGAACCAGTCCAGGGGAGAGTCGGATATGCCAATGGAGGCTAGTCGGTCGAGGAGGATGGAGTGGGAGATGGTGTCAAAGGCTGCGGTCAGATCAAGGAGGATGAGAATGGATAAATGTCCAGAGTCAGCTGCCATCAAGAGGTCGTTTGTGATTTTAATGAGGGCTGTTTCTGTACTGTGACGGGGGCGGAAACCGGATTGGAATTGTTCATAGAGGTTATTGTTATAGAGGTGGGCCTGAATCTGTGATGCGACAACTTTTTCCAGAATTTTTGAGATAAATGGCAGATTAGAGATTGGGCGGAGGTTATTGAAAATGTTGGGGTCTAGACAAGGTTTCTTCAGTAGGGGTGTAACAGCAGCAGATTTGAGCGGGGAAGGGACGGAACCAGAGGTGAGAGAGGAGTGGATGATGGCTGTTATCAGGGGTAGAAGAGAGGGAAGGGAGGCTATAACCAGGGAGGATGGCAGGGGATCAAGTTGGCAGGTAGAAGGCTTGGATGTCTGGATAAGTTTTGTTAAGTCAGTCGCTGAGGGGAGTTGAAAGCAGGAGAGAGGTAGGGAGAGGGGGGGATTGGGAACAAAAGGAGGCGGACGACTAGACGTGTGAGGGGTCAGTTGCTGGTGGATGGACGAAATTTTAGAGTCGAAAAATGCCATTATGGAGTTACAGTGGTCAGTGGAGTAGAAGTGAGGTGGAAGAAGATCAGGGGGGCGGAGAGAATTGTTGATCACTGAAAATAGGGCCCTGGTATTCCCAGCACTAGAACAGATTTTTTCTGCAAAGAATTCGGATTTGGCGGATGAAATGGCGTCTTTATAAAGGAGGATGTGAGCATGGTACATTTGTTTATGAACAGTGAGTCCAGTTCTATTGAAAAGACGCTCCAGCTGACGACCTTTGGCCTTCAGCTGGCGCAGGTGGGGGGAGAACCAGGGGGCAGAGTGGGGGAAAGAGACAGGCCGGGTTTTAACGGGGGCAAGTGAGTTGAGCAGAGATTTAAGACCATCGTTATACAAATCAACCAACTGATCCGGGGTGTATGGGGGGGTGATAATGGAGAGATTATCAATGCCAATTGAGAGGTCAGCTAGGTTGATATTTCTGATGTTGCGGAAGGATATGACGCGAGATTGCTTGGTTTTGGACAATGTTAGACATAGCTTAAAGGAGACAAGTTTGTGGTCAGAGATGGGGAGGTCGGCAGCAGAGCAATTTTGAGGAGTGACACCTGAACAGCAGACTAAGTCCAAAGTATGACCTTATTAGGGATTGTGGGTTTATAAGGGTGGGGGTGGATGGAGGGTTGGAGTTTGATTTAGATTTATGAAGATGTTTTTTTATTGTTGCATTCATTTGTTATTGATTTATGTTAAAGGGTTATTTTGGTTATGAAGGACTGACGGAATAATAGATGGATGCATCTCATACCAAAATGGTATGGGTGTGTTTTGTTTTTATTTATTGGTTTTTAAATTTATTTTATTTGAATTAGAATACAATGAAGGCTATAAAATGAACATGTATGAATATGTATAGCTATGATTGTATTTAAAAGAATATTTTTATAATAAAAGATTAAAAAAAAGAAAAAAAAAAGAGCTGCCGTCTAATGATTGCAAGGTCGGCAGATCGGCGGTTCGAGCCCCGCCTGGCCACATGTCGAAGTGTCCTTGGGCAAGACACTGAACCCCAAATTGCTCAGCAGTGAGCGGGCCGGCACCTTGCATGGTAGCTTGCCACCATTGGTGTGTGAATGTGTGTGAATGGGTGAATGAGAGGCCGTTGTAAAGCGCTTTGGATAAAGGCGCTATATAAGTGCAGTCCATTTATCATTTACCATTTACCATTTAGGGTACCCTGACACCTGAATTAAAACAGTCTGTGGGGTGGCTGTGAGTCTAGCACAAGGTGACATTCTGAGAGGAAATAAATCGGAATGGAAAAAACTTTGGCAACATAGTCAAGAGTCTTAAAACCCCCCAAAAGGTTACAAATGTAAAAGAGATGAGGGACAACCCTTACAATGGGACACGCACACCTGTCACCCATCAACCTGAGACTTCTACTGCCCCCCAGCACTGCGTCTCCTAAAGACACCCGCTTTCCCCTCTACTGTGTCCCTAAAAACTTCTATTGCCCCCCTTGTACTGTTTCTCTGTTTCCCCAGTGTAAAAAAACAAACAAAAAAAAGGTTTAGAAGAAGGTTTTTCCTTCTATCAATGGCCCCGGGCCTGAGCTGGATTACTCTTCCTGCTACGACTGGTGGATTGATGATTCACTTGCTTAGTATTCAAATGTATTGATTGTAAGTCGCTTTGGAATAAGGCGTCTGCTAAATACCAAAAATGTAAATGTAAATGTAAAATGTAATCCCAATAAAGGAACACAGCAAGCATACCCTTTCATTCATCAATCATCAATCATAGATGCAGTCATCAATCATAGACTAGATCATAAATCAGGCACGTTGAGACCACACAGCACTAGGATGGATCCCCTAATGAAAGTGGTGGAGGAATGTTTCCAGCCCATAATGTACATTTGTGCGGTACCACCACGGCACACGGGGTCAGAGGTCATGCGAGAGTGCGACCTGAGACAAAAATGGCATCCCCCCAAATCCCCCAGCTGCCCCTCGGGGGCCACATCATGCCGTGCCAAATATTTCCCTCCCAGGAGAAAAACAGTAACAATGATCTGGCATGCTTCCTAATTTTAACTGTGCGTTCCCGCCGAAGCCACCAATATAAATAGGCTCTTTAAAATAGGAACTCTCTGTGCTTGGGACATTCTCTAGACACTAGGGGAGCCCAGAGAGACACCTGTTGCCATCCCTCAGACTACCACATTGTCTCAGGCCGGAGCAATGCCACCCTGCAAACCAGAGCACTGACACGACAGGATCACTTTACACGTTGCCCAGAGAACGCTATACCAACCAGACACCAGAGCAGCACAACAGCCTAGAATACAGAGCCTTGGCTAATCATGTAATGCTTTCGATTTATGATCATCTAATTGCGGACCCAATGACACAAAGGGTATTCTTAGAGAGGAAGCTTTGAAGTTGTCTTTCCATGAGTACAGCAGCGCATAAAGGCACCATTGTTTAACTATAGTTTTAACTTCTGTTAATTGCTAACAATGAGCTCTTTCATGTTTACTATGGGTCTGACAGTGATGCTAAATACTGTCTTGAGCAGAGTTATATGTCTAAGTGGTAATATATTGTATACTGTACAGAACCGCTGAACACTCTTACAGCAGCAATAGTGTCTGCTGAAAATTACGATGAGTCTGTAGTAATCTAACATCTGTGTGTGTTGCTGAAATAGTAGGCAGCCATATAAACCAAAATGTGACACGTTCTAATGCTTTGGTCCCCATGTCGGAATCTGATGTAATGATCTGACTTTTCTTTCGAAAAATGTGAATACATTTCTGCGTTGTTGAAAATCAATGACACATTGCTAGTCAACTAACACAGCTTGTTTTGTGAGGCTGCTAACAATGTAAAGTAGTCCAGATTCACACACAGCTTAGTGAAATACATAAAATGTATATTACCTGCTTCTGTATTGGTCATCCTACTGGATATCTACAAGACAAAAGAAACAGATATATCAAAAAACAGATCAACATACGTAGATATGAAAACATAATGTGACCTATTATTAGGTCCTTGACATTAAGTCTCAATCATGCATTTATGTTTACAGCAAATGTACTGTATTTGTGTGAGAAAAGAAGGGAAAAAAGCAACTGGAGTCATTAAGTGGTGGGTACATAAAAAAGAAAAGGAAAAAAAAGACAGAATAAGCTTTTGTAACAAAGACCTGGGCCCCGTTCCACTAAGCCAGATTATCTTCTAAGCCTCGATAAAGTTCTAAGCCTCGATAATGTTAGCTTGCGTTCGGTTCCATCAATGTGGCTCAAATAATTCGCTGCTTGGTTGAGCTCCTTCTGAGTCGGATATAATTAGCCTGGTCGCGAGTAGGCTAAAACACTGGCTAAAGTAATACGTGCGTCAAAAAAGGCTCACAGGCGGAAACTACATCCCGAACGACAGTTCCTCTTTTAGGAAATATTAGTTCCCACTTCACACAAGATAGATAGATGGATAGGTTGACTGTGTGATAGATAGATAATTTGATATTTTGAAAGTGTGATCGATCGATAGATAGTTTGGTTGTGTGATAGATAACTTGATATTTTGAAAGTGTGATAGATAGATCGATAGATCAATAAATAAAAGTGTAAAAAAAAAGAAAAAGGTAATTCTCTCAACTTGCATTGCTGTCATCACAGCGGTCTGGCTGGCGCAGTGGTCAAGGCAGCCAGCTAGAGTTCCAAAGGTTGCGTGTTGACTTGACTAAGTGTTTTTTTCTGATCCACCTTTAGTGGAACGGCCCCCTGGGGCCGGATTTAGTTTAGTTTAGTTTATTTATTTAGCACATGATTGCTTGTGCATAGCACACTTAAAACATGCAAATAAGACCAGAGAAACACTTAATACATGTAAATAAGACCAGAGAAACACTTAATACATGTAAATAAGACAAGAGAAACACGTAATACATGTAAATAAAACAAGAGAAACACTTAATACATGTAAATAAGACAAGAGAAACAACAAACAAAATCATATCCATGGGGCAAAATGGTAGGATGGCACAAAAAAAACAGAAAAAAGCCACAAGGATACATAGCTTGCTCAGAACACATCAAGAAAAGACAAACGGAAAATAAGAGCATTAAAGACCTAGCTGGTCTAAGTGGCACAAGTACCAACAGATGTATGATTATAACCAAGCATGCATCCAATCAGCGAGCCAGCCTCCCTCCCTGCCCTACTGTCCCTCTCCTCTCACCGTAGATCATCCCCTGCTGTTAGAATGTATGACTCAATCTGGAAAGGGCCTTGAGCAGAGGTGAGATGATTTAAGTGGCCCTTGAAAGCTGAATGCTTATTTAAAATGAGAACCGTGTTTTGACATTCCTTAACTAATCCCCAGGGGTCTTGCTTTCACTTCTGCTCTCTCCCCTTCTACGTGTGTGTGTGTGTGTGTGTGTGTGTGTGTGTGTGTGTGCCCATCAGTCATCTGGGCCCACCTCCATTAACGTCTTTTAGACATGGACTAATACAGCCTGTCAGCTCCCAGCCAACATCTCAATGGAAACATCTGGAATTATGGCATTTCAACACGATATACATCAATTAGATCAGGTTAATAATAATAATGATTCATTGTATTTATGTAGCGCTTTTCCGGGGCTCAAAGGCGCTGACAATATGGGAAAAACAGAAAACACAGAAACAACAAGCAACAGATAACATGAGCACATAGAACACAGAGTTAACGAACAGGCACAGGGAACAATTAACACAGCAATGTCCAGCGGGGGAGGGGGGTGGCGGGGAGGGGGGTTAGGGATAGGGGAGATGGTTAGGGGTAGGGGAGGTTGTATGCATGGGAGAACAGGTAGGTTTTGAGGTGGGATTTAAAAGTGGAGAGTGAAGGTAAGGTTAAGTATCATTGGGATTGGATGACATTTTAATCTAAATCTCAAAGGCTTCCAATATATTCTTTGTTGGTAAACAGTTGATCATTAATAACAGTAAACCTACGCCGTCCACATAGCAGACAGCTCCTCCAGACAAGCCAACCTCACCTGTGGGGTCCCTCTGGGCTCCATCCTCGGTCCCATCTTGTTCTCCCTCTACATGCTCCCCCTCTGTCTAATCCCTCAACGCTACCAGATCTCATTCCACTGCTATGCGGACGACACCCAGCTTTACTTATCAATCAACACGGACGACCCCGCCGATCTGATGCGCCTGATGGACTGCCTCCACGATGTGAAGGAGTGGATGGCCCAGAACTTCCTACAGCTGAATGAGAGCAAGGGGGAAATCCTCCTCATCGGCAACACCACCGCCATCACTCAGCTCAGCACCAACATGGGAAGCCTGTCCACCCTTGTCAGACCACATGTCAAGAACCTCGGTGTCATCTTTGACTCCGAGCTCAACCTTAACCGACAAGTGAGCTCCGTCGTGAAGTCATGTTTCTACCAACTACGTATCATAGCCAAGATCAAGTCCTTCCTCACCCCCAGTGACCTGAGGAGGGTCGTCCTCATGCTAATTTCATCTAGGCTCGACTACTGCAACTCACTCTATGCTGGACTTCCTGATAAGACCATCTACCGCCTGCAGCTAGTCCAAAATGCCGCTGCCAGGCTGGTGTCAGGCACTAAAATGAGGGACCACATCTCCCCTGTCCTCATCTCCCTTCACTGGCTCCGAGTAAAGAAGAGAGTGAAGTTCAAGATCTGCACCTTCGTCTACAAAGCTCTCAACAGTCTCGCCCCACCCTACATCAAGGACCTCCTGGACCTGTCTTCCACCTCAAGGCCCAGGCTCAGGTCCGACGCCCAACTCAGCCTGAGGGTCCCCCGCACCAACCTCAAGAGGAAGGGTGACCGTGCCTTTGCGGTGATAGCACCGACCCTGTGGAACGCGCTCCCTTCCGCCATCAAGTCTGCCCCCACTCTGGACTCCTTTAGAGCCAAGTTAAAAACCCACCTCTTCGTCAATGATGTTCCCTAAGTCTACCCTCTATTTGTTGTAAATTGTATCCCTTGAGATGTTCGCTTAAGTAGTCTGTGTCTGTTTGCTTTCTGTGTTCCTTGTCCTTGTCCTTGTCCTATCTGTTCCTTTACCCGGGCTGCGCCCCGGGCCGATGTAAAAGTTGGATGGGGGGCGCATTATAAATAACATTAACATTAACATTAACATTAACATTAAACAACATTTGAGAAAGTCTAGACTAGAACATTCATAATATGGTAAACATCACTATTAAAAAATGATTGAGACTAGATAAGAATGTAAAGCATCCTTAAACACAGACAGAAAGACAGGATGAGAGGTCTAAGAGAAGAGAAGATCTATGAAAACAAGATGTTGTCTGATTCTGTTCAAACAGAGGATGAACGTCGGGGTCTCCCCAGTGCCCTTTGACCTTGGGGGTTGAACTACAGTAGGATAAGGACAGGATTGCTGGAGACAAAGGGTCTGAGATCTCTTCTCCAGATCTGGTCTGATTCCCTCTCTCTCCCACCCCCCATCCCCCTCTCTCACCCACCCCGCCCCCCTCTCACACACACACACACACACACACACACACACACACACACACACTGATTTACAGCCTTGTTTGTTTGCCCTGTCTTCCTATTTCTCCAAAAAAGGAACAAAACAGAACATCTCCCACACCCCTCTGTCTCACCCCTCTGTCTCATCCTCGCTGTCTCCCACACCCCTCTGTCTCACCCTCGCTGTCTCCCACACCCCTCTTGTCTCACCCTCGCTGTCTCCGACACCCCTCTGTCTCACCCTTGCTGTCTACCACACCCCTCTGTCTCACCCTCGCCATCTCCAACATCCCCTGTCAACAATAGTATGTTCAGAGAGATCTCTGTAGGTTGTTGGTTCAAATCCCCCATCAGACCTCCTATATCACTGAGCAAAATATGTGAGAGGGTTTGGTGGGAAAGTCCCCAAGTAGGGCAAGTACTATTACTACTGTAATCTGAAAAAAGCATAAGATATGTTTTTTTGAATGTTTTTTTGTTTTTTTCTGAGTGGGGCAGTCCCACTCATATTTTAACATTTTTTTGGGACAGATACAGTGAAAACAGACAGGAAAGTAAGGAGAAGAAGGGAGAGAGAGGGCATGTCAGCAGGTTATGGGCCGGATTCTAACCCATGCCAACATGGGCATATGTGTGCGCTGTAGACCGCGGTGCTAGACCACTGGACCACCCCAGGCCACAATAGATTACTTTGTCTTGCATAGATGATATACTTACTTACTTACTTACTTAGACAATTGTATTTGTTGTAAGTCGCTTTTGGATAAAGGCGTCTGCTAAAATGCCAAAAATGTAAAATATGGAAACAACTTAAGGGGAAATCTAAAATGGGAGCACATTGGTTGCTTTTGATAAAACCCCCACAGAGGTTATTTCAGGGCGAAACCCCAGGCCACATGCTTATTT
Source organism: Nansenia antarctica (assembly GCF_963989245.1). Classification (NCBI taxonomy): domain Eukaryota; kingdom Metazoa; phylum Chordata; class Actinopteri; order Argentiniformes; family Microstomatidae; genus Nansenia; species Nansenia antarctica. The sequence goes on from NC_137674.1 coordinate 83,050,471, forward strand.
GAATGTTGGTACACCTCAAACCTAATACCGGAGAAAATCACTCTGAATCAAAACACACATGTTTGCTACCATCGCATTGGTAGCTAGCTAGCAGCTAAGAAAGAACATGGCTATGAAGATCTAACTGCATGTTTAGCACATCACAACATGCTGATAGAACATCAACATGCTAAAAACACATAACTACACATAATTAGATGATCACACAGTCCTTGCTTTTGAACACGTCGTAAAACATAAGTTTGTTTACAAGCCATGTATCACTAACCCAGTAGCCACAATCACTAACCCAGTAGCCACAAAGCAGGACAACAGACGATGAGTCCAATCCAATTCACAAATTAAAAGTATTTAGTGATCCTAAAACTATTGTTTGTTATATTGAGTGGCCTCTTCAACACTTAAACTTTGGTAATATGACGAAAAAAAACTGAAAACATGTAAAAAAATAAATAAAAAGCTTTTTGGTCATTTGTGCGACTTGAGAATTGCCGGCATGCGGACCTTTTCACCAGACCGTGTCACATATACATATAGATCACCTGATGCCTTTGCAATGAATATGGAGCAGAATGAATAGAGAAGAGATGAATAGAGGTAGAGCCGTCGTCTAATGAACGCAATGTTGGCAGATCAGCGGTTCGAGCCCCGGCTGGACACATGTCGAAGTGTCCTTGGGCAAGACACTGAACCCCAAATTGCTCCCAGTGAGCAGGCACTGCTCACTGGGAGTATGTATGTATTCACCCCCTTTGTTATGAAGCCCCTAAAAAGTTCTGGTGCAACCAATTACCTTCAGAAGTCACATAATTAGTGAAATGAAGTCCACTTGTGTGCAATCTAAGTGCCACATGATCTGTCAGTATATACACACCTTTTCTGAAAGGCCCCAGAGGCTGCAACACCTAAGCAAGAGGCACCGCCAACCAAACACTGCCATGAAAACCAAGGAACTCTCCAAACAAGTTTGGGACAAGTCAGGGTTGGGTTATAAAAAAATATCAAAATCTTTGATGATCCCCAGGAGCACCATCAAATCCATCATAATCAAATGGAAAGAACATGGCACCACAACAAACCTGCCAAGAGAGGGCCGCCTACCAAAACTCACGGACCGGCCAAGGAGGGCATTAATCAGAGAGGCAGCACAGAGACCAAAGGTAACCCTGGAGGAGCTGCAGAGTTCCACAGCAGAGACTGGAGTATCTGTCCATAGGACCACAATTAGCCGTACACTCCATAGAGCTGGGCTTTATGGAAGAGTGGCCAGAAGAAAGCCATTACTTTCAGCTAAAAATAAGAAGGCACGCAAAAAGGCATGTCGGAGACTCCCAAAATGTATGGAGGAAGGTGCTCTGGTCAGATGAGACTAAAATTTTACTTTTTGGCCATCAAGGAAAACGCTATGTCTGGCGCACACCCAACACATCCCATCACCCCAAGAACACCATCCCTGGGGCAGTTTTTCAGCAACAGGGACTGGGAAATTGGTCCGAGTCGAGGGAAAGATGGATGGTGCTAAATACAGGGATATTCTTGAGCAAAACCTGTACCAGTCTGTAAGTGATTTGAGACTAGGACGGAGGTTCACCTTCCAGCAGGACAATGACCCCAAGCATACTGCTAAAGCAACACTTTAGTGGTTCAAGGGGAAACATATAAATGTGTTGGAATGGCCTAGTCAAACCCCAGACCTCAATCCAATTGAGAATCTGTGGTCAGACTTGAAGATTGCTGTTCACAAGCACAAACCATCAAACTTGAAGGAGCTGGAGCAGTTTTCCCTTGAGGAATGGGCAAAAATCCCAGTGGAAAGATGTGGCAAGCTCATAGAGACGTATCAAAAGCGACTTGCAGCTGTGATTGCCGCAAAAGGTGGGTCTACAAAGTACTGACTTTAAGGGGGTGAATAGTTATGCACATTGACGTTTTCTGTTATTTTGTCCTATTTGTTGTTGTTTGCTTCACAATAAAAATAAAATCACATCTTCAAAGTTGCAGGCATATTCTGTAAATTAAATGATGCAAACTTTCAAACAATCCATTTTAATTCCAGGTTGTGAGGCAACAAAACACGAAAAATGCCAAGGGGGGTGAATACTTTTGCAAGGCACTGTAAGTGCAGTCCATTAACCAGTCCATTTACCATAAACAGTTGTTAACTTTGCTATAAAATCAAAACCTTAATCTACATGATTGTAAGACAGATTGGCAGCAGGCAGCATATGTTGTTAAGGTTGCTCTTAAGCAGTGTTGTCATGGCAGTAGAAGCACGCTCAGTATCAGCAAGGTCTTGATGTCCTATATGGCTGCTGCATTGCTGTGACACCAAGGAGAACCGAAGGTCTTGACAAAAGGTAGCAGGTGGCAAAACCACTCATTCTGACATTACAAACACATCGTAAAAACAAACTTGCAGAAACACCAGAGAAAATCAGTCAATACCAAGTGAAATACCAACAAATGTATACTTAGTAATTATCATGTTAGCCAGTTTACATTAGGGATGCAACCTCAACAAATATGTTCAAGTCAAGACTAAAAACCCATCTTTTTAATATTGCCTTTAAATGAAAAAATAATTAAATTATGATTATATAATGATTGGAGCACTTTGAGCTGCAACGTTTGCAGGAAAAGCGCTATACAAATAAAATTGTATTATTATTATTATTATTATCATGTTGAATTTACAGTACATTCCATGCATGCATTGTATATATAACATGTGGTTAATACTGTATATTCTGAGAACAGGTTAAGAAGACGAGGGCGTCAGAGAGCTGATGTGTAGTGACTGGTGTAGATACAAGAAGATTCCTGCATATTGACTGTGACATTTAGCACAGAAGGGTAGAATTTGATTACTAGTTAACACTTACAAGTCATTTCATATTGTAGCACTTTACTGAGGCAAACATGGCTGTCTAAACTGACACAACTGTCAATATTGTTGACCTAATACCTCAGTCTGCACAGACCAGTGTCTGACCTACATTAAAACATAAAGCTATACAAATTAGCACTTAAAAAGTGGATGCCTAGCCCCAATGGAGCCTAGGCCATTTTTGACATGGCTTCAAAACATTGCCATGACAACCCAGAAAGAGTACTCCATCCCAGAGTGCATCAGTTCTCCCCAGTCTCAGTCAGATGGTAGTATTACTAGTAGTACTGTCAACTAATGATTGCCTCCATGCCACGCCGCATTGATGCAGTAATTCGTGCAAAAGGAGCCCAGACGAAGTACTGAGTGCATAAATTAACATACTTTTCAGAAGGTCGACATTTCTGTATTATAAATCCTTCATTTGATTGGTCTTATGTAATATTCTAATATTTTGAGATACTGGATTTTTGATTTTCATGAGCTGTAAGCCGTAATCATCAACATTCAAACAAAAAAGGCTTGAAATATTTCACTTTATGTGTATGGAATCTAGAATATGAAGTCAAAAAATAAGTTTCACTTTTTGAATTAAATTACGGAAAATATTGAACCTCTACAATATTTTTTTTTATGCACCTATATCTGATATTCTAAGCAGACCTATGCATGAAGGCATTTCAGCCAATGGCAGGATGCATGTGCCCCTCCACACCTATTCATCTTCTGTGGTAGTGCCTAAGACCTGCACCTTGTATCCATGGGAGAATAGCCTGTTTTACTGTCAGTGTAAAAGGGAAAAAAAAGATCGAAAAAGCGCTCTTGGGGTTAAGCGCCGACCACGTAACCCCAGGGTTCCCGGTTCGATTCCGGCTGCGGACATATCCTGCATGTCATCCCTTCTCTCTCTCTCTCTCTCTCTCTCTCTCTCTCTCTCTCTCTCTCTCTCTCTCTCTCTCTCTCTCTCTCTCTCACCCATCCTTCCTGTCAAAATCTCTACTGTCTCTACCAATAAAAAGAAAAATATGAGTGGGACTGGCCCACTCAGAAAAAAACTATAGAAAAAGCACTCTTGGCATCAGTTTTTACAGTGACCCACAAGCTGCAGCACAGACAGATGTGGTCCCAGGAGCAAAGCCTCATCATCTACTATCCGCCTTTATTAAAACCTTGTTGCAGGAAAACACTCCTCTATATTTAGTATGTATTGAATGTTTAACAACTAACAGGAATACATTCCATCACATCAGAGGTGGGTAAAGAAGTTATCCATCACGTTTACTTTGCTGTCCCTATTGTTAAAAACATGTATATGTGACACGTTCTAATGCGTTGGTCCTATCGACAACCAATGAAAATGTTCCGACTTTTCTTTTGAAACACGGAACTACGTTTCAACGTTGTTGAGAACCACAACACACACTCGCTAGTCAAGCCAAAATACTGCAACAACGCAATGGATTGGGTGAGTAATCCCCCCACTGCTACCTAGTTAACTATAACACTACTTTACATTGTTAGCAGGCTCACAAAACAAGCTGTGTTAGTTGACTAGCGATGTGTCATTGATTTTCAACAACGCGAAAATGTATCCCGATATGAGGACCAAAGCATTAGAATGTGTCACATATCGTGAGCTTAGAATTATAAGGTTCTATCTCCATTTAGGGCAGTTCAGAGATATTGAGATATTACGTTTTTACATTCCATTATGTTTTGTGAGATGGAACCTTTGTATTTGATTAATTACTAACTCAAAAATGTCAACATTTTAATAATAACACCACACAGGCATTAATAAACACCTAATGGATCAGATTATGTACAAAACTCACCCAAACTTGACCCAAAATTGAGATAGAACCTTATAATTCTAACATCACGATATGCTAGGTGGTTTGACAGAGCAATCACAGGCGATCCATCCATCCAGCCACTGAACAGCTGAGTAGGTGGTATCTCTTTGGAGCCTCATACATTAAAAGCATTGGAGCAGATACAGCGGTCCAGTCGTGTTCAGACAGAGAGGATGCCCAGCAACATGTGCCTTGCTTCTGCTGCAGTGGAACATTCCAGAGCACATACAAATACCTAACATTCACATGTGCAGCAAGGCCTGGGGAGAGCTGGTGGAGGCGGAGCCTGTGGCATAACACTGGAACAGCCGTGCCTGTTTACCTACTATTTTTCAATGCTAAGCTGCTATTTACACACAACGACCACTACCACTGCCGCTTGTAAATTAGCCTGCTTCCTACACAGAAAAACTGTAAAATAGCTTTATATTAGCTTATCCTGATCCTGAAATGTAAGGATACTGAGTGGTAGAACGCACATATCTAGGAAAAGTCATGAAAGGAGGGTCCTGAAATTTGATTGAGTGCAAAGATATAAACAACATATTTCACTCACGGCTGATTAAGTGTTAACTATGGGATCCTTGAATAAAGTGGGCCAAGTAGCACTTTGAATATACTATTCTTGAGACAATTGAGAATACACACATGTATCCTGTAGTAGCGCTTCTGTTTAGTTAGCCTGAGGTAGAGATTAAATCAATGCTGTGTCTAGGCTGAACATAAAGAGTTACAGGCAGAATGCCAACATCCCGCTCTCTCACCCTGAGGTGTGGTGACAGGAAAAAAATGCACACAAAGTGATGTCAAAATGCTTACACAAAACATTTCTCTCACTCGTCTCATAGCTTTCCATCCACTCGTATGACAGGCTGCTTTAGCGGCTATTAGTCAATTGCCGTGCTATTTGGACAGCTTATTCTTAGCCCCCATGACATCAGCTCAGACCTCGATCACATTTTTCGCTCCTTGCTGGTAGAAATGTCACACCGACTCCAAAGCTCTTATGTAAGAGAGCCATGGTGGAGTGTGAGGGAACCACTGCCAGGGGGGAAAGGGAGAGCCTGCTCTTGTCCGCAGTGTGGAAGCGGCGCTGACCTCTTCACCCATCTGTATTGTGACACTTTTACAAGCAGGCCCATCTCGCCAAGCGCAGCAACCTCAGCTTAACCTTCCTGGAGGCAGAACAGATCCCAGCCTCATGGGAAAAGGGCCCAGTAATCTATGGCCATCCCACTGAGCCGAAAAGAGGAAATCTTTTCCCAACCACAACACCTGTTAGGTGTGGAGGGCCACACTCTAGACCCTCCACACAGAACAGCCCAGCTTGGTTCTCATTTGTGACGCATTGTAATGCTTTGGTCCTCATGTGGGGATCTGATGTAATGATCAGACATTTCTTTCGAAAGAAATGTATTCACATTTGTGTTGTTGAAAATCACTGACACATCGCTAGTCAACTAAGACAGCTTGTTTTGTGAGCCTGCTAACAATGTAAAGTAGTGTTATAGTTAACTAGGTAGCAGTGGGGATTACTCACCCAATCCACTGCGTTGTTGCAGTATTTTGGCTTGACTGGCGAGTTTGTGTTGTGATTCTCAACAACGGTGAAACGTAGCTCTGTGTTTCAAAAGAAAAGTCTGAACATTTTGATTGGTTGCCGACAGCGGACCAAATGATCAGACTGTGTCACATATTTTAACGCGGTACAGTATGCTATGATACAGCTGCACACAAAATTATGATAGTTCGATATGGTGTGCATTATGAATTGACTAGAAATACACATGAAAATGGATTTCAGGAGAACTTCCCCTTTAATAATTTATATAAATGCTAGTAAAACATGACTCCAAACCAAAGTTATTAAAGATTTATATTGTGTTTTCATGCTTTTGTAAAATAACAAGTAGCAGTCCCATAGACTAGTCTAGCCAAACAACAAAAGGGGGTAGTACTCATTGCACACCTACCCCCAATCCCCACCCATCCCCAAAAAGGTCCCCAAAAACTCCCCACGGTTCCAGGTCAGGACAGGACTTGGCCTGGGCTTTAGGGATCATGGCCTAGGCTTTTTAGGGGCTTTTTCGAGTCTAAGGCTCTAAAGTCTTTAGTTCCAAAAGCGACAGTGAAAAAGCACCATAATACTGCAGTGCTCTTGAAAATTGCAGTGTGTCAGTACAAAGTCTAAAGTGAAATTTGCAATCGCTAATACTGCTGTCACTCTCACATAACACTCTCTAATTCCTGGTGTCACCCTGGGGCTTGTAGGGCAGTGATCCTAGTCTTATCATCATTAACCCTCTGGGTCAAAGTTAAAGAGCCCCGCTGTCTCTAAACGCTATCAGAGCACACTTCTTAGCCGAGCGATCGATGGTGCATGACCTTCTGCTTGCCACTCAATAAGTACACATAACACGTGTCGGCGAAATACTACTGTACTGTAATCATTCCACTACCCTCCAATCCAGTTAGCCTTTCAACTGCCTCCTACTGACCCTGCCAAAAGCCTTAAGCTTAGCATGATCCCCATACCAAATGTACCTAGCACCACCTAGCTGCTGCTAAACACAGACTAGATAAAACACATCTGGCCCAGTTCTCAAGCTGGACAGAGACACAGATTTCTCACGATTCTCACAAACTTAAAATAATGACGTCGTTGTTCATTCAATGTAAGACACAACTGGGTTAAGAGGATAGACACACTGTCTGGGAGATGAGGGATGACTGGCTATCAAAATAGCTACAAGAGTGAGACAAGCATCCATGCACCTTAGATAACCATAGAAGCATCTAGAAAGTCTTGAGTCATCTTGTGACTCATCAAACCAAATTAAATTCATTGGTATCTTCATTGGTATTCACAGCACTGGGGTTGAGGGGGGATGAGGGGGGGATGGCATCCCTCCTGAAATAAAAACGGTCAAAATCATCCCCCTTCTAAAACTGCCATCCCCCCTTTCCATCCCTTATGTCATTTTATCAATGAATGTGGTATTACTGCTATTTCAACATTTAGTTTTGCGCATATTGAGTAAAATACTGTGGGCGAGGGGGGGCACGCACACATGCAATGACATTTTTACCAAGTCACTGACACTGAAGTCACTGACGCTGTGGGGATGCTAAAATTGTCCCCATATGATAAAACCCACCATCCCCCCTGATTTTTTTTTACAACTTGAGTACAGGGTATTCATGATCCCCTACCTTCACCCTCACCCCCATTTCATACAAATCCGCTAATGGAACAGATTAGATTCCTGTAATTGAAATAGGTTCACCCACCATGTTGCACCCAGTCTACATGGTTGCATACAGACATTGTAACACTGGCTTAATGGCTTGGGACCTGACCCAAAATACTGTAGCTAAAATCACTCAGCTGTCCATTTCCTTCAAGTTCATTGAGTCGTGAGATTTATCCACTTTGTCCAGCTGAACACTTGGTAATCTCTGTTTGAGAATGCCTAGGCTGGCAGTAAGCCTAATACAAACCTCAAATATTGACCGAGGTAGCAGCGTGCTGGGGCTGTCAGACAGAAGGTTACCTCCACAGCTATTGACTAGCCAAAGACACATTCCTGCCTTCTCTCTGAGAAGGGACTGCTTTATAACCTAGCCGTGGTATCTAGGGACTGCTTTATAACCTAGCCCAGGTATCTAGGGACTGCTTTATAACCTCGCCCAGGGATCTAGGGACCGCTTTATAACCTAGCCATGGTATCTAGGGACTGCTTTATAACCTAGCCGTGGTATCTAGGGACTGCTTTATAACCTCGCCCAGGGATCTAGGGACTGCTTTATAACCTAGCCGTGGTATCTAGGGACTGCTTTATAACCTAGCCGTGGTATCTACGGACTGCTTTATAACCTCGCCCAGGGATCTAGGGACTGCTTTATAACCTCGCCCAGGGATCTAGGGACTGCTTTATAACCTAGCCGTGGTATCTAGGGACTGCTTTATAACCTAGCCGTGGTATCTAGGGACTGCTTTATAACCTCGCCCAGGGATCTTGGGACTGCTTTATAACCTCGCCCAGGGATCTAGGGACTGCTTTATAACCTCGCCCAGGGATATCTAGAGTTTATGTTAATCTGAGAATACGAAAACTAATAAATTAATTAATTCATCAAATGGTTGTGTTTACAGGCACAATATTCTTAAAGAATGACTTACAACTGCCAAATGAGCTTAGTACAACTGCGTATCATAACCCAAAATGAAAGGTTTTACTGCATTTTTAGTAAACAAAATGTTTTTAAACAACAACCAATAACTGTTAAGACAATCATTTAAATATCACAGCTCTGTCTATGAATTTGAGAGTGCATTCACATTTCTCAGCCCTATATCTCAACTTTATACCAAAACAAGAGGCAGGATTAAGCAAAACATTTGTAATAATAAAAATAATAATAATAATAATACTACTACTACTACTACTACTACTACTACTACTACTACTACTAATAATAATAATAATAATAATAATAATAATGGAAAAAACGAATACATTTAATGCATGTTACAATTTTCTATAGGAGCCAAATCAGTAAGGATGGTTTCCATGGTTTCCACTGTTACCAACAGCTTTCTGGGCTGCTGTCATTCTGACTTCATTAATGACAAATCCTAAATAGAGGAATTTTGTTTGAATTAATGGAGAGACAATCTATTTAAATTACTTCCTGTGATGCAGGAGTTTAAAGCAGGTCATTAAAGCTATCACGCAACAAAAATCTAAGCCAGAAGCAACTTGCTTTAAGGATGCGCCCCCAATATTAAGTCTGTACTGCAAAGAACTGAGGGGTTCACAGCACAATGTGAAATATGTGGGTTAAACGAGCAACCTGGGATTCAAACAACAACAAGGCGGTCACTCTGACACCTCTTTTGGTAGTCAGCTAGTCAGGGATGGGGCTGGAGAACGTTTTGAATTCATAGATTTCCGAACTAGGAATGCAAGAACAAAATCTGTCAGATTGACATAGCAATCCCAGATCGCGCCCGTTCAAATTAGGCTGCACATCTGTAGAAAGATTTTCTCTAACAACAGGATTTCACAAAGACTCAGAAAAGGTAGGAAATATAAAGTGTAAGAGTACGAGATGAGTTTCAGAGTTGCTTACCACAGTTTTTTTGGTCCTTGCTCTTGTTCCAACAGATGTATTATTACGAGGGACTGAGGACCCGTCTTGGACTGGGCATTCTTCCTCCCCGCCGGCGTCTGGTCCTCGAAGCGTTTTGTTGTTGCTAGTGGATCGGTTTACTGCCGTCCCCGACACAGCACCACACTGTAACAACAGCAGAACAACAGTCAACACAGTTGAGAGGTGCCAGATGAGGATGAGGGTCTCTGTAGGGGCGACCAAGGGGGAAACAAAACAACCGGCTGGAGGTTAACTGTCTGGAGGAGACGCCAGAAATCTTTCAATTTTAGTCCCGACAGAAAGAGACAAGGAAGTCTCTATATTTGGCTCATCTTTTCGAGAGGAAGACAGAGAGAGGAGTAGGCTATGACCTTCTCAAATACCCCAGTAAAGATGTCTCCTCTCTCCTCGTCTCCTCTGACCGCCTGTCATCAGTTAAAGCCAGTTATATTATCAAATGCTTGGAATGGCTGAGGCTGATGCCTGCGAGGCATGTGCCACTCTCCTAAAACCCGTTCCTAACAGACCGAATCATACATCTCTCCACACAACAACCCCCTCTGTGTGGTCCGACACATGTGGACCCAAAAAGGCCACTTTTGTTCCCCCCCCCCCCCCTCCCCTTCCTCTGGTGGGGGGGGGGGGGTATTTCATGATGCGGGCCACCATCAGAGGAGCCTTCTTCAATGAACATAGTAACATGGTCCCAGTGGCCACCACCACTACAAACAATGGCCTTCTGTCTCTCTCTGCCACGCCATCCCTCTCCTCAGACTAGACCGACTACGGGCACCAGCAGACGGAGGCACAGGATACGAAAAGCGCCACATCTCAGAGCCCGACGGACACGTCATAAAACTGAAGCCATGTGTCTCTGGGCAGTTGGGGCCAGAGCTGCTGTTGCAGAATCAAAGACCAGACTGGACCAAAGACCCAAGGTGTCACAGTCACACACAGTTTTCACCATATCACAATTCTGTATCACAGTTATCCTTAGCCTATACCTTGTGACAGATCAACCATATCCTTCCCAGATGTACTGTAGGTTTTTTATGGTGTTGCCTGCCTTCTCTCTCAGAGTCTAGGGGGCTTAGGTTGAAATGATGTGTAATGTACATTGCGTTATGTAACCCCACATGGCTTAAATTCCAGTTGAACACCTGTTGGAAAAGGATCTCAATAATCCGCCAGGATTTCCTTTTTCACAAAGCACAGAAAATGTATTTAAAAAAGCATGACAAAGTATGTACCATGGACTGAATAGGAATGCATAAATTGTCCAGATGCATTCCCAGAGCGCATGCTGGTATTTCAATTAACATGAACTGACAAAGAGGTATTATATCTTTCCTTATATTCATATGGAATACACAGCTATCTCAAGAATGAATGACGACAATGAATTACATCTGTGCGCCATCCGTACAGTAACGTACACTTATTTATACAAGGGATAGATCCGGTCCATTGTCTCTATTGGTCAGTTTGCGTTCCAGCCGTGCCGATATTCATGATATACGCACGGCTAAATGGAATGTTGACACATCTTTTCATTACTCCGCGTTTGTATAATATTACCGTTATCAAAGTTACATTATTACCGTTGCTTAGCAACCGATAAACAACTGTTCAGCGGATGAATACACTTACAATAAAACATAGTTACATTAAAATACATTAATTAAAAGTTTGTTGTGTCTTTCTTTTGTGAAATATTATTAGATAAATGTGGTAACCGTTGTATAAAAGCGTTATGGAACGAGAAGCCGTGGTATATCGTGGATATCGGGACAGCAAGGCGGTGTAACGGCACTCCGCTTCGCGTCGTGCCTAACCACCCCACTAGCTGTGCCAATATCCACAGTATACCACGGCTTCTCGTTCCATAACGCTTAAACTAATGTGACACCCCATGTTACGTCATTACGTCACAGAGATGAAAAGGTGAAATCGTAATCATAAAACAACCCTTTTTTTGTGTTGAAAACAAAAACATTGAGGTAAAACCAAACTGTCACAATCTCCATGGTAACCTTTAAAGGTCGGTGGTATGTCCGAGAACATCTCCCTTTAATGGAAGACAAGAGCATTATTAAATGCAACATCTGCTTCATATACTACATCTATTGAAAACTATTTATATGACGGCATGTCATAATAATTTCATGCATGTCACATCACAAGAGGTGTCATCACAGTCTTGGGGTCTCTAAAGCTAGTGAACTCTAAGCTCACAACAAGTGGAAAACCTTGTGCGAACTGCGAATCACCAAGCGAATAGAGAGCATTCAGCATCCGTGCATGTTGATGTGGCGTGGCAAACACCTTCTCGTGGTGCCCCCCGTAAGTAATGACTGCCAAAAGCAAGAAGCGAAACAAAGTTTGCCAACCAAGGCCCCTCACCCGGGCTGGTGTTCGGCAGCAGCCGGGGGAGAGGTCTGCTGACCTCGAACCCAGAACGTCATCGAACACCTGGCCAATACCTCCAAGGCCCTCGTTATTCTCCTCCAGGAGACCCACTGCATATCAGCAGACAAGCTAGTTCTACCAAACTTTGAGCTAGCTCGGTCTACCCTGAGCAGGAAGCATGGCCTTGCCACGTTTGTCCAACAAAGGTTGAGCTGGACTCTCGCTGACCAATCCCCGGCTGACTCTGAGATTGAGTGGCCGTGCGTGGACGTTGCCTGTCTAAAAATCATCAACGTCTACAAACCTCCACCCTCGCGAATCACACCAGTGTGTCTACCAGTGTTCCCCCACCCCTGTATCTATGCTGGTGACTTCAATTGCCAGCATGAAGACTGGGGCTACCGTACCAATTCACCCGACGGAGAGAACCTGGCTGTCTGGGCAGCTAATAACAGCCTGGCCCTGTTGTGCGACCCCAAGGGCGCAGCCAGCTTCCGCTCCGGTCGCTGGAACACTGGGTCGAACCCTGACCTGGCATTCGCGAGTGCCAGCGCTGACAACCGGCTCCCCGATAGACGTGTGCTAGGAAAGTTCCCGAGGTCTCAACATCGACCCTCACTGATAACAACGGCCAAACTCGTGAACCTTGTTCCGAGTGAGCCAGTGAAACGGTGGAACTTCCAAAAGGCAGACTGGAAACGCTTCCGCCTCCTTACCAACAAATCCACAAGGCACCTCCCATCAACTCTAACAACGTGGATAAGGCGTACCGGGACTTCTGCGGCATGTTGGTGAACAACAAAATCCATCCCACGCGGATGTCGCATTAGCTACAAACCGTGTTGGGATGAGGAGTGTGACGCCGACACCTCGAGTCACTGTGCAAGAAGTTAACAGCTCGTGTGGCGTTGATAAGGCGACTGGTTGGCTCGGGCTGGGGCGCCGGCGCAATGACCTTGCGCACGGCAGCCCTAGCCCTCGTTTATTCAACTAGTGAATACTGCGCCCCAGTATGGTGTCGCAGTGCCCACACCCGCCTCATCGACTCGCCTATAAACGAAGCCTTGCGCATTGTGACAGGATGCCTGCGTCCTACCCCCGTGGACAACCTTCCCATCCTAGCAGGCATCCAGCCCGCAGGCCTCCGCCGCATGGGAGCCACAGCACGTCTCGCCTGCCGGGCCGTGGAGCTTAATAACCATCTGCTCCATGATAGGCTCACTATAACAGCGGAGCCCTCCCGGCGTCTCAAGTCGAGACACCCATTTGTGCCTGCCGCACAGGATCTCAGGCAGCAATGCAGAGATCTTAACATTAGTGCGGCAGGATGGGCGGATTATATGTGGCGCATGGAGTGGGAGGCAAACACCTCCAAACTCCGCGACCACATCCCAGTCGCCGGCCCTGAGCCCCTCGGGATGGACTTGCCAAGGCTATCCTGGGTGAGGCTCAACCGTCTCCGGACCGGCGTCGGGCGTTTCCGCTCATCAATGCACAGATGGGGCTTGCATCCACTCAACGGGATGCATGGTCTGTCGGTATTAGATGACGAGACAATGACGTGGCTTCTGGAGGGGTGTCCAGAAATATAGCCCGAGTGAGCCCCTCAACCAGGTCTCGGGGTGGTAAAAGGGTAGCCCCTCGGCCCCGAGCCTGGTGGAGTGGAGAGGAAAACAACTACCCATACGCCGAAGAATCAGTGGCTGTGTTCGGAATAGCATACTAGCATACTACTCATACTAGATATGACATAGATTTTGAGTATGTAGTGCATTCACACTGTACAGTATGCGAGATTTGAGTATGCGAGACATTTAGTAGGCGAGCAATTACTTCCGGGAAAATTGAAGTCAGTTACGATGGACACTTTTGGCATACTGTTTCCCCAAAATGCATTTCGCGTCCAGGGTTGCAGGATTGCGTCCAGGGTTGCTAGATGGGCCGGGTTACCGCCGAATGGGCTACTTGATTTTGAGGTTATAGAAAGTTTAGGCTGTAAATTGTCAATCCCATCTGGCAACCCTGTGCACTTTCAGCCTCGTCAAACTGCGTCATACAAACTTGTCATACAGCTTTTGTTTACATTGTCCGATAGCCTGGGAACCGAAAGCTTGCAATAAACATTGTTTTTTGCACATATTTGAGTGTGCAGATGCTGCTTTCTTGCACTCTATTTGATACTCTTCAGTTGCAGCACCCCAGCTAAGTCTGATTACGAATGAGCGGTGGTATTTTCACTATACTGGGAATTAACATGATGAAATGCATTCTTAGACCAGGCTAGTCGTCATGATTACAAATGCCACTTAAAATGCATGAAATCCAAGTTTATTTGTGTCTTACAAACATGTTCATCTAGTATTTGACTGCTTGTAGCCCAATCACGAATGATCCCAGTATTGTAGCTTCAGACGGACAAGTTGGTTGTAGTGCTTGCCCACGATATGTTATTGCTCATATATATTTATTTTAATCATGTTATTTTACCAACTGTTAAGACAACAATATAGTAAGCTAGTAACTTGAGCTAGCTAAAGATATTGGCCCCCAAATCATTTTACAACGTGTTGTAATTATGTTACGATATTTCTGTCGAGTGAGTGAAGGTAAGCAACGTAGGGTGCGTTCGTAAAATCGCCCTGAGAGCGCCGGAGCGCACACTGGGTGCAACGTCATAAAGGGATTAGGTAATTTGATTTGACAAGAGGCATTCCATGAGTGCTGATCATATTTCCAGGGCGAATTTACGAACGCAGCTAGCGAACAGAAGACGCAAAAAATCGTCAGATCAGATATATAAACGGGTTATTTTGGTAAACTGGACACATTTTGGGAATATATGTGGTTACTTTCTCGCCTGAAAACATATTAAAACTTCATAAAATGACATGTTAACACTTGTAAAGCCAAAATTACATATTTTAGCTAATGGAGGTTTAAAATGGAGGTTTAAATTCGCAGGTTTGAAATGCATTCTGGGAGGCAGTATGCATACAGTGTAAATGGTCGGCTGGTTTTCACATACTTATTATGAATTTAGTAGGCAGTATGCAGTATATACTCCTTGAGTATGCTAGTATGCAGTATGCTAGTATACCATTCCGAACACAGCCACAGTCTGTTTGTGGGAGGTGTCACTCTTTACCCAAGCATGTTAGTAAAACTAATTCTAGAGGCACTTTCAAGAAAACAAAAGAGCACTTAATACAATTAACTAACGAACAGTAGATGATTTATCTCGTTTGCTGATCTGTTATTTCATTTATTTATTTTGTATTCCTTTCTTTTGTTATTATGATGTATGTATGTATGTATGTATGTATGTATGCATGTATACAATGTTCACAGTTGTCTGTATGTATATAATGTTGACAATTGTCCAAATATGATTTTTGTGTCGGACCCCAGGAAGACTAGCTAATGTCATGGATTTAGCTAATGGGGATGCTAATAAACAAACAAACAAACAAACAAACAAGAGAGGTGCCATCACAGTCTGTGAGACTGTGTCACTAACCTTTTTGCGGGCGGTACCAGGTGTGTTGGAGGGGGAGGAGCCAGCACTCAGGGCCTCCTCAATGTCGAGGTTGAGCTGGTCCAGTTTCCTCATCAGCTGGGTCATGGACTCAGACCAGGGGGACTGGACCTCGGACCAGGGGGATTGGACCTCAGACCAGGGGGACTCGACCTGGGGAGACTCCTGCAGGCACACAGGGTAGCAGTCAGACAAACCCTGCTGTGAGTGACTCAATATGTGACACGGTCTGATCATTTGGGCCGCATGTCGGCAACCAATCAAAATGTTCGGACTTTTCTTTTGAAACACGGAACTACGTTTCAACGTTGTTGAGAATCAACGACACATCGCTGGTCGCCTAACACAGCTTGTTTTGTGAGCCTGCTAACAATGTAAAGTAGTGTTATAGTTAACTAGGTAGCAGTGGGGGGATTACTCACCCAATCCATTGCGTTGTTGCAGTATTTTGGCTAGACTAGCGAGTTTGTGTTGTGACACTCAACAACGTTGAAACGTAGTTCCGTGCATTTTGATTGGTTGCCGATATGCGGACCAAAACACTTAGAACGTGTCACATCTGTGTCGATGGGTAAAAGCCACCAGGCTCCTAGGGCGTGATCCCTATGTGCAGGGCTCCAAGAATCTCCTGGAATGTGGAAATGCTGAAACTCTGAACCAATAGTCTCCAGATATCTCCTTTTACAGGTAGGGGGGGTGAAATAAGAATGTTTAATTTAAAAAAATAATAATAATTCAGTGGGGCACTCATATTTTTCATTTTATTGTACAGATATAGTGAAGACTGACAGGAAAGTAAGGAGAAGAAGGGAGAGAGGGCATGTCAGCAGGGCATGGGGCTGGATTCGAACCATGCCAACATGGGCATATGTGTGCACTGTAGACCGCGGTGCTAGACCACTGGTGACTTTAGAATTAATCTGATCCATTGTGATTCCAGTGCCAATAGGAATGTTTGAGGAAAAATCACTGGATCACTGGATGGTGATCAGTCTCTCAGTCTCTCAGTCCCTCAGTCTCTCAGTCTCTCAGTCCCTCAGTCTCTCAGTCCCTCAGTCTCTCAGTCTCTCAGTCCCTCAGTCTCTCAGTCTCTCAGTCCCTCAGTCTCTCAGTCTCTCAGTCCCTCAGTCTCTCAGTCTCTCAGTCTCTCAGTCTCTCAGTCCCTCAGTCTCTCAGTCTCTCAGTCTCTCAGTCCCTCAGTCTCTCAGTCTCTCAGTCTCTCAGTCTCTCAGTCCCTCAGTCTCTCAGTCTCTCAGTCCCTCAGTCCCGTCTGTACTCTGGTAATCTAGTCATGAGGAGTGAGAGTGGTAATCTAGTCATGAGGAGTGAGAGTGGTGATCTAGTCATGAGGAGTGACAGTGGTAATCTAGTCATGAGGAGTGAGAGTGGTGATCTAGTCATGAGGAGTGACAGTGGTAATCTAGTCATGAGGAGGAGTGAGAGTGGTGATCTAGTCATGAGGAGTGAGAGTGGTGATCTAGTCATGAGGAGTGACAGTGGTAATCTAGTCATGAGGAGTGATAGTGGTGATCTAGTCATGAGGAGTGACAGTGGTAATCTAGTCATGAGGAGGAGTGAGAGTGGTGATCTAGTCATGAGGAGTGAGAGTGGTAATCTAGTCATGAGGAGTGAGAGTGGTAATCTAGTCATGAGGAGTGAGAGTGGTGATCTAGTCATGAGGAGTGACAGTGGTAATCTAGTCATGAGGAGTGAGAGTGGTGATCTAGTCATGAGGAGTGAGAGTGGTGATCTAGTCATGAGGGGTGATAGTGGTAATCTAGTCATGAGGGGGAGTGAGAGTGGTGATCTAGTCATGAGGAGTGAGAGTGGTGATCTAGTCAGAGGAGTGAGAGTGGTGATCTAGTCATGAGGAGGAGTGAGAGTGGTGATCTAGTCATGAGGAGTGAGAGTGGTGATCTAGTCATGAGGAGGAGTGAGAGTGGTGATCTAGTCATGAGGAGTGAGAGTGAAGCCTCAGTAACACAGAGCAGACAGACAGCCCACCGGCCCCGCGACCACCCAGGGTCAGCTGGTCGACCTTGCGCCAGTGAGAAAGTCTCCCAGATCCCAAAGGAATGACCTAAATCTGAACAATCCCCTCCTGACCTTAGGGGGGGGGGGGGGGGGGGGTGGTCTGTGACCCGGGGTCAGAGAGAGAGAAGAAAGAGTTTCCCCTCTTAGTGCTTCAGCAGCACTCTGTCTTCTCCTAATGCTACTGACCAGACCAGAAAGCCTATTTGACAGCAGATCTGTGTGTTTATAGAGCACTTGCCCATGTCTGGGTGAAAACATTTCTGTGAGGGAAAAATTTCTTAAAAGCAACTTTAAAACTCTCTCTCTTTTGCTACTTGTCTTGTCAATATTATGTTCTTGGTTTTTGTACAAGCTAAACAAATTCAGAATGCGGTCGTTTTCTGACATTGATGGACTTAAGCAGATTATCAGGGGAAGAAGGAATATCTAATTGCTACTCTAGTCATGTCTCAATTAACCCCCTGAAATAAAGAAACAAACAAACAGAGAAACACATGCCCTGTGTGAGTCTGTGCTCAAGTTCGAGCCAAATCTGAAACACGTTCACACACTATCACACACTGCCTCGTTTCAGTGACATCTAAACAAAGTCCTGTTTGGGAATGTGGCCATTCTTGGACAGAATGAGCGGAATTCCAGAGGCTTGAAGCAAAGTGAGACAGAGACCCTGATTCATTTAACACCAGCAGCCCTCGATGTCAAATGACGTAGTGGTCTTTACAATGGATATCTGTTACTGAGAGACAATGACCGCTAGAGGGCGCCTCCTGTACATTAGCCCTGTAAGGTCAGCCTGTCAGCCCCGGCAACGGCTCACAGGGGTTGTTGTGATTATAGAAAGTCATGCTGTGTAGACCAAGGTGTCTGTATTTCGCGAGAAGGAATAATACAACGACTCATGCAGTATTGATCTATAATCAATATGCTGCACAGTGCAATATGCGCTTCATACTGCCCTTCAAACGATCCAAACATTTCCCTACTTATATATCTATATCGTATATCTATGTACAACTGTGTCGACCTGATTGTATTTGTGTTGTTGTCCTCGTATTGTATTTTATTATTTTGTATACTGATATGGACCTATGTGTCTGAAATAAAGTTAAAGATTGAGCGCTTATATTTGAAAGTAACAGAAACACACAAATGATCACCATCATACTCATCATTAGCCTACACACAGACTGAGATTGCTATGAAAAAAGCAGGTTTCAGCGTAGACATACTGCACTGCAGCGGTTCTAAGGTCCGCATCAGATCTTCCAAGTATTTCCGTGGGGGGAAATCAGATCTTGCCAAGTATATTCGATCATACAGGAAATTGACTTGGTGTGGTTGGTGCATAAGACACAAAGACACTGTAAAGATACTGGGTGGTAGAACCAGGGTTCGAGTTATACTGGGTGGTAGAACCAGGGTTCGAGTAAAACCCAAACTGTACCCAACCCTAACTATATGTTTACATGCCAACTAATTAGCTAATTCATTTCTGTCATTTAGAGCTGAGGGGAGCAACAGAGAGACGGACAACAGGACAGTAACAGAGAGACAACGGGAGAGGAGAGCAATAGAGACAGAACTGAATGCACTGAACCTTTTTTTTTAATTCTTTGCATTATTAACACTGTTGTGTTATTGTGTTATTAAAGTGTTTAAGTGTTTTATGGTAAAGCATTATGAGTGGTGTGTGTGCAGGGTGCTCGTGAGTTGTATATTTTGGGGAGGGGGGAGGCTTGTGTATGGGGGCGGGGGGTCCTCACACAAAGGAGTAGCCTAGTGCCACTGACCACCTTAATCCGCTACTGCCTATAGCTAATTAAAACTTGTAAGTCCCATCGCTGTGTGGGCATGATTCGCGCGTGCTTGAGAACATTTCGCACTGTTATTTTGGAGACCCCCACAGAGATCAGCTTATAACTCGAACCCTGGGTAGAACGCACATATCTAGGAAAAGTCATGGAAGGAGGGTCCTGAAATCTGATCGAGTGCAAAGGTATAACTATTTTTTTTACTCACTTAGTCAGATGACGCCACCCATGGCTGTCCCTAGTGTTAATTCCTTACTCCGGCCCCATCAATTGCGAGCAACACTCGCGCCATGGCAACCGGTTTGGTATGAGTCAATGCTCTATATAAACGCAATAATGTTATCTTCAGGGGAAAACAAAACGCGAGAGGAGGACTATAACTTTATCAGTGTAAATTGGCAACATTGTAAACCACAACGCTTCCTCTTTCACATGGAAATGAGGAGTTAAGTGGCGGAGCTCTGGGCTCCGTGCCCGGGCCATGCCACCCAGGGGGAGATGCCAGGGATCACCATGGAGGTTTCAGAATGTCGTGACGTTAGAATTATAAGGTTGGTTCTACATTTTTTTTCAAAATTTAGTTTTTTTACATAATCTGATCCATTAGGTGTTTATTGCCTGTGTGGTGTTATTTTTAAATGTTGAAACCTAGATAGAACCTTATAATTCTAAGCTCACGATGTAGCAGGCTGGCTGTCATGTGAAAGTGCGAGGCAATGGCTACCTGGTTACTTCACTGAATAATTAGCTAAATCAACTATGTGAGTCACTTGTGAAAACACACGAGCTGACTCCATATAAATAACATCAAAGAAAGATAATAATAATAATAATAATCATCATCATCATAATCATAATCATAATAATAGTAATAATAATAATAATAATAATAAATTAGACTTATATAGCGCTTTTCTAGACACTCAAAGACGCTTTACAAACTGAAAAGATTGAGTAGTAATAATAAAAAGAAACAAAAAAATTAATAAAAGAAAGTATAGGGGCCTAATTGAGGTAGTGCTGGGGACACATGGGAAGGGGAGGGTTAACTGGTGAAGGCAAGCTTGAAGAGGTGGGTTTTGAGGGCCTGTTTAAATTATGCATTTTCCTTTACAGTAAATATATAAACAAACAAACCATAACCAAACAATGCACCAAGGAAGAGAGGATATCGGAGAAGGAGAAGCCAGGTTCACTGTGGGTTGGTGCAGCAATGATGCCCTCATATGGTTGGTGTTAAGAGTTGCAATGACCCTCAATTCGGTTGTTAAGTCGTGACGTGTTTCCGGGTCCAAAGTAGGCTGAGGCGCTGTCTCCGAAATGCCGAAATAATAATAATAATTAATTATATTTATATAGCGCTTTTCCGAGGCTCAAATACCCTGACAATATGGAGAAAACGGGAAAGTGCTGTGTCCCTTGTTGTATGAATAGATCCGAGTCTAAAAAACGATTAAACTGTCATTCTACCGCTGTAGTTCACTGGTACTCTGGTGCGGGGAATTTCTGGTTTGGACCCGGAAATGGCTAAACGTCACTTTTGACGTCAGACTTAACAACCGGATAGTGTCAATTCTGTTTCTGACCAACGGTAGCTTAAAAATAAAAAACTCTGGATACAGACTTCTTTTAAGAAGTAGGGCTCTGGACAGAAATATTTTTCAAACCAACTTATCACCACCATCTTAAATGTCAATCTCTGATAGTGTAAGGCATGTGTGTGCCGTACAAAATCAACCCACAATCAACTCAATCATTCCCCTTGGACAATGATGCCCATCACGTTTAGGCTTACTTACTTCGAGCCTTGGCATTTAGAGAGTAGGAGTCACACCTGAGACATTACTACCCCCCAGCACTGTGTCTCCTGCTTTTCCCTTATTCTGTGTCCCCTAAGACTTCTACTGCCCCCCTTGCTCCAGTATCTATTAGTGTATTAATAAACTTTCTTTCTTTCTTTCTTCTTCTATCACGACGACTTCTATCAATCACTCCTGGCCTGAGCTAGATCACTCTTCCTGCTACAACTGGTGGATTGATGATTCACTTGCTTAGTCAAATGTATCGATTGTAAGTCGAGTCTAGTCGACGTCTGCTAAATGCCAAAAATGTCAATGTAAAAATGAGTTAGTCAAAGTGTACATTAACAGGCCAGAGAGTGTGATGTGATCACACCAGATAGTGCTGCTGCCCTAACAGTATGTTGACCGTCTGCCCATACTGTTTAGAACCAGTAGAACCCTGGATTCCCAGCATTCCGACGCCCTCTTCCCAAACAACCTATTCAAAGCATTGTGTCATTCAGCCTGTAAAGGCAGCATAGGCAATCACCAGAGACAGTTCAAGTCTTACCCCACCCCCCACTCCTCTACTTTTACTGTATGCTGTTATCTACAGATGGCTTAGCCAAGAATGAGAGCTATGTGCTATTAGATAACGCTCCTTCTGACTGCAACTTACACACAACATGGCTGGCTGAGGAAATACAAATGAATTGTAATTGTCCAGATGAGACTTTTAGAGGGTTGTAGTATCAATGGGAAGATACGTAGAGTTACAAGATGGTTACAACCAAGGTACTGGGGTAGAGGTTTGAAAGAAGAAATCACATATCTGGCGTTTGCTTTTTGAGAAAATGGAGCCGTAGGTAATGGATGGCTAAGTTTGAGTTAATAGTCTTCTACCACAAACTCTGTCAAAACACTGCTGCCTGCTGAGGGAGTGGAGAGAGAAAGTAGACTGCTGTTTGAATTCCTGTAGGGCCTGTGTTTTACTCATGAAAGTCTTGGGGGGAAAAAGCTAGATCAATTTACTTCTACACACTCTTACCAACTATGTTATATATTTAAAAAAAACACACACACTGTGATGAGTTGGCAACCGATAGCATCGTATGTACTTTGCGCCAAATATATTGAGCCAAAGAGTATTACTGAAGTTATAATAATGCAAGACATCTGGCCCGTAGACAGAAAACACACTGCCTAAGGTACGAGCGTTGACATTTCATTTGAACATTTCATTTGACATTTCATTTTCCTGTTTGGCACAATCCATCTACTACTGTCTGTGTCTGTAAAAATGTGTCTCTAACAAAGGCGTCTTACCTCTCTGCTGCTGGTCTCTGCCTCTGCCTCGTAGCCACAGTTGTTGGAGGAGGAGGAGGGGGTGCTGGCTGAAGGCTCTGCTTGGGGACTCACGGATCCCATCCTCTTCGGTTTGTCTCTGCATGCTTCCGTGCTTCTCCGCCGACGACTGACCAGGAACTCCTTGCATTGAGGCAGCTCTGGGAACACATCATCATCATCATCATCATCGTCTGACGAAGACTCCTCCTGTCCGTCCGAGCTTTCGTTGAAGAAAACATTCTGTCGGCCGTCTGCACTGGAGTGACAGGAGGTATAATCCGAGAAGGTGATGGCTGAGCTGAGCTTGTGCTTCACGATGCGCCGCAGATCCCAGAACCCGGGCGTCCCCCCCGCCACAGGGAGGGCCTCAGAGAGGGACAGGGCAGGGTCCACACTGACCACCACAGAGGGGATCAGGCGTGAGGCGTCCTGGGTGTGGTGGACCAAAGAGATATCGCCATTCTCCACGGGCCCTTCTGACAGAACTTCCTCAGAACGGCTCACCACTGCCTCCGTCTGTCCAGGTGACACACCTTCCAGGTGTATGTTCTCATCAGGACCAGAGTGGTTCATATCCTGGGCCGCCTCTACAGATATGTCAACAGAAGCGCTGTCCTGAACCACCGTATCTTCATGTATCACAGCAGCAGAGAGAGAAGAGGGGTCACGGCGGCGGTGGTCGTCAGTTGAATACGGCGATTCTGACATCGTACCTGACTCACCGAGGGAGCTCAGTGGACAGGGGGGCTGGATTGGCTCCAAAGGGGGGGCTTCAGGAGGTATATATAGACAGGACTTCTCTGTGGACACTGGTAATGGACATTCGGTGTTGTGATTGTTGCTGCCGATATCCCTATCCTCATCTGGCTCCAAAACGTCATGGCTAAGGGGTTCAGGTAGACAAATAATATCATCCTGGTTCTCAAGGGAACTGTCGGTTGGGGAGGACCCTGTTACAGGAGTGTGTTTGTTGTGTGTTGAGATTGAGAAGGTCACCCCGGGCGGTACTGACATTGCCAGAGACTGATGTTCCTGCAAAGTCACCATTAGTGCTGTTTCCATTTTGTTTTTGTTGTTTTACAGTCTGTCACTAGTCATAATAACATATATCCACAGGCACTTGTGTTTGATGTAACGGTTAGCCATCTTGGTCTAAAATCCAGCCCGACACAGGATATTACCTGAAATAAACGAAAGAGATGACAGTGTTAGCTGTCAAAAAGTACAAAAACCAAACTGCCAATGAAAAAGACAAATAACAACAAATGGCTCTAGAATGTACAGTTACAATATTTTTACAACTGCCTCTTTTATAGAGTTGCATACTAGAGATACCAGCAGTATGTTCTTGAAACTGAACCAACTGCCAAGCCACACACACACAAATTTGGCACAGTGCAGCACAGCAGACTGACGTACGTGTTGACCAGCGGAGCACAGCAAGATTGAGGTAGGCTACGTGTTATCCGGAGAGGCGCTAGCTAGCTGTGAAATTGAACATCTGGCTCAGGCCGGGGCTCTGTTCAAGTCTGGATCTGTTTCAGACGCGATCATGGTGACATCACCGCACAGTGGAATCTGGCTGCTCTTGCCCCGGTGGGTGATTTACTATTCACTCTGACACCATTCATCAGAGCAGGAAAATGTCCCCAATCCTACTGAGGTAAAGACCCAACTCACCCCATCATTAACCCCCCTGGTTATAAACACATTTGACTGCCTGTGTACCTGAACTACACACAGAAAAACTAAAAGGATTCCATTACCACCACAACACTGCAAAGGATCATAATTTGTCTTGGTACAAAGGCTGGGATTGCTCAATCAGATGTTTTCAAACAGGCGGGTAACAGAGGAATTGTACCAAAACTTGTTACTGATAATCAATCAATCAAGGAACCATGCGCCATGCTGCTTTAGGGCACTCGCTACATGCATTCTCTCTCCCTGAAGGCATAATAACCTTATCACAACAGACACACATGCACTCACACATGCACTCACACACACACATGCACTCACACATGCACTCACACATGCACTCACACTTGCACAAACACACTCACACAAAAACACTCACTCAAAAACACACTCACACTCACACACATATCAGGGGGAAAGGAAAAACACACACCTGGTCTTGCGAGAGCATGAGGCGTTTAACCTTCACAACCAGATAAAGCAGAACCTTCAGTCACACATGGACACAGCCTCACGCATAGAAGGAAAAAGGCTCCCTCCACTTGGATGAAATCTTATGTATGACATGCCATTATATGATGTATATGGTTTACTTGGAAGGAATGTGGGAATGATGTGGGGGTACACACAGTACAGTACGCCCCCCCCCCCCCCCCGCCTCAAATCTAAGCCCTAGCTCAAGATGGTTTTGTTCATAGTTCAGTGGTTTTGCATGATTGGAAATTCAGCTATGGTGTAGCATTTTGTTCAAAAGTTATCAGAGTGTAAGTAGCCTCCCGAAGAGAGGACTCACCAGGTCAACAACAGGGTCAAATAAAGGCAGAACGCCTACAGGTGTCCTGCAGTCTGAATATGACAGCAAGTACAGCAATACAGCAAGTATGTTTTGAAGTGATAGAGGGTTAAAGAGATGCATGACATAAACTAAACTGTGACAACTGAACAGCAAAGCTGTAGTTAAAGTAACACTGGGAAACCATAAAGCGTGTGAAGAGAAGAGATTGGGGAGAAACAAATTGAACAAGCCCCTCTTATTAAAACATCTGTGAAGAGAGACATGAATACAGGGTAGATTCAAATTCAAAAGAGAGAGGAAGTCACAATGAAAGTGCAAATCATTTCCACGTGAATGGATGGTTTACGTGCGTCTTTGAAACAGATCCCATAACTGAGAAATTGTGGAAAATAAATGTCCCTTGTTATCTTTTAGAAAAAACAAAATTTTACAGTATTGTATTGATCATCAATACACTCTGAATTCAAAGTTGGATGAGACTAAATTAAGTGATAAAAAAAAATCAGTGCAAGCCAATAAAAAGCATGCCATTTAAATTAAACATAACTTCTAAAAATCATAGTTAGTTATCACACGCACTGTTCATATTCTGACAGCAGAACACCTGTAGCAACAAGTCAGAGACCTCGAAGTCTTCTTGAGACACACGTCTTGAGAAACTGTTAGTAAGGCTGATCAGAACAGAGAACACAGACAACCGTCTTACCTGTTAAGTGGAGAACGGTCCTGTGTGTTGTCCAAACACTTTCTATGAGATCATGGCAAAACACTGGTGGCGAGATAGACTGGTTCCTGTTAGACACGAGATAGAGGCTTGTTCTGGATCTGACAGGAGTGCAGCAAGCAGCATAGTTTTTTCCCGTAAGCATTTCAAGCAGCTCCTCTTTCAATGTAGGGGAACGTCAGTCATCAGTCACGACGACAACTCCACAATCCCCACGGGCTGGCTGAGAGAGGCTTTAACTTGCAGTCAGTGACTAAGCCATTCAGAATATGTGTAAGGACAAGGAGTGAGTGTATTTGTGTGGGAGATGGAAAGGGGGAGGAGTGAAGTGATAGGGGGAAAGCAACGGAGAGTGTGAGTGTGTGTGTGTGTGTGTGTGTGTGTGTGTGTGTGTGTGTGTGTGTGTTTTGATTGATTGATTGAAAACTTTATTAGAAGATTTGCAGAAGTAGGTACATGAAAGTACATATTACATACAAGGTCAACTAACAGGATAAAAACCCAAGAAAGCCACTGGCTTATTTCAATTGGGGTCCTTGATTCTCAATTCATCGTTACATGTAAGACAGAAAAAGAAAAGAAAAACTAGTACTATCTACAAGATAATACAGACAAATAACTAGTACTATCTACAAGATAAATATACATCCATCATGGGAAGAACAATACAACAAAACATTAGGTATGTACAGCGGGTAGGACAGGTGGGGACATACACCACAGGTGGGGGCGGGGGACAAAACACAACGTATGTACAGTGGGTAGTTCGGGTCTTTTAATCAGATTTTTGATTTAGAGGGTCCAGTTACGGATTGCAGCCTCCTGTAAATGTTTTTTGAGAGTGGTTTTGAAGGTGGGCAGTGTTTTGCACTCCTTTAAGATTATAGGAAGGGCGTTCCACATTTGTACTGCATAGTTTGCAGTGCGAAAGTGAGAGACGAGTGTGTGTGTGTGTGTGTGTGTGTGTGTGTGTGTGTGTGTGTGTGTGTGTATTGGGGGGGGCGGGGGGTGGCAAGAACAAGGTAGTCTGTTGGTCCAGCCTTCACAACAGGCATGGCTGAGAAGGGACGGTGACTTCCCTGGCTGTATGGTCCAGTGCTGAGATGGGTCTGAGCCCTGGACCAGACCTTGAAACACCACCAGGGTGGGTCAGTGTTGCTGGGGTCATCTGGTGTGGTTGGGAGTGGCTGGGAGTTACTAAACACATACAACTAATTCTAGAGGCACTTTCAAGAAAACAATAAAAGAGCACTTAATACAATTAACTCTGAATGAACAGTAGATGATTTATCTTGTTTGCTGATCTGTTATTTAATTTATTTAAATAAATAAAAAAGTTTCTTTTGTTATTATGATGTAGATGGTATGTATACTATGTTGACAATTGTCCAAATATGATTTTTGTGTCGGACCCCAGGAAGACTAGCTAATGTCATGGCTTTAGCTAATGGGGATCCTAATAAACAAACAAATAAACAAACAAACACATTACATGTAGCTTGTACTGAGAGCTGTGTATTTTCATTAAATCAACATGCTTGCCAGAAAAGAAAAACAATGAACAAGAAAAAAAGTTGTGTGCATGGATTGACATTGACATTTCTAAGACCCTGAAGTGAATTCTTATTGTGGTACGGGGACAGTTGCCATTGACATCCCTGCAATACACAATACAGTATCTGGTTAAAGAGTAAAGAAAGAAAGATAGCCGTGATAACCGTTTTCAAAGGGTTATTGAAGGGTCGTGTTATGTTGAAAATAAAATAAATCAAAAGACAAATAATACGGTATGTGTGGTATGTTTCATTCTGGAGATACTTTTTTAATGAACCATGCTACGTGTGTATGTCAGTTGAAATCCTACTTCTGCCTGTCCATTACCGACCGAATGACAGACAGCAGTCATTATCGGTGCTCGCTACTCTGCGTGACATTGAACTATCAGAGGGGGGAAAAAAGTCTAAACCAAACTCCCCCCTTTGACTTAGCAACTACAGTTCTAAAGCATTCTTGGATAAACAGTAGTCCACTCCCATTTGCTCGGTATGAGATAACAATGCACGGGGAGAGAGCTGAGTGCCTGTCAGGGCACCGGGGGAGTGGGAGTGAAAGTGAGAGATGAGTGTGAAGGGTAAACACACTCACACGTGAGGGGGATAATCCATAGAGCAGCTGCCTTCTCATTGGCTGAGGGCCCGGTTGTTTACGTTCATTCAAGGGTTGGCTGACACAAGGGCTGCTGCTCATGGAACGGCCAGGGAAGTTCTCACTCTGTAAAGTGCCTTTGACGTCACACGACAGAGGGATTTATTCACTCATTCATTCATTCACTCTCCCTGGTTTAGTTTATTTATTTAGCACACAAAAAAATAAACAGTGCAAGGAGGGAACAAAGCCCAGAAGAAGGCTTGTACATTGTTCCAGTCCCGTCGATAGCTGAAGACAAGAAGAGAAACCACAAACTAGATCATATCCATGGGGCAAAACTGTAGGATAGCACAACAAAAACAGAAAAAAGGCACAAGGATACATAGCTTGCTCAGAACACATCAAGAAAAGCAAAACTGAAATAAGAGCCATAATCATGGACAAGAGGTCTCCCAGTGGAAGATATGATCACAAATCATGGGGGGGGGGGGGTAGGATAGAGGGTAGGATTAGGATTAGGATTAACCCCCCAACATAGCTAGAACTGCTGCTTTGTCAGTGTATTTCATGCCTTTGATTTATAAGTTTAACACTTAATCAGCCATGAGGGGCCCTTTGACCTCCTGTGAGTAAAAACAAATGTTATATCTTTGCACTCGATCACATTTCAGGACCCTCCTTTCATGACTTTTCCTAGATATGTGCGTTCTACCACCCAGTATCCTGACATTTTCAAAATCCCATCAGGATAAGCTAGTATAAACAGGGTATATACAGGAATCTTGAGGTTAATTTCAATACCTTTCTAAGACTTTTTAAAGACCTTGTCAATATTTTTCCAGACCTCACCGCCACTTCGAGCTGTAACCGTTTACATCAGTGACACCTTTAACTTAACAGTTTTAGTTTGCAATAGACTAGACCACTATCATACAACAGAATGTCCGGTTCATTTTTGTTTTTTAATAAAACTAATAAATTCACTAACTTTTACTAAACGTTTTTAGGACTCAAACTCTTTGGACAGAGTCTAATTCAGAAAAATACCAACAAAATTCAAGACCTCATAAAATCTGGAAAATACTTTTTAATACGTATTAAGGGTCTTGATTTTCCCAAAATGTAGTTATCAACTTTAAATACTTTTCAAGACACCGCGGATACCCTGATAAAGCTCATTTACAAGCGGCCAACTGGTGGTCGTTGTATGTAAATAGCAGCTTAGCATTGTAAAGAGACCCCATTTGACCCCCAAGACGGCTCTTATAGTAAAAAAAGACGCGGCTAAGATTAAAAGGTTAATGATAAATCAAATGTTCCGACTTGTTGGAAAGATTAGATAACAAAGGCTTAAATGTCTTACTTAGCGGAAATGGGTGACAGAATGCCCTCTACTTCCTTGCTATCACTCATGTTTGACATAGAGGCGACACAAACTGGAAATAGTAAGTAAGGGCTCCACTGTGATTACTAATGAGATATAAATGAGACATGGGGGAAGTGTACATTAGATACAATGGGCGGCTGTGGCGCAGGAGGTAGAGCCGGTGTCTAATGATCACAAGGTCGGCAGATCGGCGGTTTGAGCCCCGTCTGGCCACATGTCGAAGTGTCCTTGGGCAAGACACTGTGACTGAACCCCAAATTGCTCCCAATGAGCAGGCTGGCGCCTTGCATGGTAGCTTGCCTACCTCGCCATTGGTGTGTGAATGTGTGTGTGAATGGGTGAATGGGAGGCCGTTGTAAAGCGCTTTGGAATAAGGCGCTATATGAGTCAGTCCATTTATAGAATGTTTTTTCCTATTCTGTGAGGCGTTTTGTCCATTGTTGGTGTCTGAATGAGCATGTGAAAAGTTCACAAACCACCTAAATGTTCTTTCTTTACTACAGTCTGAGCTTGTCAGAGGTCAGATCTGTGTGTGTGTAGAACAGGGGTGCTCACACTTTTTGGAACCAAGATCTACTTTTCAAGTAGCCAGTCTGCCAAGATCTACCAGTCTAGTTTCAACATCGCAAACGTACATGCACGTACTACAAACACACACACACACACACACACACACACACACACACACACACACACACACACACACACACACACACACACACACAGTTCCCAGCCTGCATAGTAAACTCACAATACACTTTCCCTCTCTCTGTCACACAGCCACAGGAGAAGACCATCACAAACCCTCCCTCTTTGCTATTCTCGCTCACACACATTCACACACACACACACACACACACACACACACACACACACACACACACACACACACACACGTACACACATTTGCCAGTCTGCATAGGGAGCCATAGCACAAACCCTCCCTCTCTCTCCCCCTCTCTCTCCCTCTCTCTCTCTCACTCTCTTACACACACACACACACACACACACACACACACACACACACACACACAGTTCCCAGCCTGCATAGTAAACTCACAATACACTTTCCCTCTCTCTGTCACACAGCCACAGGAGAAGACCATCACAAACCCTCCCTCTTTGCTATTCTCGCTCACACACATTCACACACACACACACACACACACACACACACACACACACACACACACACACACACACGTACACACATTTGCCAGTCTGCATAGGGAGCCATAGCACAAACCCTCCCTCTCTCTCCCCCTCTCTCTCCCTCTCTCTCTCTCACTCTCTTACACACACACACACACACACACACACACACACACACACACACACACACACACACACACACACACACACACACACACACACTCACTTTCTCTCACTCACACACTGACAGCCAGTCTGCAGTACCATAGCCAACTACTGATCCAACAAACAGAAAAGTAAACCAGATACAAAACAGGTAGTTCCCTAGTTTGAAAGGAGGAAATAAATGCATTTCTCTACCTTAGTGGGAGACCTGGCACTGGGAGGAGGCAGCTAATTTCTAATAGTCAGGGCTGTAGGAGCTGGTTGCAAGGTGTCATCAGCCACTGTGGATCTGTCATCGAAAAGGCAATCTGCAGCCTCGAGAAACTTTTTTCACAATTTCGCCGTCTTTGAATGACTTCTTGTGTTTAACAAGAACGTGACTGACGCGATAAGAAGCTATTGTTGCAGCCGTACGTTTTCGCTCTTTTGCCACATTTCCCTTCTTCGAAATAGCCATCGTAGATTTGCTGATCAGACAGACGCATTTCCAATATCACATCGTGTAAAAAAGTCCTCCTCCCATTCTGGATGGAAGTTATACGTTATTGGTTTCTTACTTGGTCCAGCTTCCCCACTCATTTGTATAGCCTTTATTTAGTATTATATAGTAAATAGTAGAAATTGGAAGGCTAAGGTAATAATAGTCTCGCCGGTATTTTGTATTTTGTAGTTGGTGCTGTTGACTGCGCATGCGTGGTGAACCGCGTGTTAGGTGTAGGTGAAAAGATCAGATCACAGACTGGCTTACCTGTACGTCAATCAAGTGGCAAAAGCCATAGTGAGGATGGATGATAGGCGAACTTTTTTTTTTTTTTTTTTTTTCTTTTCTTCTTTTTGTTCAATGCCATGCGATCTACCCATACTACCTTTGCGATCGACCGGTCGATCGCGATCGACGTATTGGGCACCCCTGGTAGAATGACACGATCATGTGCACTGTAGCAAATGCACCAAGTGGACTGGGACCAAACAACTGGGATCAAATAAAATAAGTTGTGTACGGTTGTATTTACCTGGGTCAATTCTGCCACATGGGTCACATCATGTGTAAACAAAACAAAAGCTTTATTTAAAGTGATGAAGGGTTAATAAAGAGATGTATGACACAAAATGTTATAGCTGAACAGAAAAGCTGTGGTTAAAGTAACACTGGGAAAACCAGAAAGCGTGTGAAGGAAAAGAGAGATGAAAAAACAATTCTCTACTGTGCCGGCTCTTGCCAGCTCAACATCGGGGCAACCGTTGGAGAAACAAATTGAACAATTCGCTGTGCTAAATGAATAGCTGCCTTTATCCGTCCAGCACAGAATCAGCTGGAGAGGTGAAGGGTCTGAGGTCTGTGGGAGTGGGAACCGTTCTGCTCCAACACAGCTGGATGTTCTGACAAGCCAACCAAGGAGGCCCTCGCTGTCCTGCTGAAATAAACAGCTGTGTTTGTGTCTGTGCCAGAGAGAGCCAGAGAAAGAGAGTCTCAGAGAGTCTCAGTATCAATTTACAGGAGAAGAGAGGGAGAGGAGGGCAGCACCTGGACCAGTAAGAAAAGGAGCACAATACAGCTCCTCAGGATATATTGTATTAACTGGTCTAACACATGTCCTCCTCTACCGCTGTGGGGTTATTCTGGTTTAATCCACTATTCCTATATAGAGCACAAGTCAGGACAAAGAGGTTGACCAACAACAGCACTGTGAATAGGAGATGACAAATAGTGATGGTGAGTTATTTGTCAGACTAAGCGTTGTGTCAAACAGAGAAACAGAGTTTCATTTCCTTTATCCTAATTGGCTAATATAATGACACCGTATACTAATTGACAGTGAACTAAAAGCCCAAAACAACAGTGAAACAAAGCTGGATTTACACAGATTGACATTGAATAAGACACTGAACCCCGAATTGCTGCCAATGAGCGGGCCGGCGCCTTGCATGGTAGCTTGCCTACCTCGCCATTGGTGTGTGAATGTGTGTGTGAAAGGGGGAATGAGAGGCCGTTGTAAAGTGCTTTGGAATAAGACACTATATAAGTCAGTCCATTTACCGTTTAAAAAAGCTAGGCCATGACATCAGGTTTCAGAAAGAGCCTTGTCACCAGGTCCGTTTTGTAATAAGTCCCATTGTGACCTTACTTGGACTACGGGTTTTTCAATATAGCGAAATACTAACACAAGCTTGTGCAAGATATTATCTTCACACGATCTCTGGTATGAAGAGACTAACACATACTATACTGTAATTCTACTATTGCCTTTGTCCTGTGTGTTTAGCCACCTTATCAGTGGTATCAGTATGGCTGTCACGACAGGAGAACATTTCTAACTGCCTGTGGTCTTCATAGCACAGAGAGATTAAAGTGTAGGGAGAAGAATGGGGCCAGCTGTATTGCTGAAACATGTGGCTGTATGGTTGAGGGCTCGCCTGCCAGTAACAAAACATGTTATTGTTGTTATCAGCCAAGTCTGATGGGAGAAAGGTGAGAGAAAGAGAGAGGGAGGGAGGGAGGGAGGGAGGGGGAGAGAGAGAGGGACAGAGAGAGAGAGGGGGGGAGAGAGAGAGAGGGGGGGGGGAGAGAGAGAGAGAGGGAGGGAGAGAGAGAGAGGGAGAGGGGGAGAGAGAGAGAGGGGGGGGGAGAGAGAGGGGGGGGGAGAGAGAGGGGGAGGGGGAGAGAGAGAGGGAGAGGGGGAGAGAGAGAGAAAGAGAGGGGGAGAGAGAGAGGGGGGAGAGAGATGGGGGGAGAGAGAGAGGGGGGAGGGAGAGAGAGAGGGAGAGAAAGGGGGACAGAGAGAGAGAGGGAGAGAGAGAGAGAGGGGGAGAGAGAGAGACAGAGAGAGAGAGGGAGAGAGAGAGAGAGAGAGACTGCTCTAGTCTAAATTTCAAAGTCAATGTATTAAACCTCAAACTACCTTCAACATCGGATTGTTCATTGGCACTTTAACACAGAACAATACAAACACCTCCTCCAGGAAACCATAAAATACATACTGTTCTTCCCTACTGTAGCTGGATGACAGCTGTTCCATTTCATTCTCTTACACAACCTTTCACAATATTGACACTACCCAGGGACGAAGCTGAATAAAATACCACAACGAAAGACATGCTAATTTCGTAGAACATTCCAGCAATACCGGTTTTTAATATTCCCATTCCTTTTCATTTGGTTGCAGATTCCCAACATACTGTAGACCCTGGACAGATGTTCCACATTACCTCCTCTCCCTCTCTGCCATTCCTCTCTGTCTGTGCCCTCCGAAACTTGGCCTTTCGTCATAAATTACTCTGTGCACAATTGGCAGTGAAAAACCAAAGTCCCCCCCCTTTGTTCTGGCTGCAGTTGCTTGATATTGAACAGAACAATGTACATGCATTAACATAATACATTATTCTATTAAATCTGTGTCAGGGAGAAAGTATCTTTGGAAAGAAAATGTGGTTTCATAACCTTATCAGTACGACCCTAAGAGGAGAATGTGCAAAATCAGCATGTTAATGAAAAAGTGTAAGGGTGCGTAAGTGTTTGTATGGAAGGATGTTAAGATAAGACACAACTAACCTTCATCAACCTCCTTAATCCCCCCCCGCCGCCCCCGACAGCTACAAACCTTTATTTACTCTCGAAAGGACAATTGAGGTCACCCTTGTTTCCAATGTCGTCGGGACGTACAGATTAAGTTATTCAACAGTTAACAATAAACATCGATAAATCAAGAAGCAGTTTACACGGAAAACAAAAGACACTTAGATTTAGATTTAGTAATCAAAAAATTCATTAGACCCCCTATACTTTCTTTTATTTTTTGGTTTCTTTTTATTTTACTACTCGATCTTTTCAGTTTGTAAAGTGTCTTCGAGTGTCTAGAAAAGCGCTATCTAAGTCTAATGTATCATTATTATTATTATTATTATTATAAAATATAAAAGACATATATAAAGTACAGAATAGTGGGGGAAACACTCAAAACAATTGCAAACAGTTCTGTTGCAGGCAGATCAGCAATTACATTTCTAAAACTCCCAGAGGACAACGGTGCGTTAATCTTCAGTGCGAGCTGAAGATCATTCCAAGCAGCAGGGGAATTATAACAAAAGGCTGACTTTCCATATCTAAGCAGATCTGACCTGGTACAGTACAGTCAAATATGAGTAGCGTACATTCCCTCTGATATTTTGGTGAGAGAGGACAGTCACCATGGTGGTGCATGGTCGGTCTAGAGCCCTTCAGGGACTGCAGACATTCATGAATTGGTATCATCTGCAAAGTGTTTTAACACTAGAACAGCCATGAGAGTAAAGATAAATATTATATCTTTGCACTCGATCAAATTTCAGGACCCTCCTTTCATGACTTTTCCTAGATATGTGCGTTCTACCACCCAGTGTCCATACATTTTCAAGATCACATCAGGATAAGCTGTATAGGTGCACATAACTTTTTGGGGCCAGTGCTCAGAGGAGCACCTAGGGATGCTGCTTGGTGCTCCCCGAGCTCGCGAGTCACGACCCGTCCCACAGGATGGATAAAAAAGGGATACATGGATATATTATTAGCAAAACGACATTTATTCATAAATAAAGATGAACGACCAAATTATTGTGTGCAAAACAAAAGAAACAAATGCAAAATCAAATGACTGCTCTTTAAGAATGAAAGTCTGTCCGACTCCTTTAAACACAATGAAATCAACTGACATCTCTTTAAGCACTAACTGAATGTCTGTTCTTTAAACACACTGATATAAACGGACATCTCTTTAACCTCTTCTTATCCACCTAATTTTTCTGGTTTTCTGCTCGAAATGACATGCCCACAGTGAATATAGAATATCTCCACAATCACAAGGGCCTTCATAATGATATTGTTATCAAATGAAAGCTAACACCTGTGGGGTGGCTGTAGAAGTGTCAGAATCAAAATCTATGTTACTGTGTCAGAGCAAATAGAGCTAGAACATTATAAAACATCTCAAATTCAGTCTCCGCCTAAAAAACAAACAGCTTTTACAGTGAATATCACCTTGGAAACCTGATAACCAAGCCCAAATCATCTAGGAATCAGTACTCCAGGGTCTTATTAGTACTTGTGCCAAAGTTGATGCTAGTAATGTGAGCAAATGCAACTTTGTACCTGTTTTAGTACAGGTATGTTTAGGCGGACACCTATATGTTTAGGCCATTTGGAGATATTTTGGCACCATCTTTGACCTTTGACCTTTCTCATGTATCAGATTTTTTTTATTTATTTTTTTGTTTGTTTTTGGGTTGGCCGACCAATGGTATGGAAATTTGGCGTTGAAACCGGACATGACACATTCTCCAGTTGGAGAAAACTGGATGTGACTTAGGCCGTGTTTACCGTCTCGGGGAAAAAAATGTGGCATCGTATAGCATGCAAAATTGTGAAAAAAATGTGATATCGATGAAGAGAATTGATCGAGGTAAACTCTTTATATCACTTCGGATGCCCATCTGGGTCCGTGTTAAGCACTGCTCTGTTCTGTAAACACTGAAATCAACTTTTCAAAAAAAAAAAAACTGTTGGTGCGCAAGAGCGCCTTCATGCGGCTGATCTGCCGCGCAGCATGCATTTTGGCGACGCATGCGCACTGGCGCACCAGTTATGTGCACCCTGAGTATAAAGCTATTTTGCAGTTTTTCTGTGTAGGAAGCAGGCTGATTTACAAGCAGCCAACTGCGCCGACCAGCTGGCCCCGGTGTTTACCCACATCTTCAACGCCTCGCTGGAGCTGTGTCACATCCCTGCGTGCTTCAAGGCATCAACCATCATCCCCGTCCCCAAGAAGGCCAAGGTCACAGGCCTCAACGACTACAGACCCGTCGCTCTGACCTCTGTCATCATGAAGGTCCTGGAGCGCCTTGTCCTGGCCTACCTGAAGCTCATCACGGATCCTGTGCTGGACCCCCTGCAGTTCGCGTACAGAGCCAATAGATCCACGGAGGACGCCGTGAACATGGCTCTGCACTACGTACTAGAACACCTAGACACTGCAGGCAACTACGCCAGGATCCTGTTCGTGGACTTCAGCTCGGCCTTCAACACGATCCTCCCACACATCCTGGAGCACCAGCTATCCCTGCTGCAGGTGCTGGACTCCACCTGCAGGTGGATCACGGACTTCCTGACTGACAGGTCTCAGCGGGTGAAGCTGGGGAAGAGCATTTCCAGCTCCAGGTCCACCAGCACGGGCTCCCCGCAGGGCTGCGTCCTGTCTCCAGCACTATTCTCCCTTTACACCAACAGCTGTGTCTCCCGCCACCCCTCGGTCAAGCTCCTGAAGTTTGCAGACGACACCACCCTGGTGGGCCTCATCTCCGGGGGGGACGAATCTGCCTACAGGGGAGAGATCGAGGGGCTGCAGAGCTGGTGCAGTTTAAACAATCTGGAGCTAAATGCTCTGAAAACAGTGGAGATGGTGGTGGACTTCCATAGGAAAGCAGCCCTGCCCCCTCCCATCACGCTGGGAGGTACCCCGGTGGCCTCCGTGGAGTCATGCCGCTTTCTAGGCATGACCATCTCCCGGGACCTCAAGTGGGAGCGGAACACCGTGGCCCTCACGAAGAAGGCCCAGAAGAGGATGTTCTTCCTCTGGCAGCTGAGGAAACTCAGGCTGCCGAGGTCCATGATGGTCCAGTTTTACACGGCCATCATAGAGTCCATCCTCACCCACTCCATCATCACCTGGTTCCCTGCTGCAACGACCAAGGACAAGGCCAAGTTGCAGCGGGTGTTACGTTCAGCAGAGAGGGTGATCGGCTGTCCTTTGCCCTCCCTCAACTCCCTGCATGACACCAGGGCTCTGAGGAGGGCAAGGAAGATCATGGCAGACCCCTTCCACCCCGGCCACGGCCTCCTCACCCTGCTTCCCTCTGGAAGAAGGTTGCGGCTGCCTAAGGCACTGAAGGCCCGCCACAGGCTCAGTTTCTACCCCTCAGCCGCCAGGCTGATAAATGACTCTGGCTTCCCCCTCCCCCCCGCCCCCAAGTCTGCCCAGGACTGAATATGCACTGGACTCACTGAAAACATTTGACCCCCGAGGCGGCTCTTTTAGTAGGTAAAAAGGCACGGCTGTTCTAGTTTAACAAGACCAGAGACTTTCTATCTGTGGCATCCTACAGCTGGGTCAGTTGTGGCCAAATAATTCATTATCGATCTGTACCAACTTCCATTATGAAGCTCTGTCAACACGAATGACCTGCTCAACGTTGCAATGTCTACGGGGCAGCAGCACCTAAGTTGGTAGTCGTGACAACACATGACTCATCGTGACCAGTATTTGTGAGGAGATATTTTTTTACCTTATTGGTGTTTATGGAGTCCACTGGTCTTTAATCATCGTGACTCATGACAAGATCTATTGTGGGTTTCTTCTTCAGGTATGAACACCTCAGGCATCACATTAAGGGCGCATGAGGGCAGACCACAATGAAATAATAATGCCATGGCATGAGTGGGATGTCACAACTTCAAAATAGCGTCCCTCAACTATGTGAGCTGAGATAATAAAGGCACCTGTGAGGATGACGACGGAAAGAGAGGGGTAATCATTGAGGGGTAACATCATTGACGGAAATAATACTAAATTATAGTCTCAGTCATAGTCAATTTATTTAAACACGCACCAAACTACACCGGTTTAGGGCGCCCTGGGCGCGGACTCTAAAACAGAGAGAAAAACATGATGTAATATGACAACACAGATGGGTAAGGACAATGAAATAAACAAACAAAATAAACATGGAGGACGTCTAACATTCATAACCGCACACATTTAAAGACAGACATTCATACAGACATTCACACTATAAAGACAGACATTCATACTATAACACATCAGGAACTTCTCAGTAGCCTAGTTCACGGCAGTACCAGGGGCGGATTTAGGATTGTAGGAGATCCGGGGCTTAGCCCAGAGGGAGACTATAATGTGCGCGCGGAACGCGCCGGAAAAAATTGCCTTCAACCTTCAACTTACCACCACCTTAAAGCGGACAAAAGGCACTGGAGAACACATATACATTCACACCCTTTAATGAAGCAAACTAATTGTGGTGGTTCTGGGCACAGAGGGAGGTCAGCACACGTAGCTCCCCCTGCAGGCCAGAACGCGCCATTGGATAGCAGCTGACCTGTATTACAAAATAGACAGTAAACACACACACACACACACACACACACACACACACACACACACACACACGTCAGTCACCATCATTTATATTTGTATAGAATTACATAATTGATGGGCTGAGGCTAGTTATGTTACAGTTAGGGTTGGGTACCGAAAATCGGTACCGGTAGGTACCGGTTACTTTACATTCGGTATGTACCCGTACCGAATCGCAAAGGAGATTTCGGTGCCTCATTTCGGTACTTTTCTATCTCGCGACGTCACATCGCCTGTTAAATTTCCACTCAGTGAAAGCAGCGAGTACGGAAGGATAACGAGAAGGTTGCTAATAGCAACTTCCGCTAGCGGGTTGGCGTAACGCGACGCTCGACTTATGGGTGCGTTCCGTAAACTCGTTCTGGAATTCTGATCACCACTCGTGGAATGCCTTCTGTCCAATCAAATGACTTGCTCCCCTTATGACGTCGGGCCCAGTGAGCGCTGCGACGCTCTCAGAGCGAGTTTACGAACGCAAGCCTTTGATTGGACAGTGCACTCCAGGATTCGACGCGTCTGTTGATGACGTTGTGCGGATGTGTGGCTGCGTCTCTGCGAGGAGGACAACATGATCGGGGATCTCTTGATATTCGGGTACTGTCCTTATCCTACTACTGTGTATGAAATATCAATCGTCATGTCAACATGGACCAGAGAGGGGGAGGGGAGGAGTAGTAGCTGAGCGGCAACAGAGTTTGGATTTTGACGAGGTGGAGGGCTCCAGTTTATCAGAGTTATATTTCCTCTTGGTTCTGGGGGCTATGCAGGCCTCTTCACTAGATCCCTTTTCTAAGAATATTCTGATGTCCTTGAGGGGCTGCCGAACAAGTGTGTACTCGTATTCGACATCAGTACCAACGATAGGCACCCCCAGCCTAATGGAGTCCCCAAGGCTCAGGAGTTTTATTTTCATTTATTTTAATTTGAGTGTATATTTAACTAATATATATTGTGCCTCAGCAATAAAAAAGTGAAAAGCTGTTTAATGTTGTCGACCGTGTTATTATAATATATATATATATATATGTCATTTAAAAAAAATCTAAAGTACCGAATTAAGTACCGTTTTGGTACCGGTACCGTTTTTAAAGTATCGGTTAGGTACCGGTACCAGATAAAACCCAAACGGTACCCAACCCTAGTTACAGTATGTATATCAGGGCAGACTCTGTGCTCACCACTTATATTGTATTTAGAGTCTTGTCCTGTGTTATATGACGATATATTACATTTTTGGCCTGTGTATTGTTGGCCTGTGTATAGTACTGTGAAATCAAATTCCCCCTGGGACATTAAACAAACTTAGTTAGTTAGCGTTACATCTTAGGATAGATTTGAGTCATGTTCTGTATACAGTACATACATACTACCATAAGGGCATACTTAATGTGGTTACTCCATGTTTACTAGCTGTAACATTAACGTTACATCATTCTTTTTCACTTGTTACTCAGTCAACCAGAGTGCAGATATCAAAGACTATCAGCCTGTTATTCACTTTATTTGTATAAGTATTATCCTTTGTTTGATTTCTTACCATGTACCGTAACAGTACCTTGCTATGTTTCATTTTCATTATAACATAACGTTATGTTATGATAGCCAGCTAGCATTAGCAAACCGGAAAAGTAGTGTCAGTGAGTCAGTCACCTTTCTAATAAGATTCACAAACCTGAAACATCATCTATGTCATCATCACTGCTGGTGATGTCATTGTTGTCAGCTGCTGATACTGCTGCTGCAACAGTTCTTGGCGCTTGTTTTGTTGAAAAAAACTTTCGGATATCCATCCTTACAATTTTGCAAGTCAGGCACTGATTGAGATCACTTCTTCTTCAGGGCAGGGCAGGCTACGCAGTACGCAGGCTAATGTCGCGCAGCTGCTGCCTCTCTGTTGGACTCCGGTACTGCACGTTACTCACGAGAGTTTTTTTTTTTTTTTTTTTTTTTTTTAAAGTAAAACATTCTGGGCTTTTCAGAAAACATCCGGGGCTTGAGCCCAAGTAGCCACCCCTTAGCCCCGCCCCTGGGCAGTACTGTGTTTTAAGCATATATTATTATAAATTATACCACTGGCCAATTGTAAAACCCTATCAGGCCTCTGCCCTGCTCCTGTGTGATTACAGTGATATAGTGTCAGACTTGTAGGCAAGCAGACAGCTTTTCATGTGACCCGAAGGCTGCTGTAAAGAGATATAGCAGCGAGAGATCTAGAGACACAACATATATTAAAACTACAGATTAATTCACCTGAACAACAAGCCGTAGCCTCACCTGCTGTGACATGCTCGGCTAGCACTCGCACTCAAACAGGCAAATTCCTTCTGCTCTGAGGCGGAGGGTGGGGGGGTTGTATGTTGCGATGACCACGTAATTGAGACGTATGTTTGAATGAAGAGTCTGTTGAAAGCAGCCCACATCTCACCTGTCCCCCCCTGTACAGATCAGACAACAAACATGTTAGTTTACAGGAACGTGAAACAACATGCCAGAGGTGTCAGTGCCATTCAGCATCGTGTAGTTAAGCACGGAACGCGTGCAGTATGAAATCAGTTCCATAAGCACTCATTTTGGCAGTACACATCAGAAGTTTAGAGGCCCGTTTCACATGAGGTTTTGGTGTCTGTCAACATAAGAACCAAAGGTGTGTCAATGAACGCCGAAGAATCTATTATTAGACTGAAAAATCTGTTTAAAAAAAGTCTGAATCGTAGCCAAAACCTTAGGCTTGCCAACCCAAAAAAACTGACGAATACACTGTTTTTGAAGTTGTTTTTGCTGAGGCTTGAATCAATCTACAGATAAAAAATAAAGATGGTTGTTCTGGTGCCACGTGGGCAATTGAGGGTGTTAATTAATGAGGACCTCCTTGGTGAAAGATGTGAATGTTGATGAGCCATCAGTCAGAGATCTTGAGTTGGATGACAAACTGTGGGTTTTACATTTACATTTACATTGTTGGCATTTAGCAGACGCCTTATTCCAAAATGACTTACAATCAATACATTTCACTAAGCAAGTGAATCATTAATTCACCAGTTGTAGCAGGAAGAGTAATCTAGCTCAGGCCAGGGGCCATTGGCAGTTGTCGTGATAGAAGATTATTATTTTTTATATGCTGGAGACGAGACAGTAAAAGGGGGGCACTGGAGAGACAGTACAAGGTGGGCAGTAGAAGTCTTAGGAGGCACAGTATAGGGAAGAAGCAGGTGTCTCCGGAGTTATATTGCACAGAGTCTCCAACAAATACTCTATAAGGCTTGTATAGCGTTTAGCTGAAATCTTGATAAGGTATGAATTTGCAGTCATTTGGAGCACGGGAGCAAAAGCTTATCAAAATCAAACATAGGCTAAGCGCAGTATGTCGGCAGGTGATGTCAGCCTGACTTTGTCCTTGTTTCAACTAATATATATATAAATATATAATAGTTGATACGGGTCATTTCATATCAGGGTTAGAACTTGCAGTGGCGGCTGGTGCTAAAATGTTTGGGTGGGGCACAGCAGTGTGGCGGGGGGGTCCTCTTTCGCCCGCGCAGCGCGCGTTTTTTTTCTCGCGTGCACGGTTTTTTCCCGCGTGCACTCGCATAAACACGCACTGGCGTTACAACCATTGTATAATTTAAACTTTCACCCTTAAAATGACCGTGTGGGCCATGGAGAAGTTACCCTGTCAACTACAGACACTGAGGTGGAAGAGTGACCGGTCTATGGACGTCGGTACGGTCCAATACCCAGTGTCAGACAAGGAGGAAGTCTAGTCAACAAGGCTAGTACAGGCCTCACAGCTACACTCAGGTTAATAAAGGTAGCAGATGAATATGTGTACTATGTGTCTGTGTGACATGGCTACATCAATGAGCAGAGATGAATGCTGCAGTCAGTAGTACAGTACTATCTATTTCATAGACACATGATGGATGATGATGGAGAGTGATGGTGGTCAACACATCACAGCAGGTCAACACATTCAATGATGTATCACAACCAGACCATGTCAGAAACACAACCAGACCATGTCAGAAACACAACCAGACCATGTCAGAAACACAACCAGACCATGTCAGAAACACAACAATGCATCAGCTGAGTTAAAGAAAACCAACTCTTACCTTTGATGACAGAACATGAGCCGTGTTTACCCGTACCTCCGCCTTGCTCCGCGCATATTGCTATGAATAGTTCGAAGATAGGTGCTTGCACGTTAGGTGCGAGGCTGCTTGGTTAACCCATTAGCGGGAACATTATTAGTTGCAC
Source organism: Nansenia antarctica (assembly GCF_963989245.1). Classification (NCBI taxonomy): domain Eukaryota; kingdom Metazoa; phylum Chordata; class Actinopteri; order Argentiniformes; family Microstomatidae; genus Nansenia; species Nansenia antarctica. The sequence continues at coordinate 83,093,798 of NC_137674.1, forward strand.
AAAATAGGCTGATTTAATTGACCATGAACATCAGAGACAGACATTACGAATGTTCATTTAAAATACTCCGGAAGCCCGAAGTCCGGAAAACCGGAAGTCGGGAGTCCTCAGCATAATGCATTGTCTGCAATACAACAGGAGATTCAGGAGGACGCACATTTGTGCGCCCTGGCCAAGAAATAGAGACAGCCAATTGGAGCGCTGCTACAGCTCACGTGTAAACGAAAAGTATTCGTCCTGGCATAGACATCCATTGACCGGCGCCCCCGCGTTCTCCCCTATGTATTTTAACAGTGAGTTTTACACACACACACACACACACACACACACACACACAGATAAAAATGTTTATTGTATTGGAGGATTTTTAATGAATGCTGATAGGCGCCGACAGAATATCAGCCGCATTTTGTGAATAAACAATGTTTATTTAAAAAAAAAAACTTTTTTTGTGAAGGTGGGGGCGGCGCCCCAGCGCCCTCTATCGGCCAGCCGCCACTGGTTAGAAGCAGGAGAAACACAAAGGTAAAAAACCCACTGGCGAACCGAGAGTGTGACCGTTGGATATGACTGCTCACCACACCAAACACATAGTTCCTTTTACTCATCATGTCAGGTGAAGGGAGAGAACAGGGTTCCACATTAACGGTTGCCCGGGGCAAGTAAAAAAATTCACCAGGTTTGTTTGCGCGACAGCGACGACGCTGCTGGATCCTGGATCTGTGTATCGGTGTGCAGGAAGAACAACGGACGGCACAGGCGCCAGACCAGACTAGATGATCGTGGAGTGAAGATATTATTAAAGTGTACACACCTGTCCACCTGTCTGTCGATCAGCGCGTACGCTTTAATAATATCTTCACTCCACGATCATCTAGTCTGGTCTGGCGCCTGCGCCGTCCGTGGACGAGCAACCTAAGGGTGTATTAAACAGCAGATCATACAGAGCATGTCGTCATGGTGACTCAGGCTGTACCGTGGGCTAGGCTGCTCTTTAACACTAGACATTTTAAAATATATATATATATTGCGTCGATCAAATTGGATGTGGATTACTCACCCAATCCATTGCATTGCAGTATTTTGGCTTGACTAGCGAGGTTGTGTTGTGATTCTCAACAACGTTCCGTGTTTCAAAAGAAAAGTCTGAACATTTTGCTTGGTTGCCGATATGAGGACCAAAGCATTAGAACGTGTCACATACGTAATCAAAATGGCTTATTCCAGTGTAATATAATACCAACAATGACAAGGACATTTTTAAAGCGCTTTGCTGAGTATTTATGCCAGTAGACCAATTCCAAATTGGCTTTCCAACCTTACTGCCCCATGGCCACCCTTGTGTAAACATGTAATTGAAGCCATCTAAATCATGAAACACTAGTGTCTTTGACTTGAACCTTGCCTCCTATGCTCCTATGCATTGAAATGCTCATTGACAGCATTGCACTTTGGAACTGATTTCCCCCTCTTTAATGGATAGATGACAATTTTGCGAAATGATGGCGCTCAGTTGTGAAATGGTAAATGGTAAATGGACTGCACTTATATAGCGCTTTTTTTTTTGCTGCTCCAAAGCTGCTCCAAAGCGCGTTACAACGGCCTCTCATTCACCCATTCACACACACATTCACACACCAATGGCGGCAAGCTGCCATGCAAGGCGCTGGCTCGCTCACGGGGAGCAATTTTGGGGTTCAGTGTCTTGCCCAAGGACACTTCGACATGTGGCCAGCCGGGGCTCGAACCGCCGATCTGCCAACCTTGTGATCATTAGGCGGCGACTCTTTATTTTTATTTTTTATCTTTTATTATAAAAATATTCTTTTAAATACAATCATAGCTATACATATTCATACATGTTCATTTTATAGCCTTCATTGTATTCTAATTCAAATAAAATAAATTAAAAACCAATAAATAAAAACAAAACACACCCATACCATTTTGGTATGAGATGCATCCATCTATTATTCCGTCAGTCCTTCATAACCAAAATAACCCTTTAACATAAATCAATAACAAATGAATGCAACAAAAAAAACATCTTCAAAAATTTAAATCAAACTCCAACCCTCCATCCACCCCCACCCTTATAAACCCACAATCCCTAATAAACAACTTCTCAAAATCTTTTTGCCCTGTCTTGTGCATCAGTCCCACATTCTTCCTGACCAATCCCTCAAAGACTTTCCACACCGTTATCCACTTTCCCTCAAATCTTGCTAAATTTCTCCTCAAATAAATTGCATACCTAGCCTGTGATAATACATAATTTAAACACCATATATTCACTCCCCTCCTCTTTCCCTCCACCCCAAAAACCACCATCCTCCTCCACTCCTGCATCCCCACCACCTCCACCCCCCAGTGCTTCTTCACTAGTCCTTTCAACCTTTCTTCGAATCCCTTCATTTCTCTACATTCAAAAAGCATATGCATTAAGTTCTCATCCTGTATCCCACACACATCACACTCCCTCGAAACTGTTCTGTCTACCTGATGCAACACCACCTTAGTATAAACCCTGTTATGCCTGAGCATAAAATCAAAATGTGTACATTCTAAACTATTATATTTTAAAAATAAATTCCTCCATATGTTCTTCACCTCCAATCCTGGGAACACCTGCCTCCACACCTTCTCTGCCGCAGGCTCCTTCACTCTGCTCTCCAACAGTGCCCAGTAGCACTCCTTCACCTTAACAGCTGAGAAGTCCCGCACTGTTTCCCCTTTCCCTAGTCTTAACCTAGGTAACTCTGTTTGCTCCTTCCCTCTTAACTCCCTATCTAACCTACTCACCCACTCCCCTGGTATACTCTGCTTTATTTTATTATACATGCTCACTATTTCTCCCCTTCTCATCTCCTCATCTGTTTCCCTAACAACTTCTATAATTGCCTGCTCTGATAGGAACCCTGGCACTACCTCATACCTAAAATCCCTTACTCTAATCAGTCCTGCCCTCCAGAAACTCCTAGATTCTAACATTTTCCCCTCTCTTCTTATTACAGGGTTCAATAAAACTGGAACATTTAGTATCTCCCCTCTCTTCTCACACTCATATCCTACCTCAGGCAAAAAACTACCCCAGGCTTTAAACACCTCTTTATAGAATTCCGGCACCCTATCATACATCCGTGCTTTAAAGCACATCAACAACCCATAATCCCCACACCCCCCACATCTATGTACCCATTCACTAAAGTATCCTTTCCATCCATGTCCTTCCTCCCCATACAAAAACCTTTTGACTGTTCTGACTCTCATTGCCCTCATCTTTACCTCCAAATCTACCAGTTTCAATCCTCCTTTATCATAATCTGCTACTAATACATCATACGCTATTTTAACCCCCTTTCCTCTCCACAAAAAATCTGACACTAACATCCTGGTTTCTTTTAGAACCCACTCTGGTACATTCAATACTCCTAATACATAAACATATTTTGACATTAACAGTGCATTAACAATTACAACTTTTCCCTTCAGTTTCATGTTCCTTTGCTTCCAATAATTCAATGTTGTTCTTATTTTATTCAAAACCCCTGTCCATGTGTAATCAACAGCCTCCCTGTCATCCTCTCCAAGATATATCCCCAACACTTTTATCATCCCCTTTACAATTTTCAAATCAAAACCACAATTGTCTGTATTCACTCCCCCTATACACAACATTTCAGACTTGTCAACATTCACTTTTGCACCAGAAGCCTTTCCATATATGTTTACACACCCCATTATTTTGTTCACACTATTTACATCCCTGACAGTACATGTCGTGTCATCTGCATATTGATGGATTATGCTAACTCCTCCCCCCGGCATATTTATTCCCTTAATTTCTTTCTCCTGCTTAATATAAGCTGCCAATGGCTCCACAGATATGCTATATAGCAATGCTGACAGTGGACACCCTTGTCTTATTGATCTCCCCAAAGGGAAGGAGTCAGTCAATAATCCATCTATCTTTACTTTACTTCTTGCATTCTTATATAATAATTCAATCCAATCCCTCATAACAGTCCCAATCCCAAAATGTTCCATTGTTTTCAATAAAAAAACATGTTCCACACTGTCAAAAGCCTTATTTAAATCCAAAGATAACAATAAACCCCCTTCCTTCCTCATGTCCTTCACAACATCCCTTAATGTGCACATATTCTCTGCCACATCCCTCCCTGGGACTCCATAGGCCTGGGTAGGTGCAATCATGTTTTTCATTACTTTATTCAATCTATTAGCTAATACTTTTGCTATGGTTTTATAATCACAATTAAGTAATGATAATGCTCTATAATTCTGTAATTTGTTCCTGTCCCCTTTACCCTTATACAATAAAGTGAGCACCCCCAAGCCCATAGAGTCCGGAACCACCCTTTTATTCCCCATACACATATACACTCTGCACAATATAGGGGCCAGGATGTCAACAAAAGCTTTATAAAATTCAGCCGTCAACCCATCCGAACCCGGACTCTTATTTGGGTTTAACCCCATGATGGCTGTCTTAACCTCCTCCACCCTTATGTCTGCATCACACATTTTCCCTTCTTCTTCTGTCACCCTAGCTTCCACTGCTTCTAATACTTTATTCATACATTCCTCATTCACACCCCCAGATGTATATAGGTCTGTATAAAATGACTGCACAGTATCCATTATTCCCACTAAGTCTGTTATTATTTCACCTTTATCATTCTCTAATTCCTTAATTTTCCCTTTCTCTTTCTGTCTCTTCTCTAAACCTAAAAAGAATGCTGTACTCATTTCTCCCTCAACCACATACCTTGCCCTACTCCTTACTAAAGCACCTTCACACTTTCTCTTCTCTAGTTCCCTCAAATCTTCCCTCACTCTCAAATACTCTGTTAAATCATGCCCTGGAATATTATCAACTCTCTCCTGTTCTATTGCTAACCTTTTCTGCAAATCTCTTTCCTCCCTCACCCTCTCTTTCCCTCTCCGTTTTGCGAATGCTATTATTACTGCTTTTAATTTATCCTTCATCCCTTCCCACCACACACACACACATCACTCTCATACATCTGGTCTTCCATAGCAACACTCACACACTCTCTTACTATCACCCCAAAACGTATATCTTTAAGTAAACTTGCATTAAAGCACCATGTCCCTCCTCTTCCCCCTACGTTCCCCGCACCTAGCTGGAAAGACTGAGCATCGTGGTCACTAAAGGCCATAAACCGATACTCAACCCTTCCAACCAGGTGCCTCACCTCCCTCTTCACTAAACACAAATCGATCCTTGATTGTCTCAAAACCCCCATCACCATTTGTCTCATGAAAAAACCTGTGCATCAGGGTGCCCCTCCCTCCATATATCCACCATTCCTCTTGTGCGCATCATTTCTAATAATACTGGGCGTGACGGATCATTCCTAAATTTCATCCCCCTTGTTACATCTAACCTGTCCACCACCACATTATAATCCCCAACCATAATACAATTCCCAACACATTTCTCTTTCAAAGATTCAAAAAAAACTTTCCTATACTTGTCCACATTTGGTGCATATATACAATACAGTGCATACTCTATCTATATTCAAACCCCACTCCCACCACTCTTCCCTCATTGTCATTCATTATATTCCTTACATTGTTCACCACCCCATTCTTTACCAAAATAGCCACCCCACAAGCATACACAGTTCCATTACTCACATAAACTTGTCCATTCCACCTCCTTCTTACATCTTCCATTATATCCTCTGTCCAATGCGTCTCTTGGAGGCATATGATCTCCTCTCTGTATGCTGCCAACACAAGCTCCATCTTCTTCCTATCCCTGAGTCCATTTGTGTTGACAGCAACAACCCTGACCATAGTCAAGACACACAAAAAAAGTAACATATGCACCGCCATGTCATTTTCCTACCTTGGTCTTCTTCCCTCGTGCACCTTTTGCACCCCTTCCCGATCTTGTCCTCACCCTCTGTACATCCGCGTATAGTCCTTCATCGGAACCTTTTCTTTTCCCCACGCCCTCTGTTGAAGGCCCTGCCTCATCCATCTCTCCATCCCTCACTGCGTTGTCGAGGCTGGCTTCAATCTCCTCTCTCTCTTTACCCTCCACTTCCACCGGACCAGGCCCCTCCGCTCCTCCCTCCACTTCCGGCTCCAGCTGGGTCTCCTCCACCACCTCAGCTTGTCCTCCTCCTTCCGTCACGTCTTCATGGCTCCTTTCCCCACCTTCTCCTTGTGTCTCCACCTCTTCCTCCTCCACCACCTCCTCCTCTCCCTCCATCTCCTCTTCTTCGTCCCCCTCCTCCTCCACCTCTACCTCCACCACCTCCTCCTCCACCTCCTCCTCCTTCTCCTTCTCCTTCTCCTTCTCCTTCTCCTCCTCCTCCTCATCACTGCTCACTCTCTCTCCTCCATCATATCTCCTTCCCATGCATTCTCGTGCATAATGTCCTTGTTTATTGCACTTAAAACACACGAACTCCGGGCATTCTCTTATAACACGTCCTGGCTTGATGCACAACCTACACACCCTTACTTGTTTGTCATGAATAACCCTAAAGTGATCCACTCCAACCAGGGTCTCAAACTTGGTAGAATATGGTAACGACCTCACCTCTTCGGTGAACTTCACCTTCATGTATCTCGTCCCGTCTGCTATGTCCGTTCCCGGCCACGTCTTTCTCTTGATCGGTGACACCGCCTTCACCCCCCACGACTCCAGCCTGTACCTGATCACGTCATCCTTCAGATATACCGGGAGATTTAAAAATGAGACCACCATTTCATCCACCGCCAAGTCCTTTCCCATTATTCTCACGTCTTTTATCATAAAACCATCCGTGAGCTTGTCCTTCCCTCTCCTCGATGCCAGCGTGATCTCATATTTCCTGTCTCCTTTTTTTTCGACAGCCCTCCACATTTCCACACACCTCCTTTATTCCTCTCAGCATTTCCATCATAGTAATATTGCTTCCCTGCTCCAGTCGCACTTCCACCGTCAAACTTGCGTCGTACCGTTTCTCCGTGTTGCTTTCATCGTCGTCCATTCCGTTCGCTGTGTTCGTTGCCATGCCGTCCGTCCTTAGAAGCCCCCGATCAGCACGAAGCTGTCGGGGTACTCAAAACCCTAAACTCACTTAAATATAGATGTTATTATAATGTTCTTTGCCAAAACACGCTCAAACTTTTCTTCGACTCTCACTCTCGCTCTCATTCACTTCCGCTCATGCGCATAGACGGCGACTCTACCTCCTGCGCCACAGCCGCAGTTGTGGTGCGTAATGCTGCGTGCACAGGAACATGTTAGATTTCATTTGATACCAAAATCATTATGAAGGCCCTTGTGATTGTGGAGATATTCTATATTCATTGTGGGCATGTCATTTTGAGCAGAAAAACTGAAAAATAGGATGGATATAAAACAGGTATGTCCACTGTCTCTATAATGAGACGATCACTCCACTGCAACTGAGACCAAAACTCAGACCTAGGACCTTTGTGGCCCTAAGTGAGATTTTTAATGTGCCCCCCCACACACACACGTTTTGTCGGGGGGTTGAAGTTTTCGATTGATGGGTGTTTTCGATAGACAGGTGTTTAATCGACAAGGGGGAGCATCAAAAATTGGCATCAATCCACACACAATACCCCATAATAACAAAGTTTTTAGCAATTTCTGAAACACAGAAATACTTCATGTGCATAACATTTGCTAAAAAGAGTGACAAAAATAAAATAGAAAAATCAACAAATCACTCAGTAGGTTGAATTGAGTTAATGTCATTTTGGAATCAATATCTTTGCAAGTGTGGCCCCCTCTAGTGGTTGTGGCCCTAAGCGACCTCTTAATCTACAGTATATGCCTTGGGCCGGGGCCTGCCAAAACTGCCCTTGCCTCTCTTCCTATCTTCTCCCCAGTACACTGGGGTCTCCCAGCAGGGGCTGTACTTGTACTTGTACTATGTAAAGTGCCTATGTAAAGAGATATCTGGGGGAAAAAATGTAGAAGTAGTTGATATCTAGAGAGGGAGAAAAGAGAAAGAAATGTGACTGAATCCAAAGCAGGGAGTGCTTGTTGTGATTGACAGCCTCAGCTCATTTACATGCTCTCAACGGGCCTCCACTCATCCTGCCTATTATCCTCCTGCACACAGGACCAGCACACATCCACGCTGAGTGCAGGAAGGTACCTACACAGACAGATACTCATTAAACGGCTTGGTATCAGGTTGCAAAGAGGATCATGAGAATTAGGCAGCAATAATAGTGATTTCTCAGTAAACCCAGAAAAAGAAATACAGACAGCACTCGAGTTGAGGGGGGATGAGGGGGCCCCTGAAATAAAAATGTTCAAAATCATCCCCCTTCTAAAACTGCCATCCCCCCTTTCCATCCCTTATGCCCTTATGTTTTATCAATGAACGTGGTATTACTGCTATTTCAACATTTAGTTTTGAGCATATTGAGTAAAATACTGTTGGCGAGGGGGCACGCACACATGCAATGACATGTTTACTAAGTCACATATTCCAAGGGACAACTAAGTGTTACCAACTGATTATGAAGGCCTTATCATAGTTAGTTCTAGTAATGAGGTGAAAATGGTGATATTGATATCTTATTAAACAAATTATGGATGTTTGGAAGACAACATCAGCAGGCTATTAAAGGCACACAGCTATTTGAATATCAACAGTTCTATTAGGCATGTAGGGCCTAATAAAAGTAAGCATTTGGCATTAAATCAACATTGAGGTCTCATATAAAGGCTCTTCATACTCTTTTAGTCCTTTTATGACACATTTTTCCAGCGTGAGAGAGTTTGACTATAACCACAGATATCATAATAATGTTAACACTGTGACTGTCTATTTTTGCAGTCTATTAACTGACTATACACATCAAAAGGCTTGAGACCAGAGAGAGAGAGAGAGAGAGAGAGAGAGAGAGAGAGAGAGAGAGAGAGAGAGAGAGAGAGAGAGAGAGAGCTCTGGCTGTGAAGACTAGCACTAACATTACACCATAATGAAATGACAGGACAGTTATTAACCTATTCTAAATTGATTTGTCACTGAGACGTCCTTGACCAACATGAAGTAACACAACTGTGTATTCTGGGTTATGACAAGGTGGTGTAAATGCCACCGCTCGTCCGTAATCAGATTCAGCTGAGGTGCTGGAGCTGAAGAGTATCAAACGGAATGAAAACAAGCAGCAGGGTATGATAAGGTAAACTGTACTAATCTCAAACTCTCTCTCAGCCACTCAGAGACTCACCCTCACTCTCCACTTTTAAATCCCACCTCAAAACCTACCTGTTCTTCCATGCATACAACCTCCCCTACCCATCTCCCCCAACCCTGCCACTCCCCCCACCTGGAATGTGTTAATTGTTCCCTGTGCCTGTTCGTTAACTCTGTGTTCTATGTGCTCATGTTATCTGTTGCTTGTTGTTTCTGTGTTTTCTGCTTTTCCCATATTGTCAGCATCTTTGAGCCCCGGAAAAGCGCTATATAAAAACAATGAATTTTTATTATTATTAATAATCTCATTCACACATTTATAAAGACATATTCTTCGAGAATCAATGGGTGTACATCATGAATTTACATATGCTATTGAAGAGCAGAACAAGTCCCAGATTGTGCCAGGCTACAACCATGGAGTGAGATGGCTGAGAGGAATAGTAGCAGCTTGCTTCAACAGATGCTCTACCCAGACTGGCTAGATGATAGGATGCCAGAGGTATCTGAAGAATGATATGTGTATTTAAATCAACAGCCCTGGGCTAAGCATGTGAACGTCTAAGCCCCTTTCATAAACAGAATTCCCAGCTCCAGAAGGAAGCGGAGAGATAACAGGAAGAACAACACAAGATCCTCTCAGGGTATTCAGGAATCTAGCCATGGCATTCACAAGGTACTTTAACAACCCTTCTGTGCTTCAGAATCGGTTTGACGGTATGTCATTCATCTAAAATGTAGAATTCACTACGATAAATATGTTTACGTTAGATATTTAGGGTTTTCAAAAGTAGAAAAAGAGAGGAATTTCAATTGAGCACCATAACTCATAATCACTAAATCTACTGACAGGGTTTTCCATGACAGTTTTGACACCTGCTACAACCACCTTGTTGGGCTACTGTACTTCAAACAATACTGGCTACCCTCAGCACTGGGCATGTCAAGCACTTTGCTTGTCTCAAACAGCCTAATAGTAAGGGAAACATATGAAAATCTGCGAAGTAAATCGTTACCAAAAATGTTCTTCACCAATGTGTTTCTAAAGGTGTGTAATAACATGTACTAAAAGGTTGAAATTCAACTCCTGTGGGAAACCTCATAAAAAACTGCTCAAAGTTGGGGTACCGATAACCGATTTTCGAAAATTCGAAAATGCTTAAATTGGACTTGAGTAACTTTTGAGGGGTCAAACTAGGCATTGTTCATGATTCTGAGTTGATTGCAAGCATTTAATTGTCACCAAGACCACTTCCTGGTAGAGAAACTGCCACGCCCCTTCCCATTTACATATACATTTATTTAAATTAGCTGCATAATACTCAGAGCAAATACTGATCCACCATAGGTCAAATGCTTCAGGAGTCAATGTCTGAGTCTTCTTCAACAACATCATGAATACCATTCTTGCATGTAATGCCTTTACAAACTCCACATGCTGAGATGCACTTGACAGCATTTTTCTTGCAGCTGCATCGCCGGTTGCTGCAATCTCCATTACAATTGCAGCTTGTGAACTGGAGTAGCTCGTCGGGAGCCATGGGGTCTAAGGTTGGAACTGGCTCATAACCATGAACACCTAATGTCCATCCATAGTCACTGGGGTCCAGAGACATGCTCTGTAGAAGGATCCAGTCCCGGGTCTGTAGGTAGGCACGGAGAGAATGCTGTGCAGCTGCACCCTCTGTTGGAGGTAGAGTTTCTGGTTTGATCAGCCCAGCCGCTGCCTTTCCCGAGAACATGTTGCATCGAATTGCACCCAGAGTAGTACCTGGCCCATGGTGAATGTACTGGAAGATCCTAGTACCAGCCTGAATCACTGCATCCTTGGTAGCGTGTATGTCAAGGAAGATGTCCATATGTTCGTCGATGTCCCCTGCACAAAACCTGTAAAAGAATGCACTTCAAGGTTTGTTTCAGATATTTCAATATACAAATATTTCATTATGATATAATATTATTATTATTACCTGTCAAACAGAGTTGTTTTCCCATGGCCAGCGATAGCGGAAACCGTATCACACCCAGTGAAGGCGTGACAAAAGAGCAGGTAGCGTCTCTTTCTATCTGAGAGAGCTTCTCGGATCCTCTTGACATCATAAGAGCCCTTCGATGTGGTTAAGAAGAGTGGGTGGTTGGTGCTTGAGCTATGGTGCACCAGCATTGCCAGCACGTCTGCGTCTTCTGCCCGCAACTGAAAATAGAAGAAGATATGCAATGCATGTTCAACTATGTGAAAATATATAAAAATAGTCAAAACTCTTCTTTTAAAGTAGTCATAGCTAATGCAAGTAAAATACCTACACAAATGTTACTGACCTCAACAAAGCCATCTGTAGCAGCAGCCAATGCCTCTCTCACAATCGAAGTGTCAGCATCATTGTCACTCTGCTCCACGGTGATGTGAATTTTTCTGAATGTTGAAGAGAGGAGGTGAATGAGCTCACTCTTGTTATGAGTGTTGTCCAAGAACTTCGCTCTTGGTGTCCAGTGTATCATATCCGGTCGAATCTGGAGGTCACAGCATGACTTCTTGGTACGTCGGATGTGGTCATGATCTTTTGGCGATCTGTTATAGCCATCAAAGACCACAATGATCCTTTGAGAGTTACGGCCAAGACACTGCACGTAGCTTAGGTAACTGTTGCCAATCTCCTGCCGAGTCTGACCTTGTTCCCACGTCACCATGTAGAGAAGCCATCCGCCATCAACCACCAAAGTGGAGCAGGGTTGGTTAGTGAGTTCAAGTGGATCAGTTAACTCCTTCAGGCTAGTCTTGGAAAAGCCTGCCTTGTTCGCCGTGTTCATTTTCTGATCTTTGTTACTGAAAAGGGACAATGGGACGGGAGTCAGCTCATACTCCAAGCTTGTCTCAACTGTCATATCCCGTTGGGCAAAAATGATCAGTCGGTTGAACAACTTGAGTGAGTCAAGGTGAATCTTCTTCTCGTTGATCTTGGGAATCTTTCTGAGTGATGACAGGGCTTGTACCTTTGACTTCACCTCCATGGTCGATGTCACTGACTGTCCATCCAGCTTAATCTGCATCTCTCTCCCTACTTCAGCTGCTCTCTCAGCATTGACTGGGTCATCTCCTGTGCTTGTGAATCCTGTAGAGAAAGATACAAGCATCTCCTTGTCTCGATCATGGTCGAATGGGTTGTTCTCCTCAAACCATTGGAGGGCAAGTTCAACTGCTTCAGCATCTCGCTTCATCTGTGTTTTGGCAAGGTCTCTGTGGGGTGGAGCATGTTCCTTGACATCTTCCTCCATGCACTGGTTGACATTGGAGAAGTGACTGAGGGTGAGCACCCAGCACTTGTGGCCAGAATCACTGTTTCTCATCCTCCCTCTGCTCAGTCCACCTTCTGATTTGGCTGCCTTCATTAATGTCTGCTCAATACAGATGTCACACCAGGTGCCAGACCAATCATGGCTGGAGTAACGGACAACATGGTTTCCATGGGCAGTGAAACTTTCTATGGTCTCTTTGTAAGCAGGCAACGTTTCAAGTTCCTTCATAAGTTGACAGTACAGCCGTGCACCTTTGGCATATTGATGATGGCCCGCAGCTGCAAAGATGTCCAGCATCCTGGTAGCAATGCAGGACAGGTGCCCCTTGTGGTCTGCAAGCCGCTCACTTTGGATGAAGGTCTTGATCACATCTACCATGTGGTGGTACTGCACCCAGAGTGTAGGCGTTCTTCCTCCTTCAGCGAGTCTTTTGAAGTTTTCTTCAAACCTATGTTCAAACAGTGCCACTACTGGATCTGTGTGTCGGGCTCCCATCTTACCATCAGCCACCTTCTCCATTAAGGTCCTCATTTCACCAAGCTCCTCCTCAGTGAAGGCATGTTTCATGATGTGCTGATAGATGGCTGCATCAATGAGGAGGTGGGCACGGATTGCCTTGTCAAAACACCCCCCATCCAGGATGTGCTCTTGGTGACAAATACATGCTTGCAATCAACTCAGAATCATGAAAAATGCCTAGTTTGACCCCTCAAAAGTTACTCAAGTCCAATTTAAGCATTTTCGAATTTTCGAAAATCGGTTATCGGTACCCCAACTTTGACCAGTTTTTTATGAGGTTTCCCACAGGAGTTAAATTTCAACCTTTTAGGACATGTTATTACACACCTTTAGAAACACATTGGTGAAGAAATTTCTTGGTAACGATTTACTTCGCAGATTGGTCAAATATCTGGTAAAATGCCCTTACTATAATAATGACTCACTCTTCAGAGAAGTAACAGACCTTTTAGTAGAATGTTTTCATAAGAATGGCTGATCTATTCCTTTTAAGATGTCACTACTGGTCACAATCAAGAAGCTGCACAAGTAGGAGTAGGCTACCGTGTGTGTGTGTGTGTGTGTGTGTGTGTGTGTGTGTGTGTGTGTGTAGTATATTGCTATGTTTAGCATAGATCTGGGATTGATTGCTATTGCCTCCGTAGCATTACATCTTGACAATGTTATCATCTATCGACTAGTGTGGTCTAGTTGTCGTTGGGATGCTGAATAAAGATGCACGTTGAACGTTGCTCCAGAGACCAGTTATTATTATTATAAAGTGTATCTTGTAAGTCAGAGAGAACAACAAGACACAACATGGTGTCAGAAGATGTGACTTCTTCACAAATATAAGGAATTGCGAGGCGCCGTCGATCTACGCAGAAACTTTGTGGAGAACTATAGTTAGCTATCGACCCTGTGCGACGTTCGTTCGTAGTAGCTAGCGAGTGAAAGCAAAACATGGAACAGTTCAAGCCTCCCGCGCCGCTCATGCTCTCTGGAAACGTGAGTGAGAATTGGCGTCGGTGGAAACAACGTTTTGAACTGTATATGATTGCCGCTGGTGCAGGTGATAAAGATGAGCATGTGAAAATAGCCATCATGCTGCACACCATAGGAGAAGAGGCATTGGAGGTATAATACATTCACCATTGATTTTGAAGACCCAGCATACGAGACAATGAAAGAGGTCATGGATGCATTTGAAGCATACTGTATCCCCCAAAAGAACATTGTTTTTGAACGTCACCAATTCTGGTCCCATTCTATGTCAGAGGGAGTTAGTGTCGACAAGTTTGTGACTGAACTCCGCCAGAAATGCAGAGACTGTGAGTTTGGTGCAGGTGAGAATGACACATTGAGAGACAAAATGGTGTTTAGCCTAACTGATCCTCGCATGAAAGAGAGACTATTGAGAGAGACAGACCTAACCCTGGACAGAGCACTAACCATATGCAGAGCTGCAGAAGCTGCCAAGTCACAGCTGCAAGCTATGGGGACAGGGCACGCAGACGCCCCAGTTCAAGCACTGTCCAGAGGAACTACTAGCTACTCTGAGATGAGAAGAGGATACAGAAAACAAAGATCGTCAGGAAGAGCAAATGAGCAGACGGACAGCACAAACACATGCGGGAAGTGTGGAGGGACACACCCGCCCCGCTAATGTCCTGCCTTCGGGACCACATGCCACAAATGCAACAAGAGAAACCATTGGTCCAAAGTGTGTGGCGCACCACAGCATGGGACAGTCACAGCAAGGGACGTCAGTCAACTTGAGAGCGAGGTAGATTCTTTATTTGTAGGCTCAGTGTTCTGTGTTAGGGTAGATAAGATCACGCAGCAGACAGACAACGCGTGGTACACCACAGTCAACCTCAGAGACACCCCGGTCAGATTCAAGCTGGACACGGGGGCGGAGGCGAACGTGCTTCCAATGTGCATTTTCGAGAAGATACCGGGGCCCCCACGACTAGAGCCTACACAGACACTTCTCATTGCCTATGGAGGAGCACGCCTGAAACCGAAAGGAACAGTGACATTCACGTGTGAGACACCCAATAGAGCAAGAGCAAATCAAATTTGTTTTGTGACTGCACAGTCCACCACGCCCATCCTGGGCAGAGAAGAGCGAGACACTGCAGCTCGTGAGGAGAATAGAGACGCTTGCAGTCATGGCACCAGCTACAAAAGAGGAGCTGGTGGAGCGGTACGCATCTGTCTTCAGTGGCCTGGGTGAGTTCCCCGGTGTGCACCACATACACACAGACCCAAGTGTGGCCCCAGTCGTCCACGGATGCAGAAAGATCCCAGTCAGTGTCGTGGACAGACTGAAAACAACCCTGAAAGAGCTTGTAAAAAAGGACGTCATAGCACCTGTGACAGACCCGACCGAGTGGGTGAATAGCCTCGTCATCACTGAGAAAAAGAACGGATCACTGAGGGTGTGTTTGGATCCTCGTGATCTGAATGAGGCAATCAAGAGGCAGCACTACTCGATACCAACCCCGGAGGAAGTCCAGAGCAAGCTCTCTGGGAAGTCAATATTCAAGATCCTGGACGAGAAGGACGGATATTGGCAGGTGAGACTTGACGAGCCATTATCTGTGCTGTGCACATTCAGTACGCCGTGGGGAAGATTCCGCTTTAAGAGACTTCCTTTTGGCATCAAGTCCGCCAGCGAAGTTTTTCAGCAGAAAAACTGTGAGGCTTTTGGAGACATCAAAGGAGTCCATATCATCGCAGACGATATGATAATCGCCGCCGCCACAGAAGAGGAACATGATGGCATCCTTCACAAGGTCATGGAGAGGGCACAGAGAGCCATCAAGTTCAACAAGGAAAAAATCCAGTACAAAATCAACACCGTCAGATACATGGGCCACGTCATTACACCAGAGGGAGTGAAACCGGATGACACAAAGGTGACGGCCATCAACAACATGCCGCCACCAGAGGACAAGACAGGGCTGCAGAGGCTGTTGGGGATGACGAGGTATTTGGCTCAGTATCCCTGATGAAGCTTCAGTGACTGCCCCGCTCAGACAGCTGCTGAGGAGAGATGCAGCTTGGCAGTGGAACCATGAACATGATGATGCTTTAAACAAGCTGAAGTCAGCCCTCACCAACGCCCCTGTGCTGAAGTTCTATGACCAAGCCATGCCTCTCACCATACAGGCTAACGCGTCGAAAGATGGACTGGGAGCTTGTCTTCTCCAGGAGGGGAGACCGCTGTGCTATGCCTCACGAGCTCTCACAGAAGCTGAGAGAAACTACGCCCAAATAGAGAAGGAGTTGCTGGCGATAGTGTTCGCAGCCAAACGCTTCCACCAGTATGTTTACGGCAACACTGTCACAGTCCAATCTGATCACAAGCCACTTGAAGTGATTTTTAAGAAACACCTGAGCAAAGCCACAGCAAGACTACAGCGCATGTTGCTCCAGCTTCAACGGTATGATTTGAAAATAACATACACGCCAGGAAAAGACATGCACGTCGCCGACACCCTTTCCCGCGCGTTTGTCACAACGCCGACAGTGGAAACAGGCCGACAGTGGAAAAGAGGACGTCTTCAAGGAGAGAGTGATCCACACGATGGAGGCTGCTGCTGCCATGAGCTCAGACATGCTCAAGATGCTCAAAGAAGCCACAGCAGCGGACGAGACACTACAGGCAGTGGCTGAGAGACACCGCAGCGGCTGGCCCCAAAGACGACGCAGTGTGCCCGCCAGTCTCTACCAATACTGGCCTCAGCGGCACATTATCCACATCAGGGACGGACTACTGATGACCGGCGACAGAATTGTGATTCGTCAAGCCGCCAGACAGGTGATACTAGGACAAAGGCACAGGCCCGACAAGTCGTGTACTGGCCGGGAATGACTCGTGACATCGACAACGCAGTGGAGAGATGCTCTCCGTGTCAACAACTCCAACCACAGAACCAGAGAGAGCCCCTCATGTCACATGATATCCCTGAGCTACCATGGCTAAAGGTCGGGGCTGACATCTTTGAGCTCCAGGGCCAGTCATACCTTGTCGTGGTGGACTATCTGTCCAAGTACCCAGAGGTGCTCCATCTACCTGACAAGACCGCCCACACAGTCATCCGCAAGATGAAAGCAGTCTACGCGAGGCACGGGATCCCAAAAGAGCTGGTAAGCGACCATGTTCCTTTTGCAAGTGCAGAGATGAGGGAGTTTGCAGCATCCTGGGGAATACAGCTCATTCACTCCAGCCCTGCATATCCTCAATCCAACGGTCTGGCAGAGAGGATGGTGAAGACGGTCAAACATGCACTCAAGAAAGCTTTGCAGACCAACATAGACCCCCATCTAGCCCTGCTAGCATTGAGAAACACTCCAATAACAGGCACAGATGTTTCCCCAGCTCAGGTGCTTATGGGAAGAGTACTACGAAGCACGCTGCCCTGCTCTACAGCTGTTCTACAGCCAGCTACCCCGAGAGGAGTTCATGCCAGGCTGAAAGATCTCCAAACCAGACAGGAGCACTACTACAACCGCAACTCACAGCCCTTACCTGAGTTTGCTCCTGGTGCAACGGTTCACATGGAAACGAGACGTGGATGGATGCCAGCCAGAGTCCTAAACCAACGAGAAGAGCCACGGTCATACAACGTGAGAAGCCCGTCTGGTGTTGTCTTCAGAAGGAACAGACGTCATCTCAGGCGTATTCATCCAAGTCTGCATCAAGAGCGAGATCCTGAGCCACTGGAGCAGCCTGCACCTGTGAGCCCGCTGGGAGGACCCCCAGAGTCACCGGATCATCCAGCTCAGCACCCGTCCTCCTGTGAGGGCGAGAGCTCCACTCCTACCTGCCGCACCAGAAGTGGCAGAGCTGTGGCGCTTCCGGCAAGGTATCAAGACTTTGAGATGGGCCAACGCTGAAGGTTGTGCTCCACCAGGGTTAAGTACTGGTGACCTCTGACCCTTAGTTTAGTTAGTTACTTACTAGATGATAGTTGGACACATTTAGAAAGTGTGGTATGTTTACAAGTTTGATTTTACTCCAAGTGAAGTTCACAAGTTACTTGACAAGTTATAGTCAGGTCTGCACTGTTATTGTTTAGATCATATACATTAGTAGTGAGTACAGTGAGTACAGTTCTTAAAGAAGAAGATCAATCCATCGACTGAAGCCATAAGGCCCAGTGACACTTATTGTCTGTTTCATCTTTTCAGAGACTAATTGTCAGTTGACCCAAGAGAGACTTTTAATGCTTAAAAGGGGGGATGTAGTATATTGCTATGTTTAGCATAGATCTGGGATTGATTGCTATTGCCTCCGTAGCATTACATCTTGACAATGTTATCATCTATCGACTAGTACAGGATCTCAGGCAGCAATGCAGAGATCTCAACATCAGTGCGGCAGGATGGGCGGATTATATGTGGCGCGCGGAGTGGGAGGCTAACACCTCCAAACTCCGCGACCACATCCCAGTCGCCGGCGCTGAGCCCCTCGGGATGGACTTGCCAAGGCTATCCTGGGTGAGGCTCAATCGTCTCCGGACCGGCGTCGGGCGTTTCCGCTCATCAATGCACAGATGGGGCTTGGCCCCAAATGCGTCGTGCGAGTGTGGCGCAGAGGACCAAACCGCAGACCATATTATCCTGGATTGCCCGGTGTACCACCCACCCAACGGGATGCATGGTCTGTCGGTATTAGATGACGAGACGATGACGTGGCTTCTGGAGGGGTGTCCAGAAATATAGCCCGGGTGAGCCCCTCAACCAGGTCTCGGGGTGGTAAAAGGGTAGCCCCTCGGCCCCGAGCCTGGTGGAGTGGAGAGGAAAAACAACTACCCATACGCCGAAGAAGAAGAAGACTAGTGTGGTCTAGTTGTCGTTGGGATGCTGAATAAAGATGCACGTTGAACGTTGCTCCAGAGACCAGTTATTATTATTATAAAGTGTATCTTGTAAGTCAGAGAGAACAACAAGACACAACAGTGTGTGTGTGTGTGTGTGTGTGTGTGTGTGTGTGTGTGTGCAGGGCCGCTTGGGAGATATGCGAGGCCCTGTGCGAAGTCAGATTTGCGAGGCCTTTTATAATGATGTAGGCTACTGTTATAACCGCGCGACACGCACGCACCGATATATTGCAAGAAATGCGCTCACATGCTGTGCTGATAGACAATAGCATATCTACTTATTTAGATAGTTTACAACCATGTTTGTTTCATTTCAAACCTTTTATACTCGTAAAGGATTAGGATTTAGGATAAAGCAGTCATCATACCCAACATTAAATACGCACAAGCCATTATTGACATGAATAGAGATGTTACTCACCACCATGTAGGCCTATCCTTTATGTTGAAAAGCTTACAGCAAAAGCAAAAAGACATGTCCCGTTTTTGAGAGTACACAAGCCACTTTCTTTCTATTTTTTCCCCATTTGGTAGTTTTCGGAGAAATAAAGTTTCACTAAAGTTCCTGTTCTCATTATTTTTAGGATAACTAAATCCAGGTTTCATCTTTGGGGGACCTCTTCTAATGATCACTTCTGTAACTGTAGAGTCCATATGTACCGGCCAATTTACCAGGATCATCATACATGACATATCTAACACCGTAGGCTCGTCTTGCGTTCCATCACTCTCAGCCCTGCTGCTGCTCTGAGTAGCTCCATCTTCCGCCTCCGTATCCTCTACTTCGCCACTCCTGACCATCATCACCTGGGGCTGGGCAGCCCCACTGCTGCCGGTGTAGCAGTTGTCCTCCTCCACCTCAGAGACATCATCTTTGCCTCTCAGGGGGGGCTGTGCCGTGCTACTACTAGCATTGCTAGTGCTAGCAGTAACGTTAGCTTCTTCGGTGCTAACGGGAGCCTCACTTGTTTTTAGAAATGTTTCGAACGAACCTCTAAGCGAGGCCCTGAAGCCTTCCTTTCTTTTATTTGTATTTCTTTTTTCAGCACCCGATTAACATTTTCTTCCTCGGTCTCGTTCCCTCTGCATTTTGTCCGTTGCACTAAGCAGTCACTATGCACAACAAGTGTCAACGCGCGCCCCAAAACTTCTTTTCACGTTTCACGTAAGGTGTC
Source organism: Nansenia antarctica (assembly GCF_963989245.1). Classification (NCBI taxonomy): domain Eukaryota; kingdom Metazoa; phylum Chordata; class Actinopteri; order Argentiniformes; family Microstomatidae; genus Nansenia; species Nansenia antarctica. The sequence continues at coordinate 83,113,892 of NC_137674.1, forward strand.
ATAGGGGGAAATTACTTTTTTCTGTTGCTAAGAATCTCCCTGTCCTACAGGTTTGCTAGATTTTAGATGTATGATTGACTATGATTATCACATGTGTGAACATTTAGAAATGTATTAAAGGCAAAAATAATAATATGGTCCCTTGCCTGGCGCTTTGGAGGGCCTCGCCAGCCAGGGTACCAAAGCGCGAGGCCCTCCAAAGCGCGAGGCCCTGTGCCACCGCCCCAGCTAGCCCCCCCTTAAAGCGGCCCTGTGTGTGTGTGTGTGTGTGTGTGTGTGTGTGTGTGTGTGTGCGCGCGTGTGTGTCTATATGCGTGTGTGTGTGTGTGTATGCCTACTATAAGAGCCGCCTCTGGGGTCAAATTACCATAGTGTTTACAATGGGAATCTGCTACTTACACACACAACATAAACTTAAATAAGTCTCTGCACAACGTATATCACCATACTTAGTTATCAGAAGCATATCACAACATTTAATTACCCACCACGTAAGATCAGGCTTCAGTGACAGGCACTAGGGTTACACACCACCATACAGTGAAATGAATGGAGCTCAATTAGACAAGACAATCCATACACAAAATCACCAGGAGAGGGCGCCAAAGGATCGTTATGAAGAGGAGTGGATCTTCAACTGTCACAGAATGTTGACATAAAACAACAGTAGTTTTTGGCTGGGATTTTAGAGGGGATTGGATTGATGTGAATAGAGGTGGTCCAAAAATGGTAAGAGCAGTGGTGGTCCAAAAATGGCATCTTTTGGTTTCCATAGATCTCCATTTAAAATGTGCACTTTCAACTTTGAATAGTTTAAAAAGTATAATGAGTTTTTTTAAAAGTTGAATACAAGCAATGCATCTTAAAGTTGGATTGGTGAAGCATGTGAAGTAGAATAAGTAATTGGGATATCAAGAGTTGGACTTGCTGATGGAAGCCCACTAATTCTGATTTCATATTTGTAAATTGTACGATTTTGAACACAATTGAGTACAGTATTTGGTGTGTATAATCATTATCAGCAACATTTGAAATGGATTTTATCATGATTACTTACCCCCTTCCAGTATAGACTCTCTATACTCTTTAGTCTCTGAAGTGTCCTAGTTTAAGATAATTCAGTTGAAATCTGAATTAAACACTGTCCACTGTCCTGTCTGCTGCCATCTGCAGAACATCTAGTGTTAACTGTCACTTAGATCCAACTGTCACTTTCACATTTGAAATAAGATGTGACAGTTGGTGATGTGCTGTTCTAGTGTTAAACACTGTCCACTGTCATGTCTGCAGAACACCCCCTTCAACCAGCCACAGCACACTTCAGCTACAAGGAGGAGTGTCACATAACTATTGGGGAGGGCTGGGGAGTAGTAAACAGAAATGGGGAAGAAATGTATTAATACCACCTTGCAAAAATACACAGAAAACCACAGAGATGTTGTCTTGTAGGCCCTTGTGAATTGTTAAATACATGTTAAGATAGACAGTGTGTAGGCCTACAGAAAGTTGCCACAGTGTAAGCACTTACATACACAAGGCCAACCATTCCAACCACCACAGTTAAACCACAAGACATATTATTGGGCCGGTTTCAGAGACAAGGCTTAAGCCTTGTCCTGGACTAAATCACACTTTCAATGTAAAATCTCCATTGAAATTTTTTTTTTGTCTAGGATTAGGCTTAATTAAGCCTTGTCTGTGAAACCGGCCCCAAATGTTGTTCCAGCCTCTAGGTTATATATCTTTTCAAGATATACCTGAAAAAATAAGTTGAGGTTGATATCTAGAGAGGGAGAAAAGAGAAAGAAATGTGACTGAATCCAAAGCAGGGAGTGCTTGTTGTGATTGACAGCCTCAGCTCATTTACATGCTCTCAACGGGCCTCCACTCATCCTGCCTATTATCCTCCTGCACACAGGACGAGCACACATCCACGCTGAGTGCAGGAAGGTACCTACACAGACAGATACTCATTAAACGGCTTGGTATCAGGTTGCAAAGAGGATCATGATAATTAGGCAGTAGCAATACTAGGGAAGCAAGAAAGACAGATAATCCACAGCAGAGTTCTGTGTTCACAAGGCCAAAAGCACAACACTTTTATAGGCAATTAGAAAAGGAATTTCCCGGTAGCCACATGGTGCCGCATCAATTTGCCGACGGACCGTTGTGCCGACAGCCCTCATGTGGGAAAACTAGGATTAGGGTTAGGTGCTACGTCCACTTGGTACATGCTGGCATGTCTAACCCTACCCCTAACCCTAATCCTAACCCTACCCCTTGTAATGCGAGCACGTCGACTAACTAAAGAGTCTAATTGATATCCAGTGTGTGTCTCATCATTTATACATAATATTCTTGCTACACGTCAGAATATCACACCCCTAACCCTAGTTTTTCCACATGTACCGACCGTTTTCCCACAAGCTGTCGGCATCGTGGTCCGTCATTCAGCTCTCGCAGAAATCCGCTAATAAACTGTCGGCATCGTGGTCCGTCGGCACAGCGGGTGGGCCCCAGCCACAGTACAAAAGGAGGATAATCGTTCATCCCTAATCACAGATTAATATTCAGGTTGACATGTGTGAAACTCACTACATCTCAAGGTTGCAGTACAGGCCTGGCAGAGCATCAAGGATTGTTGACCAAATACAAAAAATGAGCAATGCACACATCTCGAAATGCAATGCACACATGAATGTACACATTTCGAAATACAATACGGCTGTATTGATGTCATTATGGCACAAATATTATGTATCATTGCATTGTATTTAGTGTTACACATGTATTGCATTTCATTGTGGCACGATCCATCCTCTATATTCTTGGATAATGTCTTCTCCTTTTGTGTTACTTACAAATGTATTATTTTTGCCACCTGTGACCAAACTAGTTTGACACCCCAGGTTTAATTACCGTCCAAACAAGTCTCTGATCCAATCACATGAAGTTGACTGACTGATACCACCACCTAGTGGTAACAATAATTGGTTATTGCCCAATTGTCAATGATTATTAAGTTATTGTTGCTTAATTGCCAGATGGTGTGTCTCTGTGTTATGAATTGCTTTCATCTTTTTTTATTTCCCTTAAATTATGTCTCCTGTACTACAAAACCACAATTTTCTAAAGGATCTATTATAATAGGTATAGTATAGCAGGGTGTTTTTGTATTTACAGTAAGATACTGTTATATGTATATTACTTTTAAAAATGTTCAAGCCAAGCACTTGTGCAAAGAAGGCATATGAAAAGCTGTGCATGTGTTGTGGTCAAATCACAGATAAACAGGTGAATAATTTAGTCACATTTGGAGTTTTTGTTGAAATTCTCCCTGATTATGCATGGAGTCTCTTGTGTGTCAGGGATACATTAAACGTATGTATCACCACGTGATCTTAATCTAAATTAGACACAGATTGAATACATTGAAATAAAATGTTACATTTTAGAGTAGGCCTATGTGCTTTATTTTTATTTTATTTTTTACAAATGTGTCTTTTCTTACAGTGTACCAAAGGACCAAATAAGGGGAAGAGAAATGATCTGAAGTCATGAACAAAACAATTTATTCAGCTGTAAACAAATGATTAAAAACGACAAAAACAAAAATGACCTTGAACATATTGAACAGTGAGACATCCAACACATCAGTACGTTCACACAGTACGTTACCTAACACAGTCAGTCCTGACATGCTGTACTAACAGGCTTATGCAACGACCTTGGCACAGTGAGTATTCATGTGCTCACCACTGACATCACAGCAAGCAGCACACACAGGCCAACGCTTCACAGTATAGGACTAGATGGCAGTTGATTTGCCCGAACATAGTATTGGTTTAGTTCAGCCATATAATTTGGACATAAGACATAATACACCAATCACAGAGCACACAGTAATCAACATTAAGTAGAACTATTAGGTAATACTTCCTATGAGACACCTGGGTAGATTGCAGTATGAATGTATTTGAAAGTCACATAGCTAGACACTTAGATGACACACACTTAGATGACTGGTGAGTGTTCCACAACAGCTCATGGCTCCTTATAAACAGCCTTTACTCATGACACATTATACACAGGTGGTTCATAGATTACGCCTCAAATGATACCTAGTACAGTAGATGGACAATACAGTACATGGAAAATAATTGCTATAAGGTTTGGTCCTCTCTTTGTAATTCTGAGGAATGTGTGCAATTTAAGACAAATTACAGGCAGATGGTGGATATCAGAGAAGCATTCCATACACTAGATGATGCTCAGTGTGTTTATGCAATGTTTTAAATGGCTGACGTAAATAAGTGGGTATCCTATGAGTTAGGTAAAATAGGAATAACAATTAAAAAAGGTTTTAGCTAAAATTCAATTATAAAATCTATAGAAGAAAAAATGTAATTACGTGACTCTTTGGCAGAGATTTTGTTTTTCATATTGGCTATTCATTAAAAATGATAATAACGGAAATTATAACGGTATAATTTCAGCCACTAGTTCTAAAAACAGTGCTCATGAGACAAAAACAGCTCCCTGAAGCTCTATACGGGGTCAGTCTCATGTACGCAAGATGCACATAGAATATTAAAAGTAGTTACTAATAGATATTAGATACTAACACCCCTATATGTTTAGTTTTTCCCTCCCACTGTAATTGTGAAAGATAAAGGAATAAAGGAAGTTTCTTAAAGGATCATGAGATAAAGAAAATTGACGGCTGTTTCAACTGCATCTTATTCACGAGAGAAAATCATATCCCCATATCGGGTAAGTTAGTGATCAATATGATGTATTATACACGCATCAGACTATCGCTCCATTTTGAGCCCAAACCAGGAGGCTTTAAAAAATACTAATGTAGTTGCGAACATCCCGTACAATCTCTCTAATAGCAGCACTCGGACTGAGGACATTGTCCACACCCGTCAATCCCTAGTTCAGTTGTCTGATCCAATCACAAATACTCTTGGTTCTCTGGATCCTGCCTGAAGGTGCTCTTCAAGAGACACAGTATTTACCCCCCTAAAAAAAAGTCAAATGTGGCCTGGGGTGGCCCAGTGGTCTAGCACCGCAGTCTACAGTGCACACATATGCCCATGTAGGCATGGGTTCAAATCTGGCCCATGCCCTGCTGACATGCCCTCTCCTCCTTACTTTCCTGTCTACCTTCACTATCTCTAGGGTTAAATGAAAAATATGAGTGGGACTGCCCCACTCTGAAAAAGAAAACCTTAAAAAAAAAAAGACAAGTCAAATGTCAGTATGTCAACCAGGACATTGAACTAACTTAAAAAAATAATAATAATCATTTAAAATCGTAAGACGCAATAACACATAACGGTTCAAATCAAACTTGTTAAAACCAAGTCATATTTTCCAAACTTGAACTTTCTCAGCGACCACACACCAGTTGGCGTGATCGAAGCACGTGTGCGTCACGTGAAGCTCCTCTACATGGTTCTGTATCAGCTCCACCAGTTCGCCCTCTCTGAAGACGTGGTAGTACCGCAGGCAAGAGGCCGTCACCTGCGCTTCCCTCTCCTGCAGACTCTGGACTGTGCTTTCCTGCTCCTGACTTTGGTAATCTCCCTGTGGGCCTCCATCACTGTCCATCGCTCTCTCCCCTAGCCCTTCTGAAGCCTCACCCTGGTAGGACACCAGATCAGGCAAGGCCACAGAGCTACACTCCTGGACTAAGGCTTCAGAGACACCGTTTGACACCTGTTTTGGTTCTGTAGCAGCAGTTGGGTTGCCCCTGGCAACCCCCTCCGTATGTGTCCCGTCTAAATCTGTGACGGAGTCGAAGACGTCCTCCTCTGAGCTGTTTCTGGAGGAGGAGAAGAAGCTGGAGACCTGTTTGATCAGGCCTCGTCCTCTCCCGGGCCAGCCAGCGGCCTTGTTCCCGTCCGCCCCATCGCCCATCTTGGAGGAGGACAGGACGCTCAGCTCTCTGGAAGACAACCGGGAGATGGCCAGGCTGCCGAAGTCAAACACAGAGTCCAGGGACCTGGAGAAGAACCACAGCCTCTGAGTCTTCTGCTGCTGGGTCGTGGTGCAGACCATGTCCTCTTCGTCCGCCATGGAGGATGTGCTTTTGACCTTCCTGTGCTTGTCGGTGTTGCTGCTGTCCGAGGCGTCGTCGTTCACGCTCTGCGCTGTGACGGTACGTCTCCTGGGGCGCTGCTCCCTGCCGAAGCCCGGGGACGAAGGGGGGTTGGGGTTCCAGGGGACGAAGATGTCCTGCTTCTCGAACTTACGCCGCTTCTGTTCCATGGCCCACACGTAGATCATGATGCGGCCGCCCACGCGCAGGGTGCGGGCCATCTCTTTTATTGCTCGAATACGACGCTCTTTGGTGGACAAATGATGGATGACTAGGAGAAGAAAAATAAATCAGAAGGTAGATGTAAATATTACAGTATTAGGCTTTCAAACCTAACTGTATTGTGTCACGTTTTGTATTTAACAGTAATTTCCGAGCACACCGATGTCAACGATAATTGTTAACCTGGAAACGTATTATTGTTATGGCACCACTTTGGGTTTCTTGTCTAGAAATATTGATAAAATCTCTGACCAGTGACGACCTAAATTAAATTGAGTGCCCTATAAAAGACTGAAACTGAAGAAATTGCATAGCCAACTAGGGCTGGGTTCAAAAAATCGATTTCCCGATTCTGAATCGATCTTCATTGAATGAGCGATTATCGATTCATAAATCCCGAGATCCCGAGATCGATCTTTTTATTTTTTTTATTTTTTTTGCTTGCAGCTTCAATCCGCAACGAGATCTCGTGGCCAGATCTCGCGCTACAAGAATTTATCATATCTCACGCAAAGACCAGGCTTAAAGGCAGATGTCTGGGTGCATTTTGGATGTAAAAATGATGACGATAGAGATGAGCAGGACAAAAGCAAAGCCATATGCAAGCTGTGCGCAGTGGAGGTTAAATTTAGTGGAAACACCACAAATCTACGGAACCACTTATTGAGGCATCACCCTGACGTGAAACATGGAAAAGCGGATCCGAAACAAGCCTGTGGTGTTTGTGGTGTTTCCACTAACTTATTGTTACTGTATACTACAGTATTTTAATAATCATTGATTTTCCAATTATGTTTATTCCTGAATAAAATCTTCCAATCTCCAAAAAGTGAGAAAGCAGTAATGAAGGGCTTTAGTTTCATGGACATTCTGGTTTACAATGTGTTTTTTTGTTCCCCAAAATACCCTCATCTATTGCACTATTTTCGTTTGAGTTTTGCACATTTTTATTTTGTATATATATATATATATTATGCAAATAAGCTATTTGAGACAGTCCTGAGGGATATGTGATGTCTTGTTTACCGATAGGCTATGTTTGTAGCCCCTTTATTTACACTGGCTGCAGTAAAGCACGTTAAAAAGCACTTTTTGTAGTGTCTGATTTAGCAAAATGTTGGTCAATGATGTTCATTTATGTTCCAATAAGAAGTACATTCATGTAACTGCTTTGGAGTCAATTCTTAATGTAAACATTGATATGTTTAACAATGCTACATGTTATAGGGTTCCTTGAACCATTTATAGCATTAGTTCTGAGAATCTCTTCATATTCAAGGAAAATTGATATTGTAACTAAATCGAATCGGAATCGAATTGAATCGAATCGAATCGAATCGAATCGGGAGCTGTGAATCGGAATCGAATCGTTTTGGGAAATCAGTGGCGATACCCAGCCCTATAGCCAACATAATATCTAGGCCTGACTCAGGGAAGAGGACGCCTCTGCCTTGCACACTCCTGTGGGCTGTGCCATTTAAACAACCAGGCAATTCTCATGATTGGGCATGGGACACAAGCTCAGGCTTGATCACCCTGTAGCTGGCCACCTTAGATGAGGGTGTCTAGTGTTGAAAGGCCGAAACACCCCATGATTCAAAGGCACACTACTGATGATGTGTCCCAAAATGACATCCTTCCCATGTCTGAGATACAGCTCCCATGCCACTCTCAACATCAAGGCAAACCTCGTGTGTGAACCATCCTCTGGCACAACGGACAGTATAACATCATGATTCATGATTCAAATACAGATGGTTATAATTCTGATCGCTTAAGAGGGATAAGGATAGACAAATGAATAAATAGCAGTTATCACATGCGGAGTGAGGTACCTGCAATGGAGAGAACAGCATCGAAGCAGTCGTCTCTGTAGGGCAGCCGCAGGCCGTCGCACAGCTGCACCTCGTGTCCTTGGCTCCAGGCTGTGTCCACCAAGGGGCGACACACGTCACACCCCAGCTTGAACACGTTCCCGTTGATGTGGAGGTACTTGCCATTACCACAGCCTGCCATGGAGAAAGACAATCAACTACATTAGTAGTGGTGGTCTAGTGGATAGTGAGTTGGACTTGTGATCGGAAGGTTGTGAGTTCAAATCCCGCCTGAAACCACACCACTACTAGTGTGCCCTTGAGTAAGGCACTTAGCCCTCAGTTACTCCAGGGGGAATGTCCCTGTAATTCGTAATTGTAAATCGCTTTGGATTAAAAGCGTCTGCTAAAATGGCAGAATTACTACAAACCAGATATAAACAATGAGAAATCTCATCACTTCCAAATGCCTGAAGCGGGTCTATGACCGAAAGCTTACGCAATAAACCAGATTTGAGTGGATGCTTTTTTTTGCACTCACTTCCAAATGAGAAAGTACATTTTCTATATTTCAAACAACATCGGATAGGCTATAGAATGACGAATCATGTGTTTGTTGAATCCATAATGTATTACTGTAGCATGAAATCATCAACAGACACTGGAGGTGCCACAAGCTATTGACTGAAGAGGTTCACTTATTGTTGCACCTGGACTAATTTCTTTATAATTAAATGTTCCTACTTCACGCATGATTCCCTCTAAACCAACATGTGGAATTGGTCAATATAAACCTGTTAAGTCAGATAAAAAAGACTGGTTCTGATTAAATAAAGATTTCATGGTCAAAACTTTTAAAAAGCTATAATTGTACAAGGGGTTCACATACAGTATACTGTATCTCAAAAGTGAGTACACCCTTTAGAATAGATTTTTTGCAAATATTCTGTTATATCCTTTCAGGGGATAACACTATCCTACTGAAACTTTGATATAACTTAAAGTAGTCCGTGTGCTGCTTGAATAACAGTATAGATTTATTGTCCTTTGAAAATTACTCAGTACACAGCTGTTAATGTCTAAACAGCTGGCAACAAAAGTGAGTACACCCCATAGTGAACATGTCCTAATTGTGCCCAATGATGTTGTTTTCCCGCCCTGGTGTCATGTGACTCGTTAGTGTTACAAGGATTCAGGTGTAAATGATAAGCAGGGCTGTTAAATTTGGTGTTTTGGGCACAATTCTCTCTGAATGCTGGACAACATGGCACCTCATGGCAAGGAACTCTCTGAGCGGCTGAAAAAAATTATTATTGCGCTTCACAAAGATGGCCTTGGCTATACGAAGATTGCCAACACCCTGAAAATGAGTTGCAGCACAGTGGCTAAGATCATACAGCGGTTTTCCAGGACAGGTTCCACTCGGAACAGGCCTCGCCAGGTTCGACCAAATAAGTTGAGTCCACGTGCTCAGCGTCATATCCAGAGGTTGGTTTCCAAAAATAGACGTGCGAGTGCTTCCAGCATTGCTGCAGAGGTTGCAGAAGTGGGATGTCAGCCTGTCAGTGCCCAGACCATACGCCGCACACTGCATCAAGTCGGTTTGTATGGCCGTCGCCCCAGACAGAAGCCTCTTCTGAAACCGATGCATAAGAAAGCCCGCAAACAGTTTGCTGAAGACAACGAATCCAAGAACATGAGTTACTGGAACCATGTCCTGTGGTCTGATGAGACCAAAATAAACCTATTTGGGTCAGATGGTGTCCGGCGTGTGTGGCGGCACCCTGGTGAGAAGTACCAAGACAAATGTGTTTTGCCTACAGTCAAGCATGGTGGTGGCAGCATCATGGTCTGGGGCTGCATGAGTGCTGCCGGCACTCTGGGGAGCTGCATTTCATTGAGGGACACATGAATTCCAATATATACTGTGACATCCTGCAGCAGAGCATGATCCCCTCTCTTCGGAAACTGGGCCGTAGGGCAGTTTTCCAACATGATAATGACCCTAAACACACCTCCAAGATGACAACGGCCTTGCTGAAGAAGCTGAAGGTTAAGGTGATGGACTGGCCAAGTATGTCTCCAGACCTAAACCCAATTGAGCACATGTGGGGCATCCTCAAGAGGAAGGTGGAGGAGTGCAAGGTGTCCAACATCCGTGGGCTCCGTGATGTTGTCATGGAGGAGTGGAAGAAGATTCCAGAAGCAACCTGTACAGCTCTGGTGAATTCCATGCCCAGGAGGGTTAAAGCAGTGCTAGATAACAATGGTGGTCACACAAAATATTGACACTTTGGGCACAATTTAGACATGTTCACTATGGGGTGTACTCACTTTTGTTGCAAGCTGTTTAGACATTAACAGCTGTGTACTGAGTAATTTTCAATGGACAATAAATCTATACTGTTATTCAAGCAGCACACTGACTACTTTAAGTTATATCAAAGTTTCATTAAGATAGTGTTATCCCCTGAAAGGATATGACAGAATATTTGCAAAAATCTAAAGGGTGTACTCACTTTTGAGATATACTGTACTTTCAAGCATCACTGCATGTTGCCAGGTTACCTGGTTGCCTGGTAGTTCATGAAGAGTATAGGTATGAACCAGTGTTCATTTTGACAGGCTTTTTAGTCACTTTGGTGTTTAGATGAAGATGCACACCAGTTTTAGTCACACCAGTTCTAGTCACACCAAGTCACCTCCATTTTCTTAGTTCCAGTCCAGTTCCAGTTGATGAAAACTGAAAATATTCCAGTGCAGTCTCAGTCCACAAAAAACCCAAAACATTTTAGTCTAGCCGTAGTCAGCGACGAAAACTCAACTAAAATGTTTTGGAGTTTTTGTGGACTGAGACTGCACTGGAATGTTTTCAGTTTATCAACTGGAACTGGACTGGAACTAAGAAAAATGGAGGTGACTTGGTGTGACTAGAACTGGTGTGCATCTTCATCTAAACACCAAAGACTAAGTGACTAAAAAGCCTGCCAAAATTAACACTGGTATGAACAGAAAGCTATGATTTCTTAGACAGACATACCCACGTCTGCTATGATGCTCCCCGGCTCCTGGTCCAGAAGAAACTGCCTGACCTTGGGCCAGGCCTTGTAGCGGCTGTCATTGAAATACGCCGCTATCTTCTTGTAGACGCTGTGCACGTGGTCTTTCTCCAGCTGGTTGGCAGCCTCCTCCATTGCGGTCATAAACCAGCCCCACACAACTTCAGAGCTGCAAAGAACAACAGAATATCAAGTCCCACATCGTCACGACGTCACCTACTTAAAATAATGGCTTACGTCACTTTTGAGGAAAATGTTGTTTTTGCCTAAATATTAGCCTATATTCTATATTGGGTGGGGCACGAAATTGGCGTTGGCGATGCGAAGCCCATCTGTCGGCGTTTGAAAGGGGTTTCGTTTGACAAGTGTTGCCAGGGGGAAAAGTAAAAAATAAAATGTTGGTAGTTAAATATTGATTGGGCACGTGTTTGTGTTTGTGTTGTGCTCTGCCCTGGTCTGTTCTTCAGGTACCTGCCCATGAGGGTGGGTCAACCGTCCTCTTCTCTCCCTCCCTCTTTAAAATTGCTTCCTAAGTTGATCACGAGTTTAAGAAATACATATTTTTGTTAAATCTTTTTCCCCACTCCGGTCTCGGGCTCCCTCATTGTGCTCCACCTTTAGAGCCAAAGGTGTGACAGGGCCTGCGTGGGGCCTGGAGGACGGTTGGGGTTGGACAGATTTGGGATTTATTTTGTTATATCTGTTGGTTATTCATTTTGTATGTATATTTTCTGACTGGTTTGGGTCCCATATGGGCCCCATTTAAAAGAAAATGGGGTGGTTGTAAAAAGCAGATCCATTCTCCTGGCCAGCTGGTATAATACATAGTATGAATAGTACGCTAGTATGCCTAAGTCATGGTCCACCAAGAGGAAAGATAAACTTTCCTGAGGCTCTCATTTCTCACATAAGGTCCTGACCAGGGGAATTGCCTAAGCGAATTTCCATGTAAAATCTGTTCACACATGCACCTTACCTTATTTTACCTTACCTTACCTTACCTTACCTTATTGGGAAACCTCTTGTGTGTGAAAGGGGATATAGGCTCAACCACAAACAGAACAGGTTTTCTCCTGCAGTAATAATGACTCATTAACCTCTACAGCTGCACCTGTCCTTCAATAAGCTGTTTGGTTATCTAGCTATGTTTTACTGACTGGTTGTCTATGTTTTACTGTCTGGTTATCTGTTTTATCTGTCTGGATATCTGTTTTATCTGTCTGGTTGTCTGTTTTATCCGTCTGGTTATCTATGTCTTACTGTCTGGTTGTCTATGTTTTACTGTCTGGTTATCTATGTCTTACTGGCTGGTTTACTAGTTTCTCAACTCAGATGTATTTCCTCCCACATTGTCTCCAGACACATATTTGTACTAATCATAACCATTCATCGGACCATTGGAGACCAATAATGTCAAGACCTTTTTATAATTTATAACGAGTAGGGTATCACTGATCTATGTCCTATATGTATTAGAATAAAATAACGCGAAAGAGAAATAGTGTATAAGTGTTATCTTTGTAGACTCGTCGCTCAATCTGGTCCCAGAACACAATGTGCATATCGAAAAAGTGAAGCTTCTTTGGGCTACTTACCATACAAACCACACGCAAAAGAGATCATACTCTTTCAGGTAGATCCACGTAATCCAATGCACAACCTGTAATAATATCAACCAAACTGCTCCACTTCCAAACAGGAGAGGACAGGAGGACAATCCCTCTCGTACGCTGTCATTGTTTCATATCATACAACCTGTACGTTGTAACAACAGACGATGCATGGTTGTTTATCGTTATCAACACTTCTGCCGGCCAGAATAAATACATTAATATGGTGTTCATGTCACCATGCACGGCAGAATATAACAAATAGGCAGGCTATGATAAGTGAAATGTGAGAAATTGGCATTCAACCCGATTCTGTCGGTGACGTCCAAATCAGCGCCTGCCATTGGTTAAATCCCCTCAACTCTCCTATGACGCGTTGAGCTCAGTGCATTGTATTTTTTTGTGAACTACCGTAATAACCCTAACTGGTTAGAACGTGCAACTTCTCTGCTTTCAGAAACTGTTGGAATTGTTTCGATTGCACATCTAGTTTAAGAATTACGATAGTTGGAACGGTTTTTAACTGCCTCATATGATGTTGGACAATAACACGTCGTGACATACATGAGTAAAAACCGGAGGCAAAGAGGACTGGGGGGTATTACATCAACGTCGCTAAAGGAAAATCCAGATTTATTTGGATATACATCTCAAGACTTTAAGCGACGTTGATGGAATACCACCCAGGACTTTATCATGTGTTGTTGTTTGTTTACTAGAGACATTAATACACATGGGGGGTATTCCATCAACGTCGCTAAAGGAAAATCCAGGGTTATTTTGATAAATCCCGCAAGATTTATAGAAAAATCCAGCCTTATTTTGATAATTTCGTGAGAGTTATCAAAATAAACCTGGATTGTCCTTTAGCAACGTTGATGGAATACCCCCCAGTCCTGTTTGACATAATTCTGTTCATTAACCTCTCACCAATCAGTTGTTGCTTTCTCTCTGGCAGATGTAATGATCTGCTACTGCATGTCCAATATTACTGCATGGGTCAGCTGCACAGTTCAAGGTCAAGGATAGCTGTGTTTCTGGTTATTATAACATATACCTGGAAACAGTAGTGGTAACATAACTTTGTTCAGGGAAAAAAATATTGTACGGTTTCTAAATGTAGGGTTTGTATGTGTCTATACGGCTGAAACTGGAGGAATGATTCAGTCTTACTCTAATTCTAAAGGCCAATGCACACGGCGTGCGATTTTGTCGCACGACAACATTCGATTCTCAATTCTTTGAATTATTTCAATTGGTGTGAATGGAGAATCGAATGTTGTTGTGCGATAATATCGCATTGCACGCCGTGTGCATTGTCTCATTCAAATCAATGGAATCGAATTTGGCGGTGCGACAAAATCGGGGCCGTGTGCATTGGCCTTAATGCTTGCATAACATGTCCTTTATTATATTTAACCTGTTGTGAACACATTTCTTGAACAAACTGATATAAAACAAATCAGATAAAAATCGCATACGTCACTCTGGGCATTTAGCCTTAAAAAAAAAAGAGGAAATTTCTATGTGGCAAACATGCCACAATAAGACATAAAGCAAAGTAGTATTTATGAAATGCTGAACAATTTTTTTGTATAAATTGATAGCCTAACTGCACAGTTAAACAAAACACATTTGTATCACAGTACGTTTGTCTTTAACAAATAAGGTCATGGTTTTCAGCAGGGCGTCACACTGGGGGGGGGGGGTCACACTGGGGGGGAGGGCGGGTCACACTCGGGGGGGGGGTCACAGGAGTGATGACCAGTGGGGCTGAGTCAAAGCTAATGTAGAAGAATGGATAGAGTTTCTCAGTGAAGGCGCCGCCAGTGAAGGTGTAGATATGACAACTGTTGTCCACATCAGAGAAGGAGACCCAGCCCTCCTTGAAATCTACAAACACCCCCACCTTCTGGGGCGGCAGACGGAGAGAGAGGAGGACAGGGGAGGCCGTGAGAGCATTGTACCTCCCCATCCACAGCCTCACAGTCCAGCATCCATGCTCAGGGTTAAGTCGGAACCACTCCTTCCTGTTGATGGACTCTCTGGCCACTCCTACAACCCAGTCGGTCTTGTCCTTCACCTCCACCTCGTAGTAGAATCTCCCTGAGGAGAAGCCCTCCTTCCCCAGGACAGATGGGACCCGGTCGAACCTCTCCAGTGGTGTGTGAGTACAAACAGCTCATTAGGGACGTGACACTCTGTCTCCAACATCTCATTGGTCTGCTTGTGTTGAACTCTACAGATGTACTTGTTTGTGTTTGTCTCCTGTACAATGACATGTCGTTTGACTGTGTAGAGTCCCGCACAATCTCTGTGTGTCTCTAGAGGTCCAGCAGAGAGAGGGACTCCTTCACTGTCCTGCCACACCATGTCAGGCTCAGGGTGCCAGCCTCTAGATTCACACAGCAGACCCATCCCCCCCTCTCTGTGTCCCTCGTTGGAGACCACTGGCTGGGATCCTAGAGCTTTAACATAGAGATGAATAGGAGAATCATCATACCAGGTCAGGGACTGAATAAAGCATGTATAAGTTCCATCATCAGTAGCTTGGACATTAGACAGCTTCAAGGAGGTGTTGCCTCTCCTCAGTTCCTCTTTAAACAACGATGTCCTTCCTCTGTAGGACCAGATCTGATGTTCATTCTGGTCTCTGCCGTCAAGGTAAAGATGGACGCGAGGGTCTGAGAAGTCGAGTCTCACCCACTCCACTCTCATGTCCTCAGCACTGATGTTGGGTTTGAGGTGACAGGGCAGGATGATGTCATCACCAGGCGTAGCATCAACATGTGAGGGAGTGTGAACCGTAAACTTCTGAGAGTCTGCTCTCTGTAGGAGAAGCAGGAGAGTCCACAGACACGCTGATAGAGTCACCATCATTCCTGGAAGAGACAATCACCAGGGTAGACAGTTAGCAGATCTAACAGACAAGGTGATAGTCACCATCGTTCCTGCAAGAGACAAACAAATCAAATCAGACTTTATTTATAGAGCGCTTTTCGTGCAAAATTGCTTCAGCAGGTCATAGCAGATACTAATCCTGCTGATTGACCGCCCCCTCCACATACACACACACACACACACACACACACACACACACACACACACACACACACACACACACACACACACACACAGACAGACAGATAGACAGACACAGACAGGCAGGCAGGCAGGCAGGCAGGCAGGCAGGCAGACAGACACAGACAGGCGGACAGACATATATGTGATATATAGGTAACATTTCAGATCACATTGGGGGCCCAATGTGACATATATGTAACATTTCAGATCTTTGCCACTAGGGGGTGGTATTTTGAAGAAAATGTCAGAAATGTGTTCTATGTGGTCTATTTAATCTGTTTTATGTCCCGATATAAATCGACAAACAACAACAATACATTAATTCCATCAGTTTAGATCCTTCTGTGATCAGCATAGCAATGCCAAACAAACCAGAAGACACCTGTGTAAACAACAGAGATATTCTTTACCATTAGTCTCTGCTCCCACCTGCCTCATCTTCTACACCCTCCATCTTCTACCCCTCCTGCCCATCTTCTACCCCTCCATCTTCTACCCCTCCTGCCCATCTTCTACCCCTCCATCTTCTACCCCTCCTGCCCATCTTCTACCCCTCCATCTTCCACCCCTCCTGCCCATCTTCTACCCCTCCATCTTCTACCTCTCCATCTTCTACCCCTCCATCTTCTACCCTGGTATGAACGCGGGCTCGTTCGCCAGACAGCGCCAACGCTCGGAGGTTTCCGAACGCGAACGCGAACCGGCACGGTTCTTTGCCGGTGTGAAAGCCCTAACAGATATGCAGAGGGGTGGGTCAAGGGTTTGTAGGTAACTATGGAGGACGTACTTTAGTAAGTAAGTAAGTAAATCTGTATTTATATAGCGCCCTTCCCAGCACGGATGCACAGGGTGCTTTACATTAAAAAAGAAAAGAAAAGTGCAATCAAAACATCAATGATTAAAAACAAAAAATGGGACAACATAGACAGGAACAATAAGAAGGCTAAAGGTGACTACCGACCTGCCTAAATAGATGCGTCTTAAAGATTAGTTCTGAAGGAGGGGCTCTCAGGTCAGGGGGGAGGGCGTTCCAGAGTGTTGGGGCCGTCACCTCAAACGCTCTTTAGGCATGGTCTGTCGGTTCTCCTCCCCTCTGAGTGTTCTTCCTATCCCTTCTTGTTCTCCATGCTCTGCTGGGATGTTGCCATCTCTTAGTCACCATGAGATGGCGATCTTGTTAATATTAACCTTTACCTCAATGCCAGTGTGACCATGCCACACTATGACTTGCTATTTGTAGGACTAAACGTGCAAGGGTCTGTCACTGACAATAGTAAGAAATGGTAGAAATGGGCTATTTGTAGGACTAATAGGCAAGGGTCTGTCACTGACAATAGAAATGCATGGGTCAGCTTCACTCAATTCAAGGTCAAGGATAGCTGCGTTTCTGGTTATTACAACATATACCTGGAAAGAAACAGTAGTGGTAACATAACTTTGATTAATTGATACGACTGAAGCTGGAGCAATGATTCAGTTTTACTTCCAAACACAAAACGCCTATTTCTCTCAAATTGTGCTCACAAAGTTGTTTAAATTTGTGTTAGTGAGCACTTCTCCTTTGCCGAGATAATCCATCCACCTGACAGGTGTGGCATATCCAGATGCTGATTAGACAGCATGATTATTGCACAGATGTGCTTTAGTCTGGTCACAATAAAAGGCCACTCTAAAATGTGCAGTTTTATCACACAGCACAATGCCATAGATGTCGCAAGCTTTGAGGGTGCAGACATTAACTTTTTCTCAGTAGACATTCACTTTTTCTCAGCAGACATTAACTTTGCAACATGTGTAAACAACTTAAGAGGGGACATTGCTCATTAGTCAATGTCCAAAATACACCAACGTCGAACAGTTATGTACTGCAATTGAGCGAAGCGCGCACACTCATGACTTTGTTATTGGCACAGGTGTGCCGATATTTCCCACGTGGTCTGTTTGGACACACCTTCTCATTCAATGGTTTTCTTTATTTTTTATATACATATGGAATTATGTAGTAAACAAAAAAGTGTTAAACAAACCAAAATATGTTTTATATTTTAGATTCTTCAAAGTCGCCACCTTTAGCTTTGATGACAGCTTTGCACACTCTTGGCATTCTCTCAATCAGCTTGGTGTGTGTGTGTGTGTGTGTGTGTGTGTGTGTGTGTGTGTGTGTGTGTGTGTGTGTGTGTGTGTGTGTGTGTCTGTCTGTCTGTCTGTCTGTGTGTGTGTGTGTGTGTGTGTGTGTGTGTGTGTGTGTGTGTGTGTGTGTGTGCGTGCGTGCGTGCGTGCGTGTGTGTGTGTGTGTGTGTGTGTGTGTGTGTGTGTGTGTGCGTGTGTGTGTCAGTGGAAAAGGAAACTGTGAACACCGCCCAGCATGCTCTTCTCTAGAATATGTGGGAGAAAACCACTAGAAAAGCAAAAGGTGGCTACTTTGAAGAATCTAAAATATAAAATACTTTTTTAAAACCAAACACTGGTTTGTTTAACACTTTTCTTGTAATAGTTTTGATGTGTTCAGTATTAATCTACAATGTAGAACATAATATATAATAATACATTAGACTTATATAGCGCTTTTCTAGACACTCAAAGACGCTTTATATATGAATAAAGACAAACCATTGAATGAGAAGGGGTGTCCAAACTTGTGACTTGTAACTCGATTGTATTGTTAAGGTGGACAGGGGATTATACCTAAAGAATTACCTATAGAATTATACGCGTTACTATCTTGAACCACCTTAAACACGCTTCACTCCTCCCATTTCCTTATGAACTGTACTTTCACCCAAGGTTGCCAGTTGGGCTACTTTCGATCGATAGGTTTTGGGTTGTTTTTTGGTGGATTTAGTGGTTATCAGACTGCGGTCAGGCTGTAAATTGCCAATCCCATCTGGCAACCCTGTCCCTGACTGTACTTTCACCTAGTCAACTCCAGACAGGCTGGACTGGATAAATAATATGTACTGACCAACGAAACACTTAAACAAACAATAGTTATGCCCTAGGCAGACAGCTTCGTCAAAGTTTAATACTTGAAATATACCGTAGGCCTTTGAACACGACTGGTGGCACATCAGTACATCTACAGGCCTGCAGGACAGCTGAATAAGCAGCCTGAGGATGAGGAAGAGAACAAGTAACCGTGACAAACCTTCAGTTCGATCAGAGACTGCCAGGGTCAGAGAGGAACCGTGAGTGTCAATTGGAAATATATCCATCTTTGTTTGAAACCAACACACTGAATCTGATAGATAATGTTATCTGATAGATAATGATCGTTAATAATGTAGTCTAATGCAATGTAATGTAGTCTAATTAACGGTCATTAACGGTAGAACACCTGTGCGCGGAGTGATACATAGTTAAAAGTCCCAGTGCTGTTATACTGTATATCGGCCTCTTGTCCAATCAAATAACTTGGAACTTAACTGTTCTATAATGGTTTATATTGAGCAACAGTTATAATAATGATGATGATGATGATGATGATAATATAATATAGCACTAATGTTTTCGGCCAGAACCTTACTCATCATTATATCATTATAATTCTCTCTCTCCCGCCCTCCCCTCTCTCTCTCTCTCTCTCTCTCTCTCTCTCTCTCTCTCTCTCTCTCTCTCTCTCACAGACCCAGATCCCGGTGGTGGTTGTGGTTCAAAAGAGGTTTCCTGTCTCTATGTGTCATTTACCTTTTGGTGCCGTTTCTGCTGCGACTACTTCCTGACATATTGAATCATCTGGTATATTCTCATAAAGGTGAGCTTTGGGATTAGGCAAAAAATGCCTTACAGATAAGACATAAAGGTGAATGATAATCAATGTTTCTTTCTCTCCCCTTAGTAAGAGTCCCATTCTTTGTAGATCTTAGCCAGCCCGCTGACCTGTCTCTCAATCACACTGTGAACCTATATCTCATGTCGGAGGAAGGGGTCTCCCTGGGTGTATGGTGAGTGTCTGACATAATCATAATCATAATCATAATTTGCTTCTATTACATCAATGTACGGATACAAGGAGTAAAATTCTTGGGTGCAGGTTCAATTATTAAACATTGGCATTCCAGTAGAAATACAAAATCAATAATAGAATAAGCAGGATATAAACAACATTATACAACAGTTAGTTCCGACCAAGTCATTTGATTGGACAAGAGGCATTCCATGAGTGCCGATCCATGAGTGCCTGCGGCCTCGTACCTACGACCGAATCACAGCCGTGCTGATATTCAGTATAACAGCACTCCCTCTCGTGTGATATTGCTTAAATATACAATAGCTGTACAATAGCATCAGCGTGTCAATAATAGAATAGGTGATAGCAGCAGAATGCTAATCAGCATATCAACATTCTTAATGTTGCCAACTGTCATTGTATTATTATGTCCTCCCAACCTCCCTTGTCCCTCATATTCATCCAATCACAGGCCCCCTCATGCGTACGTACAGCGTAAACGCACCAATTCCTGCAAACCCTGCCCCGCCCCTTGTAGTGGCATGCCATCTTTTGTCCCATAAGAAAGTTGGCGCTCTAGACCGTGTGGGTTATGCAAGTATGGGATGTGTAGTATAGTGAGGTGATTTGGAATCACACTCTTGTTAATGGTTAGCTCTGCCAGACAGATGTTACTGTAACTCAAAGGTCACCCTAAATTTTGAGGAGGTCCTGCTTGGTCTGATACAAGGTCATCCACACTCAGGAGGAGAGAGACTCAAGTGTGTGTGTGAAACGAGAGGAACTAGCCTCGGACCCAGTAGCATACCTTACATCTGAGAAAGGAATATGTGACACATATTATGCTATCCTGTCATAAAGTCAGTGTACATTTGTCACCTCTTCCTCTAAGTAGTCACATTTTGATTTATTTCTTCAAGGCACACGGTCCCTGAGAAGCAGTGGAGGGAGGCGCAGGGGAAGGACTCTGCTTGGTACCAGGCCTCTTTGGGGGATGGAAGTCCGATTATCATCTATCTCCATGGCAACGGAGGCACAAGGTACCAAGAACAATGTGGTTAAACAGAAAGTTATTTGCAATGTTACTATTTGAAGACACTGATAGGAATAACTAAGCCGCTGTTCTTACTTGTGAATGTGACAGTATTCATTCTTTCAAACAGGGCAGCAGCTCACCGTGTGGGACTAGCAAATGTGAGTGACTATAACAAAAGTTATTTCAACATATGAGTGTTAAAAATACATTGTTATTTTAATTGGTCTTCGTTTCCAAAGGTTCTGAGTGCCACTGGTTACCATGTTCTGGCTTTGGACTACAGAGGTTGGTTCATTTGACTGTTTGACTGATTCATTTAGTTCCTTACTAATTTTATAACAATCTTTTCACATTCTTAATTCTGTTCATCCATGTTTAAGATGTGAGTGTAATTTCAGAATATGGAAAGAGGCAAATTCCTGTAAAAGGATCACGTCATCTGCTGGTGTGGGTTACCTTTCCACTGCCCTCCCATGGACACATTTAACACTAGGACAGCCATGACTATTTTACCTACTATTAGCGTCGCCTCTGGGGTCAAATGACCATAGTCTTTATAATGGGAATCTGCTATTTACACACAAAGACCTCTAGTTGGCGCCTCTTGTAAATTAGCCTGCCTCCTACACAGAAAAACTGCAAAATAGCTTCATACTAGCTTATCCTGATGTGATTTTGAAAATGTAAGGATACTGGGTGGTAGAACGCACATATCTAGAAAAAGTCATTTAAGTGTTTCCTCTATATGCATTTATTGGTGGCGGGCCGCCACGAATGAATTTCCTCCGCCACGAATTGATTCAGTCCACACAAAAAAAAAAAAAAATAATATATATATATATATCCACCTCTGAACATTTTAGCTGATTAAAATATATCTGATCCTAGATCAGCGCTATAATGGATGTTGACTAAAAGTGCATCTAAATTCACGCCCATCTCTCTCTAACCGCTGATCCAAAATCAGATTAATGACATTAAACATTCAGTTGACGACGTGCCACAAGGGCTACTCCTGATTGGTCTAAATGTGAACCGGCATGAGAACCGTGCAGACTCAACCATCCCCGCACAGCAGTCTTGCCTTCCGAAATGCTCGGGCGCCTGTGTTTTCTCCTCGCAAATAACGGGCTAAAAGTCACCGGTAGTACCATCTAAAAGATACAAAAAGCTGATCTAGCTAGCTAGGTGCACAAATAAGATATCACGTTAAACAACTTCGAAAAATTAAACGAAAACAGCGACAGATGGATGGATTTTTCAAGAAAAAATATGTCCCAGACACTTCAAACATTGCTGAAGCTAGCAGTGGCTATGAGCGATACGAAACTGCATGGCTGGGTGTCGTATTGCAGGATTTAAGTTTCTCTCTATATTTCGGGACGAGGAGCAGCATGGCATGGTCGGACCTTCCCAGCGGTGCCCTCGGGAACGAACGGTAAGCCTCGTTGATAGTAACGTAGCAATGGTCTAGTATGTTAGCTCCTCTGCTGGGGCATGACACCTGTTGTTTGTAATTGGGAAGTTCTGTTGGTGTGATTAAAATCGCCGAGCACAATAACTGCTGCGTCGGGATTAGAGTTTTCCACAGAGGAGATGTAGGTGGGACATTGCAATTGAAATTGCGTTCAAAGTAAAAAACACACACACACACACACACACACACACACACACACACACACACACGCAAATATTGACAGTAGAGCTTGGCTTGATAGTGTATATCCCCACTCTGCTGGGTCGCCTCCACACGGGCCGTTAATAAGACTGCTGTCTGTGGATTAGTTAGAAAAAAATGTGTCCAATACAACGTTGTAGTTGTTTAGTACAAATCAAATGGGTCTATAGCAGCTAGGTAACATTAGCCCTGTATCAGAGTTGTGTTGTTGGGTCTTGTAGCAGGGTTAGCTATAGCAGCTAGGTAACATTAGCCCTGTATCAGAGTTGTGTTGTTGGGTCTTGTAGCAGGGTTGGGTTAGCTATAGCAGCTAGGTAACATTAGCCCTGTATCAGAGTTGTGTTGTTGGGTCTTGTAGCAGGGTTAGCTATAGCAGCTAGGTAACATTAGTCCTGTATCAGAGTTGTGTTGTCGGGTCTTGTAGCAGGGTTAGCTATAGCAGCTAGGTAACATTAGTCCTGTATCAGAGTTGTGTTGTTCGGTCTTGTAGCAGGGTTAGCTATAGCAGCTAGGTAACATTAGTCCTGTATCAGAGTTGTGTTGTTGGGTCTTGTAGCAGGGTTGGGTTAGCTATAGCAGCAAGGTAACATTAGTCCTGTATCAGAGTTGTGTTGTTGGGTCTTGTAGCAGGGTTGGGTTAGCTATAGCAGCTAGGTAACATTAGTCCTGTATCAGAGTTGTGTTGTTGGGTCTTGTACAGTTGCTCAAAATGCAGATAAGAGAAAGTATAGGCTAATATCAAACAACAATCCTAGAGATGACTAACTCAAACGTACGCATAACTAAATAAAAGCAGGCCAACTAACGACAGCTACACGTACTCAACTGGGAACATAAAGGATAAATGAATTTTGCAATCGAACGTGTCCTACAGCGACAGCTGGCCGTGCAAATCAGGTTCTGGGAAGATTTTTGTAGCTTTTTTTTTTTTTTGCCATCCTCCCTCTAGTTTGAAATTAGTTCGTTGTTTTGAGCGCGCGTGTGCGTTCCATGCGCGTGCACGCGAAAAAAAAAAAGACAGACCTATCCGCCACCAATGGAAAAATTCCTGGAGGAAACACTGAGAGGGTCCTGAAATTTGATCGAGTGTAAAGATATAAACATAATTTTTTTACTCACTTGGTCAAATGACCAAATGACCCCACCCCTGGCTGTTCTAGTGAAAAATCCTTCAATCACCAGCATAAAATAAATATATGTGTTCAATGAATGAACTGTACAGCCACTGATATCACAGACTCTGACAGGGTTCGGTGACTCAAGCGGAGAGCCCACTGAAGCTGGCCTGACCACTGACGCCCTCTACCTGCACCAGTGGGTAACGGCCAGGAGTGGCAGCAGCCGGGTGGTGATCTGGGGGCATTCCCTGGGCACCGGGTGAGTTGGACAACGTGACTGCAGGTTGACGGTTCACTCTGTAGAGATAACGAAGTGGCAGTTGATGATTTAGCGAGATAGATGTTGGTGATATGTTGGAAGATATTGAGAATCTGTCATTTCGTTAGCCTCATAGCATTAAGTGATATTTTGGCCAAATTGAGATATCTGCCTAACTCTACTCTCCTAAGGGGGTGTTCACACTTGACTTCTTTTTTTAGAAAAAAGCGCAGCCTTCACCGCCTTTTTACATACAACCCATGGGAAAAGGAAAAAAGCGCAGCCTTCACCGCCTTTTTCCCAGAATGCATTTCGCACCGGCTAGCAGCGGGCAATTTAAATCGTCCATTTTAAACCTCCATTGGCTAAAAGCTGTAATTTTGGCAATACAAGTGTTAACATGTCATTTTATGAAGTTTTAATGTTTTCAGGCGAGAAAGTAACCATATATATTCCCAAAATGTGTCCAGTTTATCAAAATAACCTGTTTATATATCTGATCTGACGTTTTTTTTCCGTCTTCTGTTCGCTAGCTGCGTTCGTAATTTGCCCTGGAAATCTGATCAGCACTCATGGAATGCCTCTTGTCCAATCAAATTACCTGGTCCCTTTATGACGTTGAACCCAGTGTGCGCTCCGGCGCTGTCAGAGCGAATTTACGAGCGCACCCTGCGTTGTTTATATACCTTCAATGCGGAGAAACATCGTAACATAATTATAACAAGTTGTAAAATGATTTGGGGGGCCAATATCTTTAGCTAGCTAAAGTAACTAGTTTACTTTATTGTTGTCTTAGCAGTTGGTAAAAGAACAGCATTAAAACAAAAATATCGTGCTCTGCAGCAAGCACAATTACAACCCAACTTGATGCCACAATACTGGGATCATTTGTGACTGACAGTCAGTCAAATACTAGTAATACATTTATAAAGTGTAATAAACTTAGATTTCATGCATTTTAAGTGGCATCTTTGTAATCATGACGATGTAGTCATGTCGAAGAGGCAGACAATGTTACGTTTTGGTATAATGTTCTAGGTGTAGAGTTGTGTTGGACCCATGTGCGGTGCGACTCAGGGGAATTGAGGTCGAGACATGAATAAAATAAGGTTCTCTTTACTGAGATGCATACAATTATCATCCATAGGACAGTGATACAGAACCACGAAAATAAAGGAGAGCAAGCAAGGCTCTGCGCAGCGAGTCGATAATAATAACAATAACAAAAAACACTTGTGAGTAGCGAAAACAAAAGACAAGCAATCAAGGCTCTGTTAACTAATTGCAAACTTCACGTAAACACAAACAAATCAAAACACAAGTATAGTCAATAATACCTGGAAGTAGCGACAGGTAAAGTAAAGTCCTCTTGGACCGAACGGACAGGGACAAGTATAAAGCGCAATATTCCTTAGGACAGACAAGGGTTCTCAAGACCAGTGTTGCCACAGTTACTTTGAAAAAGTATTCTGATTACTGATTACTGATTACTCCTTTAAAAAGTAATCTAGTTACTTTACTGATTACTTGATTTAAAAAGTAACTAAGTTAGATTACTAGTTACTTTTTTAGTTACTATTGGCAGCTGCCTAGGCACCCGACCCCCCCCCCCCCCCCCCGCAACATAAAAATGAAAACTGGTTTTGCCAAAACTCACTTTATTTTAACAGTAACTTAAATTACATAATTAAACTTTAAACAATAACTTAAAACAACAAAATAAAGAGTCTTTCTTTGCCTCACCCAACATAAATACTTGTTTTTAAACAATAAAATAAATATAATCTTTATTTAACACAGTAACTAGCAAGGAGTGGTTTCACAAAACCTAAAACCTACCCTGACCATTCAGATATGATCCTAATATAATCCTAATCCTAAACTGGGTGAGTCTGAGTTTATCAATGAAGAGTGAACTCAGCTGTCAAGACTGGAAGGAGGCCATGAACACGCTATGGAGGCCATGAACACGCTATGGAGGCCATGAACACGCTATGGAGGCCATGAACACACTATGAGTGAAACAGTGGAAAGGGGCGAGTAAACCAGTGGTTGTATCTCATTAACAGAAGCTTCTCAAACCTCTTGTCAGAAAGTCTGTTCCTTCTAGGCGTGAGCACCAAACCTCCCAGACTAAAGAGCCGCTCTACAGGAGCGCTAGATGGGGTTGGAGTGTTATACTTCAAGAAAATGTTCTTAATGTTTGGATACTGATTCAGAATCTGAAGCTCATGCCCTGACCTCAAGTAGTCCATGACTTCCTTTTCTGCCGAGTAGGTCTCCTCTGGCTCCGCCTCAAAAGCAAAAAAGTCCATCTCGCCTTGGTTGGCAGTCGTGGTGGG
This sequence comes from Nansenia antarctica, assembly GCF_963989245.1. NCBI lineage: Eukaryota > Metazoa > Chordata > Actinopteri > Argentiniformes > Microstomatidae > Nansenia > Nansenia antarctica. The sequence continues at coordinate 83,140,169 of NC_137674.1, forward strand.
TACACTGGCAGGGCTCTGTGCTGCAGGAGCAGTTTTGCGACATTCTGCTGTGAGAAGCTCCTTTACTTGCTCCCTCCTACCTTCATCTCTCAGCCATCGGAGTTTGAATTTTGGACAACTAGCAGCTGCGAGAAGGGCATCTTTGTTGTCCAGCACACTGGCAAAACGAGTCTGGATAGCCTGAAAGATATAATTTGATATGTTTATTATTATCTAGTTGTAGCCTATAAGGTCTATTATTTATACCTTTATTTACTAATTATGTATGCAATTAGTTTGTGCAACTGACAACCTACATACTGCAGTATGGTGTGACTCTGCTCCATGTTCATGAATAGTGCAATGAAAATGTATTTATTTATCTTTAAGATGGAACAACATAGCATACCTGCACTATGGCATCTGGAAGGCCTGCAGTCATCTTGGATAGGGTGTCTTTCACAGCAAGGGTCTTCTGCATCAGGACTTCAAGTGTGGGCAGTAAAGTCCCATACGGACAGTCACCTTGTAGGATATCCAGTGCTATAGTTAGAGGCTTCATGACGGTACAGTACTCATGCAGGTACTGGTACTCCTGGTCTTTGAAGCACTTCACTCCCAGCTTGTTGCACAGAGTAGTCAGCTCATTCATGGGGATTTCTGCGATTCTCTTTATGGCTTCGTAAAAGGAATTCCACCTTGTGGATGTCGGTACCAGGAGCTTTCTTTTGTTAACCTCCTCCACCGTTTCTGACGCAACGGTAGATCGGCTTGCTTTCGTCCAGAGAGCTGTGCATTTTGCTGTGCTGCTCCTATACACAGCCTTGCTCTCTGGTTTGGAAGTGATGTACTTCTCCACATCACTTGTAGAAATAAGGTTGAGGGTATGTGAAGCACACCTTTGGTGCGGGGGAAGAATCAGCTGGCCATCACTATCATCCTCAGCTGATAGGATTTCTGACACATCTAAAAAAGTGACATCATCCGTGGCCTCCTCCACCGTCTCATCATCGGACTCTGTGACAGCAGGCTGATAGACTTGAAATGCCTTGACAAAGTTAGATCCATTATCTGTCACTGTTGCTACTACTTTGTTGATTAGTCCATATGAAGAGTGAATGTTTTCGATTTCTGCACCAATAACATCATACGTGTGTCTACCGCGGATTCTCCTACACGCCAATGCAGCCTTGTTGCGGTCTAATGTGGATCTACTAATCCAGTGGAGCGTTACTCCCATATAGCTCCTATTGTTAGCTGTCCAAATGTCCGCTGTAGTTGACACATAGTCGACCTCGTTCAGCGCAGCCTTCAGATGTTTTTCCATCTCTGCATACTCCTTCTCCAAGTACGAAGAAAAAGATGTTCTGTGAGGTAGCTCGGCATTGGTAGTAGTGGGGATCTTGTTAATGATGGCACGGAAAGAGGGCGAGTCAACTGTGTTTATGGGCAGCATTTCCTCTACAACATACCGCCCGACCAATTTATTCAACTCTCCCACACTTACAGGTTGTGATTTTGTAGGCCTACTGAAGTCCAGCTTTTGTTGCTTGAGCGGTGTGGGACCTCCCGCAGAAGTCGAGGCCGCGGTCTCTGGGACTTTCTCCGCGAGCTTGACTGTGCTGTGCAGAGATTCCAAATGTTTCTTTAAATTTGATGTTGTGGTTTTACCACAGGACAATATTTTCTTTCCAGCACAGAGTGTACAACGAACATTTATGTTCTTGTCATCCTTTGCTGACACAAACTCAAAATAATCCCTATATTTCCAGCTATTTAACGCATATCTCTGTTCTCGCTCCATTATACGCTTCTGTTTACACTGTGCAATCAGCGTGGTGATACACGTGAGCGATTCTGCTGCACCTCGTGTTGAAAACGTGATCACTGACGTCACTCCCCAAGACGCGAGAAAAGCAATAAATGTTTGTTTACTATCGAACATTACAAAGAAATACTGCATTTAGCCTAAGTTATGAGGTAGTAACGCAATAGTAACGCACAGTCACTCGAATAAGTAACTTTAATCAGATTACTGATTTGGAAATAGTATCGCGATAGAATACTCGTTACTGGGAAAAGTAATCAGATTAGAGTATCGCGATACTTAGTATCGCGTTACCGGCATCACTGCTCAAGACTAACAGGTACGAACAACTGACAAGGGAACAGGGAAATGGGACACACCTAAATACACATACAAACACTCACAGGTGACAATAATCACGTAATTAGTCCAGGGCAGGAGTGATGCTGCTCTTCAACCAGCAGGAGGCATCGGCGAGTCATCCTCGCTGACCCCCCTCGTAACAGACAAGGCTTCCCTTTAACTCCCGGAGGCTATGACTATTACCAAGTCTATCGCTGGGTATATTTGCAAGGTGTGGTGTGTTGAACTGGGTATATTTGCAACAGTGTTGCGGAAAATGAAGATTTCTGCCGAATGCTGCTAACACTGGAACCACGTTATGAAACACCAGTAGCAATCACGAGTTGTTCAACTGGTAGTACTACATTGTTTTTGTCCATCTTAATGGGTCTGACGTCTTTGAGCACCGGTAGCTAGGAAGTAGGTTACTACACGCGTACCTACTCTCCTCGTCCTGATTTGTCAGCTGTTAGAAAGGCGCTTGACATCACACAGCGCTTTTCTTTAAAAAACTGACGTTTTTTTCCTTTTCCCATAGGGTTGTATGTAAAAAGGCGCTGAAGGCCGCACTTTTTTCTTTAAAAAGAAGTCAAGTGTGAACACCCCCTAACACTGCTGATTCACTGTGCATTATTGCCTCTATGACATCAGCCTATCAGAATGCTTGTTACATTCCAAAATCACTATCTGCCCAAGTCATCTCTTTGACTTTTTTTTTTTTGCATTTTTGACACTACATACAAAGATGGCTCGGCTGACCACAAGTGAAGGCAATTATGCTAAGAGGCTATATGCTATAACGATATTATATAACTAAATAACTACCACCATTAGTGCTTCTTGCAGGTTTACTCCTGCTACTTTTATTAGCACGCAATGTAATAATTGAGATACTCAAATCAGTTAGTAGATATGACATGTATATGATATATATGACAGAACATAACGTTACATAACATTACTAATACATACTATTTCACCCCTCATCTTTTTTTACAGAGTGGCCACTAATACTGCAGTCAAGTTAATGGAACAAGGTAAGGCTTCAATGACCCAATTCAAACGATGAACCGATTCATGACGTTAGTGTTAGGGCTTTTAAAGTTTTTTCCCCTCTGTGATTCATCACAATGAAGCTTACTTCATATCATCATCATCATTACATATTTATATGATCTCACTGAAAAAATCTCTCTCACTGTTACCAGGGGTTGTTGCTGATGGTGTGATCATTGAGGGGGCATATACAAATATTCGACAGGAAGGCGCCCAACATCCCTTTGGCTGGGTAAAATGCACATTAATAATCATTCATAATCATTAAATGCCATGGTACTGGATTTATGTATGGATGTATACTTACAGTGTGTTTAAATGTAACTCGTTGGGTCCGTAGTTTTATTGGAGGTTCCCAGGCTTTGAATACTTCTTCCTGGACCCAATGGCAGAAAACAATATAATCTTCCCTAATGACGAAAAGTAAGTCGGTTTTAAGACTCGAGGTTCTGATGCTAAACTTAATTACAGTGGAAAAAGTGAAGGGGTCTGAATACTTTCCGAATGCACTGTAGATATCCTGTACATCGACATACACTATTATATACCGTTTATACATTTATGACGTGCCAGAGACTGTTATTATTATTTGTAATGGCCACCTTAATGGGCTGTAATGGGCTGTGTGAGAATAATTTGTGGTCTTTTGTGAATAAAATAATAATAATAATAATACATTAGACTTAGCGCTTTTGTAGAAACTCAAAGACACTTTACAAACTGAAATCGAGTAGTAATAATAAAAAGAAACAAAAGGTAAATAGAAGAAAGTATAGGGGCCTAATTAAGGTAGTGCTGGGGACACATGGGAAGGGGAGGGGGAGAGGGTTAACTGGTGAAAGTAACTTTCCCCCACATTTCTGCAGTTTGAAGAAGATGAAGAGCCCCCTTCTGATCCTCCACTCCGAGGACGACCACATCGTGCCTATCCACATGGCTCAGCAGGTGGGACGAGCCTTCTCTAACTTACCTGCAGGTCCTTGATATCTTCTGTCAGTTATCCATATCACAAGCATGCAATGTTTTTATTTATTTGACATGAATGACTATAGCAAGATGGATTCCCTTGAAATCTATCTCTGATGTTGATTCTCCACTGCTCATCCTTAATGTATTCCTATAAAGCTTTATGCCATAGCTCAAGACTCAGAGACTCAAGTCAAGATGGTGCCATTTGCTGGATCTCATGGGTACTTGCACAACGGATTATACAAAGACCGTCAACTGCCAAACATTATCCGGTGAGAAACAAAAAACATTGATAAATGACTAATCAGATTTTACTACACATCAGTGTTTCCATTTCCATATTATTCACCCCCCTTATTTTTCACTGCAGGCAATTCATGCTGTCACTGACCCCCTGAGTCAGTGATCCATACACAGCTCGACATCTACGGCCCAGCAGACAAGATGGTTTTATGTTTTATGTTTCCAGGTAACATCCTGTAAGGGACAACAGATGGAAACTAGCCGTGGCTGTAATCTGGCTTGTTTACAAGCTTTCTGGTAACACATTGTGTAATACATTGTAATACATGGAGTTTGTTCATTAACCTGCACTGTCCCTTCTCAAGTAAACATATTAAATCAAATCACTTCTAGAATACATCCTGGAAAGCTTGCATCCGCAAATTGTACAAAATGTCTCCCTTTGATCAGTTGGTGTATTATCAGGGTGGATTTCACATATTGCTGATTCAATCACTAATAGAACACTTTTAACCCTAGATTAATGGGATTATGAATTACATTATTTAATGAGAATGGTAATACATATTTAGGATTCACATTTTAGACCCTGCAGGAACCAACAGTTCAGAGCCTCCGTTAGCCATCTAGCTAAGGTTAGCTATGTAACTATACATAGGGTAGCTAGTGTAAGGCGGTCAACTTCTCCAGAATTGAGTTAATTGAGTCTTCCCTTACAAGCGAGTTCGTTTAATCTCAACGAGACGTCCTTGATATAACTTCTAAGATAAAATGATTCAATCAAATATTAGGCATCACTACTGAACTGTTCTTTAAGAGAATATTTATTCGAGCACATCAGCAAGCAATAGCATTTCATTCCATGGAAAGGGGTCCTATCTAGTTTCACCTCCGCAGGCCAGTATCATCTAGTCGTTAAGGTTAACTGCAGAAGCTTCACCAGACAAGAGCCCAGTTTCGCCTTGATACAGTCTTTATACATTTTGATTTAACATTTGGGGCTGGGCTGTCCCTCCTCCCCCTATCTGGTAGTTTTTAATTGTCAGCATTAAATCTGTTGTGGCCTTCAACTCCTTTCTGTGTCTGTGCGAGTGTACTGTGTGTTATCTTCTTCTGGCCCCCGGCCGTTAGTCATGGTGAGAGTGGTTGCACACTTTGTCTGCAACTGTATCCACCTGTGTGAGCAGCCTAGTCTTGTGCAATGTTAGACACACACACATTCTGTTATATTTTTAAGAAATCAGTAAGCATTAAGAAATCAGTAAGCACATGCACACATTTATGTTTTTTGGATGTACAGACATTTTTATACAGTTCATTCTACGTGCGTTCTAAAGCACTAATTGGCCAGTAATTTGATCTTCAAACCCATTCCCTCATGACTAGGTCAGTATGTCCTCCTTATCAGAATAGCTTGTGAAAACATAACTGTTGCCAGGCCCACAGAGTCCCATGACTTGGGATTCGATTAACAAGTTAAAATACAGTATAGAAGAATAGACTTATCATTAATCATTAGTTATGAAAGTATAAAATCAGTACAAGAAAATAGAATATCATAACAGCAGGTTCAAAATGGTTGTTAGCACATAGGTAAAAATAAGTAATTTACAGGCGGTTTGAATTATAATACTTTCTTTTAGTCAGGAGCTTTTCTTCTTCATGTCGCTCAAAAACAGAACCTCCCTTTTGGCTTTGCGTGACCTTCTCATTTTTCTCAACTGACCTCAGTCACATATTATTTAAATGAGCACATAATACATGATTTATCACTTCTAGTTATTTTAATACAAATTCCCAACACTAGCTACCGTTATGTAGCTAATTGGCTATGTAACTATAGGGTAGCTAGCTACCGTTATGTAGCTACAGGTAATTACGGTTAGCTATGTAACTATATTAGGGTAGTTAGCTAACGTTATCTAGCCTATTTAAGTATACTACGGTAGGTAGCTAACGTTACGTAGCTAATTGAGGTTATCTATCTAACTATACTAGGGTAGCTAGCTAACTTGCCATTACCTGACAAAGTCTAAACAAGTCTAATTACATCGTCAAAAACAGCAGCCATACACCATAATAATAGTTAAACGATTACAAAACTTACTAGGCGTTGTGTATGAGCCATCTTCACTCTTCAAAAGCTTATATATCTCTTCACTCTTCAAAATCGTTTCTCCACTCTTCAAAATCTCATCCCCACTCTTCAACCGTCAATTTTCTCATCTCCAATCGCCTTTGGTCTGTAAATGTTTGACAATCAGGCCAGCCAATCAGACATTTTAACACATTTAAGAACTGGCCAGCCAGCCAGCCAATCAGAATTCTGTCACATTTCTAGCGGGGTAAAATGTTTTGAGAGAGAGAAGAATCAAATGTTGCCAGTCAAGCAAATGTTGACGATCAGCTGTGCTGCGTGCATTATCAACTTTAGCAGACATGCAAAATAAACAACTTTTATTGAGTACAAAATCGATTTTCCTTTGCGCATTTTTTTTCTTCTTTTGCTCAAAATAGATTTTCCTTTGCGCAAAACATTTATTTTCTCGAAATAATTGTGGCACATAAATAACGCCATAGATTCGCGACTTTCGCTGCTCGAGTTTAGTCCAATTTCTTGCAGTCGGCTTGGGACAAAACAAATCTGTAACTTGTAAAACTGGATGTGAGAGCGCAGGGAAGGGCGGGCATGCAATGATTGATTGACCAATCACAAGAGAGCATTTTCGAGTGGGCATTCATCAGAGCAACGCATCCGGGTACTTTCCCCTCCCGTAATGTCTACGCCCCTTTTTGGGTGATAGAAGAGTAGAAGTTTGACTGGCGGTCAATGGGAATTTCTGGTCTTTGCTACTTTAATCCGATAAAATAAGAAAACCGTAGTGCTTTTTAGATATTAGGAGCACAAATCCGATGGCCAGTTAGGCAAACTATTATATAGTGTCATTGCCGATCAATGATCGACGTCGTTATATAGAGAAAATTAATGAAATAGGGGTTGATTCATCAGAGCAGTCATACGTCATCTCCCTGTCATCAGGCATTTGTAGTTCTTCAGTTGATTTGCTGTGTAAATCCCCAGATGAGAGTGTTACATTAGTTTTCTTAAGATAGGACAATAAATAAATCTGTTCAATGGGCATTTGCCAAAGTAGCCTACTGTTAATCAGTATCCTGTATGGTGTATATGAAGATGTTATGACGTTTTATCATGAAAATAATGAACAGCAAGCTAGATCCAAAACTAGGGCCGGTGGAGGAGGGCAATTGTCACATTGGACAGACTACCAAAACAGAAAAATAAAGTATCTTAACGACAGCAAAAGTGATGGATGTCAGAAATACATTACCTGGAGATTCAATAAGGTAGCCTACTTTTATATGACAGGATATGGGTTAGGGTTATATGACACCTGTAGCGAGATAGATAGATAGATAGATAGAGCCAAAAGTGAAAAAGTAGCTGAGAGACGCAAGCAGGGTCTGGGCTGGTAATTGTATGACGCGCCAAACAATCCGCTGAGATGAAAAGTAAGTTTTAGAGCATTTATTGAATAGAACAATCAAATTTGGCGATGTACAAAAATAATCCAGAATAATAATAATAATCAAAACCAGAAAAAGAACAACCTATGTGTATAGAATATGTGTATAATGCGGTCAACAAAAATACATCGCTCCCCTCTCTCTCCACTACCGCCATGCAAGTTACCTTGCAATATCAATATATTGCAATATATTACCTTGCAATATATTACCTTAAATTACCTTGCAATATCACCCCCCATAACCATAACTTCTCAATACGGTGATCTAGGCAATAAACAAACAATCAAAGTAAACTCACAATAAACCCATTAGCCTGTTATACTAAATACCCCCTAAATCATATTCATACCTCCTACAACACCTCAGGCCTTTGGGTCGGGTGGTTCATCCACATGGATGGAGGCAGACTGAAAGGACACACATTCATTGCCTATTTCATAAATGTTCTCCATACAACGACGTCGATCATTGATCGACAACGACACTATATAATTGTTTGCCTGACTGGCCATCGGATTTGGGCAGTCTGGGGATTTACACGGCAAATCAAATGAAGAACTACAAATCCCTGATGACAGGGAGATGACGTATGACTGATCTGATGAATCAACCCCTATTTCATAAATGTTCTCTATATAACGACGTCGATCATTGATCGGCAACGACACTATATAATAGTTTGTCTAACTGGCCATCGGATTTGGGCTCCTAATATCTAAAAAGCACTACGGTTTTCTTATTTTATCGGATTAAAGTAGCGAAGACCAGAAATTCCCATTGACCGCCAGTCAAACTTCTACTCTTCTATCACCCAAAAAATGACCAGTAATGTAAGCTATCCATCTAGCAAGTAATGTGATTGAACAATCAAATGTAATTGCGTTTATTTATTACAATGTAAACTCATAAAACATTAGCTACATATTTTACTTCAATCAATGTTTGTGAGCGTTATAACATTTTGGTAGGGTCTTGTGATAGCATGTTTCAATATTTAAGTGGAGTGATTGTGCTGATTATGCTGCTAACATTAGCATTTTTGTATGAAGAAAGAATATCAAGGACTACCGTTGTCCAGTTTTTTTGTAACTCAAATTGTATTTTTCAGGAATGACTTGGAACCCATATAATACAAAGACTTGAAACACCAGGGCCCTGTTCCACTAAAGGCGATTAACTCTGATCCAGGTTAATCAGATTCGGGCGCTAATTTAAGCTTGCGGTCGGTTCCATCAATGTGGCTCAAATAATTAGCTGCTTGGTTGCTATGCAACCAATCCTTCTGAGTAATTCTGGTCCCGAGCAGACTTACAGGCTGGTTTAGGTAATGCGTGCGTCAAAAAATCTCTCACAGGCGGAAACTACATCCCGAACGACAGTTCCTCAAGTGTCTTTTAGGAAATATTATTCCCCACTTTTTATGAGATAGATAGATAGATAGTTTGACTGTGTGATAGATCATTTGATATTTTGAAAGTGTGATCGGTAGATAGATAGATAGTTTGACTGTGTGATAGATAATTTGATATTTTTAAAGTGTGATCGATCGATAGATAGTTTGATTGTGTGATAGATAACTTGATATTTTGAAAGTGTGATAGATAGATAGATCGATAGATAAATAAAAAAGTGTAAAAAAAAATAGGTATGTCTATCAACTTGCATTGCCGTCATCACAGCGGTGTGGCTGGCGCAGTGGTTAAGACAGCCAGCTAGAGTTCTGAAGGAAGCAGCACCTTTTCCCCCCCACCTCTCCCTCCTCCCACTAACAATGCTAACACCCCTTCCAAACTCTCTCCTCGACACTCGGTCTCTGGATTGTCATCTTTTTCCCCCCTCTCCCCCGATGAGATTCTCACACTTATCACATCAAAGCGGGCAACCACATGCCCTCTTGATCCCATCCCCTCCCCCCTTCTCCAATCCATTTCCGCCGACATCCTTCCTTACCGTACCACCCTAATCAACGCCTCCCTATCCACAGGATCTGTCCCAGCGGCCTTCAAAATAGCCAGAGTCAAGCCTCTCCTCAAGAAACCTACCCTTGACCCATCATCTGTCCACAATTACAGACCTGTATCCCTTCTCTCCTTCCCTTCCAAAACCCTTGACGGCATCTAAACAACTGACTGACTATCTCCGGAAGATGGATCACTTAGACCCCCACCAATCCGGCTTCAAGGCTGGGCATTCCACTGAGACTGCGCTCCTTGCTGTCACAGAAGCCCTCCACTCTGCCCAAGCTTCCTCCCTCTCCTCTGTTCTCATTCTCCTTGACCTGTCTGCTGCCTTCGACACAGTCAATCACCAGATCCTTCTCTCCATCCTCTCAGACCTGGGCATCTCTGGCACCGCACACTCCTGGTTTTCTTCCTACCTGGCGGGCCGCTCCTACCAGGTGACCTGGAGAGAATCGTTGTCTTCTCCACGAACCCTTTCCACTGGAGTACCCCAGGGTTCTGTCCTAGGGCCCCTACTTTTCTCCCTCTACACCAAGTCTCTTGGCTCGGTAATCTCTTCACATGGGCTCTCCTACCACAGCTACGCAGACGACACTCAACTCTTCCTGTCCTTCCCCCCGTCTGATGTACACGTGGCAACCCGTATCTCAGCATGTCTCGCTGACATTTCAACTTGGATGGCTGACCACCATCTCAAGCTCAATCTTAACAAGACCGAGCTCCTCTTCATCCCCGGGAAAGCCTGCCCTCTCCAAGACTTCTCCATCACAGTGGAGAACTCTACTGTAACCCCCTCCCTGACAGCCAAGAACCTTGGAGTGATCCTGGATAACCGACTATCCTGTGCGGAGAACATTGCAGCAACGGCTCGCTCCTGCAGATTCTTCCTCTACAACATCAGAAGGATACGACCATTCCTTACCAGAGAGGCAGCGCAACTCTTGACCCAGGCACTGGTCATCTCCCGCCTGGATTACTGCAATGTACTCCTGGCTGGGCTCCCCGCTTCAGCCATTAGACCTCTGCAGCTCATCCAGAATGCTGCTGCCCGGCTGGTATTCAACCTCCCCAAATACTCGCATGTCACCCCTCTCCTTCGCACCCTGCACTGGCTCCCGATAGCAGCTCGCATCAGATTCAAGACCCTGGTGCTTGCATACCAGGCAGCTAAAGGGACAGCCCCTGCCTACCTAAAGGAAATGGTAACCCCCCAAACCGTTGCCCGCTCACTCCGCTCCTCCATCTCGGCTGGCCGACTGGCCCCACCTCCTCTACACAGCAGTCGGGCTGCCCGATCACGTCTCTTCACAACACTGGCTCCCCGCTGGTGGAATGAGCTCCCCACGTCCGTCAGAACGGCTGAGTCACTACCCATCTTCCGTCGTAGACTGAAGACCCATCTCTTCAGGTTACATCTTAACTGCTCCTCCTGAGACATCTTCTGACCCTCACCACTACGTCTCCTAAAGACACCCGCTTTCCCCTCTACTGTGTCCCTAAGAACTTCTATTGCCCCCCTTGTACTGTTTCTCAGTTTCTCCAGAAAAAATAAAATAAAAAAGTAGTAGAAGGCGATAGGGAGAAGGTTTTTCCTTCTATCAGTGGCCCCGGGCCCGAGCTAGATTACTCTTCCTGCAACGAATGGTGGATTGCTGATTCACATGCTTAGTATTCAAATGTATTGATTGTAAGTCGCTTTGGAATAAGGCGTCTGCTAAATGCCAAAAATGTAAATGTAATGTAAATGCGTGTTCGAGACTAGATTTAATTGAACGTTTTTTTTTTTTTTTACATTTAACCGAAGCCTTCATGCAAATTGATTAACAATATATATATATCTGTCTAAGTGAATCATCTATCCATCAGTAATCATAAGAAAAAAATAATCTATCTCGCACCACCTCCACCTGCATCTCCTTCATGGGCAGCTCCCAGCCCGCCCAAGATTTCACCAGCTGCTTTAGTAGATAGCAAATGGTTAAGAAATATTGAAACAATGAAAGTAAACTTTTGACTGTTTCCAAAACCTATGCAAATACATAAATCTAATAGGACTGCAACAATTCATGAACATGAAGGTACAATTGAAGGTCCTTCCAAAGTTACTACCAATGCTTTAAAAACACTCACAACATTGGTGTCAATATCCTCAACAATAAGCTAATAAACCGATAGGACTTAAATGAACACAATAGGGAGAGTATAAACATATACCTGTCTCCACAAACTGCCGCAGGTAACATGCAATTCTGCATTGCAACAGGTATTTCTCTCATCCTCGTCTCCCCCCTTTGTAGGCCACAATGTTGAATAGAACAACCTAAAATAGAACAATATGGCAATGATCAGAAAACGTTTAACAACAGGTGACACTTAGAGGATGTGAATATAAACATGTATATAGTCAAATGAATGGGAGTTTGACTACACAATTACCTACCATTGCATTTCTTGCTGAACAGGCTGGCCAACCCCCAGGGCACCACTTGCCCCAGCTAGAGTGCCCATGGGCTGACGTACTGTGGGAGAACTGTGTAAACCACTGCTAGTTTGTGTGGTTTTGTGGGCAGCTTTGTCTGACGCAGCCAGTGGCGGCTGGTGATACAATTTTTGGGTGGGGCACAGGTTATGGGGGCATGCTCCACGGGGAAGAATATCAACTTTAAAATCTGGATTTACAGTCGATTTTAGCATGAGAATATATATATAACTTACTTTTTTTTATATATAACTTATTAAAGGGCAAACTGCAGACACAACAAAAATATAATGCACAACTGACAAATCAACTGGAATAGTCTTTGTTAGCAGAGTAGACCTAATGTTAACAGAATGGACTTTGTCTATCTAGTACTGTCCAGACAGTTGTCTTGTTTAGCCATTCAACTAGGCATTATTTATTCAATGCAGAAAGACATGGAACACAATGCAATTGTGATAATAAATGTGTTCTTTGTTACTTCTTTAATTAAATTAAAGTGTACCTTTCTATTATCATACAATATTTCCTTGAACATGTAAACTCTATAATCATACAGTCTTTCTATTAGTTGTCTCTGTCATACTGAACTGTTTGTTATCATCCTGAACTATCTCTGTTGCTCACCTCACCTCAGTTCTGTCTCTATTGCTCTCCTCTCCTGTTGTCTGTCTCTCTGTTGCTCACCTCTCCTTGTTGTCTGTCTCTCTGTTGCTCTCCTCTCCTTGTTGTCTGTCTCTGTTGTTAAGTCGCGACGTGTTTCCGGGTCCAAAGTTGGCTGAGGCGCTGTCTTCGAAATGCCGCAGTAATAATAATAATAAATTATATTTATATAGCGCTTTTCCGAGGCTCAAATACCCTGACAATATGGGGAAAACGGGAAAGTGCTGTGTCCCTTGTTGTATGAATAGATCCGAGTCTAAAAAACGATTAAACTGTCATTCAAACTCTCTCTTCTCCCCTCTGTCGTGGGCGGTCGCATTTTTTTCGCTCTCCCTCTCCCTCTCCCTCTGCTTTTTTTGTTTGCTCTACACTGCACTGTCTCTTCAGAAGCTAAATGGATTTGTTAAGCTGGTCCCTGAATGCAATTGATAACCTATTTTCCACGAGGAAAGCTGGTTCGGGGGAACCTGTCTGCCCAGACGGAACTTTTGCCGCAGGTTACATCAGAGACGCCTGGGACAACTGGCGTCTCGTTTGCTTGGCAGTCATGTCGATGTTTTCATTTTCGGATTTATGATAGTTGGACACATTGGACTCGGTTTGAGTGCTGCCATGATCTATCGGAAAATTAAAAAGATCGGAGCAGTGATTAGCGAACTGCGCGAACTGCCCCTCTTGATCAAAGAACTGGGGAGAGTGGCTGGAATGCACGGCGCTGCGCTTACGGATCTGAACCGTAGAGTTCTTGATCTGGATCGCAAGGTGGACAATCTTGCTGCTCTCTGAATTGGCGAATGACAGGAGACCCCAAATTTTCGAGAGGATTGATTCTATGGAATGCTGTTTTTCCTCGCAGTGAACCCATTCACCTGATTATGGCTCAAAAGCTCCCCCATGCCCTGAAGCCTCCATGCAGCGTGCCAACCCCCCCCCCCCCCCCCCCCCCCTCTGGTGAACTTTGTGCCGCCTTCTGGGGCAGTGCTCAAGGCCGTTGTCCATGGCGACACTGATTGCTGCTCTACGAAGACGGGTCGGACTGACCCAGAACATCCTCCCTCCCCCCGCCCATGCACCTACCCCCCCCATTTTCTTGCGCCCCGACCGAGAAATAGGAGCGCTGCTACAGCTCACGTGTAAGCCAAAAGTATTTGCAGTGCCATTGATTGAGATAAATGTAGCCACTGTCATTACCATAGATTGCAAGTTTTCAGAAATTGACATATCATTAGCTAACATAAGCATAAACGTTTTTTTTTTTTTTTTTTTTTACGCTGGTAGGGTTAGTTAAACAACAGTAGCTCTATGCTAGCTAAGTTAGCGCAATCACAATCAAACCACTATTACTATCAACAATCATAGCTAGCTAGCTAGCTTACATGAAGGTCATGAGCTTCCACATGTATTTCGATGAAAGAAAAAAAACAAGCGAGGCACAATACTGATATGGTTTAGAGAGCTACATTTAAAATAAAAAAATAAAAAATATATATATAGCTAGCTAGAGCTACACTTACCTGAGGAGTGTGAGATCATGCCTTCATAGGTGAGACCACTGGACTGAGCTTTACGTCAAAAGCCTCTCGAAAATGTTCTGTGATTGGTCAATCACTGCAGTCAATCACTCAATGCCCACTCGAAAATGCTTGTGATTGGTCAATCAATCATTGAATACTCACGAATAAAGTCCCATATCTATTGGGGCTTTTCCACTAGAGGGCTGACCCGGGTCAGCCCGGGCTGGCCTGCTTCTTTGGCGCTTTTCCATTTGTCGGCCTGGGTCGGTTCGGGTCGGTTCGGGTCGCTTCTTTAGCTACCCTTCGATACCAGGAACCTTTTTGAGACCCGGAACCTTTTTGCCAGGCTGCGTGTGACGTGTGACGCTGCACACCGTTGATTGGTCAATGGAAATCGTCATCCCATGTTCATAGATTTCTTCGCTAACCGCCATCTTTAAATACCACATTCGCTCTTGGAAAATGTCACTACAGTTTCTGTAATAGCTTATTAATAAATATTCGAAAAATTATGCTGACCATCGTATTATCTTAGTTTAATGTCATTTCAATGCATCATATAACTTTTATTTACAACAAGCATAACACAAAAATCGCTATTATGCACCGTCTTTGCCGGTGAATAACACCGGCTGTGAATGTGGTAGAAACACAATACTCCTTTGCTAACTTCACCATCGGTATACGGTCATTTTGAGCCCTTAACCACCGCGCTGACACCCCGAGAAGTTATGCTTTTAATCGTAAACTCAATGAACCGGGAGTTCACCCGCGCCTGCTGGTTGAAAGTCCCGTTGACAGCGGGGAGAGAGAAACGTTTTACCAGGGAATTCGCTGCCGCGCTGTGTCGACCGTGATAGCAGTGTCGTATCGACACCATTCAAATGGTTTTGGATTCCCTGTCCTCTCCCCTATCCGGACACGTTTGAATTGTTATCCTAACCCACGGTAAACCGAAGTTATTAACCCGCAAAGCACCGCTTGCTGCTGGATGAAACTCCTGTTGACAGCGGGGGGAGAGAAAAGTTTTACCAGGGAATTCGCTGCCGCGCTGTGTCGACCGTGATAGCAGTGTCGTATCGACACCATTCAAATGGTTTTGGATTCCCTGTCCTCTCCCCTATCCGGACACGTTTGAATTGTTATCCTAACCCACGGTAAACCAAAGTTATTAACCCGCAAAGCACCGCTTGCTGCTGGATGAAACTCCTGTTGACAGCGGGGGGAGAGAAAAGTTTTACCAGGGAATTGGCTGCCGCACTGTGTCGACCGTGATAGCAGTGTCGTATCGACACCATTCAAATGGTTTTGGATTCCCTGTCCTCTCCCCTATCCGGACACGTTTGAATTGTTATCCTAACCCACGGTAAACCAAAGTTATTAACCCGCAAAGCACCGCTTGCTGCTGGATGAAACTCCAGGTGACAGCGGGGGGAGAGAAAAGTTTTACCAGGGAATTCGCTGCCGCGCTGTGTCGACCGTGATAGCAGTGTCGTATCGACACCATTCAAATGGTTTTGGATTCCCTGTCCTCTCCCCTATCCGGACACGTTTGAATTGTTATCCTAACCCACGGTAAACCGAAGTTATTAACCCGCAAAGGGTGCCTCCGGGCACCGTGTTTGTCCGTGAATAACACGGCACACAATGATACTACAGTTCATAAAGCAGACAAGTGAAGGCAGTGGTTTTAAGGGTTCAAAAAACATGACTTTATTATGTGTACATAGCTTCCTCTCTCTCTTTCTCTTTCTCTCCAAAAAAATCACGGTTAGTAATATACCACATGCCGAGGAAAAAGTATACGATAGCTTCAAGTTCCTCCATGTTTCTATTGTTGTGGCTGTGTTGTGTCTCGTGCAAATATACGTCACCACCATGGCGTGCTTTTATGACGCGTAACTCCGCCTACTATCGCCTACTCCTCCTACTCGTTCCTGGTCTGTTGTGTATAGTGGAAAACCAGAACTGTTCAAAAGCCAAAGCGCCGAAGCGTGCCGACCCGAACCGACCCGAAGCGAGCCGGGCCGCTGGTGGAAAAGCGCCATAACTTCATACAAAGTAGCCACA
Organism: Nansenia antarctica; assembly: GCF_963989245.1. NCBI lineage: Eukaryota > Metazoa > Chordata > Actinopteri > Argentiniformes > Microstomatidae > Nansenia > Nansenia antarctica. The sequence goes on from NC_137674.1 coordinate 83,156,801, forward strand.
GCTTTGATGATAGCTTTGCACACTCTTGGCATTCTCTCAATCAGCTTGGTGTGTGTGTGTGTCAGTGGAAAAGGAAACTCTGAACACCGCCCAGCATGCTCTTCTCTAGAATACGTGGGAGAAAACCACTAAAAAAGCAAAAGGTGGCTTCTTTGAAGAATCTAAGATATACATTTTTATTTTAAACCAAACACTGGTTTGTTTAACACTTTTCTTGTAATAGTTTTGATGTGTTCAGTATTAATCTACAATGTAGAACATAATATATAATAATACATTAGACTTATATAGCGCTTTTCTAGACACTCAAAGACGCTTTATATATGAATAAAGACAAACCATTGAATGAGGTGTCCAAACTTGTGACTTGTAACTCAATTGTATTATTAAGGTGGACATGGGATTATACCTAAAGAATTACCTATACAATTATACGCGTTACTATCTTGTACCACCTTAAACACGCTTCACTCCTCCCATTTCCTTATGAACTGTAGGGTGTGGTTTTCTGGTGGATTTAGCAGTTATTAGACTGCGGTTAGGCTGTAAATTGCCAATCCCATCTGGCAACCCTGTCCCTGACTGTACTTTCACCTAGTCAACTCCAGACAGGCTGGACTGGATAAATAATATGTACTGACCAACGAAACACTTAAACAAACAATAGTTATGCCCTAGGCAGACAGCTTCGTCAAAGTTTCATACTTGATACAGATATATCGTAGGCCTTTGAACAGGACTGGTGGCACATCAGTACATCTACAGGCCTGCAGGACAGCTGAATAAGCAGCCTGAGGATGAGGAAGAGAACAAGTAACCGTGACAAACCTTCAGGTCGATCAGAGACTGCCAGGGTCAGAGAGGAACCGTGAGTATCAATTGGAAATATATCCATCTTTGTTTGAAACCAACACACTGATAGATAATGTTATCTGATAGATAATGACCGTTAATAATGTAGTCTAATGCAATGTAGGCCTAATGTAAAGTAATGTAGTCTAATTAACGGTCATTAACGGTAGAACACCTGTGCGGCGGAGTGATGCATATAGTTAAAAGTCCCAGTGCTGTTATACTGTATATCGGCCTCTTGACCAATCAAATTACTTGGAACTAACTGTTGTATAATGGTTTATATTGAGCAACAGTTATAATAATGATGAGTGTAACGGGGCGGGGGCAACGCTAAGCCCATCCACTACCCCTGCCTTCTAAGCGGATACTGTGGAGGAGCCAGCCAAAATCACCCAGACAATACCCAGAGACAGGAACAGTATAAATGGAAACTTTATTAGAATAAATACTAAAAGTTAGAAAAAAGACTCTTTAAAAAAACAGCAGTCCGATGAGATAGGATAGTCCGATAAACTCTTGACCGGGGCTCCGCCCAGGGTTGACTGCAGACTGTACCCCGTCGCCTATGGGGAGGTCCGGCGCGTCCTCACGACCCAGCGTGGCTCCAATCACTCAGCTGGGGACAGGAAAGAGTGACTCAGCAGGTGGCACGAGTGACAGGCAACCGCACAGTCCACAGTCCATCAACTGGCTCTCGGCTATGCTATGGCGCTTTTCCACTATCGGCTCGCTTCGGCACGCTTTTGAACAGTTCTGGTTTTCCACTATACACAACAGACCAGGAACGAGTAGGAGGAGTAGGCGATAGTAGGCGGAGTTACGCATCATAAAAGCGCGCCATGGTGGTGACGTATATTTTCACGAGACACAACACAGCCACAACAATAGCAACATGGAGGAACTTGAAGCTATCGTATACTTTTTCCTCTGCATGTGGTATATTATTAACCGTGGTTTTTTGGAGAGAAAGAGAAAGAGAGAGAGGAAGCTATGTACACATAATAAAGTCATGTTTTTTGAACCCTTAAAACCACTGCCTTCACTTGTCTGCTTTATGAACTGTAGTATCATTGTGTGCCGTGTTATTCACGGACAAACACGGTGCCCGGAGGCACCCTTTGCGGGTTAATAACTGTGATTTACCGTGGGTTAGGATAACAATTCAAACGTGTCCGGATAGGGGAGAGGAGAGGGAATCCAAAACCATTTGAATGGTGTCGATACTACACTCCTATCACGGTCGACACAGCGCGGAGCGAATTCCCTGTTAAAACTTTTCTCTCCCCCCGCTGTCAACGGGAGTTTCATCCAGCAGCAAGCGGTGCTGCGAGCAGCAGCGGGTGAACTCCCGGTTCATTGAGTTTACGGTTAAAAGCATATCTTCTCGGGGTGTAAAGCACTCTCTCAATTTCGGGCTAAACTGTGCAGTGTAGCCGGCGTCCTGGTTCCTCCAGCAACCGGACACTAGGGCTGGGACGACGCGTCGACGTAGTCGACTACGTCAATACGTCGACTTGCGTAATGTGCGTCGGTGCGTCGCAAATAAAATAAAAATAAAAAATGTCTAACTGCAATTGCGGCACTGCGCCGACGTGGTGGTGGGGGCGCTGTTTCGCAAATAAGTTAGCTTTCGTTTTTGCTAGCGAAATAGCTGATAGTATGTTGACTGCTCAAGGAGAATACATATTTGAAAGTACAGAATGCCTGAGAGCCTTATATTGCATTATATTACATTATATTTTGAATGGTCATCTGGTGCCTGAATATTGTGTTTTCCTTTACATAAATAATGACATTTCCACCATAAATTGATGCAGAAAGGGCACAAATTGGTGCATATAAATTCACTAGAATGCAAGAAATTAAGTGTTTGATGTTTAAGGACCCCCAGACAGCCCTGCTTCATGGGTCCCCCCCGATGTCAAACACCACTGGTACCACCTCCGCCTCATTTTGAGCCAGGAAAAACCCTGATGGCCATGTTGGCATTCAAGTTGGCTAAACATAGCAGTGAGTCTGCCCTGTGTCTGGGGCTGTTTGACAGAGGCAGTTACAGTAGTAGTAGTAGTAGTAGTAGTAGTAGTAGTAGTAGTAGTAGTAGTAGTAGTAGTAGTAGTAGTAGTAGTAGTAGTAGTAGTAGTAGTAGCAGGTCGCCGAATTAAAGGTGTCTGTGTTTAATTGCGGGCCCACAGACAGCCCCCATACATCAGCTGATCATTTAAAGGGGCGGCCGTCTGAGTAATGTGCATGTCACACGCTGCTTTGTTTTATAAGAGCAGCAGCTATTACCCAGAGTGCTTTATAAAGACACTGTTAAACAGAGATACAATACAGCCATTATTTTGGGGAAAATTAAGTGATACATTAATCGAACAGTAAAAATTATAATCGTTAGACTAATCGTTAAATTAGTCGTTATAATAATCGACTAACCGAAAAATAATCGCTAGATTAATCGTAAAAAAAAAATAGTCGTTTGGGACAGCCCTACCGGACACTTCCATAAATAACAACAAATATGTAAATATGTATAATACCACGTTCATTGATAAAATGACGCCAGGGATGGAAAGGGGTGATGGCAGTTTTAGAAGGGGGATGATGAAGCGCTATGGAACGGCACAGCACAGCACAACGTATATATATATATATATATATATATATCGTTATACAGGGAGCGATGTATTTCTACGGAAAGGCTGATAGATTGTAGAATCTTCTTGTCGGTAAAACGATGGAATCAATCTATTGAGGATTGTGATCTTAAATGCGTTGTGTAAAACATTTATCAGGATAGATTAGGTGCACAGCATACACGATTTGACACGGAAATAGGATGTTCAACACGGGTCGGAATCTCTGTACTTGATTTATGACAGTCAGCGAATGGTCCATCAGCACAGTATCTCAGCATCGGCATTCAATGACCATTCCACGACATTCAACGACATCATTATGACATACAGCAGGGGCGGATTTAGGATCGTAGGAGATCCGGAGCTTAGCCCAGAGGGAGAATATAATGTGCGCGCGGAGCGCGCCGGAAAATGTTGCCTTCAACCTTCAACTTACCACCACCTTAATGCGGACAAAAGGCACTGGAGAACACATATACATTCACACCCTTTAATGAAGCAAACTAATTGTGGTGGTTCTGGGCACAGAGGGAGGTCAGCACACGTAGCTCCCCCTGTCATTCACCATCATTTATATTTGTATAGAATTACATAATTGATGGGCTGAGGCTAGTTATGTTACAGTATGTATATCAGGGCAGACTCTGTGCTCACCACTTATATTGTATTTAGAGTCTTGTCCTGTGTTATATGACGATATATTACATGTATTGTTGGCCTGTGTATAGTACTGTGAAATCAAATCCCCCCTGGGACATTAAACAAACTTAGTTAGTTAGCGTTACATCTTAGGATAGATTTGAGTCATGTTCTGTATACATACATACTACCATAAGGGCATACTTAATGTGGTTACTCCATGTTTACTAGCTGTAACATTAACGTTACATCATTCTTTTTCACTTGTTACTCAGTCAACCAGAGTGCAGATATCAAAGACTATCAGCCTGTTATTCACTTTATTTGTATAAGTATTATCCTTTGTTTGATTTCTTACCATGTACCGTAACAGTACCTTGCTATGTTTCATTTTCATTATAACATAACGTTATGTTATGATAGCCAGCTAGCATTAGCAAACCGGAAAAGTAGTGTCAGTGAGTCAGTCACCTTTCTAATAAGATTCACAAACCTGAAACATCATCTATGTCATCACTGCTGGTGATGTCATTCTTGTCAGCTGCTGATACGGCTGCTGCAACAGTTCTTGGCGCTTGTTTTGTTGAAAACAACTTTCGGATATCCATCCTTACAATTTTGCAAGTCAGGCACTGATTGAGAGGCACTGATTGAGATCACTTCTTCTTCAGGGCAGGGTAGGCTACGCAGTATGCAGGCTAATGTCGCGCAGCTGCTGCCTCTCTGTTGGACTCCGGTACTGCACGTTACTCACGAGAGTTTTTTTATTTTTTTAAGTAAAACATTCGGGGCTTTTCAGAAAACATCCGGGGCTTGAGCCCCAGTAGCCACCCCTTAGCGCCGCCCCTGACATACAGACAGGCTGATAGATACGAGTGCAGCGCTGTCTTGCTGGTAGTCAAATATATTTATTTATACAGCATATGGATGTTACGTGCCTGTTAGCCTACTTGCCGCTTTCAGTTCTAGTAGATTTGTAGTTTAGATCTCGCAACCAGGGATTGGGAAGCGATGTATTTCTACGAAAAGGCTGACTGACGCGGGGCTCATACAATCTCCGCGTTTATAGAGTGCTCCGGTGTCTTGCTGGTAGTCAAATATGTTTATTTATATATATACAGCATATGGAAGGTTCTGGACGAAAACATTAGTGCTATATTATATATTATCCTCATGTCACGGGGTGACAAAGAAAATAGCCTAACCTGTCATTGTTTTATGTGCTGTCTCTTTTGCCACCCTGGGTTAGTGCACACACAGAACCTTTTTATTTGTATTCTGTTTCCCTCCTGTATGGAAGCATATAGCTGACATAATTCAAATGCCAATGCAATATGAGATTGCAATTGCATGTTCCACTTTTGCATGCATTCTTTCAGACAATATTCAAATTCAAATGCAATTCTAATGATTTTCATTTGCATTTTCATGTACCCGATGTGCACATTCGCTGTCAATATTAAAATTATAATGCAAAGCCATTTGACAAAGTCATGCGCTGCTTTGTAGCTGACAAAATTCAAAAGTTCATTCTAATGTGCAAATTACTTTGCAATCCCAAAATAGCATATTCATTTGCCACTTTTGCCTGCGTTATTTGAGTCAATATTCAAATTGTAATGCAATAATGTGATTCGCAATTGCAAAGCCATTTGACAAAGTCATGCGCTGCTTTGTAGCTGACAAAATTCAAATGACTATGCAATCCCAAAATAGCATATTCATTTGCCACTTTTGCCTGTGTTATTTGAGTCAATATTCAAATTGTAATGCAATAATGTGATTCGCAATTGCAAAGCCATTTGACAAAGTCATGCGCTGCTTTGTAGCTGACAAAATTCAAACTCTCTATGCAGTTCGGTGAAACGCAATTGCATTGACATGTTCTAGGAAACACATCCGGGTACTTTGCTCTCCCGTCATGTCCACGCCCCTTTTTGTGTGATAGCGGTGTAGAAGTTTGACTGGCGGTCAATGGACATTTCTGGTCTTTGCTACTTTAATCCGATAAAATAAGAAAACCGTAGTGCTTTTTAGATATTAGGAGCACAAATCCGATGGCCAGTTAGGCAAACTATTATATAGTGTCGTTGCCGATCAATGATCGACGTCAATCCGTTTTCGTTTTCAAAAGGAATATCGAACTGACAAAACATACACGGGACCATCTATGTTCTTGTTTGTGTTCTGGAAATAAACTACTATTATAGTCACGCCGTCTTCGGTTTCAAAAGGAATATCGAGCTGACAAGTCAATCCGTTTTCGTTTTCAAAAGGAATATCGAACTGACAAAAACATACACGGATCCGAATGAATATGCTATTTTGGGATTGCATAGTCATTTGAATTTTGTCAGCTACAAAGCAGCGCATGACTTCGTCAAATGGCTTTGCAATTGCGAATCACATTATTGCATTACAATTTGAATATTGACTCAAATAACGCAGGCAAAAGTGGCAAATGAATATGCTATTTTGGGATTGCAAAGTAATTTGCACATTAGTATGAACTTTTGAATTTTGTCAGCTACAAAGCAGCGCATGACTTTGTCAAATGGCTTTGCATTATAATTTTAATATTGACAGCGAATAATAATAATAATAATTAATTCAATTTATATAGCGCTTTTCCATGGCTCAAAGACGCTGACAATATAGGACACACATGGGGAGACACAAAAAACAACAAGCAACAACAACAAGTAACATGGAACACTGAGTCAGCGAACGGGAAGGGGGGGGGGGGGGGGTGGTGTAGAGTCCGGTGTTGACGTTGCTGGGAGCCTCGATGGATGTGGCGGCGGCAGCGGAGAATGCCTGCCTTGGTGGCAGCAGCAGCCGTTGCCGTTGTCATCTGTATTGCCAGCCTGGGACCGAACCCGCGCGGCCGGCCAGCCAAGCCGTGCCATGCCAGCGACCAAATCGCGCAGCAGTGAGTGAAGGCTGGGAACGACCGACACTCACCTGCGGAGATGGCAACCCCCGAACCGGGGAGGGAGCGGTGGCTACCTCCCGGGACGGGGGGGTAGTAGCACAGCACGGCCAGGCCAGCGATGTCTGAGAGCGGCGTGCAGCGGGTCGGTCGGCAACACAGAGCCCGGGGACAGGAACGGTGAGGCGGTGAGTACTGCAGTCCGGTAGTGAAGGCGGTGAGTACTGCAGTCCGGTAGTGAAGGCGGTGAGTACTGCAGTCCGGTAGTGAAGGCGGTGAGTAATGCAGTCCGGTAGTGAAGGCGGTGAGAGGCGGGAGATGGCGGGGGTGAAGGCAGCGGAGTTCGGCGGGACAGGATACAAAAAGGATAAGACAGGATACAAAAAGACAGGATACAAAAAGACAGGATACAAAAGGAGACAGGACAGGATACAAAAAGACAGGATACAAAAGGACAGGAGACAGGACCGGGAACAGAAGCACATCGGGTACATGAAAATGCAAATGAAAATCATTAGAATTGCATTTGAATTTGAATATTGTCTGAAAGAATGCATGCAAAAGTGGAACATGCAATTGCAATCTCATATTGCATTGGCATTTGAATTATGTCAGCTATATGCTTCCATACAGGAGGGAAACAGAATACAAATAAAAAAGGTTCTGTGTGTGCACTAACCCAGGGTGGCAAAAGAGACAGCACATAAAACAATGACAGGTTAGGCTATTTTCTTTGTCACCCCGTGACATGAGGATAATATATAATATAGCACTAATGTTTTCGTCCAGAACCTTACTCCTTATTATAATTCTCTCTCTCTCTCTCTTTCTCTCTTTCTCTCTCTCTCTCTCTCTCTCTCTCTCTCTCTCTCTCTCTCTCTCTCTCTCTCTCTCTCTCTCTCTCTCTCTCTCTCTTGATTGATTGATTGAAAACTTTATTAGAAGATTTGCAGAAGTAGGTACATGAAAGTACATATTACATACAAGGTCAACTAAAAGAATAAAAACCCAAGAAAGCCACTGGCTTATTTCAATTGGGGTCCTTGATTCTCAATTCATCGTTACATGTAAGACAGACAAAAAAAAACTAGTACTATCTACAAGATAATACAGACAAATAACTATTACTATCTACAAGATAAAAATACATCCATCATGGGAAGAACAATACAACAAAACATCAGGTATGTACAGCGGGTAGGACAGGTGGGGACATACACCACAGGTGGGGGCGGGGGACAAAACACAAAGTATGTACAGTGGGTAGTTCGGGTCTTTTAATCTGATTTTTGATTTAGAGGGTCCAGTAACGGATTGCAGCCTCCTGTAAATGTTTTTTGAGAGTGGTTTTGAAGGTGGGCAGTGTTTTGCACTCCTTTAAGATTATAGGAAGGGCGTTCCACATTTTTACTGCATAGTTTGCAAACGAGTTTAACCCCTTGTTTGTGGTGCAACGCGGTTGAACGTGGTTCGTGGAGCTTCCTCTGGTGTTGTATGTGTGGACGTTGTTCACTTTTTGGAAGTATGTTGACAGGTACTTGGGTGTCTTTGTGGTGTAGCGTATCTTGAAGACCAGGCCCAGTGCAAGCTGCTGCACTCTGTCAACTACTCGTAGCCAATCAAGGCTCAAAAAATGAGCAGCGGTTAGATGTGTCCTAGGGTTGAGGCCTAGCAGAAGCCTAACCAGTTTATTTTGGGCTGTCTGGAGTCTTGTTTTATGGGCCTTTGTGGTTCTATAGTACCATGATGTTACGGCATAGTCGAAGTGACATTGAATGAGAGCTCCTGATAGGGTCCTCAGTGTGTTTTTACTGACAAGTGAGGATATCCTGTACAAGAATCTAGTTCTATGGTTCACTTTTTTGATTACTTTTGCTGCCATTTTATCTCCGGAAAGATTTGCCTCTAAGATGGAGCCCAGGTATGTAATATCCTCTTTTCTTGTGATATTAATGTTACCCACTTTTATTTTAAAATGTTCAGCCTTTCTGAGTTTAGATGGGGATCCGTATAGGATGGTTTCAGTTTTACCTAGGTGTATTGATAGTTTATTGTCAGCTAGCCAGATGCAGATTCTACTCAGTTCAGTGCTTAGCGCTTTTTCCACCTGCAATATGTCCCTGTCAGAGACCAGCAGAGCCGAGTCATCCGCCGAGCAGAGCCGAGTCATCCGCCGAGTCATCCTCTCTCTCTCTCTCTCTCTCTCTCTCTCTCTCTCTCTCTCTCTCTCTCTCTCTCTCTCTCTCTCTCTCTCTCTCTCTCTCTCAGACCCAGATCCCGGTGGTGGTTGTGGTTCAAAAGAGGTTTCCTGTCTCTATGTGTCATTTACCTTTTGGTGCCTTTTCTGCTACGACCTGACATATTGAATCATCTGGTATATTCTCATAGAGGTGAGCTTTGGGATTATGCAAAAGAAAATGCGTTGTAGATAAGACATACAGGTGAATGATAATCAATGTTTCTTTCTCTCCCCTTAGTAAGAGTCCCATTCTTTGTAGATCTTAGCCAGCCCGCTGACCTGTCTCTCAATCACACTGTGAACCTATATCTCACGTCGGAGGAAGGGGTCTCCCTGGGCGTATGGTGAGTGTCTGACATAATCATAATCATAATTTGCTTCTATTACATCAATGTACGGATACATGGAGTAAAATTCTTGGGTGCAGGTTCAATTATTAGACATTGGCATTCCAGTAGAAATACAAAATCAATAAAAGAATAAGCAGGATATAAACAACAATCAATAATAGAATAAGCAGGATATAAACAACAATCAATAATAGAATAAGCAGGATATAAACAACATTATACAACAGTTAGTCCCGACCAAGTCATTTGATTGAATGGTCTTTATTTATTGTCATTGATATAGTCAACGAAATTTCGGAGGGGGGGCTCCCCTGGTGCTAGGAAAAAAAACTAAAAAAACAAGAAGGGAAAGGAGCTGGTTTACATAAATAAAGGCTATGTACACTATCCACTATACTATACTATACAAATAAAACACTGTGCTGTACTCTATGCTATGCTATACCTATTCTAACATTTCCTATTCTCTGAACCTTATGTACCCTAGGGTTGTCATATTGCACATAGTGTTATTGCACATTCATTTAAAGTGTCGCAGTTTGCAGGTTTGAAATGTACACATTTGTGTTTCAGTATTACACTTGATTTCAATCTAGTAGCTGCCATCAATTTGTCTAGATTGTCCAGGGCCTAGAACCTAGGTCTTTGCTGTGTTCAGGGCCTGAATGGCCCTGGGGTTGAAGCTGAGCTTCAGTCTGTTGTCCTTGCGAACATGGTCCTGAACCGCCTGTTCGAGGGCAGCCGAGCAAAGTGTTCGTACCCAGGGTGGGATGGGTCTCTGGAGATCTTGGAGGCCTTCCTGAGGCAGCGTGTGTTGTACAGCTCTTCCAGAGAGGGGAGGGGGGCGCCGGTGATCTTCTGGGCCGATCTCACGACTCTCTGTAGTGCATTCCTCTCTGCGGCTGTGCAGCTGGAGAACCAGATGCAGATGCAGTAGGTGAGGATGCTCTCCACTGCGCAGCGGTAGAAGGCCACCAGCATCTCCTGTCCGATGTGGTCTTTCCTGAGGACTCTAAATCAAATCAAATCAAATCAAATTTTATTTGTATAGCGCATTTCTTACAAGATGTAACTCAATGCGCTTCACACAATGAAAATGTTCAGTCAATCAGTCAATCAATCAATCAATACTGACAGAGCCGCGAGCAGGCAAAAGTAAAAAAAACCTGTATACTATGTAGCCAGGAAAAATTCCCTTGCAGCCCTCTACCAATAGAGCGACTACTAGCCAGTTTGCTTACCAGTACCCAGCGGTCCAGGGGAGGCCAGGACCACCGGCACAAAGCAAGCAAGCAAGGGCAAAAACCTGTACACCATGTATCCAGGAAAAATTCCTTGCATATTATCGGCGTACACACTGTCCATAAATTTTGTGTTGTATTTGCATCGTTCTGCATCCAGTATGGTCACAGGTCCTGCCAAAAGAGAAACTTAAGCACAGTTATGATGCAACAACACAATAGAGACAGTAAAGATGACAGCAATACAACCTGATGGTGGTCCTGGTACACCCTTGTACCGGTTCCAGTACTGCTCTAGGTGCTATTTGGAGCTGACAGTGCCTCATCAGCACCCGGGTCCATTTTCCTGTCAATACAAATCTCAAAAACACGAGTATGGTGTAATGGCCTAGTGATCCTAGTTCTATAATGTCCAATGTCTCCCTTAGTATCAAAAGGCGACATTGAATAAGTAGGTTTTGAGGTCACGCTTAAAAATGTCCTGAGTTTTAGACAACCTCAGGCCCTCAGGTAGGGTGTTCCACAATCTAGGAGCATATATGCTAAAAGCTGATCCTCCAAATCTCTTTGTCCTAGCCTCTGGCACTATTAAAAGTTCCGTGCCACTAGACCGTAGGGGTCTAGCTGGTGTGTATCTTATGAGCATGTCCACCATGTAATTGGGTGCATCACAGTGAAGTGATTTATAAACTAGTAAAAGGATCTTAAAGTCTATTCTATGACTGACAGGGAGCCAGTGTAGTGATCTCAAGACAGGTGTGATGTGCGCTCTCCGTTTGGTCCTAGTAAGGACACGAGCAGCAGCATTTTGAACCATTTGTAGTCTATTTATCATTTTTTTGGGGAGACCTGTCAGGAGAGCATTACAGTAATCTAGCCTACTAGTAACAAACGCATGCATTAATTTTTCAGTGTCTGCCTGGGAGAGAAATGATTGTACCTTCCTTCTTCTAAGGAAGAAGAGCCGCTGTTGTGCCTTCTTGATGATGGCTGCTGTGTTGTTCTTCCAGGACAGGTGATCCTGTATGTGCACCCCCAGGAATCGGAGGGTTGAGACTCTCTCCACGCTCCCTCCGTCGACGAGCAGGGGCTGGACCTCAGATTTTTTCCTCCTGAAGTCCACGATGATTTCCTGGGTCTTTGACTGGTTCAGCAGCAGGTTGTTAACCTTGCACAGCTTGCTCAGCTGCTCTACCTCATCCCTGTACGCCGCCTCGTCCCCCCCCGAGATGCAGCCCACCACGGTGGTGTCGTCTTTTCTCCCTCTACACCAAGTCTCTTGGCTCGGTAATCTCTTCACATGGGCTCTCCTACCACAGCTACGCAGACGACACTCAACTCTTCCTGTCCTTCCCCCCGTCTGATGTACACGTGGCAACCCGTATCTCAGCATGTCTCGCTGACATTTCAACTTGGATGGCTGACCACCATCTCAAGCTCAATCTTAACAAGACCGAGCTCCTCTTCATCCCCGGGAAAGCCTGCCCTCTCCAAGACTTCTCCATCACAGTGGAGAACTCTACTGTAACCCCCTCCCTGACAGCCAAGAACCTTGGAGTGATCCTGGATAACCGACTATCCTGTGCGGAGAACATTGCAGCAACGGCTCGCTCCTGCAGATTCTTCCTCTACAACATCAGAATAATACGACCATTCCTTACCAGAGAGGCAGCGCAACTCTTGACCCAGGCACTGGTCATCTCCCGCCTGGATTACTGCAATGTACTCCTGGCTGGGCTCCCCGCTTCAGCCATTAGACCTCTGCAGCTCATCCAGAATGCTACTGCCCGGCTGGTATTCAACCTCCCCAAATACTCGCATGTCACCCCTCTCCTTCGCACCCTGCACTGGCTCCCGATAGCAGCTCGCATCAGATTCAAGACCCTGGTGCTTGCATACCAGGCAGCTAAAGGGACAGCCTCTGCCTACCTGAAGGAAATGGTAACCCCCCAAACCCCTGCCCGCTCACTCCGCTCCTCCACCTCGGCTGGCCGACTGGCCCCACCTCCTCTACACAGCAGTCGGGCTGCCCGATCACGTCTCTTCACAACACTGGCTCCCCGCTGGTGGAATGAGCTCCCCACGGCCGTCAGAACGGCTGAGTCACTACCCATCTTCCGTCGTACACTGAAGACCCATCTCTTCAGGTTACATCTTAACTGCTCCTCCTGAGACATCTTCTGACCCTCACCACTACGTCTCCTAAAGACACCCGCTTTCCCCTCTACTGTGTCCCTTCTGTAAGAACTTCTATTGCCCCCCTTGTACTGTTTCTCAGTTTCTCCAGAGAAAAGAGAAAAAATAAAAAAGGCGATAGGGAGAAGGTTTTTTCTTCTATCAGTGGCCCCGGGCCCGAGCTAGATTACTCTTCCTGCAACGAATGGTGGATTGCTGATTCACATGCTTAGTATTCAAATGTATTGATTGTAAGTCGCTTTGGAATAAGGCGTCTGCTAAATGCCAAAATGTAAATGTCTGCAAACTTTACGATGGAGTTGCTGGGGTGGCGGGGGTGAAGTCGTAGGTGTAGAGGTTGTAGAGGATGGGGCTTAGCACGCAGCCCTGGGGGGACCCAGTGCTGAGTCTGAGGGCTGTGGAGGTGTGGGAGCCCACCCGCACCCTCTGGGGGCGGTCAGACAGGAAGTCCTTGATCCATGCACATATAGAGTGTGATAGTCCCAGGTCTAGTAGTTTGGTCACTAGCCTGTCTGGAAGGATAGTGTTGAAGGCAGAGCTGAAGTCCACAAAGAGCAGTCTCGCGTAGCTGTTTCCCCTCTCCAGGTGGGATAGAGTGAAGTGGAGAGTCGTCGATTGGACATGAGTGCTGATATACAGTATAACAGCACTGGGACTTTTAACTATGTATCACTCCACCGCACAGGTGTTCTATTAAATGACCGTTAATACAAAGTAGCTAGCCTGCAGATGTTTGTGTTCGGGTTACTAGGCAACAGTCCAGTAGAAGCTGTTATATCGGTATATCGTACCTACGACCGAATCACAGCCGTGCTGATATTCAGATATCATTATAACAGCACTCCCTCTCGTGTGATATTGCTTAAATCAGCAATAGCTGTACAATAGCATCAGCGTGTCTATAATAGAATAGGTGATAGCAGCAAAATGCTAATCAGCATATCAACATTCTTAATGTTGTCAACTGTCGTAGTATTATTATGTCCTCCCAACCTCCCTTGTCCCTCATATTTATCCAATCACAGGCCCCCTCTTGTGTCTGTATAGCCTAAACGCACCAATTCCTGCAAACCTCCCCGCCCCTTGAAGTGGCATGCCATCTTTTGTCCCGTGAGAAAGTTGGCGCCCCTAGACCGAGGTTACATTGTGAGTGGGTTACGCAAGTATGGGATGTGTTAGTATAGTGAGGTGATTTGGAATCACACTCTTGTTGATGGTTAGCTCTGCCAGACAGATGTTACTGTAACTCAAAGGCCACCCTCAGATTTTGAGGAGGTCCTGCTTGGTCTGATACAAGGTCATCCACACTCAGGAGGAGAGAGACTCGAGAGTGTGTGAAACGAGAGAAACTAGCCTCGGACACAGTAGCATACCTTACATCTGAGAAAGGAATATGCGACACAGTCTAATGCTTTGGTCCTCATGTCGGGATCCGATGTAATGATCAGACTTTTCTTTTGAAAAATGTGAATACATTTACGCATTGTTGAAAATCAATGACATATCGCTAGTCAACTAACACAGCTTGTTTTGTGAGCCTGCTAACAATGTAAAGTAGTGTTACAGTTAACTAGGTAGCAGTGGGGGATTACTCACCGAATCCATTTCGAACCGCATTTTGGCTTGACTAGCGAGTTTGTGTTGTGATTCTCAACAACGTTGAAACGTAGTTCCGTGTTTCAAAAGAAAACTCATTTTGATTGGTTGCCGACATGTGGATCAAATGATCAGACTGTGTCACATATACTCACTGGTCAATGGTCCCAGTATGATACATACTATGCTATCCTGTCATAAAGTCAGTGTACATTAGTCACCTCTTCCTCTAAGTATAGTCACATTTTGATGTCTTCAAGGCACACGGTCCCTGAGAAGCAGTGGAGGGAGGCGCAGGGGAAGGACTCTGCTTGGTACCAGGCCTCTTTGGGGGATGGAAGTCCGATTATCATTTATCTCCATGGCAACGGAGGCACAAGGTACCAAGAACAATGTGGTTAAACAGAAAGTTATTTCGTTAGCCTCATAGCAGAATTGCCTAAGTCATATTTTGGCCAAATTGAGATATCTGCCTAACTCTACTCTCCTAACACTGCTGATTCACTGTGCGTTATTGCCTATATCAGAATGCTTGTTACATTCCAAAATCACTATCTGCCCAAGTCATCTCTTTGACATAGGCATTTTTGACACTACATATAAAGATGGCTCGGCTGACCACGAGTGAAGAATGTCTTAGGTAATTATGCTAAGAGGCTAACAGTTTGCAATGTTACTATTTGAAGACACTGATAGGAATAACTAAGCCGCTGTTCTTACTTGTGAATGTGACAGTATTCATTCTTTCATTCTTTCAAACAGGGCAGCACCATGTCACCGTGTGGGACTAGCAAATGTGAGTGACTATAACAGAGGTTATTTCAACATATGAGTGTTAAAAATAAGTGGTAATTTATTCATTTTAACGGATCTTCGTTTTCCAAAGGTTCTGAGTGCCACTGGTTACCATGTTCTGGCTTTGGACTACAGAGGTTGGTTCATTTGACTGTTTGACTGATTCATTTAGTTCCTTACTAATTTTATAACAATCTTTTCACATTCTTAATTCTGTTCATCCATGTTTAAGATGTGAGTTTAATTTCAGAATATGGAAAGAGGCAAATTCCTGTAAAAGGATCACGTCATCTGCTGGTGTGGGTTACCTTTCCACTGCCCTCCCATGGACACATTTAACACTAGGACAGCCATGACTATTTTACCTACTATTAGCGCCGCCTCGGGGGTCAAACCGTAAGTCTTTATGTTAGGGCTGTCCCTAACGACAAATTTTCTAACAACTAATCTAGCGATTATTTTATTATCTAATCTATTAGTCGATTACTCTAACGACTAATTTAACGATTAGTCTAACGATTATTTTTTTTACTGTTCGGTTAATGTATCACTTAATTTCCCCCAAAATAATGGCTGTATTGTCTCTCTCTGTTTAACAGTGTCTTTATAAAGCACTCTGGGTAATAGCTGCTGCTCTTATAAAACAAAGCAGCGTGTGACATGCACATTACTCAGATGGCCGCCCCTTTAAATGATCAGCTGATGTATGGGGGCTGTCTGTGGGCCCGCAATTAAACACAGACACCTTTAATTCGGCGACCTGCTACTACTACTACTACTACTACTACTACTACTACTACTACTACTACTACTACTACTACTACTACTACTACTACTACTACTGTAACTGCCTCTGTCAAACAGCCCCAGACACAGGGCAGAGGTTTTTCCTGGCTCAAAATGAGGCAGAGGTGGTACCAGTGGTGTTTGACATCGGGGGGGACCCATGAAGCAGGGCTGTCTGGGGGTCCTTAAACATCAAACACTTAATTTCTTGCATTCTAGTGAATTTATATGCACCAATTTGTGTCCTTTCTGCATCAATTTATGGTGGAAATGTCATTATTTATGTAAAGGAAAACACAATATTCAGGCACCAGATGACCATTCAAAATATAATGTAATATAATGCAATATAAGGCTCTCAGGCATTCTGTACTTTCAAATATGTATTCTCCTTGAGCAGTCAACATACTATCAGCTATTTCGCTAGCAAAAACGAAAGCTAACTTATTTGCGAAACAGCGCCCCCGCCACCACGTCGGCGCAGTGCCACAATTGCAGTTAGAAATTACAGAAATCCACCGAGTGCAACGCTTGTAGAAAATACGACCGTCAGTTTGTCGAGAGCTGGAGGCGGATAGAAATATGACGGAGGCGGCCGCCTCATAATTCTCTATGCAGGAAATACCCTGGCCATTTAGAAGTCTGTCCATCTGTTGAATGTTGATCTCATTTGCATACTCACGCTGTGTGTTGTCATACGCAGGTTTACGTATGTTAATTACGTTCATGTCTATAAATGTGAGAGCGCCAAATAAATCTTTCTCTTTCCGGAATGTTTACCGATGCGAGCAGTCGTGTGTATTTCTTGATTACCAGAGAGACAGTTAGCAAGCATGGCTTCCACACCGTCAACAGGTTATGGACCCAGGCGTGAAGTAGGAGGAAGCAGATGGTCTTCTAGACTGTGCTTTGATGGAGACGAGAGAAATTACGAACTATGGGAGACAAAGTTTTTGGGTTACCTACGTTTGAAGGGACTGAAGGATACGATCCTAAATAACCCTGACTCTGAAGCAGAGTCGGATGATGAGAGAGACGGAGCGGACCTCGACAAGAATGAACAAGCTTACGCAGAACTTATCCAGTTTTTGGACGACAAAAGCCTGTCCATAATCATGCGAGAGGCAGCAGACAACGGGAGAAAGGCTTTCCAAATGCTGAGGGACTATTACGCGGGTAAGGGAAAACCCAGAGTGATTAGCCTATACACAGAGCTAACCTCTTTGCAGAAGTCTGCAACTGAAAGTGTGACTGAGTACATTATCAGGGCAGAAACAATAGTCACAGCACTTCGAAAAGCTGACGAGAAGTTCAGTGATGGACTATTGATAGCTATGATCCTAAAGGGACTACCCGATTCTTTTCAGCCATTCAGTATTCACGTTACACAGGGCGACGAGAATTTGACTTTTACTGAGTTTAAGACAAAGCTCAGAAGTTTCGGGGACACCGAAACGTATCGTGCTGACACAGAGGACAACGTGATGAGAGCGAGTGCTTCCGACGGCCGAGGGAGAGAGAGGACTACAGGATTCGACGCCACGTGCTTCAACTGCAGAGAGAAGGGACACATCGCCCGGGCATGTCAGCGCGGCGAGCGCCAGACTACAGGATTCGACGCCACGTGCTTCAACTGCGGAGAGAAGGGACACATTGCCCGGGCATGTCAGCGCGGCGAGCGCCAGAAGCAAGTGAAATGGTGTGGATACTGCAAGAGCTCCACACACACAGATGCAACCTGCAGGAGTAAAAGGCGAGACAACGCAAAGCAAGCGGTCGATGAAGAAAGTGACGATGAAGAGGAACACGCATATGCCTTCAAAGCAAGCGACGTCCAGCTAGCCGGTTTCAAGCACAAAGGGCTGATGGTGGACACCGGAGCAACGTCACACATAATAACGGACATACACAAATTCAAGAAGTTCGACGACACGTTTCAGCCAGAGAAGCACTTCATCGAGTTGGCGGATGGCACCAGGACAAGCGTCGTGGCGATCAAAAGGGGCGATGCAGAGGTGAACCTGGTGAATCGCGCTGGGAAAGTGGTGAAGGCCAAGCTGAGGAACGCACTCCTGATACCATCTTACCCACAAGAGATATTCTCTGTAAAAGCAGCTACTGCCAACGGAGCTTCAATAAGGTTCAAACAAGGACATGACGAACTCATCCACAAGAGTGGCACGAAATTCGACATTAAAGAACACAACCGGCTCTACTACTTAAACACTGTGAGTGATGCTCCTGTAGTAACTGATGATTCATGTAACGGCTGTTATGATATCCAAACATGGCACACAATTCTTGGGCACTGTAATTATGATGATGTTTCCAGGTTACAGAATGTTGTAAAGGGAATGCAGATAAAGGGTAAAATTGATAAGACTAAAATGAATTGTGAAATATGCACACAAGGTAAATTCGTTCAGAGCAGAAATAGGGAACCAGACACAAAAGCGAGGGAAACATTTGAACTTGTACATACAGATTTGGCTGGTCCTATTGACCCAGTAGCCAAAGATGGGTTTAAATATGCCCTAGCTTTTACGGATGACTACTCAAGTGCACTATCTGTGTACTTCCTAAAAACTAAGAGTGATACGGCGAAAGCTACAGAGAGATACCTCGCAGATATAGCACCATATGGAAAGGTGAAGTGCATTAGGTCCGATAATGGGACTGAGTTTACAGGACAGGAGTTTCAATCTCTGCTTAACAAGAACCGCATTAGACATGAGTTCTCAGCACCGTATTCGCCACACCAAAATGGCACGGCTGAGAGAAACTGGCGCACACTATTTGATATGGCACGGTGCATGCTAATTGAGAGCAATCTGCCAAAGGAGATGTGGACGTATGCTGTACAGACAGCGGCAGTAATACGCAACAGGTGTTTTAATAACAGAACCAAGCAAACTCCATTCCACACGCTGACAGGCAAGAAACTTATCTAGGATGAGGGTATTTGGATCGGTGTGCTACGCATACCGACAGGACAAAAAGAAACTGGACCCACGAAGTGAGAAAGGGATTTTTGTAGGATACGACAAAAATAGCCCCGCATATTTAGTGTACAACCCAGACACTAAGAAGGTCATGAAACATAGGCTAGTGAGGTTTGCCACAAAGCCTGTCCTGGTAAAAAGAGACGCAGACAGACCCAATTATGACTGATGATGACGACTTACCTGGGGGGAGAAGTATCCCTAGCACAAGAGCAGAGGTGACAGAAAAGACAGGCGTGTCTCGGGATCCTGATAATTCTGATAGACCAGACAATATTCAGATTGAGGGAGGTGAGCCTCGTTACCCGAGGAGAGATAAGAGAGCCCCACGGTACCCCTCTGAGTATGTTACTGATGAGAGTTCAGATGATCATGTGTCATTTAGTGTAGATTACTGCTACAGAGTATGTGACACACCGCAAACCTTCAGAGAAGCAATGAGCTCAGACAAGGCAGACAACTGGGCTAAGGCCATGCATGAGGAGATGGATTCTCTTAGAGAGAACGATACATTTACTTTGACCACCCTACCAGAAGGTAAACGGGAAGTGGGGGGTAGACGGGTGAAAACCAGTACAGATCAATCTGAAACCTACAAGGCTAGATATGTAGCCAAAGGATATAACCATGTGAAGAAAACACTTGCTATGAAATTTAAAATGAAAGATCTAGGGAAACTAACACATTTCCTAGGCATTGATTTTGATCAGGATGATGCTGGAACAGTAAAGATGAGCCAGAAAACATACATCTCTAAGGTACTAGAAAGATTTGGTATGTCAGATTGTAAGCCAAGGTCCACTCCATGTGAACCAAAATTAGACAACAACAATGATACTGACCCTGTGGATCCCAAAAGATACCGTGAGGTTGTAGGGAGTCTAATTTACTTAATGACCTGTACCAGGCCTGATTTGAGCTGGGTCGTGGGTAAATTATCACAGCATTTGTCAGAACCAAATGGACAACACTGGGTAGTGGCTAAACATGTAATGAGGTATTTGAAGGCCACAGTAGACCACAAGCTATGCTACAGGAAGAGTGAGACAGATCTCCATTTTGTGGGGTATAGTGATTCCGACTGGGCATCTGACTTAAGTGACAGATGAAGCACGACTGGTTATTGCTTCAGTTTAACAGATGATGGCCCACTGATTTCATGGAAATCAAAGAAACAAGCTACAGTAGCCTTGTCAACCTGCGAGGCAGAATACATGGCGCTGGCTGCGAGACAAGAGAGTTTATACCTAATACAATTAATGAATGGGATGGAGAACAATGGTCAATATACACCAGTGAAAATATTTGAAGATAATCAAGGTGCAATTGCTTTATCAAAAGGAAACAAGAGAGTTTATACCTAATACAATTAATGAATGGGATGGAGAACAATGGTCAATATACACCAGTGAAAATATTTGAAGATAATCAAGGTGCAATTGCTTTATCAAAAGGTCCAGTGTGCCGCCAAAGGTCCAAACATATTGATATTAGATATCATTTTGTTCGTTCAGCAGTAAATGATGGTAAAGTCATACTAGAGTACTGTCCTACAGAAGATATGGTGGCAGATGTTATGACGAAACCAATGACCAAGTTCAAGATGGAGAGATTCATGCAATTCATGTTGGGTGTGTGATCTATTAAAGTGTCTGTCAAAGTACCTTGTTTTTTACGGTATTGTACAGGTCTGAGATCTAGTGGGGGTGTTTAATGTTTAATGATAATATGTTCTTTGTTCATTACGGTATTGTATAGTCTGAGATCAAGTGGGGGTGTTGAATGTTGGATCTCATTTGCATACTCACGCTGTGTGTTGTCATACGCAGGTTTACGTATGTTAATTACGTTCATGTCTATAAATGTGAGAGCGCCAAATAAATCTTTCTCTTTCCGGAATGTTTACCGATGCGAGCAGTCGTGTGTATTTCTTGATTACCAGAGAGACAGTTAGCAAGCATGGCTTCCACACCGTCAACACCATCACCACAACACATAGCTAGCTAGTAGCTACATGGCTAGCTAACGTTACTCTCGCTGCTATGTTATGATTAGCTAAATTGATGCTAACGTAGCATGCGAGCTACGAGCTAGATAACGTAGGTGCGAGCACCACAATGACAATAGGCTACCGTAGCTAGCCAGCTACATAGCTAATGTTACTAACACCAGAAGACAAGACATTCATCAGAGCAATTGCGCGTCATCTCCCTGTCATCAGAATGTCCACGCCCCTTTTTGGGTGATAGAAGCGGAGAAGTTTGACTGGCGGTCAATGGGAATTTCTGGTCTTCGCTACTTTAATCCGATAAAATAAGAAAACCGTAGTGCTTTTTAGATATTAGGAGCCCAAATCCGATGGCCAGTTAGGCAAACTATTATATAGTGTCGTTTCCGATCAATGATCGACGTCGTTATATAGAGAAAATTAATGAAATAGGGGTTGATTTCATCAGAGCAGTCATACGTCATCTCCCTGTCATCAGGGATTTGTAGTTCTTCATTTGATTTGCTGTGTCAATCCCCAGATGAGAGTGTTACATTAGTTTTCTTAAGATAGGATAATAAATAAATCTGTTCAATGGGCATTTGCCAAAGTAGCCTACTGTTAATCAGTATTTATCCTGTATGGTGTATATGAAGATGTTATGACGTTTTATCATGAAAATAATTGACACGGCAAATCAAATGAAGCTCCCAGAGCGCATTCTTGCTCTTTCTTGAGGGAGCTCACTATTCTTATTATACAAAGTCTTTCAGATGAGCAGGAGTCTGTTTTGTCCTCATGGAGTGACGTAGTGCCAATGGAGGCTCTGCTCTCCCGTCCAGCGTAGTGTCAGCAGGAGGCTGTTCAGGAACACCTGTAGGGGCTATTACTCTCTCACTGACTGGAGTGGTAAGGACAGTATCCTCCGGCAAGGCCTCTGATGAATGTCCTGGATCTGGTAGGTTGATAGGCTCTGTAGTCTGCTCAGATGTAGTCGTGTCGCTGGTCGTTGTTGTGTAGCGCTTCCTGATTTGGTCGACATGTCTCCTTGTGGAATGTCCACTACCTGTCTGTACTGTATACGATACAGGTCCTGTGCTTTCCTCAATGATGGCTGGTATCTACCTTGGTCCATGGCTGTAGTTCCGGACATACACCTCATCCCCAGGAGAAAAGCTCCTCCACTTGCTGTGTGCGTCATGTTGTTTCTTCTGTTTCAGCTGATTCTGCCGGATTTTTGTCTTCACATCTGGCAGCAGCAGATCCAGTGTGGAACGTAATCTTCTGGACATGAGCATTTCAGCTGGTGCCAAGCCAGTTGTTGTTTGTGGTGTGATTCGGTAGTTAAACAGAAATCTGGCTATTCTTGTCTCCAAGGTCTCTCCCTTCACCTTCTTTATCCCTTCTTTGAATGTCTGTACTGCTCTTTCTGCCAGGCCATTCGATGCAGGGTGGAATGGTGCGGATGTCACATGCTGTATGCCATTCTGCTTCATGAACGCCTCGAACTCAGCACTTTTGAAGCATGTTCCGTTGTCTGATACCAGCATCTGTGGCAAGCCGTGTGTGCTGAAGCACTGTCTGAGCTTTTCGATGGTTGTTTGACTGGTCGCTGTGTTGGTTGGATACACATCTATCCATTTTGAGTGCGAGTCCACGATGACCAGGAACATCTTTCCTAGGAAGGGACCTGCATAGTCGATGTGGAGTCTGCTCCATGGCGTCTCAGGCCACTCCCATGGGTGTAGTGGGGCACAGGCTGGAGACTTCCTGCTTTCTTGACATGCCTGACAGGACCGCACTTGAATCGCCATGTCCATTCCTGGCCACCATACATATGAGCGTGCTAGGCCCTTCATCCTGGATATTCCCGGGTGTGTGTGGTGTAGCTGCTTTAATATGGCCATCCTTCCTCTCTTCGGAATGACCACTCTCGCCCCCCAAAGCACACATCCATCCTTCACACTCAATTCCAGCCTCCTCTGACTGTATGGGCTGACTGATGGGTCCACCTCTCTTGGCCATCCTTTCAGGCACCACTCATGCACCTGGGAGAGTGTTTTGTCCTTGGCCGTCCACTGCTTCACCTGAGCTGTTGTGATCGGTGGGTCATCCACGACCTCTATCATGAGCACTTTGTCTGCATCCTCCTCTTCTTCGGCCTGGGGTAGGGGCAACCTGCTCACTATTTTGTACTCGTATGATCTCAGCAGGACTGCCCACCTTTGCACTCGGGGCGACCCCATCTGTGGCACTGGTTTCTTCTCATGAAACAATGATATCAATGGCTTGTGGTCAGTGCTGGTTGTGAACGTCCTTCCATAGAGGTACTTATGGAACCGCTTAATCCCGAATATTATTGCTAACCCTTCTTTGTCGAGTTGTGAATAACCTTTCTCTGCAGGTGTCAGCGTGCGTGACATGAACCCCACTGGTCTCTCACTTCCGTCTTCCATCACATGTGAGAGCACGGCGCCCACTCGGTAGGGTGAGGCGTCACACGCCAGCACCAACTCTTTGTCAGTCGTGTAGTGCACTAACACTTTGGCTGATTGGAGTAACTGTTTCGATTTCTGGAAAGCTTCTTCCTGTTCTCGGTTCCAGGCCCATGACACACCTTTTCTCAGCAGATGATGTAACGGGGCTAGGTGTGTGGCCAGGTTAGACATGAATTTATTATAATAATTTAACAAGCCCAAATATGCTTTCAGGGTGGGGGTGGGGCTTCCTCTATCGGGGTGGGGCTTCCTCTATAGCTCTCACCTTGCTCTCCACCGGATGTAAGCCTTCAGCATCGACCTTGTGTCCTAAGTACTCGACTTCATCCTGCAGGAACGCACACTTCCGTCTGTGTAGTCGCAGACCAGCTTCTTTAAGCCGTCGGAGTACGTTGTCCAGCGTGCTCAGGTGCTCTGCTTCATCTCTCCCGGTGAGTATGATGTCATCCAAGTACACTGCTACTTGGGGCAGGCCCTGCAGTAGGCTCTCCATCATTCTTTGGAATATTGCTGGTGCTGATGATACTCCAAATGGTAGCCTATTGTAGGTGAACAGGCCTCTTTGTGTGTTCACTGTTAGGTACTTCTTTGATTCCTCCTCCATCTCAATTTGTTGGTAGGCGTGGCTTAAGTCAAGCTTGGAGAACTGTTTTCCTCCCGCCAGGGCATTGAAGAGGTCCTCGACACGGGGAATTGGGTATTGTTCTAGAGAGGATGCGTTGTTTACTGTGAGTTTGTAGTCCCCACATATCCGGACCGCACCATCTGGCTTCAACACAGGGACTATGGGTGCTGCCCACTCAGCATACTGGTGATATTATGCCCTCCTTCAACAGTCTGTCCAGCTCTTCTTCCACCTTGGACCTCATGGCATATGGAACAGAGCGAGGGCGATAGAATTTTGGACAGGCTTCGGCAGACACCCGAATTGTTGCTTTCATGCCTTTTAACATGCCTAGCTCTTTTTTGAAAACTTCCTCATTTTTAATGAGTACTTCCTGTAGTGTTTGTGCCTCTGTACTCACATTCTTTATTTCATCCCACTTCAGCTTTATGGCTTCCAGCCACCCTCTTCCTAATAAGCTAGGTCCCGCACCTTTCACCACTACTAGAGGTAATGACTTCACCTGCTGTGCATGTCTCACCTCCACTTCTGCTACACCTACTACACTGATTTGTTCACCAGTATACAACTTCAGTTTGTCTTATTTGTGGGCGTTGTTTTTCTCCCCACGTCTCATTGAACTTGCTCTCATTCATAATGCTCACACTCAGGGCTGGACTGGGACAAAAATTAGGCCCTGCCATGTGGCTCAGACCGGCCCAACACAATCGGTCCGACACCGCCGATCAACATGCTGGCAGTCTGTTGAATATACCATTTGTAAAAACCCCTATAGAGCGGAGTAAGTGACAGGGACAGCAAGTATACCAATGCAAGTGTGAACCAGTGTACTCACTCACTGTTGACGTACTCCACGGTGATGAGACATGGCTGCTGTGCTGAGCAAACAATACCCATACTCAATACTGTTAAGTAGTTGTATAACAAAAAGCTCGGCAGTCATAGGAATAATTACTATTATTTATTAACATTTTAATACTGTTAAGTAGTTGTATAACAAAAAGCTCTGCAGTCAGAGGAATAATTACAATTATTTATTAAAATTTTAAATACAAACAATATCAAATATCACTCAATATAACACCACTGTAAAAAAATTGCAGACAATGCAATAGGGAAGAGAGAGAAAGACACACACTGTCGTCCCACTTGTATGCTGCCTCGTTCTCCACATGCCTGTAGCTCAAGCCCCTCTTGCCTATCACCTTCACCACATCCACAACACACTCCAAAACCTGGCGTTTCTTTCTTACTTGCTGCCTATGAGCAGACATCTGACTGCCAGCAAACTTGCTCTGGATATCTCCTTTTCTACTTCTTAGAAAATAGGCTTCAGCACACTTTCGGTGTGTAGCACTCTTTTCATGCTCCTCCACATTCTGTTGCGCACGTCTCCATCCTGTCATTCCAGTAATACATTTTCTGGGGTCAGTGCTATTGCCAAATGCCATACAGACAAAACAAAACAATGTATGCTGTTCTTCGCAATATGTGAGCCACTTCCTACTGGTGCCATCTGCACATGTGAAATACTTTTGTGCCGCTGTATTTTTGGTTCTCTGCTGAGGGTGGTAATCTAAAAAGTGATCTAGCATGGAAGGCTCAGGACAGGCAAAGTAATTGAAGTCCTGAACGTGGCACTCTGTTTCCTCTGTTTCATCTTTTTCTCTCTCCTTTTCCTCTCTTTCCCTGACACTCTGCTTTTCTGGGGAGGGCAGCAGCAGCTCAACCTGGTTCAACAAGACATGGACAGAGAAGTAAACTAACTGGTTGTCAAAATCAGCAAAGTTCTCATTTACATGTACACACAGGCTGCATGATTGCATTATGTTACACCAGAAGCCCAGTCATTTCAAATGGAAGGTTGCAAGACAACATTATTGGGTTGCAGACTGCATGAGTTTTATTTCTCCATGCAATAAAAAGCATTCATTAGTTCTGAACTAGGCTAGTGTAGATTTAAAAAAAAATATTTTTATTTTCAAATAAAAAGTATTATTAACACCCATTGTTGGTATTGCATTTATGTCAGTGACAGTGATACCTCAACTTGCTAGCTAGCAACAAAATAGAAAGTCACAAAATGCAGAACACCCCCATCTAACGTTAGCTATAGAGTCCACAGCCAAGCAGCACTAACGTTACACCACGAGAGAGATCACTGTGTGTGCATGAATTCCAGCCAAGTCCTGGTGAAGCGCAATGCAATCATGCTGCCTGTACGGGTTAGCATAAGTCATAAGACAGTCTCTGCTGCTGCTCCCTTAATCTGGCCAATGCAAGCGACTAACATAACTTTGCTTTTGTAAAACCAAGTAACAACATTGCTTACCTCTCTAGCTGTGTCCTCTGTCTCCTCCTCAATTGCTAACGGCACATCAGTGCTAACGTTAGTTAGCGGAAAAGATGTTGCTGTGGCAGCCGCAGCTGTAGTAGGCCTAGCCCCCACAGTCGATGCAGAGAACATATCTGTCAGTTTCTGACATTTTGAGGCATCCTCTGCTGGCTTCTTACTTTTTTTCTCCCTAATTTTCTGGGCACCCCCTTTCACTATCTTATCTACGGACATGACACTGCACTTGGGTTGTCGGCCGAGGGATCAGAGTGGGGGAGGGGGCCGATGGACAGCAGGTGTGTGATTGGGCCAGCCCATGTGTTAGTATAAACGGGGGCCGCCGCTTGATTCAGCGCTATTTTGGGCCGCGCATTTTTATTTTTATTTTTTTTAAACATTTGGGGGGGGGGGTCAGGCGGCCCGACCGGCCCAAAACTAGCGCGGCCCATCTGCCAGCGGGCAGAAAGATTGTATGGCCAGTCCAGCGGTGCTCACACTGCATCCTGTATCAATTTCGAAATTTACTGTCTTCTTGTTTACTCCAATATTTATGACAAAAGGTTTCACTTTCTGAATCGTTGTTTCCGTTTTCAAGCAGGCTAACGTGAATGCCTCCTCTGAATCAGAACTCTCATCCCCGTCCTCTGCTCTCTCGCGCACATTGTGGGAGCGGTGTGGACGTGCGCCCCTGTGCTCTGCTCTGGGTGCGTTGTTTACACTGGCGCGTGCGTCATCTCTGCTTCTATTACGGCAAGCTTTAACTATATGGCCTAATTTCCCACAACCGTGACACTTGGCATCTTTAAACTTGCACTCACCGGCACTGTGTTTTGTCCCGTGACATCGGTAACATTCTCTCTGTCTCCGGTTAACATCTTCGTAACGTCTCTCGTCCTTCCTCCCTGGTGCGCCCTCGGTCCTCACCTGGTTACACGCGGCTTTAGCCTGTAGGTCGTGAACGTTTCTGCTAGCGGTTTCTGCAGCTACAGCAAGTTTGTATGCTCTCTCAAATGTTAAGTCCGTTTCAGCTAGCAAACGTCGTTGAATCCGATCTTCATTTATCCCGCACACCAACCTGTCCCTCAGCATCTGTTCTAGTGTAGCACCGTAGTTACAATCCTGGGCCAACTCTCTTAGCTCGGCTACGAATGCACTGACGGTCTCATTAGGCTGGCGAGTGCGGGAGTCAAATTTATACCTCTGGACAATTTCACTGGGTTTCGGACTGTAGTGATTTTTCATTAACGTCGCTAGTTCCTGGTACGTTTTCAAGCTAGGCTTCTCTGGACTAAGTAGGTTCCTCATGAGTTTGTACGTGGCTGGCCCCACTACACTGATGAGAATAGCTCTCTGTTTATCCCCATCATCTATGTCATTTGCCTCAAAAAAAACTGCTCCAGTATCTCGCAGTATTCCTCCCATGTCTGGTCCTTAGCTTCATAGGCTGACAGGGTCCCTAGCAACGCACTCATGTTCCCGTTACCTTAAATCCTCCGTTGAATCTTTCTTGGTCCACCGTAGCTCGTTAGCTCGCTAGCTAGCAACAATCCGATTCAGTCCTACCGCCACCTTGAACTTGAACTCCCGTCCAGCATACTCGTTCACTCGGGCTCTTGACTTCGTGTCCTTATGTCCCTCCAGTATCCTCGTCGCCAATATGTAGTAACCTAATTAATGAATAATGGGAATGCCATCCAGGATTCAAGTTAACCTTTTATTCAAGAACAGGTGGTCACAACGTGGTACTCCGGGCACTGCCTGGCTTAAGGCCGGTTTAGGCTTCTGCGTCGAATTTACGTGCGGCTACGCCGTAGACTACGCGAGGGCTATCCAAGTTTATAGTTCGACGTTGGTCCGCGCTGCAATTACACCGTCACATCGCTAGGTGGCAGTGTGTTTTCAGCCCCTGTGCTGTGCCTCTTCCGGTTAGGAACTCAACAGAGCTCAAAGCTCAAAGCGGCATAATAGCGATCTTTTTGTTGGTATGCTTGTTGTAAATAAAAGTTCTATGATGCATTGAAATGACATTAAACTAAGATAATACGATGGTTATAATAATTTTTCAAATCTTTATTAATAAGTAATTACAGAAAAGGTGAATGACATTTCTGTCATGACGCATTTTGGGCGACGAGAGAGTCGAGACTTGTCTGAATCATGTGCTACCAAGCGGACCAATCACAGAGCTTACGGTTACGTGCGCTCTGACGCGTGGTTAGATTTTTTGAGAGGAGCACGTCAAGGCTACGCACGGTCATGCGGGACTACGTAAGCTTACGCGTAGCCTACGGCGTCGACTTTACGCAGAAGCCTAAACCGGCCTTTACTCTGGGACCCCGGCTATATAACAGGTAACTCCAGCCCAACACCTCTGGGGGTTCCCCTACTGTCGTGGGGTGGTACTACAGGTAGTTTAACCAGGATATCACACTCATGTACCGCTGTTGGTCTAAAAACAGTATCAGACCTCAATCCAGATAAAAACCTGTAACAGTAAACAACACAAGCGACTGCCATTTCTCTCCGACATTACAAAACACAAACCGTTGTTAGCAGTGGCGGGCGGTGCATTTCACACCTAGGCCTTCAGTGATGTCCTACACAGTCCTACCTGAATTATTCCACCTCTTAATACCATCATTATGACACGTCATGGCTCTAGAAACTATACATTTAGACAGATACCCAGTATAACCGGGCATTGCTGTGATGTTCATATCTGATATAGGGGTATACCCCTTTAAGAGGGCACGGAAGTTAGGTAGCATATCGGAGCACGGAGAGTATAACGGAATAAAGAGATCACAATTATTATTTTTTTATGACAGACACAGTAGAGATTATGACAGGAAGGATGGGTGAGAGAGAGAGAAGGGATGACATGCAGGATATGTCCGCGGCTGGAATCGAACCGGGATCCCTGCGGTACATGGTCAGCGCTTAATCCACTACGCCACCTAAGCGCCCACACAAGTTTGTTTTACTACCACACAAGTGTCATCCCTTTTAACAATATATACAATATTACAATATAGTACCCCGGGAAGTGATTAAAAGATCGCATTGAAGCCCCACTTACTCACACAGCTGAGCCAGTGCACCACACCACACTCTCTATGAACCCCAGGGTCGCTCCGTATATCTACATCTCTTGCAGAAAAAAATTAATGCTTTGTACTCACCAAAACAACTGATTATTTGAACACAACATCCATCCTCCTTTCTTTCCTCAAGAAGACTTCAATGTCTCTGTTGTACAGTTGATCAGTTCCACCAATAAGTCCTTTTCTACATGTTAGCGTCGCTAACGTCGGGGTTGGCCGTTCTCTTCTGATTATGTCTAGCTTTTCTTAGAAGGTTCTTCTTGAAAATGGCATTGTTATAATATCTGCCACCAAATCTACCTCTTCTCCAGTGTGCGAATTAAATCACGGTGTGCGGGGGAGCCCAGGGATTAAAGCAACAAACAAAAAATCTCCTGACGGAAAAAAAAAATCAGGCCAAATCGGGGCCGGTGGCTTTCCGTGCGCAAAGCGCGTGTGCGATTTTCCGTTCTACGTTCTAATGCTTTGACTTTTCTTTCGAAAAATGTGAACACATTTCCGCGTTGTCGAAAATCAATGACACATCGCTAGTCAACTAACACGGCTTGTTTTGTGAGCCTGCTAACAATGTAAAGTAGTGTTCTAGTTAACTAGGTAACAATGTAAAGTAGTGTTATAGTTAACTAGGTAGCAGTCCAATCAATTTCGCTGCTGTATTTTGGCTTGACTAGCGAGTTTGTGTTGTGATTCTCAACAACGTTGAAACGTAGTTTCACCCTTTTCCATAGTTTTGAATAATAAATGTGTGGACTGACGATGTAGCGCAGCCTAACTTATTCTAATAATTATTTAACATAGTTTCATTCTGATAATTATTCCCCCTCCTCCCAGACTTACATGGTCACATTATTATTGGATTGGTTGTTTGCGTGCCGGGTGAAGTTAGCTAAACATTTAACCTGCTAGCTAGCAAGAGAAACATAATGTCACTCTCCAAAGGTCTAAAGAGGAAAGTTGACGGTGAAAACAGGGCATTTAAAGAGGAATGGACAGCGAACTATGCGTTCATCCTACCTGGTTTCATCAATGCAAAGCCGTTGTGAGACTCACATTTTCCGTGCTCACAATGAATGTTCCCTTCCACCATGCGAGTCGTCCTTTTCGTCAATGAATGTGATAAAGACGCACGAGAGGAATTGATTGGTGCATAAAAACCTTGAGAACTGCCGGACGTCCATAATAACTGCCGGACGTTAAAGTGACGTCCATAATAATAATAAATAATAATAATACATTAGACTTATAGCGCTTTTCTAGACACTCAAAGACGTCCATATCACCAGATAGCCAACAAATAGTGACCGATGGGAGATGCCAGTTTTCTCATTAAGTGAGATTTAATAGCCTAATATTATTTTTTCTATTTTTAATGAATGGCTCATTGTAATTATTATCCCTAGTAATGTAGCGTGTTTGCTCTGTCATTTCAAGAGCATATAGGCTAAGCGGATTCAGCTTTTTTTTGCGCCGATTTAGTTGTCAATGTTTTTCATAAAATTAAACTGCATTTGCTTTGTTACTGTTCACATGTGTGGTGCAGTCACATAGCCTATAAGTAAACATTAAGTTTGAATTATTTACTGAGCTGGCGTTACTTTTTTCAAACCACACACCGCATGTCGGCTATTTCAGCACCACGCGTTGTCCACCTACTTATCACTATGAGGGGTTCAGCGTCAGTGCACCCCGCTCTGTTACTGTCAGGCATAGTTGTAGCTAATAAAGGCCTATATGTAGGCTATAATATATCATATACCTAATACCAACATCAAAATAGATTGTATGCCTCTACAAATCATATTACACCAGGTAAAATCCGTCACAACTTGGAATAAATCCATCGCAATTTGGAATATTTTAGAGCTCCCCCAAAATTTCACAAACCATGTTTCCAGGGGAGCTCATGTCACCACTAGGGGAGCTATAGCTCCCCGAGCTCCCCCTTATTTCGCACCCTGCTCTTCTCCTCCTTCAACCATTGTGGCTGCTTGTAGAACAAATCTAAACAAATTAGCTATATTCCATCCAGCCATGTTGCTCGAACCAGCTTCTGTTGAAACTCCTTTGCTGAGTCCCAAATGTCTGTGATTGGTATCCTTTAAGAATTGGACGTCTTGGCCCTTCCTGAGGATTTTGGCTAATATCCGCAACCGGGTTAGCATCCACCACGTTAAGTTTACTGGCACTACCATCCACCGCTTTAGCCATACTGGCACCACTAGCATCTCCGACATCGTCCTCAAACTGATTGTCCTCTGTATCTCCCATCTCTGTTTCAAGAGACTCGCCAACAATTTTTGCGGGTTGATCATCCATCATCCGTTTGGAGACCAAGAAACGATCCATTATTCAATATAATACAAACACTTCTCTTCTGCTCTCAACTAGACACGTTATCCAACTACACCTGCAATTTTAAGCGCGATCACTAAAATTAGTGGGGGTGCTAGCGGACTTACCGTAAATAACGTATGATAGGTGATCTCTATTAATAGCCTATCCTATTAATAACAGGACCACAATTATTTTATAGGACCAGATAATGTCACACACACAGTCGAAAAAAATATTTTATTCATTTTTTTAAATCTAATTTGTTGGGGGTGCCACAGGGGTGCTATGGCCTTTCTTGAGGGTGCTCAAGCACCTCCAAGCACCCCCCTGGTGCCGCCCCTGTATGTGTTCAATGAATGAACTGTACAGCCACTGATATCACAGACTCTGACAGGGTTCGGTGACTCATCTGGAGAGCCCACTGAAGCTGGCCTGACCACTGACGCCCTCTACCTGCACCAGTGGGTAACGGCCAGGAGTGGCAGCAGCCGGGTGGTGATCTGGGGGCATTCCCTGGGCACCGGGTGAGTTGGACAACGTGACTGCAGGTTGACGGTTCACTCTGTAGAGATAACGAAGTGGCAGTTGATGATTTAGCGAGATAGATGTTGGAAGATATTGAGAAGCTGTCATATCATTAGCCTCATAGCATAATTGCCTAACTCTACACTCCTAACACTGCTGATTCACTGTGCATTATTGCCTATGCCATCAGCCTATCAGAATGCTTGTTACATTCCAAAATCATTATCTGCCCAAGTCATCTCTTTGACATTTTTTTGTGCATTTTGACACTACATACAAAGATGACTCGGCTGACCACAAGTGAAGCATGACTTAGGCAATTATGCTATGAGGCTAACGATATTATATAACTAAATAACGACTACCATTAGTGCTTATTGCAGGTTTACTCCTGCTACTTTTATTACCACGCAATGTAATAATTGAGATACTCAAATCAGTTAGTAGATATGACATGTATATGATATATATGACAGAACATAACGTTACATAACATTAATACATACTATTTCACCCCTCATCTTTGTCCAGAGTGGCCACTAATACTGCAGTCAAGTTAATGGAACAAGGTAAGGCTTCAATGACCCAATTCAAACGATGAACCGATTCATGACGTTAGCCGTTAGGGTTTTTTATGTTTTTCCCCCCCTGTGATTCATCATACTGAAGCTTACTTCATATCATCATCATCATTACATATTTATATGATTGTAATCTCTCACTGTTACTAGGGGTTGTTGCGGATGGTGTGATCATTGAGGGGGCATATACAAAATGGAAGGAAGGCGCCCAGCATCCCTTTGGCTGGGTAAAATGCACATTAATAATCATTAAATGCCATGGTACTGAATTTATGTATGGATGTATACTTACAGTGTGTTTAAATGTAACTCGTTGGGTCCGTAGTTTTATTGGAGGTTCCCAGGCTTTGAATACTTCTTCCTGGACCCAATGGCAGAAAACAATATAATCTTTCCTAATGACGAAAAGTAAGTCGGTTTTAAGACTCGAGATTCTGATGATAAACTTAATTACAGTGGAAAAAGTGAAGGGGTCTGAATACTTTCCGAATGCACTGTAGATATCCTGTACATCAATATACTCTATTACATATACCGTTTATACATTTATCACATGCCAGACACTGTTATTATTATTTTTAATGGCCACCTTAATGGGCTGAGATGGGCTGTAATGGGCTGTGTGAGAATAATTTGCGGTCTTTTGTGAATACAATAATAATAATAATAATAATAATAATAATACATTAGACTTATAGCGCTTTTCTAGACACTCAAAGACGCTTTACAAACTGAAAAGATCGAGTAGTAATAATAAAAAGAAACAAAAGGTAAATAGAAGAAAGTATAGGGGCCTAATTATGGTAGTGCTGGGGACACATGGGAAGGGAGGGGGAGAGGGTTACTGGTGAAAGTAACTTTTCCCCACGTTTTTGCAGTTTGAAGAAGATGAAGAGCCCTCTTCTGATCCTCCACTCTGAGGACGACCACATCGTGCCTATCCACATGGCTCAGCAGGTGGGATGAGCCTTCTCTAAATTACCTGCAGGTCCTTGATATCTTCTGTCAGTTATCCATATCACATAATCACAAGCATGCAATGTTGTTATTTGTTTGACATGAATGACTATAGCAAGATGGATTCCCTTGAAATGTATCTCTGATGTTGATTCTCCACTGCTCATCCTTAATGTATTCCTATAAAGCTTTATGCCATAGCTCAAGACTCAGAGACTCAAGTCAAGATGGTGCCATTTGCTGGATCTCATGGGTACTTGCACAATGGATTATACAAAGACCCTCAACTGCCAAACATTATCCGGTGAGAAACCACAACAAAAAACATTCATAAATGACTAATCAGATTTTACTACACATCACTGTTTCCATTTCCATATTATTCACACCCCATCTTTTTTCACTGCAGGCAATTCATGCTGTCACTGACCCCCTGAGTCAGTGATCCATACACGGGACACGCCTCAACATGTATGGCCCAGCAGACAAGATGGTTTTGTGTTTTATGTTTCCAGGTAACATCCTCTAAGGGACAACAGATGGAAACTAGCCTTGGCTGTAATCTGGCTTGTTTACAAGCTTTCTGGTAACACATTGTGTAATACATGGAGTTTGTTCATTAACCTGCACTGTCCCTTCTCAAATAAACATATCAAATCAAATGTGCATCCCTTGTAGATCGTCCTCTTTTACATCAGATTGTGCAGAGTTTAGTATTGTGTCATCTTGATTATTGCTCTCCAGTCTGGTCTTCGGCTGCCAGAGGTGAGATTAGGAGGCTCCAGGTGGCCCAGAACAGGGCGGCGCGGTTGGTTCTGGGTTGCTCAGTCCGAACTAATGTGAACAGCATGCATGTTGATCTCTCCTGGCTTACAATGGAGAACAGGCTATCTTTGAAGTCACTCGTGCTGTTGAAGACTGTTGAGTTGAGTAAAAATCCATATTTTTTGTGTAAACAGCTAGTCCACAGAAAAAGTATACAGGAACACAAGAGGTGCCAGAAATGGTCAGCTGGTACTTCCTCGGCCTAGAACAAATGCATTAAAACTGTCATTTATTTATAGGTCAATAGCTTTCTGTAACAACCTGCCTAGGAACCTCCGCACCACCCACAGTAAATTGTGTTTTAAAACCAAACTTAAATCTTATTTTCTAAAAGGAGGTTAGATGTATTTGTATATTTATGTATTTTGTTTTGATCATGTTTTTGTTGGCCCTGTTATGTCGGTTCTTTTTATACCTTACACTTTTGTATTTTCTTTTTCATCTATCACTTAGTTTGGTAGTTATATTCATTGCACAATGCTGAATTATGTATAATTTTTGAAGTACAGACTGATTGTTGTTGATGATTGTTACTTATGTGTTTTATGTGTGGACCCCAGGAAGACTAGCTAGTTGCTACGGCACTAGCTAATGGGGATCCTTAATAAAATATCAAAATATCAAATCAAATCAAATCAAATCTAGAATACATCCTGGAAAGCTTGTATCAGCAAATTGCACGAAATGCCTCCCTTTGATCAGTTTTATCAGGGACAATTTCACATATTGCTGATTCAATCACTAATAGAACACATTTAACCTTAGATGAATGGGATTATGAATGACATTATTTAATGAGAATGGTAATACATTTATAGTATAGTATATTTCAACATGAAGTTTGTCTCAGTCAACTCTCTGAATCAACCCACTATAATCTTGATTGTGTTTTTCAGCTGGGGGCAAAATATATACTGTACTTGTTTGAAAAACATATTTGGCTCTGTACACCAAAAGCTTGGATTTGAAAAAAACATTTACTATGAGATTTAAG
Organism: Nansenia antarctica; assembly: GCF_963989245.1. Lineage (NCBI taxonomy): Eukaryota > Metazoa > Chordata > Actinopteri > Argentiniformes > Microstomatidae > Nansenia > Nansenia antarctica. The sequence continues at coordinate 83,192,833 of NC_137674.1, forward strand.
TATAGATTGTCATCTTTTATTTTATGCTATTTGTGTACATATTGGTTTCACAATTTAGAAATAACTTGTTTTAAACATAGTTCACCTATATCATAGCTCCAAAAAAGTATTGGGACAGTTTTCTAAACAGGTGTGTCTGGTTAGTCAGGTTTGTTTTGTCCCATCATTTGTGCAGGCATACGTCTAGTCCCGTCAACGTCTGGTCCTCTAGGCTTTGAATTTACCTGTTTCTATTAGAAGCCTTTGTGAGGCCGGACAACAGAAACACAGCCTGAGGGCTTAACAGAAACAACAGTCTGGGACATCATTAAACATAACATAAGAAAGCACTGGTGAGCTCAGCAATCATACATGGTAGGACAAGGATGACCTCTACAGTGTGGACACACAGCACACGTACATCTAAATGGCGAAACCAACATTTACCAGGGTTCCTACAAGTTTCGCCAAGTTAAATTTAACACCTTTTTAGACCTCTTTGAATAGAATTTTTGACTTACTCGCGACACCATATGATAGCTTTTTGTCATCCTTGAGGTGATGAAGTTAGGGATTTCACTGCCATACAGACAAAAAAGGAAGCGAATTGGCATTTTTTTGGTTCCAGCTTAATTAATTTGATGAATTTCCGTGTAAACAGATGTGGTCGGACTGATTTCCTTGCAGGATTTTTAAGACCTAGCACCAACTTTTTAGACTGAATAACTGAAATGGGAGACCTTTTTAGGCCTTGTAAATTGGATTGCTGGATTTTAGACTTTAAGGCTTTTTAAGACCAGCGCGGGAACCCTGTAAATGGTGAAACCATAACAAACAAATACCCTTAAACAAAAAGAGCGGGAGAATCTTTAACCTCATAGAAATTGTTTAATTCCAAATTCAAACTTTTGGAGTATAGAGCCATAAGAAGAAAACATCCTTTCCTGTCCCAATACTTAGAAAGGCCACTGTATTTGTCCAAATAGATTCCAATAAGCAGAAATACATATACATAATAATAATAAATACAATATAATTATTGTTTGTTTGTTTTTATTACACTACATCATTTTAGTGTATCGTCATCTCGCCATTTGTGTTCACATAATGGTAACAAGCACACCATGTTACCATGGTAACAAGCACACCAAGAGCAATTTTGTGAGATTGTTCAAAGCTTGAATTTGGTTTCTCTAAAGCAGTAATTGAAAGAGAAATATTTGTTTTTGTTAAATAAACCTCATTATCAGCAGCATTTCATGTTCAATGAATACACACGTACAGTACACACACACATTTACTGCCAGACTAATTGTCACACTCAGAAAGCTTTCCACATAGTCTAAAAAGGGTATTCAAAATGGTCAGTTTGGTGCCTTTAAATTATTATTATTCAAACTGTGCCATAATTAAAAAGAGAATTGGTCCCTACATTAATGACATTGTTTGAATGCCTTTTTTTTACATGGAGAATGACATGAAGACGCATGACAGATAAGGATGTCATTTAAAATAATCTATACCCAAGCTCCTTATAATGCTGATATAAATATGATGTCACCCTCTCAACATATAATGAATTGGATCACAGGACAATACCGTAGTAATACAAGTGTTAGGGTTAAGTAAACATAAAACCAGTTCATAACTCTACTGCTTCTATGGGTACAGTGGTATAATATGTTCAATCTGGCAGGATCATGACCTTCAGTGTTACGCTTTGTGATACCTGAGAGCAGTCGTCATGACAACGTGAACACCAAACATAGTAGCTTGTTTTAATGTTGTTTTTCATACCGCAAATATCCACGTCAGCAGGACTCACCCACATTCCTTTACAGTAGTTGAGATTAATTTCAAAACTATTGCAAAACATCTGTACCTCTGAACAAGTCTATTGGCCTGGATTGATTTGGGGATTTTTCTACTGCATTAGGAAGAGATAATCTTAACAAAGATACATATGTGACACAGTCTGATCATTTGGTCCACATGTCGGCATCCAATCAAAATGTTCAGACTTTTCGTTTGAAACACGGAACTACGGAAGTACGAACCACAACACAAACTCGCTAGTCAAACCAAAATGCTGCAACGCAATGGATTGGGTGAGTAATCCCCACTGCTACCTAGTTAACTATAACACTACTTTACATTGTTAGCAGGCTCACAAAACAAGCTGTGTTAGTTGACTAGCGATGTGTCATTGATTTTCAACAGCCCGGAAATGTATTCAGATTTTTCGAAAGAAATGTCTGATCATTACATCGGATCCCGACATGAGGACCAAATTATCAGACTGTCACATATGAGGGGTAAAGTCTATTTCCCCTATTCAAACTCCAGTATGTAGATGTTTGTGGTGTACGGAATAAAGGAATCCAAACATGTTTTCCTACACTGAAGAATATGTTTGGTTTCTTTTGGTTTCAGAACATGAACAACATTCTTACAGCACAAGAGTGCTGTCTTAACTTTCACAGTGATTGTCTTTAAACAGACATATATATAATAAATCTGAAATCTCCAACAGGAACCATGTTCTCAGTTATATAACTATATATATATACATCGATATACAGTGGGGAGAACAAGTATTTGATACACTGCTGATTTTGCAGGTTTTCCCACTTAGAAAAAAAAATCCAGAAAATCACATTGTATGACTTTTAAATAATTAATTTGCATTTTATTGTATGAAATAAGTATTTGATCACCTACCAACCAGTAAAAATTCCGGCTCTCACAGACCTGTTAGTTTTTCTTTAAGAAGCCCTCCTATTCTCCACTCATTACCTGTATTAACTGCACTTGTTTGAACTCGTTACCTTTATAAAAGACACCTCTCCACACACTCAATCAATCAGACCCCAACCTCTCCACAATGGGCAAGACCAAAGAGCTTTCTAAGGACATCAGGGACAAAATTGTAGACCTGCACAAGGCTGGGATGGGCTACAGGACAATAGGGAAGCAGCTTGGTGTGAAGGCAACAACTGTTGGCGCAATTATTAGAAAATTGAAGAAATTTAAGATGACGGTCAATCTCCCTCGGTCTGGGGCTCCATGCAAGATCTCACCTCGTGGGGCATCAATGATCATAAGAAAGGTGAGGGATCAGCCCAGAACTTCACGGCAGGACCTGGTCAATGACCTGAAGAGAGCTGGGACCACAGTCTCAAAGAAAACTATCAATAACACACTACGCCGTCAGGGATTAAAATCCTGTAGCGCACGCAAGGTCCCCCTGCTCAAGCCAGCGCATGTCCAGGCCCGTCTGAGGTTTGCCAATGATCATCTGGATGATCCAGAGGAGGAATGGGAGAAGGTCATGTGGTCTGATGAGACCAAAATAGAGCTTTTTGGCATAAACTCCACTCCTTGTTTGGAGGAAGACGAAGGATGAGTACAACCCCAAGAACACTATCCCAACCGTGAAGCATGGAGGTGGAAACATCATTCTTTGGGGATGCTTTTCTGCAAAGCGGACAGGACGAATGCACCGTATTGAGGGGAGGATGGATGGGGCCAAGTATCGCGAGAACTACAGGAAACGTCTGATCTCTGTAATTGCAAACAAAGGTTTCTTTACCAAATATTAAGTTCTGTTTTTCTGATGTATCAAATACTTATTTCATGCAATAAAATGTAAATTAATTACTTTAAAATCATACAATTTGATTTTCTGGATTTTTTTAGATTCTGTCTCTCACAGTTGAAGTGTACCTATGATAAAAAAATTACAGACCTCTACATTCTTTCTAAGTGGGAAAACATGCAAAATCAGCAGTGTATCAAATACTTGTTCTCCCCACTGTATATATATATATATATACACACACTATATGGACAAAAGTATTGGGACACCCAAACATCACACTCATATGTGCTTGTTGAACTTCTCATTCCAAAACCATGGGCATTAATATGGAGTTGGTCCCACCTTTGCTGCTAAAACAGCTTCCACTCTTCTGGGAAGGCGTTCTACTAGATTTTAGAATATGGTTGCAGAGATTTAATTTAAATTTACCACTGTGTATGGGGGCATTGTCATGCTGAAACTAGAAAAGGCCTTCCCCAAACTGTTGCCACAAAGTGGAAGCATACAATTCTCTAGAATCACATTGTATGCTGTAGCATTAATATTTCCCGTCATGGAACTAAGGGGCCCAAACCATGAAAACAGACATTGCACACATATAATGCAGCGGCTTCACTTCCGCTCATCTAGAACAGGTCCAGAAGTGAACTTTAGCTCATTATAATTGTATAGAGTTGTATCAAACCCTAATTAGATATCTATGAAGTATAGTAGTCAACTAGTCAACTAATGTAAATATAAACTATGTATCGTAAACAGCATTTAAATATAGATAGCTTTATCTTTATATAAGAATACAAATCATGTGTTATTAAGGCTCCAAGGGAAAGAGGGGAAAAAGAACACTCTTTATTTGTCGCGTTTCTCCACCTGCTTTTCCACTCGTTTCTCCACCTTCTCCGGTCGGTCCTGGAGTTTGTAGTCCTCCAGGATGGCCTGGGCGGTCTGCTTGCCTGTCCTTTTCACCACGGCTTTGATCCCCAGGTTGTCGATGTTGAAGGCAGTGACACCCACGTTAATGGCAGAGTTGACAGCGTGGTCTGTAGCCTGTCCCGCTTCTGCCCCATACCTTCAATCAAAATCAATCAAGATTTGGCGAGGAGGAGGGGGTCGGTTAGACTAAAGGTGAGTGGGATGAGGCCTGGACAATTATAAAGGAATTACAAGGAATTGGAAGGACAGAAAAAGACAGCAAAGACAAACACACACATGCACATGCACATGAATCACCAAGAAGTTATATTATGATTATCTATCAGGAAAGGTCATGCATTCTGTGAAGTTGAACCCTAACCCTAACCCAAGGAGAGGATGTTGTTAATTGTGGGATTTTCATTAAAAGCATGAGGTAGGAAGAAAATATGTCTTGAGCTATGAATTATGGGTGCACAGACGCATAGACGCAGAGCTGTGTGTTTAGACAGCACGGAGTCGACCATCAGAAAAATTATTTGCTGAATATTAACAGCCAAACCATCCAAGAAGCTAAACGTTGGCCATGCTTGTAATTATTTATTGAGGATTATTTTGTTAATCTGGGTTTAAGCAAAAACACATTCTGCCTTCTCGTCATTAGGGGGATCTAGGACGTTTTGTAGACCCCTAAATCTGCAAAATAAGTAGAAGAGGAAAATGTAAGTGCTAGTATGTTTTTACTTGTGAATGCAAGTGCAGGGTACACAGCAGAAACTGGTGTGGCAAGCAGTGCTGGGTGGAAATATGAACATTTAACACTAGAACAGCCGTGTCTAGTTTACCTACTAGTAAGAGTTGCCTCAGGGGTCAAATGACCATAGTCTTTACAATGACAAGCTGCTATTTACACACACGTTTTTTGGTAATTAACCTGCCTCCTATACAGAAAAACTAGGTAGAACGCACATATCTAGGAAAAGTCATGAAAGGAGGGTCCTGAAATTTGATCGAATGCAAAGATATAACATTTATTTTACTCGCAGGGTCAAATGACCCCACCCATGGCTGTTCTAGTGTTAATGACCCCACCCATGGCTGTTCTAGTGTTAAGCATGTGATGTGAAGCTATAAATCACGTGTTCAACAGGAAACGCAGAGGAAGACTCACTTGTGCTTCACAGTGGTGACCGTCTCTGAAGCCACACTTGTGGTGATGTTCTTCGCTGCTACTTCCAGCCCCGTCCACATGGTGGCAAATCCTACCGGTGGCAAAGTGTTTAGGTTCAAAGTGTTTAGGTTCAAAGTGTTTAGGTTCAGACAATATTGGAAACAATGACTATGGGGGAAAATATGTGACACATTCTCATGCTTTGGTCCGCATGTCGGCAACCAATCAAAATGTTCAGACTTTTCTTTTGAAACACGGAACTACGTTTCAAAGTTGTTGAAAATCACAACACAAACTCGCTAGTCAAGCCAAACTACTGCAACAACGCAATGGATCCGGTGAGTAATCCCCACTGCTACCTAGTTAACTACAACACTACTTTACATTGTTAGTAGGCTCACAAAACAAGCTGTCGTAGTTGACTAGCAACGTGTCATTGATTTTCAACAACGCAGAAATTTATTCACACTTTTCCAAAGAAAAGTCTGATCATTACATCAGATCCCGACATGCGGACCAAATGACCAGACTGTGTCACATATTGCTATGTACTGTTGTTGTACTGCTGTTTCTAATGACCGCTCCTGGTTAGGGACTGGTGTAATAACATTAAGCAGTACCTTGGACTCCGCTGGCAGCCACCACCATGGCCCCGTCCAGGTTAGAGCGCCCGTCCCGGTCTTTCTTCATGGACTCGGGGATCAGCTTGCCTCCGTGTTTCTTCAAGCGCGGGGCCAGCTCTCTGCCCACACACCCGGCCACGGTGCACACTCCATCCACTGCAGCACACGACAAGAAAAACTCAAACTCAGGCCAGTAAGACCAGTGATCCAGTCCACACCACCACCACCACCACCACCACCAACACCAGAGAGAAATCAAGACAAATTTGCTGAGATAATAATATTAATAATAATAACTTTTATTTGTATAGCGCTTTTCCTGCAAACGTTACAGCTCAAAGTGTATATAATCATTATATAATCATAATTTAATTATTTAGTAATTTAAAGTCAATATTAAAAAGATGGGTTTTTAGTCTTGACTTGAACATATCTGCTGACGTTGCATCCCTAATGCATTCCACAATTTGGGAGCATAAAATGAGAATGCAGCCTCACCACTCACTGTGGTACACAGAGAAAACCAGCGTCAGAAGACCTGAGAGCCCTATTGGGCTGATATGCTAGCAAAAGGTCTTTCAGATATTCTGGTGCTGTGCCAGTGAGAGCTTTATAAACAAGCAGAGGGATCTTGAAATCTATTCTGAACTTAACAGGAAGCCAGTGTCTCTAAAATATGAGTTATAGATAAAGACACATCCTTCTCACCCAGAAACTGGCTGACTTTGACGGCTCCTCCGGTGGCCTGCTTGGCCACGATGAGGCCCTTGGTGACCGAGGGGCTGACGTGGGTGGGCGTGTCCTCTGGAGTGATGTGCTCCCGCAGTTTGGTGGCTCCCTTGTGAATGGCCTTGCCTGTGAACTCAGCTCCCTTCACCAGCCCCCAGCTCAGCCATGACGCCCCTGGAGAGAGACCGCAGTAACAATGAGATGAGTCACACACGAGGCATAGGTATTAACTCTCAATATTACGCTTACTGTCAAACTACGATATAAACGCTTTACATCTCCACAAAAGTCTGATTAAAATGGCATATTTCCTAAGGTCAAACCCATGTGTTTAACATTAGTACAGCTGTGCCTATTTTTATATATTTTTTAAAATTATGTTTATTGTTTTTCAGTTTGCAAAATCACATCAAATTGTACAACAATACAAAACACAGCAAACAAATTTCACCCTGTTCTCCCACCCATAACCCCATCCCTAACAATTGAAAAGACACACACAAAAAAGGAAAAAACCTAAACAATAAATAAATGATATAACCTAAAGAATATTAATAATAAGTAGTAATAATAATAAAATATTAAAATAAAATAAAATAAATTAATATAAAAGGGTGCATTCCTGGTCAATGTACAGTACACGATCATAAAGCTACTCTACTCCCCCAGGGCTTGTTCTTGTTGAAGCAAATTACCAACATTAACATTATGCCTTAAGAAATACTTAAAGGGCCTCCATATATCATCAAAAACACTCTGTTTACGTCTAACAATATACGTTATCTTTTCCATCGACATATTTGACGCCATTTCTTTAACCCACATTCCAATTCTTGGTCCATCAACATTTTTCAAATTAAGAGCAATTGTACGTTTTGCTTGTAATATGTCTATGAATCTAATCTCTTTGCTTCGTAAATGTGGATTGGTAGGATATATACCAAGAATAAAAAGCTTGGGATCCAATGGTAATTTCTTTGATAAAATTTGATCAACCATATTAATAACATCCTGCCAAAAGGTATTCACTTTCACACATTCCCATACACAGTGGTACAGTGTCCCTCTTGCCTCATTGCACTTAATACAAGTATCAGGAATGTTGTCATTAAACTTATGCAACGTAACAGGGGTTATGTATGTACGCATCAACCATTTATATTGTATTAGTTTCAAGCTACTGCTGATTGTCTGCCTCTGTGCCTCCTTACATGCCTCACTCCAGACTTCTACAGATATTTCCTCCTTTATGTCTTCCTTCCATAACCTCAGTTTTGATTCTGACGATTCATCAGATCCAGACACAAACAAGTTATACATAGTTGAAATTAAACCTTTCTCATAACAATGTCTTGTGACTGCTAACTCCAATGTGGAAAGGACAGGTATATCTAACGAATGATTTTGTGATGAGGATATAAAGCTCCTAATTTGAAGATATTTGAAAAAATGATTTTTTGGAATGTCATATTTGGTTGATATTTCTGCAAAGGACATAAATACTTCCTCCTCACTGTACATGTCTTGTACTTTCCTTAACTCTTTCCCAGCCCATATTCAAAATCCCGTATCACTTGTCCCCGGTTTAAAATTGGCATTACCCCAAATAGGACTGAAACGTGACATGGAAGAGTTTATATTAAAATATTTGCATGTATCAAACCAAACATCAATCATGTTCAATATAATAGGGTTGTCTGTATTTTTCTTCAGGTATTTACGCTCCGCTGAATACAGATATAAGTGCAGTGGTAAGCTTTGTGTAAAGGCTCAATTACACTAGACGACTTTTCAAGTTGTAACATCGCTGAGCCTCTCACACTAAACGACCGTCGTGCTGGTGTCCGTGTCGCAGCGGCGCGCAGACGTCGCAGCACAGCGCAGACTACAGGATGTGGCAACGACGGGGGCTCACAGACTACAAGATTCTTCACTTGGTCAGGACGATTCCTTGACATGGACATAAACACACCTGCTACCTTCTTTGAAAGAAATCGCGATTTATTCAGTGAAAACTAGTACACCATTCAACATAGCATAACAATAGCATAGCATTCGAGCAGGACTGTTTACCTCCGCGTCTTCCTGCTTCCTGGTTCAGAAGGACCACGGCAGAGGTGGCCATCGCGCTGCCAGCAGGTTCAGAAGGACCACGGCAGAGGTGGCCGTCGCGCTGCCAGCAGGTTCAGAAGGACCCCGGCAGTGGTAGTATATATTACAACTACAAATCAACTGTTTAGTTTTAGGCCTATTGGAAGGCAACCATGTGTAAATAAATAGCCTAATGTCTCACAATGTGGAATCTGAACAATCAAAGAATGTGTGATGACAATGTATACTTACTTTTTTCAATAAAGTGCAAAGGCTTTTTTCTCATTGACATTTTATTGTACAGATGTTTCTTTCAAAACTCAAAACATACCTGAATACAAAATGGCACAGCAACAAAACTGGCATAAATCAAAGTCAACATTCTTGTGTATCTTCAAAAGCAGTTTCACTCATCAATATGGAAGGACAACACAAAAGGCACCATCAAGAGGGCACAACAGCGGCTATACACCCTGAGAGTCCTCAGGAAGGAACACAGCAAGCAGGAGATACTGGTGGCGCGGCGCAGTGGAGAGCATCCTCACCTACGGCATCTGCAACTGGTTCTCCAGCTGCACAACAGCGGAGAGAAATGCGCTACAGAGAGTCGTGAGAACAGCACAGAAGATCACCGGCGCCCCCCTCCCCTCTCTGGAAGAGCTGTACAACACACGCTGTCTCAGGAAGGCCTCCAAGATCTCCAGGGACCCGACCCACCCTGGGTACGAACACTTTACCAGGCTGCCCTCGAAAAGGCGGTTCAGGACCCTGGCCGCAAGGACAAACAGACTGAAGAACAGCTTCTACCACAGGGCCGTCCAGACCCTGAACACAGCAAAGACCTAAGTTCTGGGCCCTGGACAGTCTGGACGGATTGATGGCAGCTGCTGGACTGAAAAAATCAGGTGTAGTGCTGAGGCACAAACATGTACATTTCAAGCCTGCAAACTGTGACACTTTAAATAAATGTGAAATAATACTATTGTGCAATATGACAACCCTAGTCGTCTATCTGTACAGTATAGTACAGTGGATAGTGTACATAGCCTTTATTTATGTAAACCAGCTCCTTCCCTTCTTGGGAATTTTTTTTTAAAGTTTTTTTTTTTTTCCTTTCCTAACACCAGGGGAGCCACCCCTCCTAAATTTCGTTGTTTGGTACCTGTACTGTAGCAATGACAATAAAGTCCATTCATTCATTCATTCATTCATTCATTCATTCATTCAATAACACGGTGAACCTGAATACAAAATGGCACAGCCATAAAACTGGCATAAAACAAGGTCAACATTTCAACAAGTATCTTCAAAAGCAGTGCAACTGCATGAAAAAAAAACAACGCTAACAAATAGTGTAAAGTAATTGTAAACAACAAATATAGTAGTGCAGATTTTGTAAACGCCTTGAATTACATGTCAATTGTCAGAGTCGTATAGCCTCTGAGTAAAAGATGGCTGAGGAACCTGAGGTGGCATGTACTGAAGGTGGTGTGTTAGGGGTTGTGTTGGTGCCAAGGTGTGTGGGTGAGATGCATACATTTCAGAGTCCTGGGCATCATACAGCAGTGTCATGATGTTTCTTTTGACCCTTGTTTTGATTGATAGGTCTTTTATTTGCCTAAGTTCAATTGCAACCTGACAATGAATTGTTTCGTATTTATTCTGGAAAACCGCTATTTAAAATGGATTGAACTCAACCGACTGTTGCAAGTTAGAATTTGTTTTTCCACGGACCAGTTTTCGGTCGGACCGGAGTTTCCTGTCCCTCAGTGAAAACAGTCCGACTGTTCCTTGGTAGACACATGGACATCTGGAGATGGAGTTGAGAAGTGCCTTTTGTAAATAAATAGACTAGCAGAATGTAGATTCCGTCGGCCGATAAAATGAAACATGTTTGAAAAGATCTGGAGCCCTGCGACGGCCCCTCCGACGGGATCGGCGGTCCTCCGATTGCGTCTCTGAGCCTGTCACACTAAACGAGCGTCGGAGACGGCGCGTCCCCGGGTTTGCAACGACGGGTGGATTTTGTCGCCGACCGCAAAAACTGGTAAATCGGGGTTAAAATCGTCTAGTGTGTAGCCGCCGAATAGGATTCCAAATCCATCCAAGCAGGAGGGTTTCTAGATGAAAAATAAAACATAATGGACCGCAATTGAGCTGCCCAGTAATACCATTGGATGTTTGGGCATTTAAGGCCACCTCTGTCATATGGTAGATAAAGTAAAGTTAGACGCAATCTGGACCATTTATTTTGCCAAATAAAGTTGGTAAACAATTTCTTGATTCTAGTAAACAAAGACGAGGGAGGGGGCAGGGGGATATTCTGGAACAAATAAAGACATTTAGGGAGTATGTTCATTTTTAGAATATTTATCCTGCCAATCATTGAAATAGGTAAAGATGTCCAACGTTCTACTGATGCTATACTAGCCTCCAAAATTGGGTCATAATTTATCTGCGCAATCCTATTCACCTCAGGGACAATCTTTATTCCCAAATATGTGAAGTTATCTGTAGGGTTGAAAGTAGAGGCATAAACATGGTTACTTTTCCTCTCCGATTCATTAAGTAACATTATAGATGATTTTGAATGATTCACTTTATACCCGGATATTTTCCCAAAAGTTTCAATAAGACCTAGAAGTGCGGGGACAGAGCTCTGTAGATTCTTTAGAAGCAAAATTACATCATCAGCGAAGAGTGCTATTTTATGTTCCAAATTACCTATACGAATTCCACAGATGTCACTGTGCATCCTCACCGCTATAGCAAATGGTTCTATTGCAAGGACAAAAAGCAATGGAGATAAAGGACTCCCTTGCGGGCAACTTCTAGAGATGTTGAAAGGTTTAGAAATCATACTATTAGTCAAGACTTCTGCAGTAAGCCCAGTACAAAGCAATCTAACCCATTTGCAAAATGTATCTCCAAAGCCAAATCGGGTAAGCACCTCAAACAGATACGGCCACTCAACACGATCGAAGGCCTTCTCTGCATCAAGTGAGAGTAATGCCGTATCTGTCACCCCCTTCTGGCTGTGCAAAATATTGAGCACTCGTCTGACATTATGAAATCCTTGTCTACCTTGAATAAATCCGTTTTGATCTTCCCCCACCACCCGAGGAAGCAAGCCCTCCAATCGTTTTGCAAGAACTTTACAGAGAATTTTAGTTTCTGAATTTAAAAGACTAATTGGCCTCATGTTTTCACATTTAGTATTTGGTTTTCCTGGTTTTGGAAGTAATGTGATTAGGGCACCCCTCATGGATGTGGGGAGAAGACCATTCTCGAAGGATTCCTGAAACATCTCCATAAGAGGTGAAAGTAATTTGGATTTACATTTTTTATAAATATCTATAGGGATACCATCTGGACCCGCTGATTTTCCAGCTTGCATACAGCCAATCGCTTCAACAATTTCCAACTTTGTAAAAGGTCTGTCTAATGCTCTACTTTCCTCTTCAGAGATTCTGGGAATATTAAGGTTGTTTAGGAATTGCGTCTGCATATCCAGGTTAGAAGAGCACTCAGAGCTATACAATTTCCCATAGAAGACTCTGAAGGCCTCATTAATCTCTGTAGGGTCCACTATAGTTTTACCGTTTGGAGCTTCAATACTGTTGATAGACCTCTCTGTTTGTTGTTGTTTAATACGCCATGCTAGGAGTCTTCCGGGCTTTTCCCCCTGGTCATAGTAGGACTGCTTGAGTCTCAGTAAATCGGCAGCTGCTTTATTAGCTGACAATTAATTATATTGTGATCTAAGTAGGAGTAATTTTGTATGTTTGTCTATAGAGATATGTTTGTTATGGTAGATATCCATTTCAAATTTTTTTATTTCCTCATCTAATGTCTTCATTTCAAGTTGTGCCTTGTTTTTCTTTGAACTAGTAAAAGAAATGATTTGACCCCTAATGAAGGCCTTGAATGCCTCCCATCTCGTGCTAGCAGATGTTTGGGAAGTGTTACATTCAAAATACAAATCAATTTGTTCATCTAAAAAATCGATGAATGTGGGGTCCATAAGCCATCCCGACTGAAAGCGCCATCTTGGGGGATCACTCACTAATTTAGTATCTTTATGAGTCAAGGATACGGCTGCATGGTCAGATAAAACTATGCTGCTATAATGACATTCATCAATTTTGGAAAGAAATAGGGCTGAAACCCAAAAGTAGTCTATACGTGAATGAGTTTTATAAGTGCTGGAATAGCAGGAATATTCTATTGCATTTGGTTTACCATGTCTCCAAATATCCAATAAATTCAATTATTTCATAAAATGTTGTATTGTCTTTCTCGACCTGATATGAGTATCATCTAAACCAGTTGATCTGTCTCTTAATGAATCCAACGTGCAATTAAAGTCGCCACCTATTATGTATCGCCCAGGGAGATTTGAAATAGTCAGAAATAAATTATCATAGAATTTAGGGTCATCGTCATCGTACACATTTATCAAATTTATACTTTCGGACAATAAAGGGCCCTGGACCATGATATATCTACCTGCAGGGTCCTTCCTTAACTATATTTTGAATCTGTAGTGGGACAGATTTATGGATCAGTATCATAACCCCTCTAGCATGAGTGGTATAGGAAGCAGACAGCACCTGACCCTGCCATCTGTTTCTTATTTTAGAAACATCCTCACTCAGCAGATGAGTTTCTTTGATTTCAAGAGTTTTATCCTGCTCAACACTTGCTTCACCTTTGTAAGTTTGTTCAGACCCCTACAGTTCCATGAGGTAAATTTTACCTTACAACTATCAGACATTGATTACAGTAGTACAATGTATCTTTGAGAATCGCTTTGATAGAATGCACTGACAAACCACACCCACATATAAAAACAAAACAAAACAAACCAAAAAACACCCAAAATCCCATGTGAACTTAAAGCCCATGACATGTCCTCTGGACATCCCCCCCTCCCCTCCCACTCTATAACTACCGCTTATAGCCAAAGCGAGTCTCTCTCTAGCTTTAAGTTATTCTCTTCAGCTCTGACTAGCTTTTTTACAAAGTACTAACCACTTAAACGTAAGTATGTAAGCATGAACTATGCAACATTTGCAACCTGTAGCCTACATAGGCAACCGCCACTGTGTTAAACGTCTGCACACAACAAATAGGCCTATACTCACATACCTGGGACCCACGTCGTTCGAGGGATGAAGAAAGCATTAGTAGAAATAGAAATCAAATAAAAATCAAATATAGCCTGCAACCATTGTCCACATCAAATCCGTGATGAGTTGAAAGTAAATAAATGTCATTTCGGCTCTGTCCAGTGCCTGGGTGCACCCATATAAACTAAATGTTATTTGCTGTCCAGTGCTTGGATGCAAAAACGTAAATGTTTCTCCTTCATTTCAATACTTTATTTTTTTCTTCAGATTTTATCCCTTTTTCACCCAATTTGGTATCCAATTGAACCCAACCTAGCATCCAATTATCCCCTGCCTATTGCGTAGGATCCGCCGCACGACCCCGTGGCCGGCAGCCCCAGAGGAGATCGCCAGGCAGACTAGCTGACTGGCTCCTCGAGCCCAGCACCGTTATTCCGGCACCCCGGGGGCGCTGTTGCGCGACGGATCCTTGTCCGGAAATAGTCCTATACCGCCCTCTGGAGCGGCCGCTCAATATGCCGCTCCCTGTGTGCCTCGGCCATATCCGGGTCTGGCGAGACCGGGATTCGATCCCAGTCCCCGGTGGGCAGCTTGCACTAGTGGCTAGTGCTTAGACCGCTACGCCACCGCGGGGCGACATTTCAATACTTTTTAAGCACTGACATTTCAATACTTTTTAAGCACAGTAAAGTTGGCCATAATAATGAGGAAATGAAACTCCACGAAATGAATAGAAATGAAAAGGATAAACAAAAAGAATAATCACGTCTTCATTTGTGGAAATAGTAGGCTATAAAAATAGAGTAGCCTAGGTCTATAGGCTATAACGTTAATAGGGCTATTGCCGTTATGCATTCTCGACGGAGCACTCCATCACCAGGTCCGCCCCGGTCTTTCAAAGAGACTGGACAAACTTTTCCACTTCTGCAGGCGTTTGGAAGGTGTGGGACCTCTCATCGTGTGTCACCAGGAGTCGCGCTGGAAAGATGACTGTGTTTATTGATGCCCTTGTCTCGAAGCCTCTTCCGCACGTCATCGTAGCTGCGCTGCATGCTGTGCACACCAGCGGAGAGGTCCTGATAAAAACGCACTTGCTCCTTGTTGTAAACGACCTTTCCTTTGGTTCTGGCTGCCTTCAATGCTCGTTCCTTGTCCTTAAAGTTCAAGAACCTCATAATAAATGTCCTTGGACGTGTCGTGTTCGAGTCGTTGTTTGGTGGAGCGCCGATTCTATGAGCCCGTTCAATTACCAAGGCAGCTCGTGGGTCCAACCCCAGAGCCTCCGGTAACCATTTTTCCAAAAATGCGACTGCATCCTGGCCCTCTGCCTTCTCCGGTAAACCCACCACTCTCACGTTGTTTCGACGGCTTCTGCATTCCAAGTCGTCCACTTTGTTGGTAAGGCTTTTGACGGTGCTTTCCAATGCGCTGACTTTGGATATTAGCCCGTTGACGCTGTCTTCTGCATCGGAAATCCGTTGTTCCGCATGTGCTACGCGCCCTGTGCATTCTTCTACCTGTTTCCTTACATCCGCAATGGTTGCTTGCACAACATCAATTTTCTTATAAAGACCGCTTTTCAAGGACAGTATGGCTTTCATGATATCTTGATTGCTACTCCTGTCTGGGTCCAATACCTCGCCATCTCCCTCATCGGGGTCATCCTCCATGTCAGCCATGACAGTGCTCGTTCCTTCACTCTCCGAATGTTTGTCGTCAAGTCGTGGTTTTATCTTTTTTGGCACTTTTTCGTGACATTTTGATTCCCAGTACTCTTACAAACGTGTTGCTTGACTTTATTATGATTAGTATTGTAGGATTAATTACATGCTAGCAGCAGAGCTCAAAAGCCGTGACCTCCTAGTACCACGCCATAACCGGAAGTCTATCTCAGCTGTGCCTATTTTACATACTATTAGATCCGCCTCGGGGGTCAAATGACCACAGTCTTTACAATGGGAAGCTGCTACTTACGCATAAAGACCACTAGTTGGCGCGTCTTGTAAATTAGCCTGCCTCCTACACAGCAAAACTGCAAAAAAGCTTTATACCAGCTTATCCTGATGTGATTTTGAAAATGTAAGGATACTGGGTGGTAGAACGCACATATCTAGGAAAAGTCATGAAAGGAGGGTCCTGAAATTTGATCAATTGCAAAGGTATACTTTTGGTACACTTTTTTACTGACTTGGTCAAATGACCTCAACCATGGCTGTTCTAGTGGCTCTGCGTAACGGGCTCACCTGTGAGGATCCCATGAGCCACCTTCTCGCTCCACTCAGGCAGTGGTTTATCCTCCTCTGCTACTGCTGTCTCTGCCTCAGGAGCAGCGATGGGCACCTTCTGACTCAGGTTAACGGTGTCTGACGCCTCATCTGGGGCCTGACAGACAATATAGTTAGCGAGTGTGAAAATAACAGCCTGCCCTTGAGCTACTGTATGCTTCTGTACAGCGTGTCCAGGTGACTTTTAGCATGCGTGCACTAGGCCTACATAGCGCCTATTGGCAGCACAGTGCTGTTCTAAAATTCATTCATCAACACATTTTTCTTGTCATCAGACAGCCCTTTTCAACCATGTCTTCCAGTGACCCTGTGGTCCTCAGTACAATGCCCTTTTATTCTCCCAAAACAAAGACAATGTCCACGAGACATTCGTAGATGTCCCCTTGCTTAAGAAAAACAGTGAGGCTTTGTTGCTAAAATCATCGCTGTTCCCTACAAGTCACAAATCATCTGTTACTAGGGTTGCAAAGTTCCCGTAAGTTTGGGAAACGCACTGATAATTTCAATATGGAAACTTTGGAAATTATCGGAAAGTTTCCCACATTTATGGGAATTTTGCAACCCTGCAATCTGTTTTGCAATCTGTTACACATGAATTTACTCATCCTATCATGTCTAATAAAGAAATCTGTCCGTGAAAAAAAAGTATTCTGTCAACAACATGATGACATCCATTTAATAAGAATCTAGCTTGATTCAGTTCAGAGGCACAACCTCAAACTTCACAACGGTAGTGATTGACACTGGTCTTGTTCACTTTAAGAGACCCTGAGGCTGTGATCTAGCTACGTAAGAGCATTAACACTCATTAACGCTCCTCACCTGCCTGTTCTAAATCCCTAGACTGCTGAGCTGAGGGCTCTTCAGAGAGGCAGGCCAGCTCAGAAGCAAGCAGACACTGTAGCGCCTGCAGGGGTTGATACACAGACATGGAGAGGGCCCATTGAGGGCCCACTGCTCTAGTGGAGTGCAATGTAGCAGCAAGCAGACATTCTAACACACCATACGCATTGCCAGATGCCCTTGTTTAGACAGGTTTATAAAATAAATCACTGAATAATAGCCTACTCTTCTGATTTAGATCATTATTGTTTCACAAATGTGGGTTCTGGGATTAAACATACGCATTATGGACGCATCAGATTAAATCATTACTGAAGAGAGCACAAAAAAGGAGAGATAAATGAGTGGTATTTTCCAAAATCTCCTCTTTGTAAAATTTGCCTAAATCCCCTTAATCTAATTTGGATCCTGCATGCCACTGGGATCATGCAGGGATATATGAAAACAAATTACAAATAGGCTACTTGGAAATCCCTCTACAGCAATTAACTATAGAGGTGGCCTACTTTTAATTCTCTCCACACAGGGTCCATAATAACTGCACGAGGGCACTTGGCAATATGTGGTGTTACTATGCTTTAGTACCTTTGTAAACCCATCTCTTAATGTCTCAAATACACCTGAAATCTGTTAAAAACACAATCAGGTTAAAGACATGCATTTAAAAGACAATTCCCTCTAAGCATCCCCAGCTAGCAGATGAGCAAGGTTAAAACACAAGAAAGTAATTCTTTGTATGCACAGTTTCAAGAGCCAAACCTGGGGGGTATTCCATCAACGTTGCTAAAGGAAAATCCAGGCTTATTCTGATCAAGTCTCGCGATTGTCCTTTGGCCACGTTGATGGCATACCCCCCTGCATCCACAAGCTGGGGTGGCTGTGGCAGAGGAGGTAGAGCCAGTGTCTAATGATCGCAAGGTAGGCAGATCGGCGGTTCGAACCCTGGCTGGCCACATGTCGAGGTGTCCTTGGGCAAGACACTGAACCCCAAATTGCTCCCAATGAGCGGGCCGGCAACTTGCATGGTAGCTTGCCGCTATTGGTGTGTGAATGTGTGTGTGAATGGGTGAATGAGAGGCCGTTGTAAAGCGCTTTGGAATAAGGCGCTATATAATATAATAAGTCATTCCATTTACAAGCTGCCCAACACAAAACATGATTTGCGTATGAATATGTTATGATGACCCTCAGCAGCCAATCAGCAGCTCACCTGCACCCTGAGATCAGTCATCTGGGAGAGAAGGTCCTGGAAGACCTGCCTCTCTGAGGAGGGCAGTTCTGAGGACAACACCACCCCCACATAGGACCCTGGAGCAGGGGCCATCATGTCAGGGAACATGAACACCCCGGTGTTACACAGGAGGACTGGAGAGTCTGTGGCCATCAGCGGGTACAGCCAGTCACACACCTGAAAGATACGAAGATATGAGATGAAAACATTGGTCGGATTAAGTCAGTAGGGCCATTTGTGACACGTTCTAATGCTTAGGTCCTCATGTCGGGATCTGATGTAATGATCTGACTGTTCTTTCGAAAATGTTTAATACATTTACGTGTTGTACTGGCTGAGGGATTTATTCAATCCAGGGTAAAGATCAAAAAACTTTCCCTGCACTGCCTGCAAACATTAGGCTAGGCCACACATTTAAACAGGAAAATAATGCCTCAGAAACTCTAGCCTACTTGTTTTGATTGCACAGAGCAGGGCTTATGAAACCATAGGGAAAGGCATAGTCTGGCGGCCTGCATGTCATGTTTTAAGGCTCCATAAGTAGCCATGCCATAAACAAACTACAATAACAATAACTGGTGGTTCAGTGACGTTAGTTTCTTTGCTTGCATGATTGAGGGACATTATTGAGGTGAGTTGATTCTGTGCCCTTCTCTGTAACAGGCTGACTGAGGGGCTGTATAATGTCAATACCTCTGTTCAAAGAGTAGTGCTGGTGTAATATTTTGTGGATGTGGCATGAGACAGGCGAAGGCAGGGGTTATCATGACGAGACAAGGGGAAAGCACAGCGCTGTCTCTAATCAGCATCAGGCAAGCCTTGTTTAAAAGGTCAGATTCCTCCTGTCTCGGTCTCTAACTTGCTGTAATCATGTCACGGGTAGGGATGGGACGATTATCGTGTTTATCGTTAATCGCGATAAAAACACCCGCGATAACTTTATCGTGGAGAATTTTAATTAGTTCGTGAGTATCGTCATAATCGTTTATTTTTTATTTTATTTTTATTTTTATTATTATTATTATTTTTAAATGACTGGACTTTTTAAATAGGCACTACATTTTATAAACACTGCTTTGTCTGACTGGTGGTCCCCAGCTGATGACCCAGTTAGGCCCACATAGGTGTTCAGTGAGGTGTCACAGCACACCTGTTCTAAAGGCACTGTTGGAGGTGCGTCAGGCAGCAATGCCCAGCAGGAGTACCATCACCTGTATCATGATTTGATCTGTCTGTTTTTATTGTATGTATTAATGTATGTGACCTATGTGTGTTTTTTGTTGTTGTTGTTAATATTTTTATTGAGTTTCACAGAGACATGTACACAACAGGACATAACAACAACAACTAGTATCCGTGGGGGAGGTTATTGTCCCATTAATAGTAGAAAACTAGTTTTGCACTTTGTTATGCAGTACATTGTCCATAAACAATAACAGAAAATGTTCTTTCTCTTTTTTCTTTTTTTTAAACAAACTAACAAACAAAAAACAAAGACAAACAAAACAAAACAAAAACAAAAAAACAGGGGGGGAGGAGGCCATGTCACATATCAGAAATAAACAGAAAAGAAAATGACAACAAATGCCATAATATATGGGGGGATCACCCCCATCGGAGACAGCATCCATGTCTTACAGTCCTAAACACAGCGGCAGCACAACACCAGCACAGTAAATAATATTGTGACCCATACATTGTAGATCTGTTACACATTAGTCTTGTGTACTTTCTTGAGTGTAATCCACTAAACCTTTCATTACAATGGCAGCCAGTCTGGTACCAATATAATCTAAGAACGGAGACCAAATCTTATAGAATGTCTTTATCTTACACTTATACCTATATGTCAGATATTCCACAGGAATCATATCAAAAATTACCTTGTGCCATCCAGCTATTGTAGGCGGTTTGCAGTCTATCCATTTCAGCAATATATTTTTCCTTGCACAAAAAGTGAGGATACACAGAAGTCTTTTGGAATGCATACTTTTAAGTTGTTTGTCTGGCAACCCAAACAATAGACACATGGGGTCCTTATCCAATGTAACATCTAGAATTAGATTAATTTTATCCACTATACCTTTCCAGTAATCATCTATATATCTACAAGTCCAAACACAATGAACAAAGCTCCCAACCTCGGAAATACACTTTGTACACATTTCCGATTTGTTATGATCCATTTTATGTCTAAGTTGGGGAGTAATCTGCAAACGTTGTAGTAGTCTAAATTGTGTTTCCTTCGTCCCATTACAGATTGAGATGTCGTTTGCCGATTGCCATATTAGTGACCAAGTTGCTGCATCAGTATTAATGTTCAGGTCATTATTCCAGTCTTTGGGCGTAAATGCAGGTTTGCCTTTATCATATTTCGAAAGTGCTCTATACCCAAGCCCCAGAATGCCTCTCGTCTTTCCAGCAGAGACTATCTCCTCCAGCGGAGAGGGTTGGTGACAGAGGCCAGTGTCTTTTTGGCTATTTAAACTTCGTATCTGAAGGTATCTGAAAAACTCATTTCGTGGTAGGTCATATTTCTTACATAATTGGTCAAATGAAAGTAGTATTTCCGTATCATATAAATGTCCGATAGTAACCATCCCTTTGCTGTCCCACCGCTTGAAACCCCTATCCGTGGCACCAGGGGAGAAGTCTATGTTGCCCCAAACTGGCGAGAGGGAGGATGTAATAATCGTATGTTATAAATAAATAGTAATATAATTGAGATTTCTCACATGAGCCGCGCGCGAATATCCTCACAGAAATTTGTCTCGCGCGATTGTTCAGCCTGCATGGGTAACGTAACTGTCAAGTCAGCCTTGTCAGTCAGTCACTAACGTATGCTAGCCTTCTCACCATGGCTGCATCGGCCCCGTGTCCATTGCCTCACCTTTCCAGGGTTGCACGCAGGCTTCTATGCATACCTGCAACTAGTGTTCCTTCAGAGAGAGTGTTTAGTGCCAGTGGGCACATACTCACACCTCTCCGAGCACAGCTAAAGGCAGAAAAAGTGAACATGTTAACATTTTTGCACTTTAACCTATCTTGAAGCTTTCAAGTCTCTAAGCCACAAGGCTAGCACTCAGTTTGATGACAGAAAGTGTCAGTGTTCAAGTTTTGTTTGACAGTATTTTTTTCCTTTATTTATGCAGTGATACCTTATAATTTATCATTACCTTATTTAAGATTTTATTAAAGATTTTTATTTTTGTCAAGATGTTTTTAAAATGATGTTAATGTTATTAACATGATTCAATAAAAATACAACAAAATCTAAGTTAAAGTGATTACAGTGTGTTTTATTGGCTTTTTAAAAGTTTTTTTTATTTTTTTATTTTTTATTCTCGCGATAATATCGTGGATCGCGATTATTTTGCCCACGATAATCGTGACATGACATTTTCTAATCGTCCCACCCCTAGTCACGGGACATGTCACGGTGGCCACTGGGGCTTTCCCGGGATGACATCATTTTTCAGAAATCCTTTGGGATTAAGAGCAGTGAGTCACCATTCTCATGTGAAACGGCCAAGGGGATAGAGATCATTAACTAGCCTCTTATCTCACCGCCCTGAAGACGCATTGTCTGAGAGCAGTTAATGAGCGAAGTAAACAACTTATGAAATGAGATTAAAGGGCACTAAGGATCAAGGGGGGGGATGGTGGGTTACAATGACTGGCCTAGATTTCAGCAACACTGATTTCATCACAACACACTCAAACACACTCAAATGTCAGGCGTACCGCGGAGATGCTGATTAAAAGAGTGGCTTGAAAGCCAAAACAGCAATAGTAGTAGACTTAAGTAGAGATCCTACAATTCCCCCCCCCGCAAAAAAAAAAATCCATCAACACATCATATCCCCCTAATTATCTCACCTGTAGGAATGCCGGAGGTCGGCTGGGCATATTCTCCGACCGCTCGCTGGTGAACTTGACCAAGCGCAGGAACCCCGGGTAAGAGGGGGCGCTGACTTGCCCGTCGGGTGTGACGAAGAATATCTGCACCCCGTTGGGGAGGAAGAGCAGCTCCTCTCCATCCTCGCCCAGGTGTTGAGGCGAGGGAAAGGGAGTCGAGTTGGACGTGTGGCTGTAGAAACCGTCCCCGACTAGCGACAGTTCCCCGGCGTCCGTGCCGTAAGAGATACTTAGGTGACCGTCGGCCGCCTGAGCGGAATACGCGGGCGGCAGCTCACCCGGAACTACGGATTGTCTTGACGACGAGAGAGGCGAGGGCACGCCGCTCGTTGAAGGCGTCCCCCCAACAGCGCCGGCCGGTTGACTGTTAACGGCCGTTAGCAACTTCGACGGGGACTTTTCCGCCTTCTCCATCTTAGCTGGGAGGATATTGGGAGGGAGGTTTTGCGAGGAGGCTGTCCCTGTATTACTACTAACTGCCCCGGTTTCTCTCTTGTAGGTAGGTTCAGGTCCCGGGTCTTGACTGGTCTCTAGAACCGCTAAGCGGGTCGTTATGTTGTTCAAAGTCTCCCCCATCTTCTGCTGCATCTGCCGGGCCGACTCCCAGGAGCTTCCGGAACACTCCTTGCCGTGCGAAGGCACACTGATGGCCCGGAGGAGGTGCTGTCGCCCCTGCCTGTACCGCTCCAGGGCCTGAGCATTGTGTCCCGCCTCATCTTCCGTCAGCCCTTCGTTGATGCACTCGAAGGCCCGGTCGTAGCCATCTTTAATCACCTGGAGTCGGGCTTTGTCAAAGGCATCTTGTTTGGCTTTCTCCATCGCCTATCTAGTAGAAGAAAATATGTATCAAACAATGTGAATGAATCAGGTGAATGAATCAGGTGAATGAATGAGGACATTGTTGATTCTACCCGAAAATGTTGCATTTCCCCAACATCCTTATTAAGATACCACAACAATCAACACAGACATTTACATATGTTACAGAGTGATACACTAGTGTTATGATACAAAGTCTGATGTGGAAACAGGTGAGTTTTGTCGCATCGGCGTGCCCATATAAACCACCAAGGAAAGTAATGATACATAATCTAATAGTATAATAATCTAATAGTATTCACTCTCTGGTTTAGCGGCACACTTATTAATGTATAATATTAATGTATCATTAATGTAATTGTAAAGGAAGATACAGATACAATGGCGACGCAGTCTGACACGTTTAGAAACTAAAGTCCACTTTTACTCGAAGCCGCAGGTGGAAAACTCTTAAGTTAATGTAATTGTAGATGTGGATATTAAGCTGCCTTTATAATGTTCGGGATATTTCGTTGTTGCCTTCAAAACTGCAATACGAAACACAAGCAATCAATTGAAATTATCTCGCCAGCTCAGGCCTGGTCGATGCAATGAAACCTGACCAGCATCAGCTCCCTGCTTGATCCTTACAGTCATTATATTATGATATATTATATTATTATATATGACATAAACTTACCAAGTCAGTAGACAAGACGACAGGCTCCTGTCAAAATGGGGTGATCAAGGTCTGACGTCTTTGCTGGCCAGAGACAAGGCTGTCATGTGATCCAACTATCATGTTTGGTTAAACAAAGAACATGTGGCAATAACGAGATTCCCGAGTTGGCCACCAGGAAGTTATTCCATCAACGTCGCTAAAGGAAAATCCAGGCTTATTTTGGATTGATCTCGCGAGATTTATAAAACACCCAGCCATATTTTGATAAATCTCGCGGGATTTATCAAAAAATAAGCCTGGATTTTCCTTTAGCAACGTTGATGGAATACCCCCCATGTTAAGCAATCTTCTTCTTTTTACAATCGCTTGTTTTGTACGGTAAAGTACGAGGGACATACAGAACGCACGAACCGAAATGGCATTGAACCTCTAACCTCCAAATACCTCTTCAATGGCATAGACGGGAAACAGCGTCGTCCTGTGGTGGTATATATATATATATATATATATATATATATATATATATATATATATATATATATATATATATATATATATATATATATATATATAGTCCCAACGATTGTCGAGAGAATAACATGTGTTTTTCCCCCCTTTGGTGACACTTCTATGTGGTTTGATATGTAAACATTGGAATAGCAGAAATGGTTTCCATGGTTTCCAATGGTTTTCCAATAGTTATAGAACTAAACCTGTCTATAACACCTCTCAGCAGTCATAATAAACCTTGGTCTGTAATGAAGAATAATCCTCATCTTTGGCTCAAAATCGCCATTTGCTTGTACCTCATCTTGTATCTTATATTCAGGAGAACTATGTACCATAAAAAAATTAATATTTTTTCATATTACTGAAATAATGTCTCCGACAATTTATTTTTTATTTAAGGTTAACTAGGTTATCCACTGTAGACTGAAGACCCATCTCTTCAGGCTACACCTTGACTGTCCCACCCAAACAACCCCTCACTCCCCACTACACCCCTGTACAGTTCCTCTACTGTAAATAATAATAATAACAAATAAGGAATCCTTGATCTGTCCTTCTAATGAAGATGATTGATGTACAGGTGATTCACAAAAAATGTGTTCAAGTCGCTTTGGATAAAGGTGTCTGCTAAATGACAAAAATGTAAATGTAAATTTAAGGAATTAAGGCTTAGGGTTAATATACAATCCCCATGTATCTGACCTTGGAAACACTGTCTGAGGAACAGTCTAAGTTACAGGCCTAGCCGCTAGGCCCTAGCGTCTGAGCCATAACTCAGTAACATATCGTTAGCCTCATAGCACAAGTCATATTTTGGCCAAATTGAGATATCTGCCTAACTCTACTCTCCTAACACCAGTGACGGCGCCGCCCCCACCTTCACTTCCTAGTTGCGATTTGTAAAAGCAAAAAAAAAAAAAAAAAATGGTTTATTCACAAAATGCAGCTGATATTCTGTCGGCGCCTATCAGCATTCATTAAAAATCCTCCAATACAATAAACATTTTATCTGTGTGTGTGTAAAATTCACTGTTAAAATACATAGGGGGAGGAGTCGGGTCGCCGATCGAATGCAAGTCTATCGCAGGCCAAATACTTTTCGCTTACACGTGAGCTGTAGCAGCGCTCCAATTGGCTGTCTCTATTTCTCGGCCGGGGCGCAAAAAGTTGCGTCCTGAATATCCGGTTGTAATAGCAGACAATGCATTATGCTGAGGACTTCCGACTTCCGGGCTTCCGGAGTATTTTAAATGAACATTCGTAATGTCTGTCTCTGATGTTCATGGTCAATTAAATCAGCCTATTTTGTGCAACTAATAATGTTCCCGCTAATGGATTAACCGAGCAGCCTCGCACCTAACGTGCAAGCACCTAGCTTCGAACTATTCATAGCAATATGCGCGGGGCAAAAATAATCTATTGCCTCTAAAATCACCACGAACAGAACGGCGGAGGTACGGGTAAACAGGGCTCATGTTGGTGTCCTCAAAGGTAAGAGCTGTTTTTCTTTAACTCAACTGATAGCATTACCTTGCTGTTGTTGTTTACCGAATGCTCCATCTGACTGTCACACTGTGATTGTACTTGTGTAAACAGTTAATGAGTAACGTTAGCCGGTTTTGTGCGTGTCCTCTCATAGGCCTACTTCAGTGGTGTAGTCTAGTTTTTTCTAGCGGGTATACTGTGATTTTTCCCTCCCAGCCTCATATCGTTCATAAACATACATCTGCGCTCCCTGTCTATATATATATATATAACATGACATGTTATAAGGCTGATCTGTGCATGATATTGCTGCATTCTGACATATTTCATGTCGCATCTCCCCCTTTTGATGGTATATGAGCTATAGTCAGTCGCAATGGTCCAAAATTCAAGTGCTTCGTAACACAGACGGGTTGAATTTCATGAATGAAAGTGAAAGTTCTGTCACAAAACGCCGTTACGTATCCTCACACATGTTTAAGTGGGTATTGCGTGGGTAAAGTGAAATTACGTCTTTGTTTTGAGCGCCAGTGCGCGTTTTATGCGCGTGCACGCGAAAAAAAACGTGCACGCGAAAGAGGACCCCCCCCGCCACTAATGTGAAAAATCCTGGAGGAAACACTGCTGTGCCCCACCCAAAATGTTTAGCACCAGCCGCCACTGCCTAACACTGCTGATTCACTGTGCATTATTGCCTTTGACACCAGCCTATCAGAATGCTTGTTACATTCCAAAATCACTATCTGCCCAAGTCATCTCTTTGACATAGGCATTTTTGACACTACATACAAAGATGGCTCGGCTGACCACAAGTGAAGCATGACTTAGGGCAACTATGCTATGCTAGGCTAACGACAGAGAGGGGTCTTGTTCCACCAGCCTGGTTGAGTTCTCAACCCCTGCATATTTTACAGCCAACATCAAATGACCTGAATCTCATATTTTGGAGCTGCACACCCCCGCAAATAAAAACACAATAATAATAATAATAATAATAATAATAATAATAATAATAATAATAATAATACATTAGACTTAATATAGAGATTTTCTAGAAACGCAAAGACGCTTTACAAACTGAAAAGATCGAGTAGTAAAATAAAAGAAACAAAAAAATAAAAATAAAAGAGAGTATAGGGGTCTAATACATTTTTAGATTACTAAATCTAAAGTGTCTTTGTAGGTCAATCTACTCTGTATACTGCAAGTATAGGCCTATCTAGATTTCGGGCGGAGAAGCGGCGAAAACAAGCAACGAAAACAAGGCGGCAAATTGATCAGATCAAGTCCCAGTGATTTATGCCCATTAATCTCAATTATAACCATACTGAAACAGCAGGCACGGATAGTTAAACTGACGATGAGCTCACTCACAGACTGAAACTTTGCCAAAGGGAGAGGAAATTAGTTAGGACACATTGTGAATTCCAAGAAGTCTTTCAGTTCTGAAGAACCCCCATACATTTTCAAGTTACATTATCTGTTCTTCAAAGCAGGCTGGCGAATAAAGACATTTACTCATACCGTTTTTCCCACAAAACCAACGCTATTTGGTACACCCTATCAAACTGACACAGTTATTGTCTCTTGATTGTTAATATGATATGACAGCATACTGGCATTATAAATAGTATTTGTCCAAACACTTTTCATGACCTGTGGTGTGCATAGGAATATTGGTGTTTGGTGTTCCTAGCTTCAGCGGTGTGGTGCTATGAGTTACAAATAGTCTGGTTGTAGTTTCAGTGGAGTGTGAGAGAGAGAGAGGGCGGGTCAGATTATTGAGTGGCATCTGGCTCAGGTGACAGGTCAATATATGTCATGTGATAGGTCACGCTGAAATCCTGTGACATCCCGTCTCATTCAATACACTAGCATTATGGCAAGCTGAAAGAAAGTTACAGTCTAGCTAGAATGTAGTTAGTTAGTGATAGTTATAGTGTAGCATTTATGATAAAAACACAGTTGAATCAGACAACAGGTATTATAAGAGAGTGATTGTGTTGTTGTTTTGTTTTGCTGTATAATTTACTTAAGATTTTGGGCGCTAGCTAGCCGGAGCGGGATTAGGCCTGGGCCCAAATCCAAATCGACCCCTTGCCCCTCTCAGATCAACAGGAGTGCCGAGGGGTACGGGAAGGGGGTTTGGGATAGATTTGGAATTCGGAAATTGACGTATACTCGCTATACACACTGGGTGTTGGATACTGTGGTGGGGAATGCCTGAAAATTTGTAATTTTAAAAATCTATTTAAACAATGATTTGTTGTTGTTCAAAGTAATAGCCTTTTTGTATTTTAATCATTCATACAAGTGTAAGCAATCGAGAAAAACTGTAATTGGAAAATACTTGTTCCCCTTCTTACACCTTTTCAGCTATACCTGTACCTATACCTATACCTGATACCTGTTTAACTTTGTAACTATCCAGCTCTCTGACTCTCATCCAGGTTAACATGGTGGAATTGCTGATTTAGGCCAACATTTTGAGAGCCCCATTGTTACTGAAACTGCCATGGAACTTTAGAACAAAACAAAAAAGCAGAACTTACAAAACCGTTCACTCTCTTGGCAGCCAGTTTTTTTCAACTTTATTGTCATTGACAGAGTAAAAGTACTAAGACAATGAAAAGCAGTTTGGCATCTAAGCAGCAAATAGTGCATAGTACAAAAGCCATGCATGTATGGACAGTATGAATGTATGGACAGTATACGGTATTACAGTGAGTATAACTGAATATAAAGTCAGTATAGTCAGTGCAATGAATATGAATATAAAAAGTTTTTAATATTATATTTCAATATATTATGTGCATGAATATCTATATGATATGTACAGTAAAGATATACACTATATGGACAAAAGTATCGGGACACCCGAACATCACACCCAGGGACAGATTTAGGAATGTAGGAGATCCGGGGCTTAGCCCAGATGGGTAATGAGAGTCTATGGAAAGCATGCAAGCCTACACTGTAGAAGTGTCCACACCTCTGACCTGTCTTACAGAATGACGAGGTGGGAGGTTCTGAGAGAAGAGACCTTGGTGTGAGTCACCAGCACTTCAGGTATCTGTCATTGTCATTGCATAAGCAATTCTATTTTATGAACATAGTAGTATTTCATAAAAATGGCGTGTTGATAACAGTGGGCAATCATTTTAAACGTCCTGTCTTGTATTTTTATTACAGCTTTGATGCCCAGCGAGTAAGAGTTCATCTGCCTCGGGTATTTATAGCCTGTCTGTGAACTCTGTCCTCTTTTCTCCCAAACATGCTCCATACCACAGTCTTGACCCTGCATTCCTTTACAACAACTATAAAATCTCTCTGAGTGTGTGTGTGTGTGTGTGTGTGTGTGTGTGTGTGTGTGTGTGTGTGTGTGTGTGTATTGGTATTTGAGGGGAGGGTGAGCATGTTAAGATAGTATTACCATGGTGACCTAGCTGGTACCAAATCCATTGTCTATACTAATGCACTAAACCACAGAGTCTCTCCAGCCCTTTACATGAGTTTCCCCCTCCTGTATGTTCCCATGGATACTAGGGCTAGCTGGCCAGAACAGCATTAGCTTCATGCTCATATTTAAAACACATGCTTGGCTATTGATCACTATGGTATGCTGATGGTCTTTGATGGTCGGTGAAGGCATGATAAGTAAATCATAATATAATAATAATAATAATAATAATAATAATAATAATACATTTTATTTGTATGGCGCCTTTCAAAACCACTGGGGAGCAGTCTAACAAGTTTTCATTTCATTTAATTTCAAACCGTTATTTATTCTTGAAAGGACAGTTGAGGTCACCCACAGTTCCAATATTGTCGAGACGTACAGATTATTCAACAAAGTTATTCAACAGTTAACAATAAACATCGATAAATCAAGGAGCAGTTTACACGGTAATTCATATAAAATATAAAGTACAGAATAGTGGAGGAAAAACATTAAAACAACTACAAGAATCGTCTGACCTTCTGACCGTCTGACGTCTGCTTGCCAACAAGTGTTTCTCCACCAAGTACTAAGTCATGTTTTGCTAGGGGATCAAATACTTATTTTCCTTGATCAAATGCAAACCAATTTATGACTTTAATATAATGTGTTTTTCTGGATTTTCTTTTTGATGTATGGGGATGCACGGTTCTCTCCCCAGTTTCCTCTGACATCAGTTGTTCTCTTGGTTGTGTCATTTCCCTTGAATGTGTTCCTTGTTTCCTTCAGACATCTCTCAGTAATTGCAACCAGGATGATATAGCTGTTGGAATACCACATCAATAATGTCATATCTGTCAGTATGTAGCTTGTAATATTGACTATAGCATATGCATAGATAACCACACGCATTGGGTTCCGCTACCATATCTATCATAGTGTCATATCTCAAAACTAGAAATTATGTCAGCTAATGACCTAATGTATTATAAGAGAATACAATTGTTTTAATCAAGACCAGAATATGTTATGTTCCAAATAGTTCTGTGTTCATTCTTGTCTATATATATATATATATATATATATATATATATATATATATATATATATATATATATATATATATATATAGCTGGCTTTCTCTGTGTACCACATGTACAAAAAAATAAGAGATTTGGTGAGGCTGCATTCTCATTTTATGCACCCAAATTGTGGAATGCACTGCCAGTTTACATTAGGGATGCAACCTCAGCAAATCTTTTCAAGTCAAGACAAAACAAATATCTTTTTAATAATGACTAAATAATTAAATTATGATTATATAATGATTGGAGCACTTTGAATTGCAACGTTTGCAGGAAAAGTGCTATACAAATAAACTATTATTATTATTATTATTATTATTATTATTATTATTATTATTATTATCATCCAATCTGTTCAACTTCATCCATCGGCTTGTCCATGAGGTCAACCTCCAACCCACCACCAGGTGGGGTACACGACATACTGTTACAACGTTTTTTGGCACCAGCATAACATTGCTTCAAAGTTTGTTGTGAAAGGTTTGGTTTTTGGTGGCCACAGATACTTAGCTGGAGGGCTATCAAGTCTCAAACACATCCATCTGGTCTCTGTTTGTCTGCTTCTAAATCTGGAACAAAGCTTCTCTCTGTAAAAAATGACTTACAGCTCCTACTGGTTGGTTTACAAAGGTGACCTATACCTGTCTGTCTGTACCAGAGAAGCTGTCTGTGTCATATGTTTATCAGATAGAACGGCCACACACGTGTGTTTTTCATGGCATAGGTACAATCAATGTGTGATCACATCTGTAAAGTGAACATAATAATCTAAATCTGAATACAATCCCAAGTTTTCTGCTGTTGATTTTGAATACTATAGAATAGAGCAATGGACACAAGATAATCGGTAGTGGGAGCAAATGATAAGTATCAGAAATGATTGTGCCTTCATTATAATTGAATACTTACTAGACATATAATCCTACAACAATATATTTTTCACAAAAATGTTTACATTAGGGATGCAACCTCAGCAAATATGTTCAAGTCAAGACTAAAAACCCATCTTTTTAATATTGCCTTTAAATGACTAAATCATTAAATGATGATTATATAATGATTAAAGCACTTTGAGCTGCAACGTTTGCAGGAAAAGTGCTATACAAATAAAAGTTATAGTTATCATTATTATGTGACAAGACAGCTCACAGCATTGGTGCTTTTAACGTGGTCTTAGAGAGAGGTTCCTTTCCTGGTGATTTAGGGGTGAGTCTGATCTCCCGCAGTCCTCCCAGCGTGGTGAGAGTGACTAGTGGTATATAAACTCTGTCTCTAGGAGCCTGCTCACATTTCTCTGTGTTTGGAGGCCTGTGAGGAACTAAGGATGAAGCTCCTGTTTGCGGCTGCCTTTGCCCTGGTCGTGCTGTCTGTCTTAGACAGGGCTGACTCCTCCGCGTATGACAAGATAGTGACCCACAGTCGCATCAGGGCCAGAAAGGAGGGGTAAGGAACATTATTATTTGTATTATTATTAGGAGTATTCTTTATTAATTATTATTAGTACTACCATTTATGAATGCTGTGCTTGAATTGAACAGGAAAGTGAAACACTTTTTAAAATGAGAATTTTAAGTCAAATTCAAATAATTATGACGTCACGTTGGTACATGGAAGTTAAATCTGAATTGAATATTTTTTTGCTGAATTCATTTTCCAACTATATTGCATCCCGTATCAGATTTGTTCTTGTGAATTGAAATTCAAATGATTTCCATATTGTCAAGGTTAAATTCTAAGCATAAAAAGTTAAAATTGCAAGCAGAAATACTTTCGCCCATCTTAACGTCATTTCATGCTTTGTCTCCTCTCTGTCCCTGGGTACACATCAGACCCAATGTCTGTGCTCTCCAGCAGGTCATGGGGACCAAGAAGAAGTACTTCAGCACTTGTCGTAATTGGTACCAAGGGGCCATCTGTGGAAAGAAAGCGTATGTGTAACTTTATGGCTCCTTCGTTCGAAAAAAGGGACATGACACTCTTCAACTTTAACAAGCAAGCTGTACTGTAGGTTAAAAGGCCCAAGACACAATGACCTATAGATCCACAACAGCGTGGATGGAAAACATACATCTCCTAACTTGGAGATCAGTTTAAACAGTGTATGGATGTTTTACAAGTACAGTATGGATTTCTTATGATATCGTTTTTTAGCTATGGTCTGTTGCATGTATAGTTTAGATCACATCCACTGATTAGTACAAGGCACAAGTCTTCTTCGCCTTCTTTATTCATTGAGCCATTATATTTCTTGAGAAAAAAAGTGCTGACCTGTGCAAAAAAACACCGTACAACTCAGATTACTCTACATACATTCTGATTTTAGTTTATGTAACAGTGTGAAGTTTCACACCATGCAATCTCTAGATGCAGTATTTTAAACTCCCATTGGATGTCCCATCCTGTCTATAAGAAATATTATTATTCATATTATTATTCATATTATTATATAACTTTTCTTTCTTCTTGGGACTGTCTTGCTCAAGAACAATGGTATCCATTCTGTTGCTAGTTCTAGAGATGTATATACTCTTCCCTGTTCATCCAGTGTAAACAGAACAGGAAAAACACTAAACAAAGAAAACCAGAGAGTAGTAGACAGGATACTGTAGTAGTAGGTAATAGATAATTCGTTTTTATTAAAATCCAGATTATTCTATAAAGCCTCCACTCTTGCATGGAACATACTGGAAAAGCCCACTTCATTACAACATAATACGGTCATGGCTGTTATGATTTGGTAGCGTGGTCATTCTTGGATGCCACAGGGGTGAACCGCTGGTTCTCCGCCAGGAGGTTTCAGGCATATTTACGGGCGGAAAAGTGGAAACCAGTTCAGCACATAGAGGCTGCCCACATAGTAGACAGAGCGATTCAGACACCGAATAACCTCAGAGGATCTGTCTCTCATTGTTCCAGTTACTCTCAGCGCCTTCTTGCTGAAGCATGGAGCCAAGCCATGTAGCCTATGGCAATGGAGCTGTGGAAAATATTGTGCTGCTCTTAGAGAACTGCACTGTGTGTCTCGATAATGATAGGGTCCTTGATTACTGTTAAATGTATTTTTTTCATTGGAAAGAACAGGATTCTCTCCATTTGACATTGACATATGCAGTTCCCTCCATAATTATTGGTGAAGTGAAGCATTTTCTTCTTTGTTTTGCTCTACACTGCAAATGTTTTTGGATTAGTTGGTTAGTAAAGTATTAGTTCAGTATTCTCCAGTTTTATTTGAACGTACATAAAGTCCATTCATCATATTGGTTTCACCATTTAGAAATGACAACTCTTTTATACATTGTGCCCTTATTTCAGGATATGAAATGTATTGGGACTGATTCATAATATGTCCAAATTAAGCACTCATATTTAGTGTTTCGTCAACAATTCTTTATATGCAATAGCTGCCCGAAATCTGCGACCTATTGACCAGATGCTTGCTAGCCCTGTACTGTAACCATGGTGATGCTTCGCTAGCCCTGTACTGTAACCATGGTGATGCTTCGCTAGTCCTTTACTGTAACCATGGTGATGCTTTGCTAGCCCTGTGCTGCAGCCATCTTCAGTTGTTGTCTGTTTTGACATCTTTTTGCCTTAAGTCTCCTCAGCAAACTAAATGCATGTTTAATTGGAACACACTCTTTAATCAACTAACACAGATTGTTTTGTGAGCCTACTAACAATGTAAAGTAGTGTTATAGTTAACTAGGTAGCAGTGGAATCCATTGCGTTGCAGTATTTTGGCTTGACTAGCGAGTTTGTGTGAAACGTAGTTCTGTGTAAAAAAAAAAAAAGTCTGAACATTTTGATTGGTTGCCGACTTGCGGCCCAAACGACCAGACTGTGTCACATATGTTTGGGTCATTGTCTTTCTGTGTGCTGAAGCCCCATGCATTTAGTTTGGAGGGATTTGCTTGTACTCCAGCAGACAAGACTGTTTTCTCAATTATCAGGAACAGGACCCTTGGGTCCTCTTCTTCTCTGTCTTCCATTCGCTTCTTCCCCCAAAAAACGTTGGATGAGAATGTGTATGTGGGAGGAGCTTAGATCTGCACCTCCGGTGTGTTTTCAGTAGGACACGAGTGGTGAGAGTCATGAAGTCATGTTCCTAAAACATTAGAGAAGGCTAAGATGTTTCTGTACACAATGACTACACAATGGCACATCATAACATTAAGTCTTCGTGGTCCACAATAACTTTTTTCTTGAACTCTTCAAGCTTTTTTTTGTGTATTTTATAGCAAACTCTAACCTGACCGGTCCTTTTTTGGACCTTTTAGTAGTTGGTTGCTGGTGACCTATTCTGTGGATTGTAGTCTCTGACTGACACATTCACAAACACACAGTCTAGAATCAAGAACACACATTGAGAGCTCTCCTATGCCTGAACAAATGGTGTGACAAAACACACCTGACTAAACCATAAACACCTGTCAGACAATTGTCCTAATACTCTCCATGAAATAGGGACTATGTATAAATAGTGTTGTCGTTTCTAAATCGGGAAAGAAGATGTACACAAATACCCTTGCATAAAAGCTGATGAAAATCCATACATGAACCTCATAGTACAGTACGTGTTTGATTTAAACTCCCAAACCATCGGGATATAAAGCCAAACGAAGAAAGAGTGCTTGACAGTCCCAATAATTACAGACGACACTGTATGTTTGGCTGGGTTACACGTTATCCTCAGTAAGACCCTTGTGGATGCTGAGCAAACAGAAGTTTCCAGCAACATGGCAAAAAAAGGAGTCTGGGTTTCCTCCGTGCGTGGGAGAGAGCTATGTGGGGAGAGGGTGGCAGCCAGCCATGACCTGGAAACCTCCACTCAGAGAGCAGGCTTTCGATAGCGAGTCTGTTCCCATCTGCGTTGTGTCTGCCCCCTCTGATGCATGAGCTGTGGATGATGAGCTTTGAACACCCAGAACACTCAGATGATCTAGAAACACTTCAGATGAACTAGAAAAGAAGTTCCAGAAGGAATGTTGTCACATTTAGTTTTTTTTTAAAGATGGTTTTAAACAATAGATATAGATTTGCTGAGTAATTGAAAGAAAGTGAGATAGTACGATGGAACAATGGATAAAAGATGGTCAGAAGGTAGCATACTGTATAAACAAATAGATAGATAGATAGATAGATAGATAGATAGATAGAAGGTTAATATTTTAAAATGTTTAACAGAGAGCTTTCATCAGGGTTGATGATTTTGTACATTTTACAGTTGGATTGGTGTGAATAGCTTGAAAGGTGTAAGAGCAGTGGTGGTTAATATTTTGTTTTCCATTGACCTCCATGATAAAATGTGCACTTTCACACCCTCAGCAAAATGTTGATTTGTCCTACAGTATATGTTAACAATTCATTGTGCTTAAGAAATTAAATACTCCCTTGGGCAGATCACTAACATGCTGTAAGCCTTTTGCACAAGGCCATAATAAGGCATTTAAGGTCTTGCTGTTTCACTACCTGTGAATGCCTCTGAAATACCCTGAAGCAGCAGAAATGAATGCATACTTGTTCACGTTTAATGAGTCATTCTCTAGCTCAAGTGTCCATCTATGGATGTTTCTCTCCATAAAAACAACAGTGGTTGAAGGTCTCTTCTATAATTAACTCTCTCTCTAAACTCACGCCAACTTGAAGCCCCTGTGGTATTGTCACGTCCAACGGCTACGTGTGAGCATATTACTGTGAGGGGTTTTATTGTTGAATACTGTTTATCTGACGATTGCCAGGGGCTGAAATGTAGATGAGATGCGAGGCCCCCCTAAATGTTCTAAGTGTATAAATCAGGTCTTCGGTGTAGCCTACTGTAACTCGCTATATGTAACCCATACGTGCTCAGACTTGCTCAGTAAAGTGTTCTTCGGCAGCTGTACATTGGGTTTCCCCCTTGTTTTCGTTCCGAGACTGATTTATGCTTATTCTGTCCAGCCATTATCTTCCTTATGAGTTATGGAAGGTGACCTAATACATGTCTACTAGCTAACCAAGTCTAAAAATAGAGAAAATATCAGGCTACATGTCCAAAAAGTAACCAATTCTTGTAACCAAAAACATTAGGCTATTTTGTAGGTTTACCTTAGGCGATCTCCAGTAGTACGTTTTGATATTTCTATAGCTGCATTAATCGTGTTTTTCCATACAGCTTTTTCTCTCCAACTCTTTGTGGTACACATGGGGTTGAATGGTTTCACATCATCATACCCATCATAAAGATTTCCCGACCCAAATGCCAGAACATTTCAATACCAGAAACATAACGTTTTAGAGGTTAACCAAACCTACATCGTGGTCTAAGCTAATTGTTTAGCTTCAAAGACAAGGTTATTAGTAGTTTATTTCCCCTACTGTAATGGCAACATAATCCTGGAGGCAGCATTTCCATTGGGGTTTTTGGCCCGCACCATTGGACCACATGGTCTGCTTGGGCTTGGGTAATGAAAGAGATAATGAGTACCATATGGAAACATGGGACCGTTAATGTCAATTCACCATTTTTATTCAGTTAAAAGTTAATGTCTCCATAATCATGTAGCCTACTAATGCACTGTTTGTTGTAATGGGATGTTCATTAACACTTTGAATCGATCGCATTTAACACTAGAACAGACTTTTTTTTAAATATATCTTTGCACTCGATCAAATTTCAGGACTCTCCTTTCATAACCTTTCCTAGATATGTGCGTTCTACCACCCAGTATCCTTACATTTTCAAAATCACATCAGGATAAGCTAGTATGAAGCTATTTTGCAGTTTTTCTGTGTAGGAGGCAGGCTAATTTACAAGCCGGCCAACTAGTGGTCTTTGTGTGTAAGTAGCAGCTTCCCATTGTAATGACTATGGTCATTTGATCCCAGAGGCAGCTCTTATAGTAGGTACAATAGACACGGCTGTTCTAGTGTTAATATCTCTCTGTTTTGCCCCTCAGGACTGTGCTGTATGAGTGCTGCCCAGGGTACATGAAGCTGGACGGGATGCGAGGTTGCCCTGCAGGTATGTACTGCTTCTGTCCTGTAAGTCATAGTGTACTACACAGCATATTTTGTTAATCCAAATCAAACCTACTACTCACAACACAGACCTAAACTATCCAAACTACTTTGACGTCACAACATATGTGACACATTCTAATGCTTTGGTCCTCATGTCGGGATCCGATGTAATGATCAGACTTTTTCTTTCCACGTTGTTGAAAATGACACGTCGCTAGTCAACTAACACAGCTTGTTTTGTGAGCCTGCCAACAATGTAAAGTAGTGTTCTAGTTAACTAGGCAGCAGTGGGGATTACTCACCCAATCCATTGCGTTGTTGCAGTATTTTGGCTTGACTAGCAAGTTTGTGTTGTGATTCTCAACAACGTTGAAACGTAGTTCTGTGTTTCAAAAGAAAAGTCTGAACATTTTGATTGGTTGCCGACATGCGGACCAAATGATCAAACTGTGTCACATATTGCGCATGGAATTATGTATTTTGATGTGTGAGATGAAGAGGTAGGTTATGAATGTAAACGTTATGGTACCTTTGCGTACCTTTTCTCCTCAGTGGCTCCTATTGACCATGTGTACGGTACGCTGGGGCCGGTGAAGGCCTCCTCCACCCAGGACTACTCTGACATCTCCAAGCTGAGAGAGGAGATCGAGGGGTCTGGATCTTACACCTTTTTCGCCCCCAGTAATGATGCTTGGGATCTTTTAGATGAGGTGAGTTGCCACTAAAAGAACACTAGGATAGTCATTTCTTTCTGCTGGAGAATAAAATGCTTATTGTATATATATATATATATATATATATATATATATATATATATATATATGGGTGTATTGGTGGTCTAGTGGATAGTGAGTTGGACTGGTAAACACCACCACTAGTGTGCCCTTGAGTAAGCCCTCAGTTACTCCACGGGGAATGTCCCTGTAATCTGTAATTGTACATTTCTTTGGATTAAAAGTGTCTGCTAAATGGCCATTTATACACCTTGTGTATGTACAAATGGCAAATTCTAATTAATATATGTTATATCTAACAGACAGTGAGGAGTGCATTGGTCAGCAACGTGAACATTGAGCTCTACAACGCCCTCCACTACCACATGGCTAACAAGCGTTACCTAACTAAAGACCTGAAGAACGGCATGACCATCACCTCCATGTACAACGACCTGGGCCTGTACATCAACCACTACAACAACGGGGTAAGTCTCTTATCTTTTTGTTCCATTAACACTAGAACAGCAGTGCCTATTTTACCTACTATTAGAACTGCCTCAGGGGTCAAATGACCATAGTCTTTACAACGGAAAGCTGCTGTTTGCACACAAACACCACTAGTTGGCGCGTCTTGTAAATTAGCCTGATTCCCACACTGGAAAAAAACTACAAAATAGTGTTATACTAGCTTATCCTGATGTGATTTTGAAAATGTAAGGATACTGGGTGGTAGAACGTACATATCTGGGAAAAGTCATGAAAGGAGTGTCCTGAAATTTGATCGAGTGCAAAGAGATAACTCACTTTTTTTACTCACTTGGTCAAATGACCCTACCCATGGCTGTTCTAGTGTTAAGGTTGTTAGCGTCTTAGCATCTTAAAGGTACAGTACAGTGATTTCCAGTGCCATGATGGAACTCGTAGGAACGATGAGGGTTGTGTTGTGTGCAGGTGGTCACTGTGAACTGCGCCAGGATCATTCATGGCAACCAGGTGGCCACCAACGGTGTGGTGCACGTCATCGACCGTGTCATCACCGCGGTGGGGAACACCATCCAAGATGTCATTGATGTTGACGATGACCTCACGTCTCTGAGTGTAAGTGGAACATTTGTGACACGTTCTAATGCTTTGTGACACGTTCTAATGTTTTGGTCCTCATGTCGGGATCCGATGTAATGATCAGACTTTTCTTTCGAAAAATGTGAATACATTTCCACGTCGTTGAAAATCAACGACACATCGCTAGTCGACTAACGCGGCTTGTTTTGCGAGCCTGCTAACAAAGTAGTGTTATAGTTAACTACATTAGTGGGGATTACTCACCCAACCCATTTCGTTGCAGTATTTTGGCTTGGTTTGTGTTGTGATTCTCCACAAAGTTGAAACGCAGTTCCGTGTTTCAAAAGAAAAGTCCGAAAACATTTAGATCGGTTGCCGATATGAGGAGCCAAAAAGCATTAGAACATGCCACATATTTAAAAAAGTCAATAGACTCTATTCTATTCTACGCATTTTTACAAAACAGCTCGAGTTCTATGCCTAAACAACTTTCTTTTCAGGCTGTGGCTCTCGCGTCGGGCATGCTGGACAAGCTGGGTGAGCCAGGACAGTACACCCTGTTCGCCCCAACCAACGAGGCCTTCGAGAAGCTGGACAAGGACGTTCTGGAAAGACTTATGGGCGACAAGGGT
This sequence comes from Nansenia antarctica, assembly GCF_963989245.1. Taxonomy (NCBI): domain Eukaryota; kingdom Metazoa; phylum Chordata; class Actinopteri; order Argentiniformes; family Microstomatidae; genus Nansenia; species Nansenia antarctica. Next base: position 83,232,759 of record NC_137674.1, read on the forward strand.
GTCCTGAAAGGTGAACCATAGGCTAGTCTCAGAACTCATCTGGAATCACCTCTATCACCTCTCTGGAATGCCTATTACAAACACAGACATGAGACACTTTAAACAGCTGAGGGGGGGAAACAGTCAGACGTTATATTGATAACAGGTGATCTCCAAACTGAGTCATGTGTGTAATGAGATGAAGTGTAGGAAAAGTATCTCCTGGTTGGCATGTTTGATGGACCCAGACATCACAAAGACCTTTTTTTTCCCTTGTGTAAGCATTTTTTCCTATTCAAAACAGATGGATTTGGAGCGATTATTAGACAGTATGTTGTCAAATTCACCACAGTTGTGAAAGCACGTATTAAAAAAAATAAAAAAGCTCCACTTTCAGATGTTTGGACTTTCATGAATAGTGAAAAAATGAAACGGAAACTTTTAAAGATATTCTTTTGATTATTTGACGCGTTTAACGATCTAAAACTTTTACTGTCACTTTGAAAATTCATGTCTGGGTGGCACGGAGTCTTCTTTCCACTCAGCAACACTTCAGGAAAAAACGTCCCTTTCATTTTTAAATACAACTCGGAAACACACCCGGTGCCCTAGGTAGACGCAACAAAATGTGTGCCATCTGAATAATCGGTAGCGTAATAACAGCACTTGAACATTAACATTATTTCAAATAGTGCCAAAAGCCCGAGAGGCAGGAGGAAGCAGCTGCCTTACTGAGGAGAGCAGGGTGAATTGGCAGCCACACAAATCCATAACCTTTTTATTACTCACAAGCCTGCCCTAAACTGTGAGAACAGACCACTTCACACAAAGGCAAAATATCGCAGTGAAGCAGCCATTAGTCTCCTTTCACAGGGACCCCAGGGATCCAAAGGACCTCCAGGTTACTTATGTCATACGCTGTACTGTAGCGCCGGTGGTGATGTCATCCCACGCACGGCTCTTTCATTTTTAGCAGGCGTCTGGCGCGCTCTAACGTCGCAATTTAAAAAAACGTATCGAATTCATCCGAATCTAATCCGTAATAGGTGCCCGTTAGATGTGCCCCCTTACTGTACATTCCAACGAGGTGGCAGGACTTCTGAGCAGCGTACGCCAATGAAACCAATGAAACCAATATCCTCACAGCCCTTTAAAACTTTAAAAACCCATTTACTTTGCTTCTCTTCCAGCCCTGATGAATTTCCACCTCCTGAACTCTGTCCAGTGCTCTGAGGCCATCATGGCCGGCACCTCCTACGAGACCCTGGAGGGGAACAACATCGAGATCGGCTGCGACGGGGACAGCCTCACCGTGAACGGCATCAAGATGGTGCTGAAGAAGGACATCGTCACCACCAACGGGGTCATCCACCTCATCGACCAGGTGCTCATGCCCGACTCAGGTTAGTCCCACGAAAGTATCTCATACAATGTTAGAACATAATAATAATAATAATGTCTTGGTTTTATATAGCGCCTTTCAGTGGCGGCTGGTGCTAACATTTTTGGGTGGGGCACAGCAGTGTGGCGGGGGGGTCCTCTTCCGCGCGCGCAGCGCATAAAACACGCACTGGCGCTCAAAACAAAGACGTAATTTCACTTTACCCACGCAATACCCACTTAAACATGTGTGAGGATACGTAACGGTGTTTTGTGACAGAACTTTCACTTTCATTCATGAAATTCACTGTGTCTGTGTTACTGTTTACACAAGTACAATCACAGTGTGACAGTCAGATGGAGCATTCGGTAAACAACAACAGCAAGGTAATGCATCAGCTGAGTTAAAGAAAACCAACTCTTACCTTTGATGACAGAACATGAGCCGTGTTTACCCGTACCTCCGCCGTTCTGTTCGTGGTGATTTTAGAGGCAATAGATTATTTTTGCCCCGCGCATATTGCTATGAATAGTTCGAAGATAGGTGCTTGCACGTTAGGTGCGAGGCTGCTTGGTTAACCCATTAGCGGGAACATTATTAGTTGCACAAAATAGGCTGATTTAATTGACCATGAACATCAGAGACAGACATTACGAATGTTCATTTAAAATACTCCGGAAGCCCGAAGTCCGGAAAACCGGAAGTCGGAAGTCCTCAGCATAATGCATTGTCTGCAATACAACCGGAGATTCAGGACGCACATTTTTGCGCCCTGGCCAAGAAATAGAGACAGCCAATTGGAGCGCTGCTACAGCTCACGTGTAAGCGAAAAGTATTCGTCCTGGCATAGACTTGCATTGACCGGCGCCCCGCGTTCTCCCCCTATGTATTTTAACAGTGAGTTTTACACACACACACACACACACACAGATAAAAATGTTTATTGTATTGGAGGATTTTTAATGAATGCTGATAGGCGCCGACAGAATATCAGCCGCATTTTGTGAATAAACAATGTTTATTTAAAAAAAAAACTTTTACAAATCGCAACTAGGAAGTGAAGGTGGCGGCGCCCCAGCGCCCTCTATCGGCCAGCCGCCACTGGCGCCTTTCACAAACCCAAGGACGCTGTACAGATTTTAAAGTCAGACAGAAAAAACAGAGACAGCGACAGAGACAAAATTAAACTATTAAACTAAACTCTATCATCTCATTCAAAACCCACCTCAAAACCCACCTCAAAACTGTTTACGCAGGCGTATCCCTGTTGATTTGCTTTTCCCGTGCTGCTCTGCTGCTGGCTATGTTTTATACTGTATGTTTCTATGTATTTTGTGTTTTGAATTTTGTGGCTGTTTTTAGATTTGTTGTTGTACGGCGACCTTGAGTGCCATGAAAGGCGCCATATAAATAAAATGTATTATTATTATTATTATTATTAGAGGCCAAAGGCCTTGGTGAACAGATGGGGGTTTTTGAAGGCTGATTTGAAGGTGTCCAGGGTAGGGGCGTTGCGGATCACTGTGGGGAGAGAGTTCGGGTAGGTGCTGCCACACTGAAGGCTCTGTCCCCGAAGGTCCGTAGTTGGTGCGGGGAGGGGAGCAGACCCATGTCTGAGGTGAGGACAGCAGGTTCCGGGAGGGGGTATGTTTGGCAGAGAAGGTCAGTTAGGTACTGGGGTACATGTTCAACAGTAGCAAACATTGTAATATCATAGAATCATAGGATTTTGGGAAAATCATCATTTCCTCTGTCTCTTCTCAGTCTCTCAGAGAATTGAATTCAACATCCTCCTAATTACATACAAATCACAAAATGGTCTTGGACCAAAATCCCACCATATTCCTGCAAGGTCCCTAAGGTCAGCTGAGACAAATCAGCTAATCATTCCAAGAGTGAAAACAAAACACGGTGCAGCAGCTTTCAGTTACGATGCTGCATGCTCCTGGAACAAACTCCCAGAAGAAATCAAACAGGCCCAAACCCTAAAAATATTTAAATCTAAGCTAAAAACCTTCATGTTTTGCAGCTGTTATGATTGAACACTTCTATCAATGTCTTTTATCCATTAACTATTGTCTCATTAAATGTTTGATCTATTTACTTCTTAGATTTGCTTCTATCATTGTCGTTTTTATTTTCTTACTATGCTCCTCTTCCTCTCTAAATAATGTATGTAAAGCACTTTGAATGGCCTCTGTTGTATGAAATGTGCTGTACAAATAAACCTGCCTCGCCTTGCCTTCTAAGCTAAGCAGGTTATGGAGCTGGTCGGTTCCTCTCAGTCCACCTTCGGCGACATGGTGTCTGAGCTGGGCCTGGCTGCTTCCATGAGATCAGAGGCAGAGTACACTCTCCTGGCACCTCTCAACGCAGCATTCACTGGTGAGTCACACATATCTCCCCTCCCTGAACATCCATCACTCTCTCCCCTCAAACAGGTGGGGGAAATACACTACACGCTACACTCAGCTTTGTCCTGGGAAGCTTGGGCCTGGGAAATAGTCTGATATTCTTCTTGCTGACTCACAAGTGAGCTATAACCTGTACATATAAGGCCAGGGCTCCCAAGGGATGAGGGTTGGGATGTCACGTTGCTAAAACTTGCCTGCATTGTAAACCCCTAAGAATAGAGCATTACCAGTATCCAGGGAACATTCTAGACCTCACAAGGAGCCAAGCTGTCTATGAGATGTCTCATACCTAGAATTTAGAATTTGCCATTTAGCAGACGCTTTTGATCCAAAGCGACTTACTCAAGGGCACACTAGCGGTGGTGTTTCAGGTGGAATTTGAACTCACAACCTTCCAATCACCGGTCCAACTCACTATCCACTAGACCAAGACCACCACTACCCCACCATACCTTAATCCAGAATTTGTAACACATGTGACTAGATGAAGCGGAATACATAATAATCATACAAGATATACTGGCCCTTAAAATGATAGGGGGGGATAATGCTCCAGATAATGCTCCAGGCTGCCTGGTGTGGGGGGTACATGTACATGTTTCTCTTCGACCCTAAAACATGATTTGTCCATGGTCCACATACAGCACTGAACAGTATGGTTATCTCACAATGCTCAGCCACAATTAGACCTTCCTCCAAGTATAGTTGAGCCTTTTCTGACAGGAAGTCATTTTTTAATCCTAGCAGGAAATCAGTATGCAAGGCATTATGATCCCTTGGGAGTTATGTTATGTTGAGGAATACATTGTGCCATGATCAATCTGTCCACAGCAGGGTGCGTAATGAGTCGTTGATTTACTAAGAAATAAGGTTGATTATTCACTGACTTCATTATAACTTAATGACTTAATATGGCATAAATATGATGATATCAAAATCTTACATTTGTATCTTTAAGATTTGTGTAAAAAAAAAATTGTGAAGTTGCATTCACACACTCAAAACTATGCAAAAAATGTTGTTTATTGTGCAAGCTTTCAGTCATAGAACTTCTTCAGGCATATCTTTAATTAACCAATATCACACGAGAGGGAGTGTGTTATACTGAATATCAGCACGGCTGTGATTCGGTCGTAGGTACGAGGCCGCAGGCCGAGTACCGAAGAAGATTTAGCGCGATTTATTAGTTAACAGTAATAAGCGACAACAGATTATGATTTGTTTGTTTATTTAATCATAAAAATAAACAAAGAATAGTTCCGCAACTGAACTTCAAATGGACTGTTGCCTAGTAACCTGAACACAAACAATGTAGTCTAATTAACGGTCATTTAGTAGAACATCTGTGTGGCGGAGTGATATATAGTTATATAGATATATAGTTATATAGATATATAGTTAAAAGTCCCAGTGCTGTTATACTGTATATCGTAACTCATGGAATGCCTCTTGTCCAATCAAATTACTTGGTCGGAACTAACTGTTGTATAATAAGATTTGACAAGAGGAATGAAATCTCTTTCCCTCACAGATGAGATCATGTCGATGGACCAGAGGTTCCTCCGGGTCATTCTGGAGAACCACATCGTGAAGGAGAAGATCGTCCTCGGCCAGCTGTACAACGGTCAGCGCCTGGAGACGGTTGGAGGGAAGTTCCTGAGGGTGTTCATCTACCGTACTGTGAGTGCAGCGCTTCCCCTCTCTGAACTGGCGCCCAAACACAGAGAGCGTTCATAAATTAGATCTGAGAGCGCCGGAGCGTCCAAGTGACTGCCTCTTGGCCAATCAAATTACTCGGTCCCTTTATGACATTGAACCCAGTGTGTGCTCCGTCGAATTTACAAACGCAGGCACAGTTGCTGGTTGAAACACATACCACATATCCCTTTCAGTAGGCAATCCATCTGCCCAACTTGTAACACCGAACCTCGCTGGTTCAAATCATGCTAGGGACACTCCCTGTTTTTTGGTGCTAATTCTTGTTGCTTATGCTAATATTTGCTAACGCCTTCCCATGACAAGTTACCCTAACCATAACCAGTCAAAGTTAATGCCTAATACTAATGCCTAACCACCACGCGAGTTGTAATTCACGTGGTCAAGCATATGTAAACAAACATAGGTCATATTCTGAGGGCATGAACAATCTGAACATTCTTATGTCTCGAGGGGCGGCTGTGGCGCAGGAGGTAGAGCCGGCGTCTAATGATCGCAAGGTTGGCAGATCGGCGGTTCGAGCCTCGGCTGGCCACATGTCGAAGTGTCCTTGGGCAAGACACTGAACCCCAAATTGCTCCCAATGAGCGGGCTGGCGCCTTGCATGGTAGCTTTGTGTGAATGGGTGAATGAGAGGCCATTGTAAAGCGCTTTGGATAAAGGAGCTATATAAGTGCAGTCCATTTGACCATTTCTTATGTATGGGGGTGATGATATCCGGTTGACATATAAACTGTGACCTGTCTGTCTGTCTGTCTGTAGGCTGTCTGCATTGAGAACGCCTGTCTGGTGAGGGGCAGCAAGGAGGGTTCTAACGGAGCCCTTCACCTGATGAAGATCCTGATGAAACCTGCTGACTCCTCCATGTTCACAATCCTGACAGAGAACGGAGGATTCAAGTAAGCTGTTAAACAATGTACATTTTAAAATGTATCGTTAGCCTCATAGCATAATTGCCTCATGTCATATTTTGGCCAAATTGAGATATCTGCCTAACTCTACTCTCCTAACACTGCTGATTCACTGTGCGTTATTGCCTCTATGACATCAGCCTATCAGAATGCTTGTTTACATTCCAAAATTACTATCTGCCCAAGTCATCTCTTTGACACTACATACAAAGATGGCTCGGCTGACCAGAAGTGAAGCCTGACTTAAGCAATTATGCTATGAGGCTAACGATATGAAAGAAGAAAAAGAGCAGATCACTGATTGCAACATACCCTTACACAGATGATTGAGCCATACAGATAAGCTAACCCTTATATCCAGGGGTGCACATAACTTTTTGGGGCCAGTGCTCAGAGGAGCACCTAGGGATGCTGCTTGGTGCTCCCCGAGCTCGCGAGTCACGACCCGTCCCACAGGATGGATGAAAAAGGGATACATGGATAACTTATATTAGCACAACGACATTTATTCATAAATAAAGATGAACGAACAAATGATTGTGTGCAAAACAAAAGAAACAAATGCAAAATCGAATGACTGCTCTTTAAGCATGAAAGTCTGTCAGACTCCTTTAAACACAATGAAATCAACTGATCTCTTTAAGCACTGCTCTGTTCTGTAAACACTGAAATCAACTTTTCAACAAAAAGTTACAGCCTAAGCATTTATTTATACTACAAGCTTAATCGTCATCATCACTGCTCTCTTGACTGCTGTAAATTATCACTGTCCTCAATTTCAACCATGGTAGAGGATGTTTTTTTTGTGATCAACTTTTTTTTTTTCTTTTTTTTTTTTTGGTGCGCAAAAGCGCCCTCATGCGGCTGATCTGCCGCGCAGCATGCATTTTGGCGACGCATGCGCACTGGCGCACCAGTTATGTGCACCCCTGCTTATATCCCTAATTAATTACATGCATCAGACGTTCCGCCTGGATTCATTTTGTTTTATTTGGCTGTAAATGTGTCAGAGAAAATGTCTCCGGAGTAAAAGTGCTTTTGATTCTTTTAAACCAGGATGACTTCAGCTTCCAATATGCAGTTGTGTAACATTACTGTATGTGTAACAAGTTTAAAGTGGTTGCAATGGGACAGATACTTATGGATGACAAGTGAGGTAACCGTTTGTGCTCGACCTTGCTTGAAGGATCTTCCTGTCCCTGATGGAGGCGGCTGGCCTGACTGATCTGCTGAAACAGGAGGGAGACTTCACCCTGTTCGCTCCCAGTGACGACGCCTTCGCTGGCTTGGACGATCGGGATTTCGCAATGTTGAAAAGTTAGTGGTCTCAGATTGTCTTTCCTTGGTCTCTCTAAAATAATCATCAATGCTAGTTCAGATGCAGGACTAGGTGGTACAATCTCTTGTTTTGCACCACGTACCTTGACACCTTGTTGTTAGTGGGAGTGGGAACTGGGAACAACGTTAGCTTCTCAGGGTTTTTCAAAGGTCGCCCTCCTTCCTTAGTGTTTCACTGATGAGCCCTCTACACATCCACTATGTGACACATTCTAATGCTTCGGTCCTCATATCGGGATCTGATGTAATGATCAGACTTTTCTTTCGAAAAATGTGAATACATTTCCGCGTTGTTGAAAATCAAAGACACATCGCTAGTCAACTAACACACAGCTTGTTTTGTGAGCCTGCTAACAATGTAAAGTAGTGTTATAGTTAACTAGGTAGCAGTGGGGGATTACTCACCCAATCCATTGCGTTGTTGCAGTATTTTGGCTTGACTAGCGAGTTTGTGTTGTGATTCTCAACAACGTTGAAACGTAGTTCCGTGTTTCAAAAGAAAAGTCTGAACATTTTGATTGGTTGCTGACATGCGGACCAAATGATCAGACTGTGTCACATATTAATACACATAGTATGTGTTATTTGTCTAATTCCTATGTTCCTTTGTTTCGTGAGCAGGTGACATCAACGCCCTCAGAACCATCCTGTTGTACCACTTCAGCAACGGCGTCTTCATTGGCGGAGGTCTGGAGACCGGAGTGACCAACCTCCTCAAGTCTCTCCAGGGCAGCAACCTCAGAGTGCTGTTTGTAAGTAACTCAACAAGCTTGTAAGCAAGAACAGCGGTGCCTTTTTTACCTACTAAAAGAGCCGCCTCTGGGGTCAAATGATCCCCTCTTTACAATGCTCAAGCTGCTACTTACACACAACGACCACTAGTTGACCGCTTGTAAATTGGCCTGCTTCTTATACAGAAAAACGGCAAAATAGCTTTATACTAGCTTATCCTGATGTGATTTTGAAAATGTAAGGATACTGGGGTGGTAAAACGCACATATCTAGGTCATGAAAGGAGGGTCCTGTGCAACTAGAACTGTAGAACTAGAACTGTAGAACTGGCTGTTCTAGTGTTAACAGGAAACCCAGTCCCTCTCAGCTGGTTGACATATTGTTCACACGTTGCAAAAAAAATGTGTAACCGGTTGTTGTCTTGAAAAAATAAACAAATAAATACACAAAACATTATTCAGAGCAAATACTTCTGGGAACACTTCAAACATCTTTTGGAGAACAGGAAGTGGGAAATAATCAGCGAGCAAACAGTGATCAAAGTAAATCTATATTTAGTGGAGGGGAACTTTCCCCTTGTTTTCCCCACGTTGTATTGCAAAGATGTTTAATGCAAATAATGACTATAAACTGTTATTTACATACCTTTTAAATGTATTTATATTATATTGGGAGGTCTTGTACCATATGATATTCGCAGCCTTGTGATTTAGTTTTCTGGCCTGAACAATAAACAGAAACAGAATCTGTTTATTTGTTATTGTTTATTACATCTGTTTACTGTTTATTTTATCCGTCTGTGATTGGTGTCTTGAAAATGTGCAAATCATCATCAGCAATTATGATGTAAACTGTCTGCAAAGAAATATTGATAGAGTAAGATAGAGTACAGTGTCAGTGAACAGTTTCAAAAATAATTTAACACTAGAACAGCCATGGAGGGGTGAGTAAAACATGTTTTATATCTTTGCACTCAATCAAATTTCAGGACCCTCCTTTCATGACTTTTCCTAGATATGTGCATTCTACCACCCAGTATCCTTACATTTTCAAAATCACTTCAGGATAAGCTAGTATAAAGCTATTTTGCAGTTTTTCTGTGTAGGAGGCAGGCTAATTTACAAGCGGCCAACTAGTGGTCGTTGTGTGTAAATAGCAGCTTAGCATTGTAAAGAGGGGCGGCTCTTATAGTAGGTAAAAAAGGCACGGCTGTTCTAGTGTTAATGTGTGGTTTTCTTGTCTGTAATAATTTAATCAATGTATTCATCAACGAATGAATCCTTTCCTTCAGGCAAACAGCAGTGTGCAGGTGAACACCGTTACTGTCCCTGAGCATGACATCATGGCCACTAATGGAGTTATTCACTTTGTCAACAGTCTCCTGTACCCTGGAGGTAAGAGTGTCAGTTTCTTTGTTTGCTATTCCTCCCCCCCCCCCCACCTCAATACCTAACACCCTGTCCTTGATCTAGATCAACCTGTTGGAAGCCAAGATTTCCTCGGGCTGTTGAGGAGACTCATAAAGTACATCCAGATCAAGGTATCAGGGAATACCCGCATTATAATTAACACACAGTTATCACATTGTCACACCAGGCCAGGCATTTCTAATTACTGTATGCATGATTATGATTTTCCTCTTGCTAACCGCTGCCAAGATACAATTTCATTCATGTCATTATCCATAACCTGCAATACAGGCACATACAGGAATCTCTTTGCTACAAGATTACCTCTGGCTACAGGTGCCATGTAAACCGTCAAGCAAAATACAGTAATAATAATATAATAATATACTAGTAACAGTAATCAACACATGAATGAATTAATGAATGGTCTTTATTGTCATTAATACAGTACAGGTACCATACTCCCCTGGTGCTAGGAGAAAAATACTAAAACAAGAAGGGAAAGAGCTGGTTTACATAAATAAAGGCTATATACACTATCCACTATACTATACTATACAAATAAAACACTGTGCTGTACTCTATGCTATGCTATAAATATCCTAACATTTCCTATCTCTGAACCTTATGTACACAAGGGTTGTCATATTGCACATAGTATTATTGCACATTCATTTAAAGTGTCGCAGTTTGCAGGTTTGAAATGTTCACAGTTGTATTTCAGTATTGCACTTGATTACAATCTAGTAGCTGCCATCAAACTGTCTAGATTGTCCAGGGCCTAGAACCTAGGTCTTTGCTGTGTTCAGGGCCTGAATGGCCCTAGGGTAGAAGCTGAGCTTCAGTCTATTTGTCCTTGCGGACATGGTCCTGAACCGCCTGCCTGAGGGCAGCCGAACAAAGTGTTCGTTCCCAGGGTGGGATGGGTCTCTGGAGATCTTGGAGGCCTTCCTGAGGCAGCGTAATAGAGGCAGATCTCTCTCCAGCTTACACTACTCCCAGGCAACAAATAAGCATGCTTAGTGTTGCCCTCTGGATGATAGTTATGTGGAACAAGGTGTATAAAATACATACTGTATATGATAGTGTTTCTAACCCTTTCCCTTCTATTCACAGTACGTGTCAGGATTCAGATATCAGGAAATCCCTCTCACATTTCTGAGTAAGTCAAACAGGATATCCACTATGTGTCCCTTTTTTTGAAACTACAGTATTTGTACTTCTGCTGGCAACACAACTCTTTTTGTACAATCTCTAACCGCTTGTGTCTCCTGTCGTTGTTAAGGGAGGACCATCACTCATACTCATACTCATACCATTCAAGGAGGTACAGTAAAGGATTGTTCGATATATTTTTATTTGAATAATCATACATTGCACTTAACACTTGAAAAGAGTTGAGACTTGTACATGTGCTGAGTTGATGGAAACGTTGGCACACGTCAAACAGGGAGGGGTCCCTTGCTTTCTATGAGACAGGATTTCATGACTGACATCCAAGATGAAAAACCATTATGGTTATTATTATTACACACACATACAAGCAAAGACGTGCCAGCCGTGTAGCAGACACCTGGTGTTGTTTTATAGCTTTTCAGAACACAGCTTTAATTGTTGAGGCATGCACTATTTCCAACCAACGTCAGGATCTAAACATTAATCAAATGAGAGAGGATACATCCATAAAAGCCTGGAATGACACTGGAAATGTAGGCTGTACGAAAGGGTCATGACTCTCTTTTTTAGAGAGTGAAAGGTCGGTATTCATGCTGCTTGTATGGAAGGAGTAGTCTTTACACGTATAAATCAAGGAATAGACTACATCTTTATCTTCCTCACTGACATCAAATGTGTTTACTGGATACTACTGGGTATTCAAGCTCGTCCTACGGCTTAAGATCTTTCCAGTTTGCCTTTTTAATCCTGCTATCATTTCGTTGTTCCCTTTGACGCTGTTAAATAAATATGTTGCAAATCTTCTTTTTGCTTTAAAGCACCAGAGATTACCAAGGTTACCAGGGTTATCCAAAGTGACCCGACTATAACCAAGGTCACAAGGGTGATTGAGGGGGCGCCCATTATGACCAAGGTCACAAGGGTGATCGAGGGGGATCCTACTTTTACCAAGGTGACCAGGGTCATCTCGGGAGAACCAACTATCACCAAGGTCACCAGGATAGTCTCAGGTACACCGCACATTACTACCTTTGTACTACTGTATATTGCACATGTCTCCTGACATAGCTTCTTTTATATTCTGCACATTTGATACTGTATATATAACTACCTCACTGTACATAGCTCATAACTGTATATTGCCCATAACTGTATAAACCTCTAAACTATACTGATGTTTACAATACTATGTCTGCACATACTGTATATTACATAGTTACCTTATCACTACCTCTTGTTCTATTTATATCTGTATCATGCCCTTATATCACTATTTGCACTTTTGGTTGGATGCTAAACTGCATTTCATTGTATTGTACTTGCGATGACAATAAGGTTTAATCTAATCTAATCAAAACATGCAATGTTTTACTCTGATCCATTATGTCAAGATACAGAGATATAAGAAAATGATAGACAAAATAATACCTGATCTTATTATCTCAATGAAGACCTGAACGCTCTCATCCACAGGTCCCCAGTACGCACACGGCAGAAGTAGCGTCACCAACGTACATGAACATGAAGGTCAGTAGGTCAGAGGTCAATCCCTCCATCCTCATATGGGGATAGTCAAATTAGATATATAGATATTTTTTCTGAGTGGGGCTGTCCCACTCATATCTTTCATTTTATTGGACAGATATAGTGAAGACAGAGAGGAAAGTAAGGAGTGAGGGCATGTCAGCAGGGCATGGGCCGGATTCGAACCCATGCCGACATGGGCACACGTGTGACCTGTGGACCGCGGTGCTAGACCACTGGACCACGTGGGGATAGTCAATTTATGAAAGTTGACAAAATATCGAATAAAAATCCAAACCCTTTCACAGAGAGTGCACAATGTTAAAAGGACATTACACTGGGACATTTGAATTTGTTTGGTGCTTTTAGACCTCAAAGGTAGTCTAATGTCAATATAAGTCTATGTCCCATGGCATATAACTGTATGACTCAACTCATAACAGAATAAGATCAGGAAATTACAGTTAGGTCCAGAAATAATCTGGACAGTGACACAATTTCCACAATTCTGGCTCTGTACGCCAACACAATGGACTTGAAATGAAACAATCCATATGTAATTGAAGTGCAGACTTTCAGCTTTAATTCAAGGGGTTGCATCCATGTTTATACACAATCCCCTATTTTCAGGGGCTCAAATGTAATTGGACAAATTAACAAAATCATAAATAAAATGTTCATTTTGAACACTTTGTCGAGAATCCTTTGCAGGCAATGACTGCCTGAAGTCTGGACCCAAGGACATCACCAAATGCTGGGTTTCCTTCTTTGTGATGCTTTGCCAGGCCTTTACTGCAGCTGTCTTCAGTTGTTGCTTATTCGCTTTCGCAGTATGTTTTGTCCATCTGTACTGTGAAATGCCGTCCAATAAACGTTGCTTAATTTGGCTGGATCTGAGCAGACAGTACATCACTAAACACTTCAGAATTCATCTGTCTGCTTCTGTCTTCTGTCACATCATCAATAAACGCTAGTGACCCAGTGGCATTGGAAGCCATGCTTGCCCATGTCATCACACTGCCTCCACCGTGTTTTACAGATGATGTGGTAGGCTTCAGATCATGAGCCGCTCCAAGCGTTCTCCATACTTTTTTCTTCCCATCATTCTGGTACAGGTTGGTCTTAGTTTCATCTGTCCAAAGAATGCTGTTCCAGAACTGGGATGTTTTTTTAATGTTTTTTTGGCAAAGTCTAATCTGGCCTTTCTATTCTTGAGGCTTATGAATGGCTTGCACATTGTGGTGGACCCTCTGTATTTGTTTGTGTGAAGTCTTCTCTTTATGGTAGACTTAGATAATGATATGCCTTCCTCCTGGAGACTGTTCTTCACTTGGCTGGATGTTGTGAAGGGGTTTTTCTTTACCATGTAAAGGATCCTGCGATCATTCACCACTGTTGTCTTCCATAGATGTCCAGAACTTTTTGTGGTGCCGAGCTCACTAGTGCGCTCTTTTTTCAAAAGCACACAATTATTGACATCACTAAGAGCCAATTACATTTTTTTCCTGCTATGACTGGTGGATAGACCTCACCGCAGTATGTTTTGGGTCATTGTCCATCTGTACTGTGAAGTGCCGTCCAATAAACGTTGCTGAATTTGGCTGGATCTGAGCAGACAGTACATCACTAAACACTTCAGAATTCATCTGTCTCCTTCTGTCTTCTGTCACATCATCAATAAACACAAACAATGACCCAGTGCCATTGGAAGCCATGCATGTCCATGTCATCACACTGCCTTCACCGTGTTTTACAGAGAATGGTAGGCTTCAGATCATGAGCCGCTCCAAGCCTTCTCGATACTTTTTTCTTCCCATCATTCTGGTACAGGTTGATCCTAGTTTCATCTGTCCAAAGAATGCTGTTCCAGAACACCCCACACATGCCAGGCCCTCACCGTGCCACCACCGTAGCTCTGCCCCTGCCCTGGCCCGAGCATAGGTTACTTTTGTCCTGCTATGACTGGTGGATAGATGATTCAATTACTTAGTCAAATGTATTTGCTGTAAGTCGCTTTGGATAAAGGCGTCTGCTAAAATGCCAAAAATGTAAATGTAAAATGTAACATGAATATGGATCTACACAATGATGATGATGTAGGACTCCTACAAATTAGAGTAGCGGTACATTTGAGGTCTGAAAACCCGTTAGAAAACGTTTATTTTGGAGTGTAATGTCCCTTCTACTCTACCACTCTACTGTATACAATTCAAGATTGCTGAATGTTATGTTGTTATAATAAATACATTATTAGTTTAACAACGACAAGTGTGGCTAATAATCCTGTCTCCTCAGGGGTGGACTTCGCCAATATGGAGGACTCACACGCTGACAGAATCACAAAAACCATCCAAGGTCAGTGCCTCGTCAAATAATAATGAATATTATATCTTCTTCTTCGGCGTATGGGTTGTTGTTTCCTCTCCACTCCACCAGGCTCGGGGCCGAGGGGCTACCCTTTTACCACCCCGAGACCTGGTTGAGGGGCTCATTATATCTTGTTTTTGTTAAGAAGGGTTGTGTAGTGACCGGAGGTTTGCGTTTGTCATTACAGGAGGAACCATCAGACGGGTAGTTGATGGCAGAGGACATGGTCAGAACTACTGACTCCTTCATAATACCAACACATGATTCCTTCATAATACCAAGAAATGAGACACGTTCTAATGCTTTGGTCCTCATGTCGGGATCCGATGTAATGATCAGACTTTTCTTTCGAAAATTGTGAATACATTTCCACGTTGTTGAAAATCGATGACACATTGCTAGTCAACTAACACAGCTTGTTTTGTGAGCCTGCTAACAATATAAAGTAGTGTTCTAGTTAACTAGGTAGCAGTGGGGGGATTACTCACCCAATCCATTGCGTTGCAGTATTTTGGGCTTGACTAGCGAGTTTGTGTTGTGTTCTCAACAACGTTGAAACATTGTTCCGTGTTTCAAAAGAAAAGTCTGAACACTTTGATTGGTTGCCGACATGCGGACCAAATGATCAGACTGTCACAAATGATTCCTTCATGATTGAAACATGAAAAATGGTTAGATTGGTATTGATGTATTCATGTCTTATTATCTCTCTATTACTAGCTGGTCAAATGAGGAGAACTAGACTAAACACGAAACCTGTTTGAACGAAGAACACTTGAACACTGAAGCTGCAAAAAGCAACCAAGAGGATGTCCATGGGCTCCCCTACAAGGTCAAAGGTCAATACCCAAGATGATCAAATGTTTGTATTCAGTACTCTGATGAAATGAGACAAATAAAACAATTTGCAAAAAACAATTAATCGGTGCTAGTACCTAATATGAGCAGTATTGAACAAATGATGTGATTCAACCAAGGGTATTAAAAACAATCAATACATGTACATATTGTACTCATCTTTGTGGATTTGTTGGGGAATATTGAAGATTTGGAGACAGAGACAAAGCTATTAGATGCCTTTACCACAGGTAAAGATGTATGTGATGTGAGGATTTTATAATTTACCTCTGCATGATTTGGTGGTGCTTACTTTTGTTTAGAAAAGGTTTTTGCTATTTTCTGTAACTTTTCTACCAGATAGTAATTTTCCATTCAACCTGGATCTAGTTGTTAGAATAGTTACAGTGTGTTAATTAATTGTGTCAGACAGACAGTCTTTCAAACTCCTCATGTAGGTATTGTTCTTGTTGATGGTGTAATTGTTACAAATGTACATTTTGACATACACAACTCCTCTCATTCTTTCACTAGCATTTTACTTTCGATTTTTAACCTTTTCAATAAAGTATATCGTTCTTGGATATGGCTCTATTAATGCAATTTATTAGGGTGCAACCCATTCAATGGATACCTTTCAAATGATACAGTTGTAAATAACAACTTACCCAAACCAAGATACAATTTCAACATCTTACTGTATAATCTCAGTGCAGGTATAACAACTGCATGTGAGTAAAACCTGAACAGTTTCAAACATTTCTCAAGACAAATGTTACAACAATGTAATGTACATGACAATCTTATGTGCATCTATGCTCAATATGATATGAGGGTTTTAGAAAAGGAGGATGTCTGTGTTTTAGATCTCTTAAGTGCTATAAAACGCTCTGACAGTGCTGCAAATGTCAGTCCATTTGTCCTGCTTTTATTTATTTTTTTATTGATTGATTGAGAATGTTTATTTTGGTCCCTTTTTAAAAAATGTTTTTTACTTATACAATTCATAATACAGATATAAAAAATGTACACAGTCACAATGCGTAACACCAGGACCAAAAAGGTGTAGGCTGAAGCCATGGCTTATTGCGCCTACCCTTTTTACATGTATGTTTTTTTCCCCATGAGTACATAATCAAAACATTGAAACTTTTATAAACAAAATTTCACTTACGC
Source organism: Nansenia antarctica (assembly GCF_963989245.1). Classification (NCBI taxonomy): domain Eukaryota; kingdom Metazoa; phylum Chordata; class Actinopteri; order Argentiniformes; family Microstomatidae; genus Nansenia; species Nansenia antarctica. Next base: position 83,249,719 of record NC_137674.1, read on the forward strand.
ATCTTAACAGAAAGCTCAAAAGTACCAAACAAAAAGCTATACTAATGTGCCTACCCTTTTTACATGAGTGGTTTTCCCCTTATGAGTGCATAATCAAGACATAGAAACATTTATAAACTAAATTTTACTTACTAACAAAAAGTTCAAAAATACCAAACAAAAACTATATTTATACCTCTTAAATCGGTACACTTTAACAGAGAAAACTGCATGAGAATTTAAAATCAGACTGACCTTGTGGGAAAGTTGAATTTTGTCCCACTCAAAATATGGTCGAGTATTTTAGAATAAGTAGTAGATATTTAACATAAATTCAGATTATGTATAGACAGGTTATTCAGCTTCAATAGCCACGGGAAACACAGAGCTTCAGTCAAGATCGCAGTTTATTGCAAACTTCACAGAATGCAACAAAAGAGTGAGCGAGTACAGAATCACAAACTTTATATAGGGAAATGTTGTAGATATTTTTAGAGAAATATAGTCATCATCTTATTCAGTAGATCAGATAAAGCCTGGTACCCGATTTTGGCCCGATTTCCCCCCTTCCGACCAAGGACAGCAAACACCAGATTATCGGATGGCTCTAAAGATTATCCTACAAGATTATCCTGTGGTGTGAGTGTGCTCCCATTCGACATGTGGACATGTAAGTTGTGTCATCATCAAACCCATTGAGTACCTTATTGACTCCACACAGCGAACCTGTATGTTTATTGGTCCCTAGCCAACCTGCCAGTAAAATATCGGATATGAAGGGTATACCGCCGTCCAATAGGTGGCAGTATGTCGTTTGTTATGCTGTCCGGCTCAGTCAGGAGTCGGCCATGTTATTATTTGATTCGTTTCAGACGTTCATGTTACGGTGGCCGTCTATTAAGCTGTCCACCTAATTCCTGTAAGTTTGTTATTCAAATGTTCCTGCTTAAGTTATATATTATACATTTACCCTGCTTATACTTTATCTCAATTCATGCTTCTATTGTTTGTATCACTGCAGGGCTTCTTCATCTTTGTCATTAAATACTTCATTGACATTGAGGAGCGTATTTCTTCATGAAGAAGCCAGGAAGCCATGGTCGTCGTTGTATGCTCTGTCCCTGGCTGCGCTTTCGGAACTGAAGACGTGTCTGAAGCAGTGGCGGCTGGTGCTAAACATTTTGGGTGGGGCACAGGTTATGGGGGCATGCTCCACGGGGAAGAATATCAACTTTAAAATCTGGATTTACAGTCGATTTTAACATGAGAATAACAGTGTTTCCCCTAGGTTTGCTGCCTTGGGGGGGTGGCATGGACCGTGGCATGGACCCCCCCCCCCCCCCCAGGGGGTAAGACCCTGCGACATACCAGCGTCATGTCCAGGGGGTGTACTAACTTGTCCATTAAGCCGCCTCACGCTACGGAAACAGGAGATAGGCTCCTTCCCTATGGGCCATTAGGCTCGAGAACCATCGGTTCTCAAGGCTACTTACTTATGTGGTCTTGACTACCTGTCCACTTTCTCACCTGGTTCTTGCTCTCTCTCTCTCTGGTGTGCCGACACCATCCTGCTCTCTCTCCTTCTCTCCCTCCCTATCCTCCTCTCTCCCTTTTGCTGTCAACCAAAAGGCAAACATAACAACCAGAGTATTTATAATCTAATAAGAGGTATAAATTGATCCATATCAATTGTTATTCATATATACATACATATCATATATTCGTCATAGTCAGGGACTCCAATTAAATGTCTCGTAGCCTATAGGCATCGCCATCAATCCAGGATTCATTACATTGTCTACTGTCACATTGCCCATATAGTGGGCTGTTGTTCAGGTATTGATGTTAGCCATTGATGTAGTCAGGATTATAGAGTTGGTTTAATTACCTGGATGTAGTGTGCCATGGCCTCTCTGTGGTCCGTGAAGGAGGCAGTGTTGTTAGCAAATGTGACAATCAGCTTGCGTGGAAATAACAGCCCATACCTCACGTTAGCCTCCCGCAGGGTTGAGGTCCCAGCTTGTCGGCACCAAACACGTCGCATAACAGGGAATTCATAAAAGCAGTGGGATTGCCTTTCTCACTGTCTTCAGGCAGTCCCAACACTCGAATATTAAAACTGCGGCTACGTGCTTCAATCTGTTCAATTTTCTGTTTCAGTGACATATTATCCGACTGTGATTGAGAAAGTTTTTGTTCGATATCAGTTAGACGGCGTTCCGTCTCGTTAGCGGCTGTTTCCAGGTCCTTTACCTTGGTCGTATTGGGAATCATATCCTTGCGGAGTGAATCCAGACATTCTTTAATTGGTTTAAGTTTCAGATCAAATGCGGAGTCAAGCTCTTCACGTATGACTTCTCTCATAATTGATGCAAGTTCTCCGCGGTCCATCACCTTAACTTTTTGTTTTAGATCGCTTCTTAGATTTCTTAACTCTCTGCTGCCAGCAGCGTTGGCCATACAACTTGAGTAACCTATATCAAACAATCAACAAACAGCCGGTGCGGAGATTGCGACCACAAACGAGATAAGTTTGACTTCGGTAATAGGTCCAGTTGCAATATCCTCAAGTTAGGAACAAAAGATGCCTCCTTCTAATCCATTTGTTCAATTTGTTTACAGAAATAAATCCTCCTTACATTGTAAAAAACTTAATTTGTTAGGAGAGCAGTCGTGCGTGCGTTCAATCCATGCTGCCCCGGAAGTCGGAAGTCCTCAGCATATGCATTTTCTGCTATACAACCGGATATTCAGGGCGCAATTTTTGCGCCCCGGCCGAGAAATAGGAGACAGCCAATTGGAGCGCTGCTACAGCACACAGATAAAATGTTTATTGTATTGGAGGATTTTTAATGAATGCTGATAGGCGCCGACAGAATATCAGCCGCATTTTGTGAATAAACAATGTTTATTTAAAAAAAAAACTTTTACAAATCGCAACTAGGAAGTGAAGGTGGGGGCGGCGCCCCAGCGCCCTCTATCGGCCAGCCGCCACTGGTCTGAAGCACTCGCCATTGCCCTGTTGACTAATCATGGATTTGCCCATCAAAGCACATCGCCTGTCACAGCCTCGCCGACCCCCCGAGGCCCGAAACTGGATCGGCCTAAAGTCGACGTAGGCGTATCAATTGAGGAATGGAACGTGTTCATCCGTCGTTGGGACGTCTTCTGCACTGGCTCAGGCATAGGAGCCGCCGAGGCCCCTTTCCAGTTGTTTCAGTGCGCTGGGCCTGAACTTGGTGACAGCCTGTTGAAAGTCAACCCCAACGCCGCTTCCGAACCTTTGCCACACCTAATTGCCGCCTTGCGTTCACTAGCAGTCATTCCAGTCGCCACATGTGTCCTGCGCACCGAGCTGCTCCAGTTACGCCAGAAGCGTGATGAGACATTCCGCGCCTTCACTGCCAGAGTGCGGGGGAAAGCGGAGACATGCGCCTATGTTACAATATGTGGCGCGGTGTGGTGTGGCGAGGATGTGGACTATACCGACCACATCATCCGCGACGTTCTAGTCAATGGTATCTCTGATTCAGACATTCGCAGAGAGATACTAGGGACGCCAGACATCCTTAAAATGCCAGTGAATGACGTGGTTGCACTCGTCGAAAATAAAGAGATGGCCCGCAATGCTCTCCCGTCATCCGCCCTTTCGGCCATGTCATCGTTCCAGCACTTAAAAAATAGTCCACAGGCGAGCCCCACCCCGACCCCAGGCCCAGCGGACGTGGCGAAACGAGCCCCGTGCCCAGAGTGTAAGAGGACCTTTGATGTCTTCACAGAGGGATCTCGCGGATGGAATACCAAGCCCCACCAGCTTTGTATCGACTGTTATAGGGTCCGCCGACGCAAGGGGCGACCGCAGCCGTCTACCAGCAGTCAACAGGCCGCCGTAGAGTCAGAACTAGGGCTGCAACTAACGATTATTTTGATAATCGATTAATCTGCCGATTATATTTTCGTTTAATCGATTAATCGGATACAAAAAAGCGGGGGGAAAAGATTTAAAAATAAAGTTTTTTTTTTTTTTTATTAAAAAAGATTTCTTTTGCAAATTTTATTTTATGTTTTCTAAATCAGCCAGGCCTATACATATACATGAATAAGTAAAATGCAAAGCAAAATGAATAAGTATTAATAATTTTAAAATATATATATAAATAAAAAAGGCTTTGCTACATCAAATAGGTTTAACAACAGGCCATGGACTATGGCGGTTTCAATAAAGTAGTTGAACTCTAGCTCAATACATGCATTGTTTTAGGTAATAACTTTGCTTAATGTAAAGGTCAGTAACCCAAAGTGCAATATAGGCTACAGACAAGACACTAATGTTTTTATATAACAGATATGCTCCAAAACAATGCAATGTGTCCTCTCACTCCATACAATAGGCTAGGCGACAGTCAGTGCCTCACTCTAACTCACGGGTAGCTTGGTAGGCTACCACTAGCTAGCCTTTAGCTTATCACCTCTGCTCTACCACTGACGTTAGCCAGCTAGCTAAATACACTTGTCATGCAATATTGAATTCATGAATGCGAGCAAACACTCACTGGCTATCGCATTACATTACAGTCATTTAGCTGACGCTTCGCCAGAACTCACACTAACGCATTTGCATGGAGAGCAGGAGACCATGGAAGGGCTGAGCCCAGCAGGACTTATATAATAAAACAATAGGAAGTTAGCTGTAACCCTCCTCTATAGAAACATAGTTAGTGTAACCCTCCTCTATAGAAACATAGTTAGTGTAACCCTCCTCTATAGAAACATAGTTAGTGTAACCCTCCTCTATAGAAACATAGTTAGTGTAACCCTCCTCTATAGAAACATAGTTAGTGTAACCCTCCTCTATAGAAACATAGTTAGTGTAACCCTCCTCTATAGAAACATAGTTAGTGCTCTGGTTCTCAGCACAGCTACGCAGACTACAGCTGGACGAGCAGCGTAGTGACAGTCAGCTAGCGGCAGCAGCGAGCTAACCCTGCTAGCTAACTCACTAGCATGTCCTGACAGCAGACAGCAGACAGCTTCACTCTCAAGGCTTTTGATTAGCATGATTTAAATGTAGCCGCCGCGCCGGTGTAGGTACCGGATTTTCCCACTTTTCCGGTTCCGGTCATAGGTTCTGCCCTTTCCGGCCATAGGTAGCGCTATGATTCGCTATGATTCGCGATGCCTACACCGGCCGCAAGACAGCGTGGCGTGCGTCAACAGGAAGTAGGTTTGTTATGGAAACAAAACCCGGGAAAAAAAAAAAAAAAAAACGACGACGACGACGAATCGATAATGGCATTCGTCGCCAACGAATTTCGTTATCGATTATTATCGATTTAATCGATTCGTTGTTGCAGCCCTAGTCAGAACCGATCTCCCAGATTTCGTCGGTTCAGTCTGATGCCCGCCCTGGCCGACGTCGTGGGAGTCACCACCAACGCCACTTCCCCACGCCTATCAGACTTGAGCACCACATTTTCTCCAAGGGTGAATGGAGAAGGGCCAGGCTGAGAGACCATCCCCGAGCGCTGATCACTATCTTGGTTGACATGCCTGTCGGTCCGAGTGCAGGCACCAGCGACCGTGGCTCGGTCAACAGGGCGAGGGTATCCGCCATCGCGGACACTGGTGCACAGTCGGACCTTTGGTCCCTAGAGGAGTTCATTGCCTGCGGATTCTCACGTGACGACCTGCGTCCCGTCCATCTCAGCATGTCGGCCGCCAACCGCTCCCCCATAGCTGTCGAAGGCGCATTCTTCGCTAGACTCTCGGCAGCCTCCAGCAGCGGTGGAGTGGCGTCCTGCCACTCCATGGTGTACGTGAGCAGCTCAGTCCGGGCCATGTACCTATCCTACGAGTCGCTGCTCAACCTCGGCCTCTTGTCTATGGACTTCCCATCAGGTGACATCGTAGGGGGGCCCAACGACGAGCGTGGGTCTTACACGCCAAACCAGCCCCTGTCCGTCAATGCTATGAGGTCCACCAACGGCGGCTGCGGCGACCCGAGTAACCCCCACAGCGCCCAGTGCTCATGTCCCCAGCGTACGGTCCCTCCGGAACGCCTTGCGGCGCTACCTTTCCCTGTCACACCAGAGAACAACAGCCCGGATGAAGGATTGGCTACTCGGGAGATACGCCTCATCCACATTCAACACTTGCCCTCATCGGGCGCTGCCGAGCATGGAAGGGCCACCCATTGAAATGCATGTGGACCCCGCAGCCACGCCAAGAGCATGCCACACCGCGGCCATTGTGCCTCTACACTGGCAGCAGAGAGTCCATGATGACCTTCTCCGGGATGAGGCCCTTGGTGTCATTGAACGTGTGCCATACGGCGAACCAGTCACATGGTGCCATCGTATGATGGTCACTCGGAAGCACAATGGCTCCCCCCGCAGGACCGTGGACCTCTCACCTCTCAACAAGTTCTGCCTACGTGAGACTTTCGCCACCGAGTCCCCATTCCACCTCGCACGTCGTATCCCAAAGGACACCTGGAAGACTGTCACGGACGCCTGGAATGGCTACCACAGCGTGCCCCTGCGTGAATCGGATCGTCATCTGACCACATTCATCACGCCCTTTGGCCGCTGGCGTTACACCAGGGCGCCACAAGGTTTCCTATCGTCGGGGGATGGCTACAACCGCCGTTTTGATGCGGTCCTCTCGGACTATGAACGCAAGGAACGTTGTGTGGATGACACCATCCACTATGACACCGACCTGGAGCAGCACTGGTGGAGGACCAACGACTTCCTTACTCGTGTCGGCCGGGCAGGCATCGTGTTGAACCCGGACAAGTTTCAGTTTGCGGAGAGGAACGTCGAGTTCGCTGGCTTCAGGGTGTCGGACACGACTATCGAGCCACTCCCCAAGTACTTGGACGCTATCCGAGACTTCCCCACCCCGGACTCCACGACGGATGTCAGGAGCTGGTTCGGCCTTGTCAACCAGGTGTCAAACTATGCCCAGCTGCGCGACACGATGGCTCCATTCAAGCCATTCCTCAGCCCACGCTGTAAATTCTCATGGTCACCCGAACTGGAGGAAGCCTTTCAAACGTCCAAAAGTGCTATTGTTGGGGCCATCCGTGAGGGCGTGGAGATCTACGACATGCAGAAGCGCACCTGCCTCCGCCCTGACTGGTCCAAGCGCGGTATTGGTTACTTCCTGCTCCAACAACATTGTAGCTGCGCCTCGGGCATACCAGACTGCTGCCCGGGAGGATGGAGGATCACCCTCGCTGGTTCACGCTTCCTGTCCCCGGCCGAACAGCGCTATGCGGCCATCGAAGGAGAGGCCCTAGCCGTGGCCTGGGGTCTGGAGCAAGCACGGTACTTCACGCAGGGGAGCGACAACCTCGTCGTAGTTACAGACCATAAGCCCCTGGTGAAGATCTTTGGCGACCGTACGCTAGATGAGATAACAAACTCACGCCTGTTTAGACTCAAGCAGCGTACCCTCCCATGGTGCTTCGACATTGTTTCCTGCCTGGAAAGAGCAACTATGCCGCTGACGCAACCTCAAGACATCCGTCTCCATCAGGCTCAGCGAACGGCCTCTCACTGGGATTGCCGGGCGTGCCTGACGCCGTGGAGTCAGCACTTATGGCTTCCATCCGCGCCGATGCACAAGAGCTCGGAGCCGTCTCTTGGACCCTCCTTGCACGAGAAACAGCAAGTGATGCATGCCTCAGCCACCTTCTGCACCTGATCGAACATGGGGACAGGGTTGATATGAACGACCCCGCCCTGGCGAGTCTATCACCAGTCTGTGAGTCCATTTACGCACAGGACGGCGTCCTGCTATATCATGACCGCGTCGTGGTCCCTCCATCCCTCCGCGACAGCGTCCTTCGACACCTCCATGCCGCCCACCAAGGGATCTCGGCGATGGGGCAACAGGCCTGTGCCATAGTCTACTGGCCAGGGATGTCAGAGGACATCCGAGCCGCCAGGTACGGATGTGCGGACTGTAACCGGAACGCTCCGTCACAAGCAGCCACGCCCCCCCTACCATCCTCGCCACCGTCCACCCCATTCGAGGCGGTGTTTGCTGACTTCTTTGACTATGGAGGTCGTCACTACCTAGTTATCGGAGATCGACTATCGGGCTGGGTGGAGGTCCTATGCTCCACAGCAGGCACTGATATGGGAGGCTCAGCTGGGCTGGTTCGCCACCTCCGTGCGTTCTTTGGCTCCTTTGGCGTGCCGGAGGAACTTTCGAGCGACGGTGGTCCGGAGTTCACAGCAGGCCAGACACAGGACTTCCTCCGTTTGTGGGGCGTCAACCACCGTGTGTCCTCTGTTGCTTTCCCACAGTCAAACGGAAGAGCGGAAGTTGCAGTGAAGTCTGCGAAGCGCCTCCTGATGTCCAACACTGGCCCGACTGGCAGTCTCGATCATGACCGCTTTCTGCGTGCCATGATACAGTTACGCAACACGCCTGACCCCGACTGCAACCTCTCACCGGCGCAGATTATCTTCGGTCACCCCCTTCGAGGTTCGCTTTCCTTCGTCAACAGGCTTGAGAAGTTCTCGAACCCACATATCCGACCGCTCTGGCGCCAAGCATGGGCGGCAAAGGAGGATACCCTTCGGACCCGGATGTCCCGTACCACTGAGTCCCTGCAGGCTCACTCGAAGCCACTCCGCCCATTGGCACTTGGTGAGAGGGTGTTCCTCCAGAATCAGCAGGGCCCTAGCCCTAACAAGTGGGACAGGTCAGGGGTGGTGGTGGAGTCACGTGATCACGATCAGTATCGGGTTAAGGTTGATGGGTCTGGACGCCTGACTTTACGCAACCAGCGGTTCCTCCGTGGCTACACCCCCTATGCTCCTCAGCAGCCAGCTGCTATGTCCCCTCCACCTACGCCCCTGGTACACCGCTCCCTACCTGTCCAACCGTGCCCGGTGGTGCCCCAGGGGATCGTCCAGCAGCTGGCGGATGGACCCTGTGGCGCGGCCCTGGGTTCCTCCTTGCCGGCGCCTGCTGGTGAGGCGGCCCCTGGCCTCGGGTCCCAGGGCGACCCTGTCCCCACTGATGCCACCCCGAACGCATCGCTTCTAGTGTCGCAGTCGCCACTGTCGCTGCCCCGTCCTACGCGGCCTAGCCGTACAAGGGAGCCACCCAAGCACTACGAGCCCGAAACAGGCCGTTGGACGCGGGACTGAGTCCGGTTACCTATTTCAGTTTATAGCTTTCCGGACTGGGGGGGATGAAGGGTATACCGCCTTCCACTAGGTGGCAGTATGTCGTTTGTTATGCTGTCCGGCTCAGTCAGGAGTCGGCCATGTTATTATTTGATTAGTTTCAGACGTTCATGTTACGGTGGCCGTCTATTAAGCTGTCCACCTAATTCCTGTAAGTTTGTTGTTCAAATGTTCCTGGTTAAGTTATATATTATACATTTACCCTGCTTATACTTTATCTCAATTCATGTCCAACACTGCTTCTATTGTTTGTATCACTGCAGGGCTTCTTCATCTTTGTCATTAAATACTTCATTGACATTGAGGAGCGTATTTCTTCAGGATATGTATATCAGCTGAGGGACCAGACCCCATTGTCTGCTTACAGAGTGTCTGATGAACAATGTGTCACACTTCAACATTGTTGAACAATGAACTACAAAATTAATTCCAGTCCCTGAGTAAAGTAGTGACTCCCCTTGGCCAAGACGTCAGTTAAAGGTGAGTGTTGACCTTAATTTATATACAATTATTAATCATACTGTGGGGAGCATGGCGCGTTCTGGCCTGCAGAGGGAGCCAGAGGGAACCAGACTGTCGGTGAGGGATGGGTGGCGACCTGATTGCGGACAGGTGTCAGTAATCAGGCTCGTTACCCAACCGGTCTTTTTAACCTGTGTGTGTTTGTTCCCCCGGCAGTGAGGAGGGCAGTGGAAACTGCGAGAGAGAGCGAGACGGAGAGAGAGAGAGAGAGCGAGACTCTCTCAGTGAAACAGCCGACGAGCGTTCCCCGAAAAGGGGAACTGACGCCGCGGCAATCCCTAATCTTTAAGTTTGTTTTGTTTTATTTGGAATACTAAGCCGGCGACACGTCCGTGACCAGGGGCGGGGCTAAGGGGTGGCTACTTGGGCTCAAGCCCCGGATGTTTTCTGAAAAGCCCCGAATGTTTTACTTAAAAAATAAATAAATAAAAAAAAAACATTGTGAGTAACGTGCAGTACCGGAGTCCAACAGAGAGGCAGCAGCTGCGCGACATTAGCCTGCGTACTGCGTAGCCTGCCCTGCCCTGAAGAAGAAGTGATCTCAATCAGTGCCTGACTTGCAACATTCTAAGGATGGATATCTGAAAGTTTTTTTCAACAAAACAAGCGCCAATAACTGTTGCAGCAGCAGTATCAGCAGCTGACAACAATGACATCACCAGCAGTGATGACATAGATGATGTTTCAGGTTTGTGAATCTTATTAGAAAGGTGACTGACTCACTGACACTACTTTTCCGGTTTGCTAATGCTAGCTGGCTATCATAACATAACGTTATGTTATGAATGAATGAATGAATGGTCTTTATTGTCATTGCTACAGTACAGGTACCAAACAACGACATTTAGGAGGGGTGGCTCCCCTGGTGTTAGGAAAGGAAAAAAAATCACAAGAAGGGAAGGAGCTGGTTTACATAAATAAAGGCTATGTACACTATCCACTGTACTATACTGTACAGATAGACGACTAGGGTTGTCATATTGCACAATAGTGTTATTGCACATTTATTTAAAGTGTCGCAGTTTGCAGGCTTGAAATTTACATATTTGTGCCTCAGCACTACACCTGATTTTTTCAGTCCAGCAGCTGCCATCAATCCGTCCAGACTGTCCAGGGCCCAGAACCTAGGTCTTTGCTGTGTTCAGGGCCTGGACGGCCCTGTGGTAGAAGCTGTTCTTCAGTCTGTTTGTCCTTGCGGCCAAGGTCCTGAACCGCCTTTTCGAGGGCAGCCGGGTAAAGTGTTCGTGCCCAGGGTGGGTTGGGTCCCTGGAGATCTTGGAGGCCTTCCTGAGACAGCGTGTGTTGTACAGCTCTTCCAGAGAGGGGAGGGGGGCGCCGGTGATCTTCTGTGCTGTTCTCACGACTCTCTGTAGCGCATTTCTCTCCGCGGTAGTGCAGCTGGAGAACCAGTTGCAGATGCCGTAGGTGAGGATGCTCTCCACTGCGCCGCGGTAGAAGGTCACCAGTATCTCCTGCTTGCTGTGTTCCTTCCTGAGGACTCTCAGGATGTATAGCCGCTGTTGTGCCTTCTTGATGGTGTCTTTTGTGTTGTCCTTCCAGGTCAGGTCATCCCGCATGTGCATCCCCAGGAATCGGAGGGTTGAGACTCTCTCCACGCTCTCTCCGTCGATGAGCAGGGGCTGGATCTCGGACTTTTTCCTCCTGAAGTCTACGATGATTTCCTGGGTCTTTGACTTGTTCAGCAGCAGGTTGTTAACCTTGCACAGCTTGCTCAGTTGCTCTACCTCATCCCTGTACGCCGCCTCGTCCCCCCCCGAGATGCATCCCACCACGGTGGTGTCGTCTGCAAACTTTACGATGTAGTTGCTGGGGTGGACGGGGGTGAAGTCGTAGGTGTAGAGGTTGTAGAGGATGGGGCTTAGCACGCAGCCCTGGGGGGACCCAGTGCTGAGTCTGAGGGCTGTGGAGGTGTGGGGGCCCACCCGCACCCTCTGGGGGCGGTCGGTCAGGAAGTCCTTGATCCATGCACATATAGAGTGTGGTAGACCCAGGTCTAGTAGTTTGGTCACTAGCCTGTCTGGAAGGATGGTGTTGAAGGCGGAGCTGAAGTCCACAAAGAGCAGTCTCGCGTAGCTGTTTCCCCTCTCCAGGTGGGATAGAGTGGCGTGGAGAGTCGTCGCGATGGCGTCCTCTGTGGACCTGTGGGCTCTGTAGGCGAACTGGTATGGATCCAGGTTGGTCGGGAGGCGTGTGAGTATGTGGGCCTGGACTAGTTTCTCGAAGCACTTCATGATGATTGGTGTGAGTGCCACCGGGCGGTAGTCGTTTAGGCAGCTCACCGTGCTTTTCTTCGGGACTGGGATGATAGTTGAGGTTTTCAGGCAGGGTGGGATGGTGGCCTGGGACAGGGACTGGTTGAAGATGTTGGTGAAAACCCCGGCCAGCTGGTCGGCGCAGTCCCTCAGCACCCGTCCCAGGACGCCATCCGGCCCCGAGGCTTTCCTGGGGTCCACCGCCTTCAGCACGCGTCTCACTTCATGCTCTGTGAGGGTGAGGCTGCTGAGAGCTGGAGAGAGTGGTGTTTGTGTTGTGGTTACCTCCGTTCGCCCCTCGTCGAACCGGGCGTAGAAAGTGTTCAGCTTTCCCGCCAGCAGGGGGTCGTCCTCTGCGGCTGTGATCCTGTTGGCTCTGAAGTTTGTCATGTGCTGAACCCCCTGCCACATCCGCCTGGAGTCGTTGCTCAGGAAGCATTCCTCAATCTTCTCTCTGTGGTCTGCCTTGGCCGCTTTGATTCCGCGCTTTAGGTTAGCCCTGGTGGTGCTGTACAGCGGTGTGCTCTTCCCTGCGAAGAAGGCGTTGTCCCTCTCGTTGATCAGTTTTTGGACCTTCCCAGTCATCCATGGCTTCGTGTTGGGGTAGACCCGGACCCGTTTGTCCACGGTGACTGAGTTGGTGCAGTTCACTATGTGGTTCAGAACCGACGACGTGTACTGTTCCAGGTCCTCATGCTCATATTCCTGCCATGGGGTGTCATTTAGGCAGATCTGCAGTGGAGCGGACCCTTCTGGCCAGGTTCTGACAGTCTTAGTGGTGATGGGAGCACTTTTCCCCATGGTAGTGTATGCTGGGATCAGGAGGATTGACACATGGTCAGACATGCCTAGATGAGCTAGCGGACTAGCCTTGTAAGCACGTTTGATGTTGGTGTATACCTTGTCCAGTGTTTTTTCTCCTCTTGTTGCACATTTCACATGCTGATAGAACTTGGGTAGTACTGCGTTCAGGTCGACATGATTGAAATCTCCTGCTATAATGTGAATTGCCTGTGGATCTGTGCTTTGTTGACCACTGATGACGTCATATAGCCGCGCCAATGCTAGGCTACCATCCGCGCTAGGCGCAATGTAAACAGATGTTATGTACACCGCGTTGAATTCCCTCGGGAGGTATGTGGGTCGGCATTTAACAGTCAAGTATTCCAGGTCTGGGGAGCAGTGGCTACTTACAGTTTTCGTGTTTAAGCACCAGCTATCCTTCGTCGATATTATCAGGCCGCCTCCGCGGGACTTACCGCTGAGCTGCGTGCGGTCTGCCCGGTGAAGTGTCCGTCCCTCCAAGCTAATAGCGGAGTCCACGATAGTTTCATTTAGCCAGGTTTCAGTGAGAATAATCACACAGCTATCTCCCACGATGTTATTTTTGGCAACTTGTAGTCTCAGTTCATCCATCTTATTCGTCAGGGACCTGACGTTGGATAGGAAAATACTCTGCAAAGCAGGTTTGTCTGGGCTTCTCCTCAGCCTAGCTAGCAGGCCTCCCCTTGCTCCTCGGCGTTGTTTACGGTCTCGCCTCCTCCGCTTACGCCTTAGTGTTGGGATAGCGTAGTACTGTTCACCCGGCGACCGCGCGAGGTCGAATGGAATCCTTTGTTGTTTCAAGAATTCCGCCGTTACAGTCCCCTCGTTTTTCGCACCAACTTCTAGTAAGTCTAGTCTGCTGTAGGTACTATTTACACAACCGTTCCCTATAAGTACTAAAATAAAAACATACAAATGTACTTAAAAACACTAAAAAACACCAGCGTTGAAGCCACTCCAAGCCTCGCGTCTGTGCGCGCCGCCATCTTGGACATGTTATAATGAAAATGAAACATAGCAAGGTACTGTTACGGTACATGGTAAGAAATCAAACAAAGGATAATACTTATACAAATAAAGTGAATAACAGGCTGATAGTCTTTGATATCTGCACTCTGGTTGACTGAGTAACAAGTGAAAAAGAATGATGTAACGTTAATGTTACAGCTAGTAAACATGGAGTAACCACATTAAGTATGCCCTTATGGTAGTATGTATGTATACAGAACATGACTCAAATTTATCCTAAGATGTAACGCTAACTAACTATGTTTGTTTAATGTCCCAGGGGGAATTTGATTTCACAGTACTATACACAGGCCAACAATACATGTAATATATCGTCATATAACACAGGACAAGACTCTAAATACAATATAAGTGGTGAGCACAGAGTCTGCCCTGATATACATACTGTAACATAACTAGCCTCAGCCCATCAATTATGTAATTCTATTCAAATATAAATGATGGTGATTGACGTGTGTGTGTGTGTGTGTGTGTTTACTGTCTATTTTGTAATACAGGTCAGCTGCTATCCAATGGCGCATTCTGGCCTGCAGGGGGAGCTACGTGTGCTGACCTCCCTCTGTGCCCAGAACCACCACAATTAGTTTGCTTCATTAAAGGGTGTGAATGTATATGTGTTCTCCAGTGCCTTTTGTCCGCTTTAAGGTGGTGGTAAGTTGAAGGTTGAAGGCAAATTTTTCCGGCGCGCTATGCGCGCACATTATATTCTCCCTCTGGACTAAGCCCCGGATCTCCTCCAATCCTAAATCCGCCCCTGTCCGTGACGTGCGCGGCGATATTGTAAGCTCTGAATAAAAACGCTCCGATTACACCGTTCCTCTGTGTCGACCTCCCTCTGTGCCTAGAGACTCTTACATCTGGCGCCCAACGTGGGGCACAGTAGGGGGGTCGGCACAACCCACACAGGGGGATGGATTCCCCTATAGGCCAGGTGGTGGCACACCTGGTTCAGATGAACCAGCAGCAGCAGCGCCTGTTCACGGAATTGGCCCGGGGGCAGACGGAGGACCGGGCCATGTTCCGCGAGTTCCTCCACCGACGCCGGTTCCGGGCCCTGGCCTTCCAGGAGGGCGACCGGGCCTTCAGCTACGGACACCAGCTGCGGGACCCGGAGGCGAAGACAGGCACGGAGGTAATGGAGCCGGTGGTCTTCGAGCGCTTCATCGAGGGACTGCCAGCGAGAACCTCCGCCTGGGTCCGCTACCACCAGCCCGCCGACCTCGCCTCCGCCATCACCCTCGCCCAGAACCACCTCCCGCGAGTCCCGTTACCGGGTCCGGCTCCGGTCCCGCGTCCTGCCCCGGTCCCGGCCCCACGCAGGTGGGCAGGCGGGGCGTGAGCAGCGGCGCGACCGGGGGTGGAGCCGCGGCGGGTGCCACCGACGCCTGCCCCGAGGACGGGGTGGGCCACACACGGGGGGCAAACCTCCACCCCACAGACGGCCCCACGGACGGCAGAGGAGGGGTGATGGCGATGCGGACAGCCGGGCCACCTCCGACGGGACTGTCCCCTGATGGAGGTGGGCCATGTAGTCCGTGTCGCCGGCGGTCCGACCCCTCCCCCGTGTCCAGGCGAGGCGTGGCGTATCCCGGTAAGGGTACAATGCGAAACGCACCAGGCGCTGTTGGATTCTGGTTGCTTCCAGACCATGATCCACCAGCGCCTGGTTCGACCCGGGGCATTGTTAGAGGCATCGCGGGTTTTGGTGAGGTGTGAGCATGGGGATATTGACGAGTATCCGGTAGTGGGGGAAAAAAACATAGTGTTCAGGCGGCGGTTAGCTCGCGCCTCACGCACCCTCTAATTTTGGGTTTAGATTGGGCTGGGTTTCCGCAAGTATTAGGGGAAACTATAATAATTTTATAATAATTTTGCCATTTAGCAGACGCTTTTATCCAAAGCGACTTACAATTACGAATTACAGGGACATTCCCCCTGGAGTAACTGAGGGCTAAGTGCCTTACCCAAGGGCACACTAGTAGTGGTGTGGCTTCAGGCGGGATTTGAACTCACAACCTTCCGATCACAAGTCCAACTCCCCATCCACTAGACCACCCTACTACGAGGGTGCGTGCACGACCGACAGGGAAATGTGAGGTGTGCGCAGTGCTCTGCGCTGATGCGAGGGCGTCCGACGCTGCGGAGGAGCCGGTGGGTCCAGCACCCGCGGATCCGCCGCCTGCGTTCCCTCCCGTGGCCGACTTCCCCCTCGAGCAGTCTCGCGACGTCACTCTACGCTCCGCCTACGACCAGGTGATCAGTATTGATGGTGTGCTGGTACGGCCAGACGCTGTGCGCGCCCACCCGTATTTTGTATTGATTAGGGATTGTATAGAGTGAGTCGTGACACTTGCACGGACGAGGAAGTGACCCAGTTGTTGGTACCTAGGAGCCGCCGGGAAGCTATATTCCAGGCGGCGCATTATAACCCTATGGCAGGCCACTTAGGATACGACAAAACACTCAACCGGATAATGGCTCGATTTTATTGGCCGGGGATTCGGGCAGAGGTGCGGCGGTGGTGCGCATCCTGCCGCGAGTGCCAATTAGTCAATCCCCCGGCCGTGCCCGGGCGCCGTTGCGCCCTCTCCCCCTGGTGGAGGCACCATTCGATCGTATTAGGATGGATATAATCGGGCCATTTGAACGTTGCTCACAGGGCTATCGGTTCGTGTTAGTCCTCATAGACTACGCGACTCGATAACCCGAGGCAATACCGCTTCGTACTATCTCTGCAAAGAGTGTAGCACAGGCGTTATTCCAGGTCATCTCCCGGGTGGGGATCCCGAAAGAGATCCTCACCGACCAAGGCACTAATTTTATGTCACGAACACTTAGGGAACTCTACGGGTTGTTAGACATTAAGGCGGTCCGAACGAGCGTGTGTCACCCGGCCACCGACGGGCTGTGTGAGTGGTTCAATCGGACGCTTAAGTCAATGATCCGTAAGTTCATACATGAAGATAGTCGTAATTGGCATAAGTGGTTAGACCCTCTGTTGTTCGCAGTGCGGGAAGTACCCCAGGCTTCCACAGGGTTTTCCCCCTTTGAGCTCCTGTACGGGCGCAAGCCACTGGGTGTCCTAGACCTGATTAAAGAAAGCTGGGAGGAAGGGTCTAGTGACAGTAAAAATGAAATTCAATACGTCCTGGACCTACGAGCAAAGCTCCACTCACTGGGGGTTATGTCACGGGAGCATTTGCTCGAGGCCCAGGAGCGTCAAAAACGGCTGTACGACAGAGGGACTAGCCTACGCAATTTCGCACCAGAAGACAAAGTCCTCGTATTACTGCCCACGTCTAGCTCTAAATTACTCGCCAAGTGGCAAGGGCCGTTCCCGGTCACACAGCGAATTGGGGATGTAGACTACGAGGTAGTGCGCTCGGATAGAGGGGATAGCACACAAATATACCATATTAATCTCCTTAAAAAATGGAACGACGTGGTCCCTGTTTCCCTGGTGTCGCTGCTCCCCGAGAGAGATGAGTTCGGGCCGGAGGTCCCAAAAACTAGTATTAGCGCCCCAACCTGCTTAGGAGACCATCTCTCTGCGAGCCAGCGGGCGGACGTTGATAAATTGCAACATAGCTTCGCGGATGTGTTCTCCCCTATACCAGTGGCGTAGCGCAAAATCCCGGGGCCCCCCCGCAAGGTGGCGGCGGGGGCCCTTTCGCAACGGAGTAAAAAAAAAAAAAAAAAAAAAAAACGTTTTTTAGAGGCCGATGCGTTATTGACGTTGCGAAATTTCGCAATATGCACTCTACATTCTAAATGCTTGACTTAGCAAAAGGTACAAACAAGTGAGAGCAATAGCCTATAACTAAAACCAAATGGTAGACTACACTACATCAGTAGAATGTATTATAAGTAGAATAGTACAAGCATTATTTATTTTAACAAAGTGTGGTGTGCACAGCAGTGTGATATCTGTAAACATATCTGTAGACTCTCCGCTAAGGGTTGCCAGATGGGATTGAGAATTTCCAACCTAATCAATCTAAAAACTTCTAAATCCACCAAAAACCAGCCAATCTGGCAACCCTGTCTCCGCTGCATCAGAGTCTACTTGTTGCGTAAAATTGGCCAGGGTTAGTCAAATCCTTTGTTGGACATCTCGTTTCTTAAGTCCTGGTATATTGTGGCATTTCTTTACTGTTTGCCATCTGGTCTAGGAATACCCAGGGAGACGCAGACAGCAGAAGTAGAATAGAATAGTAGAATAGAAAAAGAAACAGCTATATATAGCCTAACCATGCTGAATTATGTACCTGTATGATGCACTGACAGCCTGTGACTGTGAACCTGGCCGGACCCTGCCTTTCTGCCTGAGTTTGAGTATGATGCTGCCCAAATAAATGTTATTGTTTAGTGCTGTACGCTTTCGTGGTATTATATTGTGTGAATTATCATCTGTATGTTGTTTTTCTTTCACTCGACTAACCGCCGAGATAATACTTGAGACATGTACTTCCGTAAACATACATTTTTTATTGGATTTTTTTTACAATATCGGACCGACAGTCCCACATATAGCGGCTATAATGTCCGAATAGAGAATCTATCACCACCTAAAGAATGCTTATTGTACTTTGTATTGTATTTTCGCTTGCTCATTTTCCTTGTGTCTCGCTGCCTACGTGTGACGTCAAAGTCATGTTGCTATTGGATACGGCTAACCATGTATATATTTTTAAATATAGGCCTATATATTAAAATTAAGGTTGACACAATGAAGGGCCACTTATTTTCTTTGTTTTATATATTTTTTAATTATTTAAAAAAAAATAATAATAAAAAAAAAGTGGATCCAATGTTAGGGGGCCCCCTAGTGGCTGGGGCCCCCCCGCGGTGCGTCGCTTGCGGGCCCGTCCGCTACGCCACTGCCCTATACCCGGTCGTACTCGCCTCATAGAGCATCATATAGTTACGCAAACGGGTGTTACGGTACGTACGCGGCCATACAGGCTGCCGGCTCACAAACGAGATGTGGTGAGCCGGGAATTAGACTCTATGCTAAAACTGGGCGTGGTCGAGGAGTCGCACAGCGACTGATGCAGTCCCATCGTGCTGGTGGCAAAGCGCGATGGGTCTGTACGGTTCTGTGTGGACTATAGACAGGTGAATTCCGTGTCAAAGTTCGATGCCTACCCTATGCCCCGGATCGACGAGCTCCTGGACCGGCTTGACACGGCTAAATATTACACGACATTGGATTGCACGAAGGGATACTGGCAGATACCATTATCACCGGTATCCAGGTAAAAAACAGCATTCTCTACCCCGCGGGGTTTATTCCAGTTCACCGCGCTTCCGTTCGGGTTGTTTGGGGCCCCGGCCACGTTTCAGCGGCTGATGGACCGTATTCTGCGGCCGCACTCTGCGTATGCTGCGGCGTACTTAGATGACATTGTCAGCTATGCGGACACCTGTCCGCAGCATATGCAGAGGGTGGCTGCGGTACTACAGTCGCTGAGGCAGGCGGGGCTGACGGCTAACCCGGCGAAGTGCGTGATCGGGCGGGGGGAGATCCGGTATCTGAAGTACATCCTGGGCGGTGGGGAGGTGCGACCGCAGGTGGATAAAACCGCTGCGATCGCCGCTGCCCCACGGCCCAGGACCCTGAAGGACGTGAGGCGGTTCCTGGGACTGGCCAGCTACTACCGGCAGTTTGTGCCGGGGTTTTCGGAGCTGGCCAGCCCCCTTACCGACCTCACCCGGAAGGGGGCCACAGATCCGGTCCAATGGAGTGAGCTGTGCCAAGTGGCATTCGATGGGATTAAGAACGCCGTCTCCTAATTTTAATATCCCTTTTTCTCTGCAGACAGACGCGTCGGATAGAGGGCTGGGGGCGACTTCCTCTCCCGTGCAGGGGGGGTAGGCTATCGGCCGGTGGTGTCCCCGGCCTCGAACTGGCGGTGGGGGTGTGTGGGGAGCATGGCGCCTTCTGGCCTGCAGAGGGAGCCAGACTGTCGGTGGGGGATGGGTGGCGACCTGATTGCGGACAGGTGTCAGTAATCCGAAAAGGGGAACTGACGCCGCGGCAATCCCTAATCTTTAAATTTGTTTTGTTTTATTTGGAACATTAAGCCGGCGACACGTCCGTGACATGCGCGGCGATATTGTAAGCTCTGAATAAAAACGCTCCGATTACACCGTTCCTCTGTGCCTAGAGACATACATTGTAAATATGTTCTTGTTTATAAGACTAGCCAACTTTTAAAAATACCTGATATATTTTGTGGATACGCAAACTTCCTTCGAGCGTCACAGGATGTTGTACGAACAAGGTCTGTTCGCTGTTTTTATTTTATTTTTTATTTAACCTTTATTTAACCAGGCAAACATGTAAGAACAAATTCTTATTTGCAAATGCAGCCTGACCAAAAAGCAATGGCTCTTTGGGGGGGGGGGGGGGGGGGGGATGGGAAGCTAGAAATAAAACAAGGTTAAGTAATTTACAACAATAAAACAATAAAACACTGGCAAACACAGATGCATTAAAATACTAACAGTCAGAGAGAGGGGAGAGAGACGGAGGAGGTAGGGGTGAGGAAGAGCAGAGGTGAGGGGTAGTGGAGCAGGGGTATTTAAAATGAGGCAGTGATGGGTTATGGGATGGGTGAGAGACGGTGATCAACAGGTACATTGATCGACTATGGTTCGCTGCAGGATTTGTTTGAAAGCAGTGAGTGAGGTGAGGGCGGTGAGTTTGAGGGTGTTCTGTAAAGTGTTCCAGTCGTGTGCTGCAGCGAACCGGAAAGCGCTGCGACCGACAACGGTACGGGCTTTGGGGATGGTGAGTCGGACAAGATCACTGGATCTTAGAACGATGACGGGGCGGTGAGAGAGGTGCAGAAGGGATGAGAGGTAGAAAGGTGTTTTGCAAAGTATAGTTCTGTAGATAAGATGAAGCCAGTGACAGAGCCGTCTGCTGTGAAGAGATGTCCAGTCTACAAGGGTGTACAGATCACAGTGGTGAGTTGTGAAAGGCGCACTAGTGGCAAAACGAATGGCGGAGTGATGGAGTGTGTCGAGTTTCCTGAGGGCAGACTGAGATGCCATCCTATATGGTATCGCCATAGTCAAATATGGGCAGGATGGTCATCTTGACAAGGGTATGTTTGGCTGCACGGGTGAAGGAGGCCTTGTTCCGGTATAAAAAGCTTAGGCGAGCCAGGGGCTGAAGCGATCCTTTATCCGTGATTTTATGAGTGGGGCGTGTTTGTTGATGATCTGATTAAAAGTTATCTTAAATTGCGCTGTCTGGTGGTTATATGGGTTTTGTCTGGTGGTTATATGGGTTTTGTAGTCCCACCTGCATGGGTGGAACTGCTGTACCCTCTTCTGTCCAACAACCCTTTCTGTCCAGGAGGTGGATAGCATATCCATGAAATATATCGGGTACTTTAAAAAGTTTGGTAGATTTATTTATTTTGATTCAGAAGCTGTTGTGCATGTTTATCCAGAGCAGCAAAGAAGGCATATGACAGACTCAGATTGGTGATCCGATGAAACTCCTTGTAGAGCTGTTGACACAAAGGACAAAAACCATACTGTAAGTAAACAAGGCACATGGATTTTGAATATTCTCTTGCAGCAGCACTCCAGAACCTTCTATAAAATGCCAGAAAATGACTGCATCCACACTGACCCAAGTGGTCATTGAAAGAAAATATATTAGTTTGACGATATATTTTATTTAGGAAGAAACTACTAATTGGACGCGTTCTTGCCTGCCTAGTCTCTCCCCACGCGCATTGCTGCTCAGACCGGTCAGTCATTCGATTTTAAAACCCGCCCCCATAAAATGTTTTTCTGACAGTTGCTCTTTGCATAACCATGATGTCATGTCTATGCTGATGAAAAGGAAAAGCATTGTAATTTATTTTAACATGTTCAAATGTTATTACTGTAGGCAGACATCATTGGGTCATCCTCAGACATGCATGGCTTTTTTCCCTCAGAGATAATAAAACACTTGAAAACCTGGGTAGGCCTACTATTTTGACACTCTGAACATTGATATGGTATCAATAAGGGAATTAATAGAAAATAGGGTTGATGAGCAGAATCGCTAATGGCATTGGTATCAAAATCTTATCAAATCACATCCTTACTCTCACCTGCAGGATAATTGGGAAGAAAGTTCACCTCCCCTCTTCTGGGTCGTTTGATGTCGGATCGGGATGGTCGTGCCCCTGGAGAGCTCCGACTGCGCTTGCCTCCATTGATGGATACATCCTTTATGCCAGCTTTTCCTGAGCCCTCTCCCTCAAGCATGGGTGTTTTGTCACAAGTGCTTCTGCAGCTTCTCCAGGGTTCGACAGTAATGCCGTTTTACTTGCCCGGACCATCTCAATAGAACTGTTGTTCCCCTCCCCCCACACCAAGCCTAAGCGGCAAATCCACTTCAGGAACCTTAAAAACATCAATCCAGAGGCCCTGACCCTGGACCTCCAACATCTCTCCTCTGGCTCTGATAATCTCCCTTCAGTCACCACCTGCGCCCTGGACCCCTTCCCCACAGCCCTGGTGAAGTCCAATCTCTCCGCAATAAGTCCTCTCATCACCAAGATCATCAACCACTCCCTCCAGACCGGCCATGTCCCATCTGCGCTGAAAACTGCTGTCATCAGACCACTTCTCAAAAAACCCACCTTAGACCCAGAAGTCCTCGCCAACCACAGGCCCATCTCCAACCTTCCTTTCATATCCAAGGTACTGGAGAAAGTAGTTGCTGTTAAACTCAAGGATCACTTAAGTCTTAAACCAAAACAACCTCTGAGTTTTTTCAGTCCGGCTTCCACCCTGGCCACAGCACGGAAACGGCTCTGGTCAGGGTCACCAACGACCTTCTGATGACAGCAGATACTGGCTCCCCATTCCTCCTCATTCTCCTGGATCTAACAGCAGCATTCGACACCGTGGACCACAACATCCTCCTTCACCATCTGCACTCCACCATTGGCCTCTCTGACACTGTCCACAACTGGTTCACCTCATACCTCACTGGCAGAACTGAGCACGTCACCCTGGGAAAGGCAAAATCCCACACCCACAACGTCACCTGCGGTGTCCCCCAAGGCTCGGTGCTGAGCCCCACCTTGTTCACGTTATACATGCTCCCCCTTGGCTGTGTCATCCGCAGGCATGGAATGTCATTCCATTGCTGTGCGGATGACACACAGCTCTACCTCAGAGTCAACCCCACCTCCTCTGCACCCCCGCCACTATCCACCTGCCTGGAGGAGATAGAGGCGTGGATGAAGCTCAACTTTTTACAATTAAACAGCTCCAAAACTGAAGCCATCCTAGTCGGCACACCACACCAGGTCCGGTCATCCACCATCACCAGCATCACCTTCTCTGGCCAGAACATTCCCCTCTCCTCATCTGCCACCAACCTGGGCGTCAAAATGGACCCTCACCAAACACATATCCAAGACAGCTTTCTTTCACCTAAGGAACATCGCCAAACTCCGTCCCGCACTCACTCTGGCAGATGCAGAGAAGCTCATCCACGCCTTTGTCTCCTCCAGACTGGACTACTGTAACGCACTCCTCATCGGGATTCCTAGCAGCTGCCTCCAGAAACTTATTGGAATTGGATGCAATTTAGGACGTTTCTGTAATACGGCCTGTGTTTTGTTTGTTGATTTTATAATGTTTTGATGTGTAGTCTTGTACGGTGTCCTTGAAAGTCGTTATATAACTGTTATTATTATTATTATTATTAGGCTATTATTAAGGTGGTGGCGGAAACCCGAGGACCCGACGAGGATGGAGAGCAGAGGAAGGTTTACCGGAGGACACCGTACCCCGGCCGCTGCCAGGCGCACAGGAACCGCCCCTGCCAGGCGCGCTCCTGTGACCCGGTGGCCCCGCGTGAACAGGTACCGGTACCGCCCGGCGGGGCTGCGGGGGATGTGGACCAGATGTCTGGCCGCGGTGAGGTCGCTGATCCCGTCACGGGAGGCGGACAGATGAGGCCCGATGCTAACCGTGCTAACCATGTCACCATGTCACTATTTATCTAAATTATTCTGCTTTTTATGTTTCTACTTGATGTAAAACATGTTTTTAAACGAATACGGCTATTTGTGTCCCTATATAACTTCCTCTAAAGCAGTTTATACAACAGTTAGTTCCGACCAAGTAATTTGATTGGACAAGAGGCATTCCATGAGTGCTGATATACAGTATAACAGCACTGGGACTTTTAACTATATGTATCACTCCGCCGCACAGATGTTCTACTAAATGACAGTTAATTAGACTACATTGTTTGTGTTCAGGTTAATAGGCAACAGTCCACTGAAGTTTGTTGCGGATTAAAGGGTTTAGTTTACCTGTTGTGCAGCCTTTCCATGTCTGCTTATCTGTTGTAGCCTAAACATAAACACCGAATCACATCATGGGAGTTACATTTGGGAACCTGTTATGGACAGATTGTCTACGAACACTGGGGGGTACTCCATCAAGGTCGCCGAAGGTAAATCCAGGCTTATTTTAAATCCTGTGAGATTTACTAAGATGAGTCTCGGAAGCCTTGTCAACATAAGCCTGGGGTTTCCTTTAGCGATATTGATTGAGGTCTGAGATCAACACCTCACTTGTTTCTCAGAGCTCTGTGGAAGTTACTGAGGTTAAAGTTCATATTTTATTTGAGGGTGTTTTGTTTTGTATAAATATTGTTTTCCCTATTTTAGAAACAACACTAGGTAGGCTATACATTATCCCCCTGTTTCAGGGCAGGACAACTGGCTCATCACATCAGTGCAGGCGTGAGACCGCTGTCTGGCAGAGCATCACCATGGTTACAGTCCAGGCCTGGCAGAGCATCACCA
The DNA here is from genome assembly GCF_963989245.1 of Nansenia antarctica. Taxonomy (NCBI): domain Eukaryota; kingdom Metazoa; phylum Chordata; class Actinopteri; order Argentiniformes; family Microstomatidae; genus Nansenia; species Nansenia antarctica. Next base: position 83,274,403 of record NC_137674.1, read on the forward strand.
GGGTTACAGTACAGGCCAGGCCTGGCAGAGCATTACCATGGTTACAGTACAGGCCTGTCAGGGCATCACCATGGTTACAGTACAGGCCTGGCAGAGCATCACCATGGTTACAGTCCAGGCCTGGATGAGCATCACCATGGTTACAGTCCAGGCCTGGCAGAGCATCACCATGGTTAGAGTCCAGGCCTGGCAGAGCATCACCATGGTTACAGTACAGGCCTGGCAGGGCATCACCATGGTTACAGTCCAGGCCTGGCAGAGCATCACCATGGTTACAGTACAATGTAGATGTCAGGCGATCTGCCAATTAGGATAGGAGGAGTATGTTAATTGAATTCACCTGTTGGCTACCAGTGAATATAACCATGCTGAGCTCGGCGGGCCAGACAGATAACAAGAGACACTTGTCACAACCGGTATCTCGACCTTTAGTAGGCTATCATGCAGGCACCAAAAATTGGTACACCATGGTTACAGTACAGGCCTGTCAGGGCATCACCATGGTTACAGTACAGGCCTGGCAGAGCATCACCATGGTTACAGTCCAGGCCTGGCAGAGTATCACCATGGTTACAGTACAGGCCTGGCAGAGCATCACCAGAGAAGACAGCCAGCGTCTGCTGGGGTCAGAGGTCACAGACACACAACCAGCTACTGAACATGACGCTTCACCTGGACAGACAGGAGTCTGTCTGACAACAGGGGGACTCTGTATGCAACGTGTTGTTTCTTAATGTTGTAAACCTATATTTATACAAACACCCTCAGATAAAAGCTGACATTTGTACCTCATTAACTGTTTGGTTTCAGTTCCAGACTTGGGGCCTCATTTATAAAGCTTGCGTACGCCCCAAAAGGTGCGTAAGCAAATTTTCCCGCAATTTTGGGATTTATAAAAACTGTGCGCACCTCTAGGCTCCGCACACTGTGATCCATGCGTACGCATAGAAACTGGAGAAATGTCAACTGCGACTCCGCTGGCAGAAGGATGAAACAGGAGAAACGCTTTGAAATGGATACCATTTCCACCAACATAAATCGAAATATTACCTCACATAAATGTGAGTGCACACAAAGAATATAATATATGGCACACTGCACATATCTATTCTCCCTTGTCCTGTACCCATCACAATGTAGCCTACATATATCTTTGTTCGTATCATATAGATATTCATGCAAATATATATTTTTATATAAAAAATATATCTAGGGCTGACTAGTGTTGTTTTTACCCCAATTATAGTGAGGAACTGTGTTAAGAGTCCATTTCTCCCCCGACAATCTGCTCGGAAATTGGTCGGGGCCGACGATCGTAAATATTAAACGTGTTCAATATTTACGATCAAAAGTCCTCTAGTGTGTGGGCGGCATTGACAACTCCCAAGTCCGATTGTGACGTGGAAAGGAATTTAGCCAATCAAGAATCGAGCTGACTGACGCGTGTTCTTCTGCACTTTATTTGCCCTGTCGCACATGGCTGCCTCGTACAGGTCAGTCAGGGTACTACAGGGTAGTGATGGTCTAGTCTAGTGGATAGTGAGTTGGACTTGTGATCGGAAGGTTGTGAGTTCATATCCCGTCCTTGAGTAAGGCACTTAGCCCTCAGTTACTCCAGGGGGAATGTCCCTGTAATTCGTAATTGTAAGTCGCTTTGGATTAAAAGCGTCTGCTAAATGGCAAAATTATTATTTATTAATTAATTATTACTACCCTGATCACACGAGATTTCTGGCTTGGAGGACTAGACTCTAGAGTCTAGACTGTCGTAGGACAGATCGTTATGTATGTGGTGTGCTGTATTGGGAATATCGGAGCACACCACACACAATACGATCAAAACTGTTCAATCCATGATATTTTATCTTCATGTGTGGGGTCTCTCTCAGATTTAAAAAATCTTTGTGTGTACCAGGCTTTAGAGTCAAGGTTTTCCCGCAGACGGCCACTCCTGGCATGGGCCGTGGGTAAGGGGGGCATTTTGAACCAGTGGATTATACCCAAGAGGGAACTACTGGTCTGCCAGACAATTCCCCACAACCTCCCAATGGATCACATGAAAGTTAGATCAGCCGACGAGAGGCTATGGGAAAACGTGAGCCTATTTCCCAGTAGACTAAAGGAAAGTGAAATTGAAAGAGAAAAAATGGGGGGGGGGGGGAAATGGGAATGATTTTTAAAAACTAAAATGTGTTCCGATTCTCTGGATGTGAAGAACCTCCATCTGGAGATAAATAAATCAGTCTAATAAAGGTAAATAAAACATTTCATATAAACATAATAATATTCCACACACATGATGTAAACACAAAACATCTCATTCGTTGATTTTCTTCAACTCAAAAAGCCTTAATATGGCTCCAACGTAGCAAAAAACATTTACAATAATATTGAGTGGAGCAAGAATACGCAATGTAAAAATAAATCAATGAGGTCAGTGTTTCCTCCAGGAATTTTTACCATGGTGGCGGGTAGTGCTGACCGCGCACGCGCGCTCAAAACAACGACGTCATTTCAGCCAAAACTCGAAAATAAAATGTTTTCCTGTAAATTAAAAACAAGGGTAGTCCGTCCGTCCGTCCGTCCCTCTCTGGAATGGAATGGAATGGACTTTATTTGTCATTGCTACAGTACAGGTACCAGACAACGAAATGGTCCATTAAATAAAATGACACGGTTCAAATGTTCACGCCGGCAGTCCGGCTCTCACACATACTGGCAGCGTCCCGGTCTGACTTAGCTCTCGTTTGTGCACGGCTTTCTTTCTTTCCTTCCTTCCTTCCTTCCTTCCTTTATGTGAAGTGGCCGGTCCCGGGCACAGCTGCCTCGCATCCGCTCAACGAGCCCGGCGGTTCGGTGCTGCGCTGATTAGCGGATGCGGGACAGCTGTGTGAGCGGATCGCTCCATCTCTCATCTTGATGAAGATGAATGATCTTTATTGTCATTGTAACAGGTACAACGTAATTTAAATGAGGAATCACAAAACAGTTTTGCAAGCACGTCGCTTCGCGCTTGTGGGTGTGTCTAGCGCTGTGAAGGTCTGAAAAGCGGCCTAAATCTTTCTTTTTTTTTTTGGGTTGAGAAATCTGCATGGTGGCGGAGGAAATTCCATCGTGGCGGACCGCCACGATGAAATGCATGTAGAGGAAACACTGGAGGTATACCAAATACACCAAAATTACATGGCATTACATAACACCACCACATCCCATTCCGTTTACCAATACGTCAATATACATTTATCATCTCATTCATGAGTCCAACATAAATCCCACAAAGTCCAAGCTGTATAAGTGTCCATAGTGGCATAACCACGATATACAGTCTATAGGGTGTCCAGGAGGAGTGTTTGAGTCATCTTCTACCCCTCAGCACTGTCTCCTGAGACACCTGCATCCCCCTATACTGTGTCTCCTGAGACACCTGCTTCCCCTATACTGTGTCTCCTGGGACACCTGCTTCCTCTATACTGTCTCCTGAGATACCTGCTTCCCCTATACTGTGTCTCCTGAGACACCTGCTTCCCCTATACTGTGTCTCCTGAGACACCTGCCTCCCCCCTATACTGTGTCTCCTGAGACACCTCCCTCCCCCCTATACTGCGTCTCCTGAGACACCTGCTTCCCCCTATACTGTGTCTCCTGAGACACCTGCTTCCCCCTATACTGTGTCTCCTGAGACACCTGCTTCCCCTATACTGTGTCTCCTGAGACACCTGCTTCCCCCTATACTGTGTCTCCTGAGACACCAGGGGTCGGTTGCACCACTTCTTACTTAGTACAAACTAACCCTAGTTATGGCGTAAGTATTTACTAAATCAAGATTTGGTCACTACTAAACTTGAATGGGTTGCACCAAGCACACTAGTTACGACGTAGAGCTTAGTAACTACAAAATATTTATACATACCCCTAGAGTGGTGTAAGTTATAACTAACTCGTAGCTTACCGTCGTTACCTCAGCGGAGATAAAGTAGCCCGCCGAAGCAGGGGAAAACCAGCCTATGGAAGATAGCGATTCAGTTCCTGCATTTCTACATTTATTTTGTTTGTACAATTAAAAGACACATGAGCCGTAGTTATGACAAATTCAATTGTTTATTAATACAATGTATTAAATGTTGGCTTGTAGTTCCACGCTTATGGTAGGATCACAATCACAAAATAAAACGTAAATGACGAGTGACGGCCGCAACACAATATTGAAATAACTAAGGTCTGTCTCAAGCTAGGTTAGCTGGGGTTAACAAGACGGAAGCGGTGGTATTTTCACTATATTGGGAATCTACATGGTGAAATGCATTCTTAGACATGTCTAAGTCGTCATGATTACAAAGATGCCACTTGAAATGCATGAAATCCAAGTTTATTCGTGTCTTACACACACGTTCGCCTAGAATGTGACTGCCTGTAGCCCAGTCACGAATGATCCCAGCTTCAGACGGACAGGTTGGTTGTTATTGTGCTTGCTGCAGCCCACAATATGTTATTGCTCATATATATTTATTTTAATCCTGTTCTTTTACCAACTGCTAAGACAACAATAGTAAGCTAGTTACTTTAGCTAGCTAAAGATATTGGCCCCCCAAATCATTTTACAACTTGTTTAATGCAATAACTTGCAATAACAACCAACTTGTCCGTCTGAAGCTACAATACTGGGACGATTCAATTATGTTACTGTGTTTCTGTGGAACTCTGCAGTGAAGGTATATTAGCAACGAAATGTTGCTAGCGAAGTTTCCCACAGAAGTGGGGGGAAAAACGTCAGATCAGATATATAAACGGGTTATTTTGATAAACTGGACACATTTTGGGAATATATATGGTTACTTTCTCACCTGAAAACATTAAAACTTCATAAAATGACATTAACTTGTAGAGCCAAATTACAGCTTTTAGCCAATGGCGGCCAAAATGTAGGATTTAAAAACGGAGGGTTTTGCTTTGCTCGCTGATTGGCTAATGTCTTCTTAGTAACAACTTGCACATTACTAAGTATTTACTAGCTAAGATTGGCAAAAGATTGGCGTGGTGCAACCGAAATTATTAAACAACTAGTTTGAAACTAGCTAGTAACAACTAGGGGTTTAGTAACTACTAAATGCCTGCATTTAGTAATGACTTACGCCAAATTGTTGCAACCCAGTCCTGCTTCCCCCAATACTGTGTCTCCTAAAATGTCTACTTCCCCCCTTTGTACTGTTTCTCCAATGTAAAATCTTCTATCACGACGACTGCCAATGGCCCCTGGCCTGAGCTAGATTACTCTTCCTGCTACGACTGTTGGATTGATTATTCACTTGCTTAGTCAAATGTATCGATTGTTAGTCGCTTTGGAATAAGGCGTCTGCTAAATGCCGTAAATGTATTTGAATCACCACCAGGGTCAAATTCTCCATGTTCTGGACACATGTTCAGGTGTTAAAGGAAGCCTCGGGTATGATGCAATCAGCAATCTCCACAGGTATCCACAGGAGTTAAATTCTTTCTCTTCTGCACCCTCCCGAGGTTGGATTGGATTCCCATCTCCTCCACAGTTTCACTGGGATCAGAAGTGCTAAGTTGCAACAGTTATGACATGTAGCGTTGTGCTGTGCATAGTGATTTCACTCTGGGAGAGCCACTATAGTTCCTTATATTACAGTCCAAATAAGCACCTTGTGGAGAATTTACAGGTTGAACAAAATCTTGTAATACAGGATTTATGGCATTTTTGGGTGTCAATTGCTGCATGTTGCTGAGATGTTATGAGCAGCTAAAGTAGTTGGAGAACAGAACATAGGAGACGGAATGCAGGTGTAGAATCCAAAATAAAAGGTACTCTTTATTTGAGTAAGCGAATATCACACAACCAAACAATAAACGACTAAACAAAACAGGAGAAGGCGTAGTCTCCAAAACTTAAATAGCCCAAGGCAAGGCAATGAACTCAGCAAGTCTCTCAGTATTTAACTTCCATACAGGCGAGGAACGATAAGGCTATGAAGACGCACACACAACTCACATCACGTATTGCGAACAACTGACACAGAGAGAAGACGCAGGGGAGCATAAGTAGACAATGACTATCCGTTCACACCTGTTAACAATCACAGTCATTAGCACAGACAGACAGAAATACATACACCAAAGGGGGTGCCAAGGGTCGCTCAAACAATGCGAACCCTGTTGTGTCCACTCCCTATTTTCATTCTATTTATTGGCCTATATTGATTCATTTTATCTATTGTGTGTATTTTTTTTTAGCCCCCATACTCTTTTAAATCTTGCTGCTGTGAGAAAGTAATTCCCCCTCGGGGATAAATAAAGAACTTCAACTTCAGTGTTGTGTTGTTGGCCTTTCTTCTCTGATATAAGCTCATCACAGAGTGCACTCTCCTCCAGGTTTTTTAGGTTTGGAAGTCCTCTCCATTACAGAGCCATTTCACTGCTTCTCTGTGGGCTGAAGTAACCACTGACAGGAGCTTTCCTGGCTTGGTCTTTTCCTCCCCGGTGCATCTTGTTCTTCTTTAATGTCTTTCCCCTCCTTTACTGCCTCTCCTTAATTCGAGTTTGACTTTTAGGACTTGTTTTCTCCCCCCCAACTCCTTCTTCTTTTTTTGATTTAGGACTTGTTTTGTCTTTCAAATCTTTCTTTCCTGATTTAAAACTTTCCACTGTCTTTCAAAACCCAGAGTTCTGAGTTCTTTTCCAGGGAGCTTCTCATTGAGACTCTCCTTCTCAGACCATCTGAGCACGTGGCTCTCCAGTTCCATCTCAAGTCACTGTGTGACTGTGTGTGTATTTTTTTTTAAAGAATTCTATTTGTTTACACACCTGCACAATCAACTGCTGTAGAGGAATACTATTATGTTATACTGTACTAATGAATTGAGCTTGTGGTGGTGGTGATGATTTGATTTTATATGTTTATCTGAGAAGGGACAGTGCAGGTCAATGAACAAACTCCATGTATTACAATGTGTTACCAGAAAGCTTGTAAACAAGCCAGATTACAGCCAAGGCTAGTTTCCATCTGTTGTCCCTTAGAGGATGTTACCTGGAAACATAAAACATCTAAAAACATACAAGCATTTGATTAACACAGCAATGACAGTAATACTAACAATAGCAAATGACAGTCTACCTGTTACATTAATTGTCAGTTAACCATGTAACACCATACACGGTACAACCAACAAACTGCTAATTTTAGCTTTTTAAATCGTAATACTGTTTTTTTTACTATTATTTTTAAATGACTGGACTTTTTAAATAGGCACTACATTTTATAAACACTGTTATATCTGTCTGTTTTTATTGTATGTATGTGACCTATGTGTGTTTTTAATGAGGAAACTGTATTCATGAACTGCACAAAGCCTGTCAAAGGAGAATTTCTGTCACTGTGTGACAGACAATAAAGCAATCTTGAATCTTGAATCTTAATCCTAATGCAGCAGAGAGAGAGAGGGAGCTGGCATGGAAATGCGATCTTCGGATAGAGGCCCACAATATACATAACAGTGCACTGCAAAGTTTATAGCCTCATGGTTCAACAGGCCTGAAGCGGGTCAATCAACAATACTCCCTTTAAGGTAATTTAGTTCCTCCAATGCTTCAGTAACACTTTGATTAAAAAAAGGATTTCGAACAACACAATACAAATCAAGCTGTGGTATTCTGAGTTGTAATATAAAGCCTGGTACACACAAAGATTTTCTAAATCTTAAACAGATTTTTTTAGCTGAGAGAGACCCCACACATGAAGATAAAAATTCATGGATTGAACCGTTTTGATCGTATTGTGTGTGGTGTGCTCCGATATTCCCAATACAGCACACCACATACATAAATATCTGTCGTTACGACAGTCGAGTCTCGTCCCCCAATCTTGCGTGATCAAACGTGATCTAACGTAGTACCCTGACTGATCTGTACGAGGCAGCCATGCGCGACAGGGCAAATAAAGTGCCGAAGAACGAAAAGAAGAAGACGCGTCAGTCAGCTCGCTTCTTGATTTGCTACATTCCATTCCACGTCACAATCCACGGAGTCGGGAGTTGTCAGGTTTTGCCCACACACAAGAGGACTTTTGATCATAAATATTGAAAATGTTTAATATTTGCGATTGTCGGCCCCGACCATTTTCCGAGCAGAATGTCGGGAGAAATTGACTCCTCACACCACAGGATAATCTTGTAGGATAATCTTTAGATCCATCCGATAATCAGGCGTTTGCTGTCCTTGGTCGGAAGGGGGGAAATCGGGCCAAAATCGGCCAGATTATCTTTGTGTGTACCAGGTACACACATTGTATTCATTGTATTCATGAATACAACCAGGTTGTATTCATTTTCACAAGGTATGTAGTCCAGTTGTAAGGTAGTTCAGCACTGTTTTGCTTACGTAAAATTAATAGGGATTGGTTTGTCATTAATGCACCTGTTTACCATATGTCACATTCTAATGCTTTGGTCCTCATAGCGGGATCCGATGTAATGATCCGACTTTTCTTTCGAAAAATGTAAATACATTTCCGCGTTGTTGAAAATCAACGACACATCGCTAGTCAACTAACACAGCTTGTTTTGTGAGCCTGCTAACAATGTAAAGTAGTGTTATAGTTAACTAGGCAGCAGTGGGGATTACTCACCCAATATTTCCGTTGTTGCAGTATTTTGGCTTGACTAGTGAGTTTGTGTTGTGATTCTCAACAACGTTGAAACCAGGGGCGGGGCTAAGGGGTGGCTACTTGGGCTCAAGCCCCGGATGTTTTCTGAAAAGCCCCGAATGTTTTACTTAAAAAAAAAATAATATATATAAAAAAAACTCTCGTGAGTAACGTGCAATACCGGAGTCCAACAAGTTGATATTGACAAGCTATAGAGGGAGTGCTGAAACCATCATCTGTTTGCGCTGGCTTTACAGTATGAAAGATCACATTTTTAAAAAAGCTGTAATGGCTCATTCCCACTTCTGAATGATATCCATCGTCAATGTTTGTGTAGAAATGAAATGGGCTGCTAATGACCAAGCTCCGGACCTGGGGTGATGGGGCCTTTTCAGCCGCAGTCCCGTCCCTCTGGAACACCCTCCCCAACCACATCCGACAGGCCAACACCCTCCCAACATTTAAACAGGCCCTCAAAACCCACCTCTTCAAGCTTGCCTTCACCAGTTAACCCTCTCCCCTCCCCTTCCCATGTGTCCCCAGCACTACCTTAATTATACTTTCTTTTATTTATTTTGTTTCTATTTATTATTACTACTCGATCTTTTCAGTTTGTAAAGCGTCTTTGAGAGTATAGAAAAGCGCTATATAAGTCTAATGTATTATTATTATTATTATTATTTCCTGTTACAACTGCCACAACTGCTGTGCATAGTTGTCATCGGAAGCTGGAGAGTTAGAATGGTGAGGTTGCCATAGAAACCCTGGAATATCACTACAGAGACGGAAAAAAAATCATAATAAGCAGTACACAAACTCTACAATAATACTCTATATACCAAAATGTAAAACCAGCTTATTTTGTTTTACAGGGGGGCTTTATTCAACAGGGGGCTAGCTTCAAGCAGAGCCATCGTTACTCACTCATCACTAGCGTACTTGTCGGTGTAATAGCTCAAGCTAGACCTAGCAGTAATGTAGATCACAGGTTTCCTAATGTCTCGTGTCCTCCTTGGACACTAAATCATTGGCCTGTGAAAACTGGCCAGGGACAGGGGGTGGAAATGTCCTGTCAGTGGAATAAGAACTGCAGGAATACAGTGGCCCTGCCCTGCATATAAGTGATGAGACAGTGAAGCTGTCTGTTTTTTTTTTTTTTTGCTTTTTTTTGTAGCTTTTTTGGCTCCATACTCTGAAACAGTTACTAGGAGGTTAAAATCATAGATTGTTTAATATTTTATTTAAGGCTATTTTTGTTGGTTTCACTATTCAGAAATGACAAGATTTTGTATCCATAGTCCGCCAATTTCAGGCCACCGAAAGTAATAGGACAGATTCATATTGTCACAGCTCCGCCCCTGGCTCATCAGCCGTCGATCAGTGGTTCCAGGTGTGGCCGATTAAGCGCGCCCCTGGCTCATCAGCCGTCGATCAGTGGACGATTAAGAGCGCCCGTGGCTCATCAGCCGTCGATCAGTGGACGATTAAGAGCGCCCCTGGCTCATCAGCCGTCGATCAGAGGTGCCAGGTGTGGACGATTAAGACCGCGACTGGCTCCTACTTAAGCTCTGCTCCTGCTTCCAGTCATCGCCAGATCGTAGCCATTTAATGGTTGGTCCCAGTGTTCGTTCCCTCTATTCTAGTTCTTACCCGTTACCCTAGCCTAACCCTGTTCACCTTGTTCCCCGCTAAGGATTCCATGCCTGCCGACCTCCTGCCTGCCTGACTACCCTGCTCCCTGCCTGATCCCTGCCTGCCTGTACTTTCCCTCCTGCCGGATCCCCAGCCTGTAGTAATAATAATAATAATAATAATAATAATAATATGTTCGGTTCTAGTAGGGTTAAATGCTATATTCTGATCAGCCTGGTTGTAAAGCAAGCCATGCTAACCCATCGCTAGTTCAAACAGACCGTAGTAGACTTTAAACAACAAAGAGACACGGATTCAATCATGATTATTATTTACTTGCAAGGAGGATGAATATAAGGCCTCTCCTGCGAGAGACCCCATATTCACACTAATCTTTCCTCCTTCGAGCCAGTCTTTTATTCCCAACAGAAAGACACACATGTAACACAAATGGATAGGAGGAGGCACTTTTCATGAGGAAGTGCAGCGTTAGCACAAACACTTTCATGGGAAAGTTATCATAAGCAGTTTCTCTGCTGGGCGACTCAGACAACACAATGTCAGGAAGTGACAGGAAGTGGAGGCCCAGCTGGGACTGAAGATAAGGAGTGGACAGTGATGCCTTGTATGGTTGTGCTTAAAAAGCACACAGTTGAATTCTCAGAATAGAACAGAAATGTATAGAGTACATGTACTAATGTACTCTTCAAAACATCCACAACATTATGAAAACATCATTCAAACCTATCATTCCCTGCTGTTTTTCATAATTTATCACGATACAAACATTCGTCTCTTTATTCAGGTAGTTTAACTGTCATTCAACATCGCCGTACAGATCACAGACATGAATTTTCATCTTGGATTAGAGTTTCTCAACTTAGGTTAGGTATCTAGGTTCCACATTTTCTCGAATCAACATTTGTTTGTACAAATATTCCTGAAATCAGTTTGTTAGTCATAGCTCTGAAGCAGGGGAAGACACAACAAACAATCATTACAACAAAGAAAATCAGCATGTGGTGTTAAGCATCACACATGTTCCTCCTGCCACTGCAGTCAATAGGTCAAGAGTCATTCAGTTCTGGAGTGTCATCAGTCTGATCTGATCGATTTCGCGGTTCTGGGCTTCGTTTATCGTAAGGGATGCATTTACAAATGTCTCTAATTGATAGTTCAGGGTTTCTTGTCATCTGGGACATTACTGCCCCAGACTGGGTCGTGTGCCTGGACGGGCGTCTCGTTTGGGTCGTCGGGAGGATTTGGTCCTCTCATTCTAAGAGGTAGTGGTTCTGGAGAATTCTTCACCGGTTTGAGACGTACCATTCACTAAATGAATAGACCCCTTTGTAGCCGGACTTCCACCACTACCCGTCGTTCGAGGGAAACAATGTCACTTTCTTTCAATGGCTTTGGTGTATCCACGTATCTCGTTCTGCGATCTTGACAGCAGTTGAGATGCTCAGCAGCACCTCAAATGGCCCAACCCACCGCGGGCTGCGCCAGTGTCCTCCTTCCATCTCGTCGATGAGGATCTGGTCACCAGGTTGTATTCTCGAATCCTGTATGGAAACAGAAAGGTCTGGCAGATAATTTGTTCTGGCTATTTCCTGTTTCCTAAATAGCTGTCCACGTGGCCAGTGTGTTTTCCGTTTCTGCCAAATCCACTTCTTACATGTAACGATGAATTGAGTATCAAGGACCCCAATTGAAATAAGCCAGTGGCTTTCTTTGGTTTTTATCCTGTTAGTTGACCTTGTATGTAATATGTACTTTCATGTACCTACTTCTGCAAATCTTCTAATAAAGTTTTCAATCAATCAATCAATACTTCCCTAATGTCGTCTACTATGGGTAGTCTAAACCCTTCTCCCATTTACTATTTCAAATTCATTAATTTCATTTATTTCATTCATTTCATTCATTCATTCATTCATTCATTCATTCAAACCCATAGGTGTCAGTGTTATTCTCATGTGTGTTTCCATTAGAGAAACACGCTCTTCCCACACTCTTCCCACCTTGAGGGTGATAGGAACAGTGATTCTTTAGTTCAATGTCCAGGTGTTTGGACCCACTTTGATCAATTCGTTCACGAAATGTGCACCATTATCACTATATATATATATTTTTTTTTAAATTGTGTGTAATTATATACGTGAAAATGTGCATTAATCCTGTCAATCATTATTCCCTGCTGTTTGATACATGTAATTAAAAAGACCATGTATCAAATGAGCTGCCGTTTTGTAGAGGCATTTTCCCATTTATTCTATAAACTTTGTCATTCGTCCAAATTCGTGTGTGTGTGTGTTATACACTTGGTTCCTTCAGACCTCCCCTCTTCCCAGGGCGCAGTCTCAGGCTGGAACCCTTTCCGATGGAGGTTTACTGCCCTCCAACCCCTGGTCAGAGTCAGTCTACCCCCACCCCTTCCGCTTCCCAGACGGCTCCTTTTCAGAGCTCTGATCACGGAAAGCACTGCTCTCTCTCTCTCTCTGTCTCTGTCTCTCTGTCTGTCTGTCTGTGTCTGTCTGTCTCTCCCTCTCTCTCTCTCTGTCTGTCTGTCTCTCTCTGTCTCTGTCTGTCTCTCTCTCTGTGTGTCTGTGTCTGTCTGTCTCTCTCTCTGTCTGTCTGTCTCTCTCTCTCTCTCTGTCTCTCTGTGTGTCTGTGTCTGTCTGTTTCTCTCTCTGTCTGTCTGTCTCTCTCTCTGTCTGTCTCTCTCTCTCTGTCTGTCTCTCTCTCTCCTTCTCTCTCTCTGTCTCTCTCTCTCTCTCTGTCTCTCTCTCTGTCTCTGTCTGTCTGTCTCTCTCTGTCTGTCTGTGTCTGTCTGTCTCTCTCTCTGTCTGTCTGTCTGTCTGTCTCTCTCTCTCTGTCTGTCTCTCTCTCTGTCTCTATCTCTGTCTCTGTCTCTCTCTCTCTGTCTGTCTCTGTCTCTCCTTCTCTCTCTCTGTCTCTCTCTCTCTCTCTCTCTGTCTCTGTCTGTCTGTCTCTCTCTGTCTGTCTCTGTCTGTCTCTCTCTCTGTCTGTCTGTCTGTCTGTCTCTCTCTCTCTGTCCGTCTCTCTCTGTCTCTCTGTCTGTCTGTCCGTCTGTTTCTCTCTCCCTCTGTCTGTCTGTCTGTTTCTCTCTCTCTGTCTGTCTCTCTCTGTCTCTCTGTCTGTCTGTCCGTCTGTCTCTCTCTCCCTCTGTCTGTCTGTCCGTCTCTCTCTCTCTGTCTGTTTCTCTCTCTCTCTGTGTCTGTCTGTCTGTTTCTCTCTCTGTCCGTCTGTCTGTTTCCCTCTCTCTGTCTGTTACTGATCATACAATATCCCTAATCTTGAGACTAATTCTAACACATAACCCTTCCTAATTCTACACTTTTTTAATCTTTTCCCTTAATATCAAAACTGCCACAATTCACTTTCAGTCATAGTTTCAGTTTCCATTCTTAGTCTGCTGTTTACATAACACAAGAGATATACATCTGTTTTTCAAAATGGATTCTTTTTGTATGTCAAACTCACAGTCTAATTTCCATTAGTCTACTGTTTACATAGCACAAAAGATATACATCTGTTTTTCAAAATGGATTCTTTTTGTATGTCAAACAATTCCTATTTTGTACAATTTAGGATAGATAGACTATTCATTTCGATTGCAATCTTTCTTTTTCTCTTATATTTACCGGTGTCTGTGTTGCTTGTGTCTGGTCTGGGACCCCGTCAGCCGTCTTTTTGGAGGAGAAAGGTTCGACATCTAACGTCACCGGCCTGGAGCGAATTGACGTCCCAGGACTTTCTCCGGGTCGCTCGATCCCGGGCTGTCGCGACAGACTTCGGTGTGTCGAATCTTCTTCCTCCATCAGACGACCTGTTGGGGTCCGGCTTACGAAGGACCACGTGTTCGGTTCTAGTAGGGTTAAATGCTATATTCTGATCAGCCTGGTTGTAAAGCAAGCCATGCTAACCCATCGCTAGTTCAAACAGACCGTAGTAGACTTTAAACAACAAAGAGACACGGATTCAATCATGATTATTATTTACTTGCAAGGAGGATGAATATAAGGCCTCTCCTGCGAGAGACCCCATATTCACACTAATCTTTCCTCCTTCGAGCCAGTCTTTTATTCCCAACAGAAAGACACACATGTAACACAAATGGATAGGAGGAGGCACTTTTCATGAGGAAGTGCAGCGTTAGCACAAACACTTTCATGGGAAAGTTATCATAAGCAGTTTCTCTGCTGGGCGACTCAGACAACACAATGTCAGGAAGTGACAGGAAGTGGAGGCCCAGCTGGGACTGAAGATAAGGAGTGGACAGTGATGCCTTGTATGGTTGTGCTTAAAAAGCACACAGTTGAATTCTCAGAATAGAACAGAAATGTATAGAGTACATGTACTAATGTACTCTTCAAAACATCCACAACATTATGAAAACATCATTCAAACCTATCATAATACATTTTATTTATAAAAGCACTTTACATATAAAATATCAGAGTGCTACAACACAGTAAGATAAAGCAAAAAACATTCAATTAAAAGGCAAAAAAAAGGCTCTATTAAAAAGGTGGGTTTTAAGGCCTCGTTTAAAAGCATCCACAGACTGTGGTGCCCTTAGGTGGTCAGGGAGAGCATTCCACAGCCTGGGAGCAGCCGAGCAGAAGGCCCGATCTCCCATCGTGCGGAGCTTGGTCCTGGGGGTCTTGAGGAGGTTGGTGGCAGTAGAATGGAGGGTGCGTGAGGAGGTCTGAGGGGTATGGAGGAGTTCCATGAGGTAGGGGGGGGCAGTTCCATGGATGCACTGGTGGGTGAGGAGGGAGACCTTGAATTAAATTCTGAGGGAGACGGGGAGCCAGTGAAGTGATTTGAGGATGGGGGTGATGTGATCATATTTGCGCACCCTCATCAGGATCCTAGCAGCGCTGTTCTGGATGTATTAAAGTTTCTGGAGGCAGCTGCTAGGAATCCCGATGAGGAGTGCGTTGCAGTAGTCCAGTCTGGAGGAGACAAAGGCGTGGACGAGCTTCTCTGCATCTGCCAGAGTGAGTGCAGGACGGAGTTTGGCAATGTTTCTTAAGTGAAAAAAAACTGTTTTGGATATATGTTTGATGTGGGTCTCGTAGGTGAGGTGAGGGTACATTTTTACGCCCAGGTTGGTAACAGATGAGGAGAGGGGAATGTTCTGGCCAGAGAAGGTGATGCTGGTGATGGTGGATGACCGGACCTGGTGTGGTGTGCCGACTAGGATGGCTTCAGTCTTGGAGCTGTTGAGTTGTAGGAAGTTGAGCTTCATCCACGCCTCTATCTCCTCCAGGCAGGTGGTTAGTGTGGATAGTGGCAGGGGTGCAGAGGAGGTGGGGTTGACTCTGAGGTAGAGCTGTGTGTCATCCGACCACTCCGCCTGCCTGACCCCCTGCCGTTCTGACTACCTGCCTACCTGCCTGACCTCCAGCCTGTCTGCCTACCTGCCTGATCCCCTGCCTGTCTGACTACCTATCTACCTCCAGCCTGCTCCTCCTGACACCCCTACCCTACAATAAATCATTATTATTGTTGTACTACCTGTTCTCCGTTGTCTGCTTCTGGGTTCCGCCCTCTGGTCGTGACACATATGATGTCTAAATTAAGCACTCATGTTTAGTATTTTGGTCGACAATCCTTTGCATGCAATAACTGCCTGAAGTCAGCAACCCATTGACCCCAGCAGACAGTACTGTATCTTATCTGCCAAGCTTGTACCGCAACAATCTTCAGTTCTTGTTTGTTTTGAGGTCTTTTTGCCTAAAATCCTATCATCAGAAAATAAAATGCATG
Source organism: Nansenia antarctica (assembly GCF_963989245.1). NCBI lineage: Eukaryota > Metazoa > Chordata > Actinopteri > Argentiniformes > Microstomatidae > Nansenia > Nansenia antarctica. The sequence goes on from NC_137674.1 coordinate 83,290,490, forward strand.
TTCAATTGGATGTAAATCTGAATATTTACGTAGCCAGTCAATAACGTTCCACCTTTTGGCCCTGAAAGGTCTCCTAACATTCCTCTTTCAGTCACTATCGTACATGGTAATATTTATCTAACCTGCCCACGAGACATTTACATTTTTAGCATTTAGCAGATGCCTTTATCCAAAGCGACTTACAACAAGTTTGTCTAAGTAAGTGAATCATCTATTCATCCATCATCGCAAGAAAAAGTAATCTATGGCCGAGCCAGGGGCCATTGGCAGTCATAATGATTGAAAGAAGAATATATATTATTCAGGGTATCCGCGGTGTCTTGAAAAGTATTAAAAGTTGATAAATCAATTTTGGGAAAATCAAGACCCTTAATAAGTATTAAAAAGTATTTTCACGATTTTATGAGGTCTTGAATTTTGTAGGTATTTTCTAATTAGACTCTGTCCAAAGAGTTTGAGTCCTAAAAACGTTTAGTAAAAGTTTGTGAATTTATTAGTTTGATTAAAAAACAAAGATCAACCGGAAATTCTGTTGTATGATAGTGGTCTAGTCTATTGCAAACTAAAACTGTTAAGTTAAAGGTGTCACTGATGTAAACGGTTACAGCTCGAAGTGGCGGTGAGGTCTGGAAAAATATTGACAAGGTCTTTAAAAAGTCTTAGAAAGGTATTGAAATTAACCTCAAGATTCCTGTATATACCCTGTTATAAATTGTTAATAGTAGAGAAACTATGCAGGGGGCTAAAGGGAATGGAGAGCTTTCCGGAGGGACAGTTAAAGTGTAGCTGGAAGATAGGGAGTGACTCTGCAGAACTAACAGCAGATCTCTCCACATATTTTCAATAATATTCAAGTCTGGAGACTGTGATGGCCATTCCAAAACCTTCATCTGTCTTTCTTGGAGGGACTTCATGGTTGATTTTAAGGTATGCTTCAGGTCATTGTCTTGCTCGAATACCCAAACTCTCGTCAACTTCAATTTCTGGACTGACCTTCGAACATTAGCCTCTAGAATGTCTTGATATTTGGTAGAATCCATTCTTCCTTCCACCCACACACTTCCAATGGATCCACCTCCATGCTTAACAGTTGGCACGGTGTTCTCTTCAAATGCTTCACCCTTTTTTCTCCAAACATACCTGTTACGTCTGTAGTTTTACGACAGTTGGGACTTTACTACAGTGCCGTATTACGTTTTGTAGCACACACGTTTGTTGAATAAATGGAGTACCAGCTCCGATTAGAAGCTCTGCGTTCAGGCTCCGTTATTGAACATAACATTGGCGACGAGGATGGCTGATTGTTCTCTACCAACACCCCCTCCTTTCCTAGCAGTCCCGGCAGAACCACCGATTCCGTGGGGCCGCTGGATTTCCTCTTTCGAAACATACATCCTAGCTGCCGGCTTGGAGGACCTATCAGACAAGAGGAAATATGCGCAGCTGCGGCACTGCCTGGGAGCGGAGGGCCAGCGCGTGTTTGAAACTCTCGGCACTGCGGCGAGATACACAGACGCTGTGGAACTATTGAAGCAACACTTCGCCCCTCCACAAAGCGCTCTTCTCCGCCGCGTCATATTCAGACGAAGACACCAACGTACAGGTGAGACAGTGACACAGTATGTGGCTGATCTGCGGGGTTTGGCGAGCTTATGCAAGTTCGGGACATTACAGAACGAAATGATAAGAGACCAACTCATCTTACACACAAACTGTGACAAGATTAGGGAAAAACTGTTACTGGAAAATGATGAACTTACATTATCAGCAGCTCTGAACATGGCGGCCCAGGTTGAAACAGCTTTGGAATGTGCAGTTCGTTTTTCAGCCTCTCCCAGCTCACCGGCAGAGGGCGCGCACAGCCTACAGGTGCCCCTCCTCCACGTGAGTGCAGCCAGCGGCGGGGAGAGCGTTTTACTGGCCTCTCGGTCACGCGACCAGCCACACCAGCCGTGTGGGAATTGCGGCTCTTCTGCACACAATTCAAGAGCTCAGACATGCCCAGCCCGTGGTAAAACCTGCTCCAACTGCGGGAGACTAAACCACTTTCACAAGGTCTGCAGGTCTGTCCCAGCTAGAGCTTCCCAGTCACCTACCACAGTCATCCATAATGTCAGCTCAGGACGAGCGCCATTCAAAACATGCTCGTTGATGGTTGGTGATGTCACTCTGCCGCTCCTCCTAGACACTGGAGCCACAGTGTCCCTTGTGAACTTGACGACCTATACACAGTTCTTCTCCCATGTGCCCCTGGGGTTGCCCTCCACCACCCTGCGTGGCTATGCCAACTCTGAGATTGACATTGTGGGCTCTTTTCAGCTGCCTGTGAAGTACGGGGAGAGGACACTGCCGGCTTTCAGGTTCAACGTTGCACGCCACGGGACCAACCTGTTAGGCCTCGACCTGTTCAACGCCCTCGGTTTCACCCTGCTAGACACAGCTGGCTCAGAGATTCACACCGTTTCCATCCCCTGGCAGCAACAGTGGCCTGCGCCGCAGCTGTAGGCTGCCTCGACACTTTTGCCCACCAGCCTCTGTTAGATCCTACAGTGATGCCTGTTATACAGCCCGTCCGCCGCTCCCCCCTGGCTCTCCGCGATGACATCTCCTCTCAACTACAGAGCATGATCGATAGCGACATCATTGAGCAGGTGAATGCATCGCCTTGGATCTCCAACCTGGTGGTGGCGAAGAAGAAGTCTGGGGGGCTGCGCATCTGCGTGGATCTGAGAGCAGTAAACAAGGCCATCATCCATGACAAATACCCCCTGCCAACGATAGAGGAGCTCACCACCCAGTTCTACGGGTCCAGCGTGTTCTCTAAACTGGACCTCCGTCAGGGTTACCTCCAAGTGCCACTACACCCCGAGAGCCGCAACCTCACAGCGTTCATCACTCACAGAGGGGTTTTCCGCTACAAACGCATGACTTTCGGTTTAAGCTCCGCCCCCAGCTGCTTCCAAAAGATCATGGCCTCCATCTTCGCTGGGATCCCAGGTGTGGCCATCTATCTTGATGACATCGTGGTTCACGGGGCCACCGTCGAGAGCCACGACGAGCGTCTCCACAGTGTGTTCAGTGCATTGGCCAAGCATCACCTCACACTCAATGGTGAGAAGTGTGTATTCGCCGCCCCAGCCATTGACTTTGTGGGGTTCCGCCTCTCAGCTGATGGCACGTACCCGCTGCACTCGAACACCGAGGCCATCCATCATGTCCCGGAGCCCACCACAGCCGCTCAGGTGGCCTCCTTTCTAGGCATGACGGCGTACTACCTCCGTTTCCTGCCACAGTACTCGGCCACAACCACACCACTGCGGAAGCTGTTGAAGCATGACGAGCCCTGGCTCTGGACGTCTGCCTGCTCAGACGCCGTACGCCTCCTGAAGGCCCAACTCACCTCGCCACCGGTCCTGGCGCATTTCGACCTGGCCAGCCCCACTCTTGTCACGTGCGACGCCTCTGCCACAGCCATTGGTGCGGTGATGTCCCAGCTGCAAGGGGGGGTGGAGAGACCGATCGCCTTCGCCTCCCGTGCTCTCAGCCCCACGGAACAGAAGTACTCGGTGGGGGAGCGGGAGGCCCTAGCATGCCTCTGGGCATGTGAGCGCTGGCACATGTACCTCTATGGACGTTTATTCACACTGAGGACAGACCACCAGGCCCTCATCACCCTCCTGGCCACGTCTGGCACCGGTCACAAGCCACTCCGCCTCCACCGCTGGGCCGACCGCCTGCAGCAGTACAACTATCGGCTACAGTTCACGCCAGGACGAGACAACGTGGTAGCCGACTTGCTATCACGCTCAATCCCCAGCCCACCCACAGCCCCAACCTTGACCCCCGGACTGGACCAGGCTGAGCATGACCTCGTCCAGCTCCTCCACACACCCCTTCAGGAGACGGTGTCGCTGAAAGAGCTCCGGGATGCCTCAGCCGATGACCCCCCCCCCCTCTCTACACTCTCAACCTACATCACGCAGGGGTGGCCGGCAAGAGTACCTGACGAGCTACTCACTTACTCCAGGATCAGGGAGGAGTTGTCGGTTTGGAACGACACCTGTGTCGCTCGCGGGTTCTGCACTGTGGTCCCAGGTGTCCTTCGGGCGCGTATCCTTGCTATGGCGCACGAGGGTCACCTGGGCATAGTCAGGCTCAAACAGCGCTGTCGTGATGTTGTGTGGTGGCCAGGCATCGACAGGGAACTCGAAACCCTGGTCAAGGATTGCACTGCCTGTCTCCTTAGTGGTAAGACCAGGGCTCCAGTTCCACCCCCGCCCATGCAGCCGTTGGACTGGCCATCTCAACCCTGGGAGCACCTGCAACTGGATATCTGCGGCGAGCTGCATGGGGTACCACATCACCAGCGTTTTCTCGTTGTGACCTACGACCTCCACTCTAAGTGGCCAGAGGTGACACCTGTGGGCTCGGTCACAGCAAAGGTGCTGATCGACATTCTCGACGCTCTGTTTGCGCGTTGGGGCCTGCCCAAGAGGATCACGACTGACAACGGTCCTCAAATGGTTTCCCATGAACTGGCCTCCTATCTAGTGGGTAAAGGGATCCACCACATCCGCACAGCGTTCTACCACCCTGCTGCGAACGGGGGGGTGGAACGGCTGAACCAAACACTGAAGAATGGCATCAGGGCCCACCTGGCACAAGGGTGCACGCTCACCACCAGCCTCCTCCAGACGCTGTTGCATTATCGGGCCACGCGACACGCCACTACAGGAGTCTCCCCAGCCTCCCTCATGCTGGGGCGGGAGCTCCAGCTGCCTCTCGATAGGCTCCGCCCTATACTAGCTCAGCCCCCGGTCCATCCAGTTCAAGCCACAGTCACCAAACACCAGCGCTTGATGAAGGATCGTTTCGACAGGGCCAGACGTGCTAGGCCACCTGTCATCGCTGTGTCGGACTGGGTCAGGATCCGACGACCTCATCGGGACAACAAACTCCAGTCGTTTTGGTCTGACCCTGTCCAGGTCAGCAAACAGCTTGGCCCGGCCTCGTTTAGGCTCGCCGACGGCACTCGCTGGCATGCTACCCGCCTGCGTAAGGTGCAGCCTCCCCCTGGCCCAGCGCTGAGTGTGGCCTCTTCCACAGTCTTGCCAGCCGCACGGTTGGATGAAGCAGCAACCCCGGCCTACCAGGCTCAGCCCCAAGGCGTGGAGCCGCCACCAGTGGCTGTGGCTGCACCAGAGCCACGTCTGGTTCGAGCACGCAACAGGCCCGAGCACTTGCGTGATTACATGACTGAGTATCACACCTAGGTTGTGTGAGGGGGGGGGAAATGTTACGTCTGTGTTTACGACAGTTTGGGCTTTACGACATGTGCCGTATTACGTTTTGTGTGACACTCGTGTTTGATTAAATGGAGTTGCCAGCTCCGACTACAAGCTCTGAGTTCGACTCCGTTATTGAACATAACATATTTATCTATATTTTAATGTTCTATTATATAAAGGACATATCTAGCTTGCTGAAAAACATAGTGGTCGAGCTCAGGCACCTAAATTGTATTTTATTTAGAATACCCTCTGTAGTTGAATAGGGCGAGTGTCTCCAGAACAGAGTGGACACATAACAGGGTGGACATTTTGAGTTAAAGTTAGCCTTTAGCCTGCCTGTGTTAGCATAATGCCTAGAATGACCATGAATACTTGATGAGGAATCTAATTTGCACTAAATACTTTTTTTGAAATTATTCAATTTGATCTCCTCAATATTTAGGCATAACAGGGTGGACACGTTATGGTCAACCACATTAAACTCACTGGATAAAAACATAAAAATCAGATGGTAAAAGAGGTAGAAAATCACACAGCTTACAACATTTGAAATCCCCTCCACTGATGTGATGTCACCTCATGAGAGTGATGTGATTGAGAAACATGTTTTTCTTTTAAAAGGGACATTAACACAGCATAACAGGGTGGACAGTGATCGCAGGGACAAGCATACAACCTTAATTTTTTGTACAAAATGTTTAAAAAAAAGGATAACAACTATATTTGATTTCAATAGATATTGATCAGGAAAATGAAATAATAATAACATATTTGGAAATGTATATGTTTTTAATAGTTCTTTTTTGGATTGAAGTTGAATGAATGTAGAAAACAACAACTTAGAAGCCCATATCATTGTATTCATAATAAATAACAATTGACTATACATGAAAAACCTATGAATTAGTATTTGTCCAAAATACAACATGATTTGTACTGGGGACGGAAAAGGCACCGTATTTAAAAAATCAGAATCAGAATCAGAATCAGAAGACTTTATTGCCATGACATGTAAACATGACCCATATAGGTCACATTTTAAGGCAAGGCAAGGCAAGTTTATTTGTATAGCACATTTCATACAACAGGGGCAATTCAAAGTGCTTTACATGCATTATTCAAAAATACAGCACACACAAATGTCTTTGTTTTTGTTAGGACCCTAGCAGAGGTTTGAAGGGTTTATGATGTCCCAATAAATTGTTGATGAATAGTAATGTGTTGAGATGTTGATGAATAGAGGGATGATGTAAGACTTCTTTATGCAAACCAATAAGTCTAGGCAATGAGAACAGCTGACTACATGCTATGGCAGATGGTGGGCCGTCAGGGCCAGCAAGGCCTTCTCTGCTGGCCTAAACATCATCAGAATATACATTTTATTTTGATATATTTTTTCCACAAATATGTATTAAATTATTCCCTAGTCTATTCTCTTAATTTCATAGCTTTCCTCTTGGTTGCGCTGCTTCCAGCCATTTGGAGGGCTGTTAGAGCTTTTATCCAATCATAGAATTTCAGCCATAATGTGTTGCCAGGGTACCAAGAAATCTGCCCGCCTGCAGATTCAACAGTGGCGCGAGTACAGATTGTAATTTAAAGTGAGCGAGAAAAGAGCTGTGGCGTACCGTGGTCAGATCTCGAGTTGGCGAGCAAATCCAAGCAAATCCGACGACGGCGCCTGCTGGATGGCGGAGCACCTGATCAGCACCTGCTCGTCTTTTGATTGGATACAAACTATTGAGAGGCGGAGCTAGCAAACTGAACTTGATCTCGCTAATTTCTGTAGATGTAAACTGTTGTTCTACAAGCAGCCACAATGGCTGAAGGAGGAGAAGAGGTAGATTTGGTGGCAGATATTATAACAACAAAGAAGAACCTTCTAAGAAAAGCTAGACATAATCAAAAGAGAACGGCCAACCCCGACTTTAGCGACGCTATCCATGTAGAAAATTACTTATTGGTGGAACTGATAAACTGTACAACAGAGACATTGAAGTCTTCTTGAGGAAAGAAAGGAGGATGGATTTTGTGTTCAAATAATCAGTTGTTTTGGTGAGTACAAAGCATTTTATTTTTTCTGCAAGAGATGTACTGAGCGACCCTGGGGTCCGTAGATATGTGTGTTGTGTTGCCTGGCTCAGCTGTGTGAGTAAGTGGGGCTTCAATGCGATCTTTTAACCACTTCCCGGGCTGCTACCATGGAAAACGACACACCCCCGTGACCGTATGAACACGAGGAAGATAACCATCCTTAAATGGAACCTCGAAACGGTTCTCCTATCGAGATCGACAGACCGCAAAGTTCGGGAAATAACTGACGCTTTCGTTTTCGTGCAATGAATTGAATACACCCAGACTAGGTGGGTATTGGGTAATAGGGTTAGGGTAATATAATAGGAATGGCAAGGCCCGGTTATACTGCGTTTCTGTCTAAATGTATAGTTTCTAGAGCCATGGCTTGTCATAATGATGGTATTACGTAAGAGGTGGAATAATTCAGGTAGGACATCACTGAAGGCCTAGGTGTGAAATGCACCGCCCGCCACTGATGGCAGAGATACATTGCTTTGTTTAAACCAATACTGTTTCAAACTAACTAGCTTCAAAACATCGCTAACATGTTGATCTCATGAGCTTATTGATCTGCAGCAACAAAGCAGCCTCTCCACCACTTTTCTGGTAAATAGCGGAGGGATGGGGCTGGAGAAATGTAAGCTTTCTCAAACTCACAGACAGAGCTCTGGATTTAATGACTGACCGCTCATGAGATCAACATGTTAGCGATGTTTTGAAGCTAGTTAGTTTAAAACAGTATTGGTTTACAAACAATGGAGTAAAACAAGCTTATATTTTGTGTTCTGATGAACTAAGCTCATGAGGCATTTATAAGTTATGGAACGAGAAGCCGTGGTATATCGCAGATATTCATAGCTTTCAGTCACGTGGTTTCTTCCCTAGCAACCACCAACCTGACGGGCAAAAAGTATCATAGCAACATCGCTCAAAATGGCGAGTGGACGCAATTTACCGGCTGCCTACTATTTAGACCACCTCACCCATGAAGAACTATCAAGATACACGACGGTGATAGGAGAGTAGGATTGACACTGTCGTATATTTTCTACTTAAACACACACACATACCTTGGATTTGTATGATAAACCTTTGGGCCTACAGGCAAGCTCTCTGAGGGGGTCAGGTTACGACAGACCACATGGTCGAGCACATACACACACACACTAATTTGCATAAGAGGGCAGGGATCTAGGGGACTGGGACAAAACCAGCCAGGAAGGGAGAGAGCTGCCTCTTTTTCAGCCCAGGCCACAGGATCAACACATGTATGTATAAATCTGTTTGTAACTCTGATTAAATCGTCTTAAACTCAATAACTGTTCTTTGATTCATAACCAATAAGAAATACACCACATTTAATGGCGAGCCTAAAACCGGGAGTCTATAAAGAGGAATACGTTTGAAAACTTAAGCTGAAGCCACAGCTCTGAAGACGGTAAGAACGAAAATAGCGCTATTTTCTGTTTAAACTGCTAGGGGCGCGTGTACAACAGCTGTGTTTTCAAGCATTTTCATTGAGACTAAAACAACCTTCAACTTTAAGGTTTAAAGTAAAGTAACTTGTTGGAAAAGGAAACACATCTTTCATAGTCTTTAAGCCTGGGTTGGTGATAAGGGCCGAATTTGGTAATTCGTTTTTTTGTGTAATATTGTGTTAAGATATTAGTTGTGTAACTAATAGATACTGTTTGGACGGTATTACGGAATATCGTGAGTGTGTGTGTAGAATTGTGTTAAAGTGTAAATGGACTGTGTAGTCTATTTTGTATTGTAGCAGTGAAAAACATATGAGACTCTGTGTGTGTGAAAGGACGCCATTGTCCATTGTTGTAAACGGAGCGATAACACGCACGCTCGGGCACGCGCGCAGACACGCGGACACACAGGGCCTAGATATCTCTGAAGAGACCGTGTGGAAAACGTGAATGCATTGTAGAATATTTGAATGAGATTTAATTTGGGAAATAATAGTTTAACTGGATTGAAAGATAATCGTGAAACTGTTGTGTCGTGGATGTTGTGAGACTAATCTTTTCACAGGAGCGGTTTTTCCCCCGGAAGGAAGGACAAAGACCAGCCCCTCCCCCTCCTCCTTCCTCTCTCATACAAGGCTGTCTTTGTCTCCAGTTTCAAGGAGAAAAGGGGGGGGTGAAGGAGCAGGCGCATGCGCGTTAGCCGGAGCACAGCTCCGCCTGCTGGACAAAATACGACAAGACATTTTAAAACACTAATCCTCAGTGATCCATCTGAGGTCGATGAAATAGTCCTATACAATAATAAATGGATGGTTGTAAATGATTGTAATATATTACCTTAATTCAATTAATTTAATTAATTACAAATTGATTGAATTAATTATTCAGATCATTTCATTTTCTGTTTTCACAAAACTTTGATCAATTGGGTTGTAATAGTCCAATGATAACGTTTTCTTTCACAGGTTTACATCAATGAAGTGTCAATGACTAAGTCTAATTAATTATGCATTCCTTTCAAATAACAAGTCGATTTCTTTACAGATTGTAATTAATAATTAATCATTTTATTCCTTCCAAAATAACAAGTCGATTTCTTTACAGGTTGTAATTAATATTCGTGTTTTACATCTTTTTATTTCAAGTTAAGTTCTTTTTCACAGTATTTGATTAGGAATAGCAGAATAGTTTGTATTGATAATTAAGCAGTAGAAGGTTTTTGTGGATCAGTGAATGCTTAGGGTGTGACCAGCCTTTGTGATTTGATAAGTGTGTTGACCAGCCTTTGTAGTTTAATAATTAAGTTGACCTGAACTATAATTAGTATTGAATGAGTAATTAAGTGACACATAATCATAAACAATTAGGAAACACATTTAAGTATAAAGTACTTACACAGATATTAGATTTAAGTTAATACTGCACTGACATACACAAGAGGCAAATCTGTTGTTCTGGGTTGTAGTGGTTTTGTGTGGGCGGTTAATACAGTTATATTGGACTAGCATTTGTTTAGCAAATAAGGCAAAATAAGGTGGGTTGTAAGAAGCGTACACCTTATCTAATATAGAATATTGTCAGCATATTGAGCAAGTAGAATGGGGTCAAATTCAACGAAGCTGTTAAAAGATATTAGTGAACATCGTGGAATGTTGGCTACGTTATCCCCTATGGCTGTAGTGGAAAAAATGAATCCTCTTGTTAGGGAAATTAGCAAAATGTCTACGAAATGGAATAGCCGTTGGCCATACATTGAACAGCCGTGGCCGAAAGAGGGCAGCCTTAATTTACAAAGAATTGCAACATTGGAAATACTTATCAATGGGCACAAAGCACATCAAAGAGGAAAGATTAGATCAGAGAAACGCAAGTTAGAGTTAGCTATTTTAGATCTATTTAAGGTAGAGGGACAGAAAATAGCTCAGATGGAACCGGAAAAGAAAAAAGAATTGGCCAGAACACTGGAACAGAAATTGAACATTCCATCCCCAGACATGTGTCCAGTCTCCAGTCCCCCTCCATATGCTAAGGCACTGGAGGACCATTCCCAGAAGAAGAAGAAGAAGAAGAAGGAGCCAAGGGGAAAAGGGGACGACAGGAGTGACGAGGAAGATGACAGCGAAGATGGCAGTGAAGACTCAAGTGATGACGACAATGCAGATGGAGGCTACAACGCGCAGGTCAGGAAGATGATAGCCACAGCCGAAAGGAAAGGTGGGAGAAGACGCCCGGAGAAAGCGGAAAGAGAGGCAGAAAGACACCACAGATGGCTGAAGGAGCAACGAGAAAGGGAGAAAGAGGGAGATTGTCACCGAATGTCATCAAATACATTAAAGAACTGTCCAGTGCTGATTCGGGGTAACAAGATGGAATATCATCCGTGGCATCATACAGATCTGTCTGAAGTGATGGAGAAGCTCCCCGTTCTTCAAGACGGCGGATACCCGTGGACTACTGAGATGGACGTGAGACTGACAGGAACGCAGGCCGCAATGGGAGACCTGAAAAGACTCTTAGCTTTTATTGCAGGATTGGATACAATGCAGGAAATATTGATGAAGGCAGGACTTCATAGATATATCAATACATCAGTTTATGATCCAGAGCTCTTCGCAGCAAACAGAGGCAAACTGTGGAAAGCAATCAGGGAGATCTACCCTACTCACATTCACCCAGACAATATCATTGTGAAGCCACTGGGGGGAGATGAGAATCCCCGGGGGTTTGTTGCCCGTGTGCACTCTCAATGGAGAAGTGTGACAGGGAAAGACGCTGAAGATAACCCCTTAGAAAAATCCATAATCAGGGAAAAAATACAAGAAGGGCTTCCTACCCCAGTTAAGGATAAGCTAGCAGAAGTGGTGGGGCTACGACACATGAACAAAGCTGTTTATATAGACCACGTAGCTCATCAAGTTGAGTTATATCGAAAGAATATTCAGATACAGAAGGCACGAGACGAAGAATCACTCAGAATATTGACTCATGTGCAATTGACTGAAAGCGAGAGGAACATAGAGGGAGTGCAGGCTTTAGCCCCACAGCAACAGCCACCTGGAGTGCAGACTGCTACTTACCAGTCCTACTCACAGGGGCCACAAGGGGGGTATCCTGCTACTTACCAGTCCTACCCACAGGGGCCACAAGGGGGGTATCCATACCCACAAGGGCCACCAGGGGTGCAAGCGGTTCCATACCAGATGTACAACCAGCCTGGCCAAGGACCACCACCAGGGGGATGGACAGCAGCAGGGAAGAAGATGCTAGAACCGTGTTACCAATGCGACCAGAATGGACATCTAGCCTGTACCTGCTGCAACCGGCCCCAGGGGGGCGCAGGGGGGAGCCAAGGAGGAGGATATTGGCCCCCTACTACACCTGCTCCAGGAGTGATGAACCCTTACGGAGGCCCAGCAGCTGGCCTATAGGGGTGCCCGGAAGATCCGAGTGGGAGGTGCCAGCTGGTGGTGACAAAGAAGCCTGAAGGCGCCACGCACCTCCCTATGTCTAGAGAATATGTGAAGACAATCGGATTTGAGGGAATTAAACAGCTGATTCCTACAACTGAGCTTGTAGACTTAGAGTACAAGGGACAGAGAGCAACTCTGTCAACATTTGTGTCAGAACACACGCCAACAGGGCTGCTAGGGAGAGATGCTCTATGCCAATTGAACTGTACAGTAAAATGCACACCTGACGGCTGTCAGGTGACGGTGCCATCCGGTGTTCAGATTCCATCGACAGCCAGAGTGATTAAGCATAGAACAGACCTACAAGCTTTGCCTTTAAAGGGAGCTGATATAGAATATTGGGTTGATGGGTCTTGTTACCGGGTAGGAGAAACTTTGTGCGCTGGGTATTCCTTAGTTAAAGCACAGAATTCAAAGTTTATTGTAGAACAGGCTGAGGCAGTTCCTCAGCCTTGCTCAGCTCAGTTGGCTGAATTGATTGCCCTCACAGAAGCATGCAACTTGGGAACCGGACGGAGAGTGACAGTGTACACCGACTCTGCCTATGCACATAATGTTTGTCATTTTAATGGAGCTGTATGGAGGGGGCGGGGTTTTAAGAGAACTGATGGTACGCCTATACAGCATCACGCACAGATCATGAAGCTGTTACAAGCCATGATGAAGCCAAAGGAATTAGCCATAGTGAAGTGTGCCACACACAGGTCTGACTCATCACATGTCACACAAGGTAACAGGGCTGCAGAGGATGCAGCCAAAGCCATTACAGGAGCAGACAAGGCAGGTAAAGGTCTTCTGGTCACACATGAAAAGCAATTACAGGGCATGGTCACACTTGAGGATTTATTGATGTTACAGAGTAGAGCAACTATGTTAGACAAGAACGTTTGGCTAGCAAGGGGGGCAAGTCAGGATGACACAGGTCTATGGAGGAATCATGAGGGGTTGGTTGTAGCACCCTCAGATTTAATAGGCATGTTAATACGGGAAGCTCATGGATTAGCACATGTGGCTAGGGGGGAGGTAAGACGCAAGATCACCAAGGAATATGGGTTTTGGAGTCCATATTTGATGGAACAGATTGACCATGCTTTGGGTCAATGTGGGGTCTGTTGGAGAAACAACATCAGAGTGGGTACACCAGTGGTGTCTGGGCATATCCCTACCCCAATAGGGCCACGGGTGGTGGACAGGGGGGTGGATGTACAGAGTAGGCAGGATGTTGTGCCAACAGGTGCCGAGGTCCCCAGAGAACCTGAGAAGGAGGAGCTACGACGAGATGCTGTGGTGTTGCCAGAGCCAGTGGCAATGCCAGCGTTACAGCCAGTGATATTACCGGCAATGCCTGAAGCCGAGGGGACAGTGGAAAGCTGTCCAGATGCCAATAAACCAGAAACCAACGAAGCAGAGAGTGTTGACAGTCTGGAGGTCCAGCCTGGGGGTGTCCAAAGCCTGGACACCTGTGCTACTGGGGATGCTGGCGAGTGCCTGCATCATGCTTCAGATGATGCTGAGGGCGACTCCCCAGACCTTGATCAGCGTGGGAGGGGACCAGGCGGCTGCCTGAACCTCAATGACACTGACGGACGACGACCAGTTAGGAAAAGATTAAAGACTATGAATAGGGTAGTGAAGCAGCAGATCAAAGGGAACGACGGGAATGGACAGCAGATGATAGCATGGCTGGAAACGGTCTTAGGGGCATGGGAAACTTATTTTGCTAAGATAGGAGCACCTATTATAGCAGACATGATTTTTGACTTTCTTAGGAGACAGGGCCTCATTGACTGTTTTTGGAAAATCAGTCACTCAGTCCACGTTAATGAACTTTTCAGAAGACTAGTCCTCATCTGAGGTGAAGATCTATGCATTAATGCATTCCCTTTGTCCTGTGCTTACTGTTGGAGAATTATGTGTTATGATAACTGAATGTCATTATTTGTGTATTGTTTGTTTGTTTCTATATCGTGTGATTGAGGTCAGTTGAGAAGTGATGTGGTGGTTATACAAAGCTAGGAGAGAGGTTCTGTTCCTAGCGCAACGAAAATGGAAGCTCCTGACTATGAAAGTGTTATCAATCTGAGACAGCGGTAAAGGCTGTTCTCCAACTGGGTTCAAGTGCTAGCAACCTCTGACCCTGACGCTTCAAGGACAAAGAAAACATCGGTCGTTGGAAGTTTCTGTATTGATTTGTGCATGATGAACTGTGTTTAGTTTAATTGTGATTGTTATTTTCAAGATTCTTTTTATTATTGGTTGTTTTCTATTTTTTGTTTATGATATCTTTGGGGTAGTTTTTCTGTTTGTTGTTGTTTATTTAAAAATAAAATAAAAATAAATAAATATTATTATTTTTTATTTTATTTTTTTATTTGGTTTCTTAGCTGCAGTATGTGGGGTTTTGTGTTTTTGTTTTTGTTTTGTGGTCGTTTAGTTTCGGAACACCCTCTGGGTGGTCCGAGGGGGGATGTGTCGTATATTTTCTACTTAAACACACACACACATACCTTGGATTTGTATGATAAGCCTTTGGGCCTACAGGCAAGCTCTCTGAGGGGGTCAGGTTACGACAGACCACATGGTCGAGCACATACACACACACACACTAATTTGCATAAGAGGGCAGGGATCTAGGGGACTGGGACAAAACCAGCCAGGAAGGGAGAGAGCTGCCTCTTTTTCAGCCCAGGCCACAGGATCAACACATGTATGTATAAATCTGTTTGTAACTCTGATTAAATCGTCTTAAACTCAATAACTGTTCTTTGATTCATAACCAATAAGAAATACACCACAACACCATTCAAATGGTTTTGAATTCCCTGGCTTCTCCTCTATCCGGACACGTTGGAATTATTTTCCTAACCCCCGGAGAATCAAAGTTATTAACCCGCAAAAGGTGCTTCCTTGACCGGCTTTGTCCGTGAATAACACCGGTTATGGAGGTGGTACAACCACAAGACTATTATTGCTAAATTCACCATCATTATACGGTCATTTTGAGCCCTTAACCACCTCGCTGACACCCCGAGAAGATATACTTTTAATATGAAACTTGATCAACCGGGAGTTCTACCGCTGCTGGACGAAACTCCCAACTCCCGCTGTTAGCGGGGCGAGGGAATATTTATATCCGGGAATTCGCTCCTTGCTGTGTCCACGGTGATAGGAGTGGAGGATCGACTCCATTCAAAAACTTTTGGATTCCCTGGCTTCTCCTCTTTCCCGACACGTTGGAATTATTTTCCTAACCCACGGGAAATCAAAGTTATTAACCCGCAAAAAGTGGGTTTTGCCCGTGGGTTTTGCCCGCAAAAAGTGCCTTTTGCCCGTCAGGTGGGCGTTTCCACTATGCTGTGACGTCACATGAAAGCTATGAATTGGCACAGCTAGGGGGTGTATATGTGACTGGTATAGCACTAGGACCCAGCACCAGTGGTGACTGGAAGGAGATATAGGGGGGTGGGTAACTCAGACTCATTCTCTGCACCTGTTGTTTGAAAGCCACATGGTCACTGCTTCAAGCATTGTTTCCAGATTATTGCGGTATGTTTTAATCCAAACCTTTCACACAATGTTTGATGACTAGAGGAGGAATCCTGTCTAAAGTGCTAATGTATTTCCCACAGACCTAGTCGTGGTTGGTGAGGAAGGATTCTCTGCACCCATTTGTTTGGAAGCCACATGGTCACTCAGCCAAACTTTTATTGATGCTTCAGGCATAGAGCCTCAGAGTGTCAAGGTATGTTTACATTCAAAGGTATATTTATAGTCCATTGTTATTGTAATATTCTGTGGGTTTAACTAATGTGACTAATGTAATATTATGCTTTCTATAGGAGGTCCACGCTACCTTGTCCTATCCATTGTTTTTTTCCTACCCTTGTGCCATTATGTTTTTAGTCTTGCAGTGGTTTTAGAGCAGTTTGATATTGAACTATCCCTGACCTGTTGGAGTGTAGAGCGGACGTGTTCCCTTATCTACTTTTCCCAGTTTGCTGTGCTTCTATACTAAAGGTTGCTTGTGTGCCGTGTTACTTAGAGCCCTCATTTTATGGTTGTCTTTTGAACTCACTGTGTGCCGTGTATTGCCCACTAAGAATTCCTAGCCTACACTATTTGCTGTGTTTGCATGCATCTTTTAAGCAACGGTTCACGTTTGTCTGCCTTTAAGGATAGTCCACCCACAGGTCCCCCCCCCCTCCCCCCTTCCCCTTTTTAGTAGCCCTGTTTTTATAGGCCTTCACCATTTGAGAGTGATTATTGTGCCTTGTTTTATTGTTATAATCTTGTAATAAACTAATTGTATTTTGGGTACACCAGCCTCTGGTTCAGTTAATTCCGGACCCGTCCTAGTGGGGAACTTAGCCTTAACGAACTTGAGGGTCCCTCACCCCTACAGTGTGAGGGTGGCGTTGTCAAACAGTTATTACCGTGTTACGACTAGGTATCTAAAATGTCTGTATGCCACATATATATAACGGCACTCTGCTTCGCGATGTGCCAATATCCACGATATACCACGGCTTCTCGTGCCATAACGCAACGGTTACCGCATTTATCTATCAATATTTCACATTAGAAAGACAAGCCAAATTTGTTATTACTGTATTTTAATGAAACTATATTTTATTGTAAGTCTATTCATCCGCTGAACAGTTGCTTATTGGTCGCTAAGCAACGGTAAGAATGTAGCTTCGATAACGGTAATATAAACAAACGCGTTATAGTAATTTTCACTTTGTTTTGTTTGATTTTTTCGCCGACCTCCGCTGCTTTCCCCCCCGCCATCTCCCGCCTCTCACCGCCTCCACTGCCGGACTACAGTACTCACCGCCTCCACTACCGGACTACAGTATTCACCGCCACCACTACCGGACTACAGTATTCACCGCCACCACTAACCCCATCACTGGACCCCTAACTCCCACTGGATTCACACTTCTTGACACCATCGTTCCAGTCCCCCGGCTCTGTGTTGCTGACCGACCCGCTGCGCGCCGCTCTCAGACATCGCTAGCCTGGCCGTGCTGTGCTACTACCCTCGTCCCGGGAGGTAGCCACCACTCCCTCCCCGGTTTGGGGGTTGCCATCTCCGCAGGTGAGTGTCAGTCCTTCCCAACCCTCACTCACTACGGCGGGATTTGGTCGCTGGCATGGCACGGCTAGGCTGGCCGGCCGCGCGGGTTCGGTCCCAGGCTGGCAATACAGATGACAACGGCAACGGCGGCACCGCGCTGTCGCTCTGGTTCACTGCCATGCTTATACGGCTCGCTGCCCACCAACTGCTGGTCGCTCCCAGCCTATCCACTGACCTGCTCCCACCTGTACTCTGGTTTCATCTTCAGCTTGGTTTCGCCCTCCTGCTGCTCCTGTCGTTTTGCCCTGGACTCCCGGCCATCTCACCTGCCCCCCACCTCCCCCTGTCCTTCTCTCGTCTCACCTATACTGCCACTCTGACTCTGTGTTCCATGTTACTGTTTTTGTGTTTCCCATATCCCCTATATTGTCAGCGTCTTTGAGCCTCGGAAAAGCGCTATATACATTTAATGAATTATTATTATTATTATTAATATGAAAAGGTGATGTCAACATTCCATTTAGCCGTGCGTATATCGTGGATATTGGCACGGCTGGAACGCAAACTGAACAATAGATACAATGGACCGGATCTATCCGTTGTATAATTATAAGTTATGTACATATATGTTAATCAAAATCCCCAAAAAGAATGCACCCATTACAAATTGCCTCATGTGTGGCTTTAGTGGCAAGGCAAGGCAAGGCAAGTTTATCTGTACAGCACATTTCATATAATAAGGGCAATCCATAGTGCTTTACATTATTAAAATACAGCAAGAGGAGCATAGTAAGAAAATAAAAATGACAATGAATAAAAGCAAATATAAGAAGTAAATAGATAAACATTCACTAAGACAATTGTTTATGGATAAAATACATTGATAGAAGTGTTTGATAGAAGTGTGTTTAATCATAACTGCTGCAAAAACATAAAGGTTTTTAGCTCAGATTTAAATATCTTTAGGGTTTGGGCCTGTTTGATTTCTTCAGGGAGTTTGTGCAGGTCATCGCTTCTCTTAAGCCTCTATATTATGCAACTTTCTATTATTTAATCAGTTAAATCAGTCACTACTAATCCCACCTTAAACTTGTACAGACCAGAGAGAGAGAGAGAGAGAGCTTGGGGTAGGCAACATAATTATGACTGGCAAGATGCCACACTGCCAAACCTCTTGGTAATATTCAGTAACCAACATCCTTACAGTAGTCTCCAGAAACAATGCTCTATTAAAGTTAAGTGGAGCTCTGTATTTCTAATTGTCATTTCAATAGTCTGACAGACAATAGTGAAAATACCACCGCTCATGAACACTTGTGTATGTTTTTGTAGTCCACTAAATCTAAGACTACAATTCCCTTGATTCTTGCTACGTCCACACCAATACGTTTTTTTGATAAACGTTTTTCGTATATAAAAATATTACCGTCCACACCAGCATGTTTAAACGCAATATAAACGCTGTCATTGAGCATTCCACACCAGTAGTCAGCGATATAATTGTATCCCCATAGCCCCGCTGGCCAATCAGACGCCTCTGTCTCTCAATGTTCTCGATCATTAACTGTGCATTTATCTGTGAACAGGTTGAAAGTCCAATTAACAGTGAAAGAACTAGAAGCACTTTGTTCACATCCATTTTCCTCGCTTGTGTAGCCTCGACCACCATTGCCTGTTGTAAACATAGTAGTTACTGGTGCCAGGATATTACATTTACATTTTTGGCATTTAGCAGACGCCTTATTCCAAAGCGACTTACAATCAATACATTTGAATACTAAGCATGTGAATCAGCAGTCCACCATTCGTTGCAGGAAGAGTACTCTAGCTCGGGCCCGGGGCCACTGATAGAAGGAAAAACCTTCTCCCTATTATCGCCTTCTACTAAAACTTTTTTATTTTTATTATTTTTTTTATATTACTGGAGAAACTGAGAAACAGTACAAGGGGGGCAATAGAAGTTCTTAGGGACACAGTAGAGGGAAAAGCGGGTGTCTTTAGGAGACGTAGTGGTGAGGGTCAGAAGATGTCTCAGGAGGATGTAACCTGAAGAGATGGGTCTTCAGTCTACGACGGAAGATGGGTAGTGACTCTGCCGTTCTGACAGCCGTGGGGAGCTCATTCCACCAGCGGGGAGCCAGTGTTGTGAAGAGACGTGATCGGGCAGCCCGACTGCTGTGTAGAGGAGGTGGGGCCAGTCGGCCAGCCGAGGTGGAGGAGCGGAGTGAGCGGGCAGGGGTTTTGGGGGTTACCATTTCCTTCAGGTAGGCAGGGGCTGTCCCTTTAGCTGCCTGGTATGCAAGCACCAGGGTCTTGAATCTGATGCGAGCTGCTATCGGGAGCCAGTGCAGGGTGCGAAGGAGAGGGGTGACATGCGAGTATTTGGGGAGGTTGAATACCAGCCGGGCAGCAGCATTCTGGATGAGCTGCAGAGGTCTAATGGCTGAAGCGGGGAGCCCAGCCAGGAGTACATTGCAGTAATCCAGGCGGGAGATGACCAGTGCCTGGATCAAGAGTTGCGCTGCCTCTCTGGTAAGGAATGGTCGTATCCTTCTGATGTTGTAGAGGACGAATCTGCAGGAGCGAGCCGTTGCTGCAATGTTCTCCGCACAGGATAGTCGGTTATCCAGGATCACCCCAAGTTTCTTGGCTGTCAGGGAGGGGGTTACAGTCGAGTTCTCCACTGTGATGGAGAAGTCTTGGAGAGGGCAGGCTTTCCCGGGGATGAAGAGGAGCTCTGTCTTATTAAGATTGAGCTTGAGATGGTGGTCAGCCATCCAAGTTGAAATGTCAGCGAGACATGCTGAGATACGGGTTGCCACGTGTACATCAGACGGGGGGAAGGACAGGAAGAGTTGAGTGTCGTCTGCGTAGCTGTGGTAGGAGAGCCCATGTGAAGAGATTACCGAGCCAAGAGACTTGGTGTAGAGGGAGAAGAGTAGGGGCCCTAGGACGGAACCCTGGGGAACTCCAGTGGAGAGGGTTCGTGGAGAAGATAGCGATTCTCTCCAGGTCACCTGGTAGGAGCGGCCCGCCAGGTAGGAAGAAAACCAGGAGTGTGCGGTGCCAGAGATGCCCAGGTCTGAGAGGATGGAGAGAAGGATCTGGTGATTGACTGTGTCGAAGGCAGCAGACAGGTCAAGGAGAATGAGAACAGAGGAGAGGGAGGAAGCTTGGGCAGAGTGGAGGGCTTCCGTGACAGCAAGGAGCGCAGTCTCAGTGGAATGCCCAGCCTTGAAGCCGGATTGGTGGGGGTCTAAGTGATCCATCTTCCGGAGATAGTCAGTCAGTTGTTTAGATGCCGCGCGTTCAAAGGTTTTGGAAGGGAAGGAGAGAAGGGATACAGGTCTGTAGTTGTGGACAGATGATGGGTCAAGGGTAGGTTTCTTGAGGAGAGGCTTGACTCTGGCTATTTTGAAGGCCGCTGGGACAGATCCAGTGGATAGGGAGGAGTTGATTAGGGTGGTAAGGTAAGGAAGGATGTCGGCGGAAATGGATTGGAGAAGGGGGGTGGGGATGGGGTCAAGAGGGCATGTGGTTGCCCGCTTTGATGTGATAAGTGTGAGAATCTCATCGGGGGAGAGGGGGGAAAAAGATGACAATCCAGAGATCGAGTGTCGAGGGGAGAGTTTGGAAGGGGTGTTAGCATTGTTAGTGGGAACAGTGTTAGCATTGTTAGTGGGAGGAGGGAGCGGTGGGGGGACAAAGGTGCTGCTGATGTCGTCCACCTTTTTTTCAAAGTAGGTGACAAAGTCATCGGCGGACAGGGAGGAAGGAGGAGGGGGAGGAGGTGGATTAAGGAGTGAAGAGAAAGTGGAGAACAGTTTTCTAGGATTAGAGGCAGAAGAATGTATTTTTGAATGATAGTAGGATGTTTTAGAAGCTGATGCCGAGGAGGCGTAGTTGGCAAGGAGAGAGTGATAGAGGTTAAGGTCCTCAGAAAGGCCAGTTTTTCTCCATTTCCTCTCAGCTGCTCTGAGCTCTAGTCTACAAGCATGTAGCGTTTCAGAGAGCCAGGGAGCTCGAGGAGAGGATCGAGCTGGCTTCAAGGTTAGTGGACAGAGGGTGTCGAAGGATGAGGTGAGAGCGGACAGGAGGGTTGATGATGCCGCATCAGTGGATAGAAGGGAGAAGGATTCGACAGAGGGTAGGGAGGATAGGACAGAAGAAGAGAGGGTGATGGGGGACAGGGTACGTAGGTTACGACGAGAGGGTCTTAAGTGGTTAGAGGCTGAGAGGGAAGAGGAAGTTTTGAGGGGAAGGGAGAAGGATATAAAGTGGTGATCAGAAACTGGGAGAGGGGTAACGGTAAGGTTGGAAGTGTGGGAAGATCTGGTGAAGACAAGGTCGAGTTGATTGCCTGCCTTACGAGTCGGAGGAGAGGGGGACAGGGTAAGGCCGAAGGAGAGGAGAAGGTCAAGTACTCCAGATGAGAGAAGCTTCTCAGATTGGAAATTGAAGTCACCTAATAGTACGAGTGGAGTGCCATCATCAGGGAAGGAGCTGAGAAGGCCATCCATCTCGCCTAGGAAGTCACCGAGCTGGCCTGGGGGGCGATAGATGACGACAATGTGGAGTTTGACCGGGGAGGAGACAAAAGCAGCATGAAATTCAAAGGAGGATGTAGACAAGTGTGCCAGGGGAAGGACAGTGTGTGACCACTTGGGCGAGATGAGGAGTCCTGTGCCTCCCCCTCGACCAGAGGGTCTAGGGGAATGAGAAAAGGAGTAGGCGGCAGAGAGGGCTGCCGGTGTAGCTGTGTTTTCTGGTGTGATCCAGGTTTCAGTGAGAGCAAGGAAATTGAGGGCCATAAGAGATGCATAAGCTGAGATAGCGTCAGCTTTCCGGACCGCCGACTGGCAATTCCAGAGACCGCCTGCGGCGATAAAGTCATGGTCAGTAGAAAGAGGTGGGTAGATGAGATTGGAAGGTTTGCGAGGGGGGATGTAGCATCTAGGTGTCCTCCTGAGTGTCAGGAGAACAGGGATAGGGAGAAAGCACATTGTGACAAAAGTCTGTAGAGGGGAAGAGGGCTAAGGAACCAACAGAACTAGGAGTAGCTAAGCGCACTCAGTAGACCGGAGTGACTAGAGAAGACAGCAACACTACAAACAACTGGAAGAGAAGGTACTTAGTACCCTGGCTTCCTCTCAGGCCTTCCTCGATGGACTCCCACAGATAGACTCCCACAGATAGACTCCCACAGATAGACTCCCACAGATAGACTCCCACAGATAGACTCCCACAGATAGACTCCCGTCTTGTTGTCAAGAGTCTTAGTGTCAGGAGGCTGTCGCTCTCAGACAGGCCAGATTTTAATGGAGACTCAGTAATTGCTAACAACTAGCAGGCTTGTAGCCCCTCCCACTAACGACCACTAATGCCAACGACTGACAGGTGTTCTCACTAGTCGCATGTATGAGTCAAATGTCCCCTGGGCTATTCCATATATAGGATATGACGTTGGAGGGAACAGCAAACAGCTGCAGTGCGCATGATCATAGAAATCTACGCGCATGATGACGTGACGAATACAAAAAGCTCCGTCTATCTCGTCCACACGTCAAAAATATACGGCGAATATACAGCGTTTTTAAACATCTTCACTCTGGCAGGCGTTTTTAAACATCTTCGTTTTCAGAGGGCAAAAACTCGTTTGCGTCTGGACGAACGCCCCAAAACGAATATAAAAATCCACGTTTATCAAAAAAACGTATAGGTGTGGACAGGGCCTGAGTCACTAGGTGACTTTTTTTGACACAGGTGTTGTGCATTGGCTAAATCAAGTGATGTTGTTTGAACCCTTAAAACCACTGCATTAACTTGTCTGCTTTATGCCTGAAGAAGGTCTATGACCGAAAGCTCGCCATAAACTACGTTGTTTTGCAGGTTTGAGTGTGCGGATGCTGTTATTTTGCACTCAGTAGTCAGACAGACCCCAGTACTTTCCAGTATCTATTTTTGTTCATCCTTCATATCATGGTATTCAGATTTAGCAGTTGTATATGTAAAAAAGACTGAAGGAATCTGGTCATTGAAGACCTAACCACAGAAAGGCTGACAAAGGAGTTTTTAGCTCACAAAACTGAATGCAATTTCCAGTCAGAAGCATATTTTCAACTGTAATAAAGTGTTGACAAAATGTCTGAAGGGATTGCCATTGCTTTTCCATTTGGTTTTGGCAAGCACATAATTTGCTCTGATTTTATGAT
Organism: Nansenia antarctica; assembly: GCF_963989245.1. NCBI lineage: Eukaryota > Metazoa > Chordata > Actinopteri > Argentiniformes > Microstomatidae > Nansenia > Nansenia antarctica. The sequence goes on from NC_137674.1 coordinate 83,314,097, forward strand.
TTACTCACTCAGTCATTTACTAGGCTGTGGAGATGACCCACACATGGTGCCAATCTCTGAGCAAGATGCTTGAACTTTACACACAAATGACCGAAATAGCATTGAAGAAGAAGGTATTTTGTTGTCATTGTGAGAAGAAGTGTGTGGCAATCTGGATACAAACACAAACAAAAGCAAAGCAGGGCCCCGCTGTGACCTTTTTTGGATACAAAGCTAATGGATGAGAGGCTAGAGAAATGTAACCACTATCAAATCCATAGCGTGAGCTTAGAATTATAAGGTTCTATCTCCGTTGAGGGTAGTTCAGAGATATCGAGCGTCAAAGTTTTCACATTCCATTATGTTTTGTGAGACGGAACCTTTTGTATTTTTATTAATTACTAACAAAATTAATTTTAAAAAAATAACACCACACAGGCATTAATAACTTCTAATGGATCAGATTATGTAAAAAACAAAATTGACCAAAAATGGAGACAGAACCTTATAATTCTAACGTCACGAAATGTAACCACTATATCTAATCCATAGACTAAAGCTATGGGTGCATGAGATCAAAATGATGATACCATCCACGACAAGTTTTGAAGCTGTTCAGTTTGTTTACAATCACATTGTTAAAACCAATGGAGTAAAACAAGCGTATATATTTGAGTTAAAACAGCTTAACTTTTTTTTTTCTAGATATATGCATTTTTACATCTACGTGGTTGTTGATGGTGGTAATGGTAAATTGACTGCACATATATAGCGCCTTTTTTGCAGCTCCAAAGCTGCTCCAAAGCGCTTTACAACGGCCTCTCATTCACCCATTCACACACACATTCACACACCAATGGCGGCAAGCTGCCATGCAAGGCGCTGGCCCGCTCACTGGGAGCAATTTTGGGGTTCAGTGTCTTGCCCAAGGACACTTCGACATGTGGTAATGCCCTTCTCCCATTGCACATGTAACCAGTGGGGTTAATTGGTAAATCACGCCCACTTGGCATATTCTCTATAAATAGCTTACCTGTGACAAGTGCCTGTGGCTGTGTTCGGAATGGTATACTAGCATACTGAATGAGTATATACTTCATACTGCCTACTAAATTCATAATAAGTATGCGAAAACCAGCCGACCATTTACACAGTATGCATACTGCCTCCCAAAATGCATTTCGCCGGAAGCGGCGAATTTAAACCTCCATTTTAAACCTCCATTAGCTAAAAGCTGAAATGTTGGCTTTACAAGTGTTAACATGTAATTTTATGAAGTTTTAATATGTTTTCAGGCGAGAAAGTAACAACATATATTCCCAAAATGTGTCCAGTTTACCAAAATAACCTGTTTATATATCTGATCTGACGATTTTTTGCGTCTTCTGTTCGCTAGCTGCGTTCGTAAATTCGCCCTGGAAATCTGATCAGCAGTCATGGAATGCCTCTTGTCCAATCAAATTACCTGGTCCCTTTATGACGTTGCACCCAGCGTGCGCTCCGGCGCTCTCAGAGCGATTTTACGAACGCACCCTGCGTTACATACCTTCACTTCACTCGACAGAAACATTGTAACATAATTACAACAAGTTGTAAAATGATTTGGGGGGCCAATATCTTTAGCTAGTGTGACGGGGTGTATCTTTTCATGAATCACTCTCAGCTGGATGGCTCACGTTCATTTATTCTGCAGAAAACAGTGCATCAATTTCTGGACACGGGACTTGCAGAGTCATCGAGCTACATTCGCATCAGTGGTTAATAATGAACTGAGCATACAGTAGTCACTCATACTACACAAATTATAACAATAATATGAAACAAAAATACAAAATGTGTAGACTACATAAATCTTCACTTGTGTGATCATATAGTGGTATTCATTTAACAACAACAACAAGAAATCATAACATCCAAATGCATGGAAAAACCCCGCACTTGGAATACGCATGCGCACCACGTGCAACAATGGCTGCTACCTGACTGCTAGGTAAGCCGCGAGCGTGTTGCAAACTAGCGAGGTGGAAGACCCAACCTCATACAATACGGTCTACTAACAGAACAACAGACATATAATAACACAACAATAATAATATTACCTGTAGAAAACAGTGCATCAATTTCTGGACACGGGACTTGCAGGGTCATCGAGCTACATTCTAAAATGATGTTACACACGGACATTCACGTTAGCGCCATCATTGTTAACAACAGAAAACTCACATTAACAAACTTGTGATATGTTCCAAACTAACATACTATGAATGGGAGACTCAAAACAGCTATCTTACTTATCAAACATTCAAATAAAACATAGGTACATTAATAATCTCTTAAATTATATGCGATCTCAGACAGAAAACATGACCTTACCGCATCAGTGGTTAAGAATGAACTGAGGGAGATCACGTTACATCCCGTGCAATTGCACTGTCCAGCTATATTTACACAGCATCCGGGTGACGGACACAGCATCCGGGTCACGGACACAGCATCCGGGTCACGGACACACCCCGGGTATACCACGTCATTAAACCCCTAGAGGGCGCAGTTTATACCTATTTTAGCTATAATTGAACTTGACCTTTCTACTCCGTTACATACACCCCCCTTAAATTATACTAAAATGGGGCAACAGCATGAAAACCGGAGGACAGTAAAAAAAAACAGGAGCAAAAAAAAACAAACAAATGACAAAACAAAAAAACAACGTGGATCTCGAGCACTGATGTACCAAAACTCAACATTATAAATTCTTCCATAAGAAGTGTGTAAGGACAGATTGGTACCGAAACCCGTACTTATCACAGAGGAGAAAGAGATGCCATCTACATCCCACAGTTGTACATAACTTTGCCCTTACAAGAGGATCTCATGACTCTAGGTCACGACTCAGACCGGAAGCAAAATAAATAAAGAAAAAAAACTGGATGCACTACGCCCCTACATAGACGCCGCAATGAAACTAAATGCAGAACTTATGAAAGGCTCAGTACTCCCTTTAAGCATCTGCCCTGACATCTCACAAATAAGCCTATTTGGGTTCCTAACACTCCTCCCACATCTCGTGACAACTGATGGAACTTGAGCACTCTGTGAACGTGTGCAAACTACCTGCTCCGGCTCAACCTCAACTAGAATTGGAAGGTCACCATGGGCATCACATCTAGCTTCAGGTGAGTGTACTGTGTCACATACTGTGTCAGGGGGATAATCAGTGTGGCAGTCAGGTACAGAGTCATCAGGAACACTATCCAGCAACTCTGGTCGGTCTTCCTTCGAGGCACTCGGCACGGGCATAGTCCCTCCGTTGACTTCTTCCTCATGGATGCTCTCTGCCCCCGCGTGCTCAGGCGACTCCAAGACCCAGTCCCTGGTGCGCAACCGAGAGGCCTCTTCAACATCAGAGGTGACAGAGCCCTGAACACTGGCACAGGAAGCTATAGACTGCGACTCCTCTAGGGATGCCGGGTTCCCATCTTGTTCCGGAACTGTCAAGAAGTCAACCGGAAGCAGCATGTTCCTGTGTACAACCTTCTCTCTATTCGTGACAACATCTCTGATCCTGTACACGTTGATGTCCGATCTCACAGACACCACATCGAAAGGAGTTGATTCCCACCGGTCTGCGATCTTCCTCTTCCCTCTCTCACCTCGATTGGCAAGTAGCACTTTGTCACCAACACCCAACGGCAGTCCTCTGACCTTCCGGTTGTACAGTTTGGCGTGACGATCTTGTTCCCTGATGGCATTCCTTTGAGCGATCTGTGCTGCTTCAGAAAGATCTCTCCTCAGATGTTGCACAAACTCATGACGACTGACAACGGCATCATCCTCCAGCACATGATGAAACATGACATCCACGGGCAGCCGTGGGACCCGTCCGAACATCAGGTAGAATGGCGCGAAGCCCGTGGTCTCATGCACAGTGGAGTTGTAGCAGAAGGTCAGTGTCTGGAGCATCTGTGGCCACCTGGACTTGCTCAGTGGAGGGAGAGCCCTTATCATGCCCCCGAGGGTCCTGTTGAACCTCTCTGTGACGCCGTTGCCCATGGGGTGGTATGGAGTCGTATGGGACTTATGCACACCTGCCATCTCTAGTAGATCTTTTAGAAGCCGACTCTCAAAGTTAGCTCCCTGATCCGAATGGATTCTTTTGGGGAACCCATATATGCAAAAAAACTTGTCCCATAGACAGCGGGCAACTTGTTTCGCAGTCTGGTTCCGACAGGGGAAGGCAAGAGCTACTTTAGAAAAATGGTCCGTAACAACAAGAACATCAATGGTCTTCTTGTCGCTCTGCTCTGCGGTCCAAAAATCGATGCACACTAAGTCCATAGGAGCTGAAGTGCGGATGCTCTCAAGAGGTGCTCGGGCGTGTGGTTCAGGAGTCTTCCCCAAAATACATCTCTGACAGTGCTTCACGTGATTCTCAACATCCCTCTGCATGCCTGTCCAGAAGAATCGTTCACTGGCCAGAGAGGATGATCTTGAGCGACCCTGGTGGCCAGCAGCATCGTGGACTCCATGCAAGACTTGTCGCTTCAGAACTTTTGGAGTGACGAACTGAAAGATCCTCTTGTCCCTGATGCGGTCTCTCTTCACACGGTAGAGGAGTCCACTACGCACTCTCAACTTCTTCCAGTGTTTCAACAGCCTGAGCACACAGCTAGACTCAGCTGTTCTCTCGTGTGCATTTGGTTTCCTATGTCGCTGCATATAAAAGAGAACCCTGCTCACTACAGCATCTTGTTGCTGGAGATTGTGTAATTGACTCTGTGGGATGGCGATGGAAGGGTCTTCCTCGGGCAATTGCAAATACTCCGGATTAATGTAGGGCAGCTGAGAAACACCCCCAGTACGATGGACGTCCATGACAGCAGACACCTCCTCAGCACTAATGGCACCTCCAGAAGACTCAGGACTCAGGACCTCATCTGTGTCGACATCAGTGTGCTGAACACCTTGACAGTTGGTAGTCAGCCGGAAAGCGTCCTGCACCGTACCAGCCACTACTCCATTCACCTGATCCAGCAAGGACAGGTAAGGCTCCCTCACCAGGCGATGGCTCACACAGGACTTAACAAATGGCTCACGGCTCAGCGCATCAGCGACTATGTTCCTAGGCCCTGGGATATAATTCAGATCGAAATCATATGCAGCAAGTTTGGCCACCCACCTCTGTTCGCATGCATCTAACTTGGGCTTCGTTAGGATGTAGGTCAAGGGGTTGTTATCCGACCACGCTGTGAAATGCACTCCCTTCAGCCAGTGGGAAAACTTCTCGCATACAGCCCACTTCAATGCCAGGAACTCAAGTCGGTGAGCTGGATAGTTCAACTGAGCATGTGACAGCGTCCTACTAGCGAAGGCAACTGGTCTTGCAACTTTATCACCAGGCTGGAGCTGAGAGATGACGGCGCCAATCCCATCGAATGAAGCATCCACTGCTAGGATAAATGGCTTTGCGAAATCAGGATGGGCCAGGGTTACAGAATGCAGGAGATCGCGCTTCAATGTCTCGAAAGCATCCCTACACTCGGGCGTCCAGTCAGCTGGTTTGAGCTTTACAAGATTGTGACATTTCTTCACTGGTTTTCTCCCTCTGCGTGCCTTTTCTCCAGCGTTCTGTCCAGAGAGAAGCTTGAATAGGGGTCTGGCCTTAGAGGAACAATCTTCAATGAAGTGCTGATAGTAAAGCATCATGCCCAAGAAGGACCTAATCTTCTTCTGTGAAGGAGACACCCCATCACTGTCCATCAGATCGGATACCTGTACTTGGCTAATGGCTTCAACCTTTCCAGGGTCCGTCTGCACTCCTGACTCATTGATGATATGGCCGAGAAACCGTACTGATTTCCGCAGAAGATAGCACTTCTTTGGAGCCAATTTGAGATTGTTGTACTTCAAACGAGAGAAAACCATCTCTAGACGCTCGAGTGCCAGCTGTTCTGTAGGAGCGAAGACCATAACATCGTCTAGGTAGCACAATAGACTGGTGAAATTCTGATCCCCAAAGATCGAGAGCATCATCCGCATGAACGTAGCCGGGCTGTTGGACAACCCTTGAGGCATCCGGTTATATTCATGCAGGCCGAAGGGAGAGGAGAACGCAGTGTATTTCTTGTGGTCCTCATGTAAAGGCACGTTGTAGAAACCAGAGGTAAGGTCCATTGTGGAGAAGTAGGCATTACCACCTAGTGCAGCCAGCGCGTCAGCCTGATGAGGCAGCGGATGTGCGTCTTTCGTTGTCCTCGCATTAAGCCATCTGAAGTCCGTACAGATGCGCAATCCTCCATCCTTCTTCCACACAAAAACCAAGGGCGATGCATATTCGCTGTTGGACTTACGAATTATGCCCTTCTCCTCCATGTCGTTGATGGCAGACCTCAGCTTCTCGTAGTGGTTCGGTGGCACTCTGCGGTAGGGCAGGCGAAATGGCCTCTCGTCCACCAGATGTATCTTGTGCACAAAGTCAGACGCCTCACCACAGTCCAACTTGTGGCGTGAAAAGATTGACTCGTATTTCACAACAAGCTGACAAAGCTTCTCTCTCCACAGGTCAGAGACTTCACACGCGTCCAAGTCTAGGTCGCGTAGACCAAGTTCCTCCAGTGCCTTTCTGATGTCTTCTTTGGGCCTTGCTACAGACTCACCAGTCACGGATTGTGGGGAAGACTGAATGTGGTCGGGCGGGGACAGATCTTCAGCGGCAATGCAGGGGAACACGTCCGCCAATTTGGTGTTTCGCTTCAGCACTACCGGCTCACCGGTGGGATTCACAACCTTCATAGGCAGCCATCGGTCGCCCCACATCGGCGTAACAACTCTGCCAACCAGAACTTTATTCGGTCTGCATCTGGACTGAGTTGGTTCCACAACCACCGTACTGCCCTCTGATATAGGTGCCGACACAGGGAGTCTGCCCCATACAAGATGCTCACTATTTGGCTGTAGCACCACACACTGTTGTAGCTTCAGTGTGCCAACCTTCTCAGGCACTGTCTCACCCCTCCATCTCTCTGTATTGGAAAGGAGAGAGAAGAAGTGATGACAGTCCCCATCACTGCCACCACCATGTTCAGATATCAGCCGCCAATAGCTGTCAGTCTTCCTCATCAACTCTAGGATTTTCTTGATGGCATTACTGCCTAGTATCATGTCATCGGTCTGTCCAGGCACCACAAGCATTGGGATGACCATCTTGCAGTCATACACCACCACATCGACATTGTATATTGCCTTAGGTACAACTCGGTGACCACCACATCCTATGATAATGACATCATCAGCGGGGCATCCTCTCAGATCGGGGTTACGCTGCAAGAGACGCGCCTCCGCAGCCTCGCTAAGCGTGCATGCCATAGAACCACTGTCTATCATCGCTCTAAGAGAGACATCTGCAGCGGAGACAGTGGTGTAGAATAAACTATCAGACCTTTGGACTCGGTGTAGACCTTGAAATACTACTGTTTTGTTCGAAGGCGCTCTGGAGATGAATGACTTGTATGTTGACTCACAATCAGCCATTTCATCATTGGGAGAGATATCAACAGGATCTGCACAGTCCTCCCTTGAATGCAGATCTATAAGTTTCCCTGCTGCGCCGACTGGGCACGCCCCTGCATCGGACACTTGGATCTGGGGTGTCCAGGCGAATGGCACTGGAAGCAGAGCCTCTGGTCACGGCAGTGAGTCCAAGCAGAGTGTCTAGCGTCGCCACACACAGCACACGGCAGGTTATTCAGACCCTCAATCCTGGGGGGGCTGGGTCTATACTGCTTGTTTGACATGTCCTTAGCAGGAGCAGACTTCTCCACTAGGACTTTCTCTAGCATTGAGATGATACGTTCAAAGGCCTCTGCCCCCTTGTCTGGGCGAGTATCCTGCTTTTCAGGTGAACACATATCAATGCCTGACATCTCAACTCTGTTCACTAGCACACCCTCACTGGGCCTTTTACTCACGGCTGCGGCAACACCGTTCGAGCACACCTGAGTGTGGAACTCGTCAAGTACATCTTGGACCTCTACAGCAGTCCACTTATCGATCGTCTTTGATCTGAAAGTCATGGCAAGCTCTTTGGATGGACAGTTCCTGATGAACATACGTGTCACCTCCAGGAGAGGGCACTCAAGTGTTTTACCCTGTTCTTTGAGGCGATCAGTGGCAACATCTGCAGCTTGATTGAGGCGTAGCCAGTAGTCATACGCCTCCTCACCACTCTTCGGCAGCGTGGTGTAGAAGTCGGCTAGGGGGATAGGTGAACAGGGAACAGCAGCAAAATGCTTACGTAGAAGACCATAGATGGCCTCTGGGTTTTCAGCGACATTAATGCCACTGCTCCTCGTCCCATACTTCACTACATCCTTAGCCCTGCCCCTGAGATGGGTGAATATTTCTTCCGCCTGCTGATCTGCTCTGATGTTCGCCTTTTTCACATAACTCCTCATTATGTCTTCCCACTCACGCACATTCACTGCGTCCTTATCATCCCCTCTGAACGTTGGAGGCTCCTTCACCCTCCTGTGAGGTACCAACTGGACTTGGGACAGGTCTAGACTCTGGGTGGATGTATCAGTGGGCGTGGTCTGTGCATGCGCAGTGCTAAGAGGAGGTAGCGTTGAGTCAAGGCGTGCAAGTATGCTATCTGCCAGCTGTAGACCAACATCTCTAATTATGTCACTCATCTGGCTCACTACATTAGGTAACTGGAAAGCAGAGATTGGGGATGGGGCATCACTGACCCGTGTGCTCGGTGCATGATCAATGTCGTGGCTCTGAGAAGGAACTGTGTCCCCACTAACTGAAAGGGCCCCAGCAGCATCCTGACTACCCACAACATGAACATCACCCCCCTGAACAGGACTATCATAACTCAACACTGGAATCCCCCTACCTCCACTGAGGAGGATCGCTCTACCCCTCCCAATGCTACTGCTTAGTGGCGTACTGAAACATCCTGGTCTGTGGCTCATGTTGAATTACAATTCAAGAAAACAGTACTATACAGACTAATCAGATAAAAGACCAGTAAAGAAAAATGTCACCAAAACAGCAATAAAACTAAAATAAATCACAGATCACATTCATTAATTCAACAATCCATTTGTGCATAACATCACCGAATGAACTGAGTGAAACCATACGCCGCCCACCAGACAGCACGCAGGAGCGGTCCAGCAGAGTGATCCAGCAGAGTGGTCCCGGGTCAAGGTGAAGAGTTGACTTCAGGTCCATCCGGGTCACGGCACCAATGTGACGGGGTGTATCTTTTCATGAATCACTCTCAGCTGGATGGCTCACGTTCATTTATTCTGCAGAAAACAGTGCATCAATTTCTGGACACGGGACTTGCAGAGTCATCGAGCTACATTCGCATCAGTGGTTAAGAATGAACTGAGCATACAGTAGTCACTCATACTACACAAATTATAACAATAATGTGAAACAAAAATACAAAATGTGTAGACTACATAAATCTTCACTTGTGTGATCATATAGTGGTATTCATTTAACAACAACAACAAGAAATCATAACATCCAAATGCATGGAAAAACCCCGCACTTGGAATACGCATGCGCACCACGTGCAACAATGGCTGCTACCTGACTGCTAGGTAAGCCGCGAGCGTGTTGCAAACTAGCGAGGTGGAAGACCCAACCTCATACAATACGGTCTACTAACAGAACAACAGACATATAATAACACAACAATAATAATATTACCTGTAGAAAACAGTGCATCAATTTCTGGACACGGGACTTGCAGGGTCATCGAGCTACATTCTAAAATGATGTTACACACGGACATTCACGTTAGCGCCATCATTGTTAACAACAGAAAACTCACATTAACAAACTTGTGATATGTTCCAAACTAACATACTATGAATGGGAGACTCAAAACAGCTATCTTACTTATCAAACATTCAAATAAAACATAGGTACATTAATAATCTCTTAAATTATATGCGATCTCAGACCCTGCAGAAAACATGACCTTACCGCATCAGTGGTTAAGAATGAACTGAGGGAGATCACGTTACGTCCCGTGCAATTGCACTGTCCAGCTATATTTACACAGCATCCGGGTCACGGACACAGCATCCGGGTCACGGACACAGCATCCGGGTCACGGACACAGCATCCGGGTCACGGACACACCCCGGGTATACCACGTCATTAAACCCCTAGAGGGCGCAGTTTATACCTATTTTAGCTATAATTGAACTTGACCTTTCTACTCCGTTACACTAGCTCAAGTAACTAGTTTACTATATTGTTGTCTTAACAGCTGATAAAATAACATGATTAAAATAAATATATATGAGCAATAACATATTTGTGTTGCAGCAAGCACAATACAACCAACTTGTCCGTCTGAAGCGACAATACTGGGATCATTCGTGATTGGGTTACAATCAGTCAAATACTAGGCGAACATGTGTGTAAGATTTCATGCATTTCAAGTGGCATATTTGTAATCATGACGACTAGCCTGGTCTAAGAATGCATTTCACCATGTTAATTCCCAGTATAGTGAAAATACCACCGCTCATCCGTGATCAGACTTACTTAGCTGGGGTGCTGCAACTGAAGAGTATCAAATAGAGTGCAAAAAAGCAGCATCTGCACACTCAAATATGTGCAAAAAACGATGTTTATTGCAAGCTTTCGGTCCCCATGCTATCGGACAATGTAAACAACAGCTGTATGACAACTTTGTATGACGCAGTTTGACGAGGCTGAAAGCGCACAGGGTTGCCAGATGGGATTGACAATTTACAGCCTAAACTTTCTATAACCTCAAAATCAAGTAGCCCATTCGGCGGTAACCCGCCCCATCTGGCAACCCTGGACGCAACCCTGCAACCCTGGACGCGAAATGCATTTTGGGGATTCTAGTATGCCAAAAGTGTTCATCGTAACTGACTTCAATTATCCCAGAAGTAATTGCTCACATACTAAATTTCGTGCATACTCAAATCTCGCATACTGTACGTTCGGAACGTACTACATACTCAAAATCTACGTCATATCTAGTATGAGTAGTATCAGTGGCGGCTGGTGCAAAAAATGTTGGGTGGGACACAGCCCTGTTTCCTCCAGGATTTTGCGTTTTTTTTTCCGCGCGCGTGCACGATTTATTTTCGCGTGCACGCGCATAAACCGCGCACTGGCGCTCAAAACAAAGACGTAATTTCACTTTACCCACGCAATACCCACTTAAACATGTGTGAGGATACGTAACGGCGTTTTGTGACAGAACTTTCACTTTCATTCATGAAATTCACCCCGTCTGTGTTACGATTATAGGCACTTAGCCCTCAATTACGCCAGGGAGACTGTCCCTGTAGGCTAATCTCTAATTGTCCGTCGTTTTAGATAAAGCATCTGCTAAATTGTAAAATGTAGCCTAATTTAAACCAAAATAAAATAAAATAATGTGAAGCCTTAAAACACTCTCACGTGGGCTCTCTGAAGCTTAAAACATAATCTCTTTATAAATGCCTAAAACGAATGAATTAACAACAGAAATATGATTAGGCGCATAGATTATTAATGCAACAATAATGCCCGCCACACTATCAGCTTCTCTTGGGCATCGTGTCTAGTTGCGTAAATATGTGTAGAAGATGAACAGTAAACTCTAAATTATGTGAACAGCCTGTTGTCTGTATCTTACCTTGTGCGAATGAATCTGCTCTTTACCGACGGAAAACGGGAAAGCGCTATACAGTCCAATCGATCCATAGGAGAAAATCCGAGCCATCTGACGTGAAAGGATTTATGGGTTTAGACGAAATTGCTTTCCCCACTGTGAGATTAAATACCGTTGGATACCGTGATCTGTGTTTGTGTGTATTACACAAAACACAAAACGAACAAAACAAATAAAAACACTTGAAGCAAACCAGCAGTATCACCGGCCCGAGTCGCTACAGAGCAGCGCCACCGGAAGTAGAAAGTGGAAGACAAATGAAAGATGGCAAACCCCACACACCACATCTTATGCTGGATATACAACCGGATATTCAGGACGCACATTTTTGCGCCCCGGCCAAGAAATAGAGACAGCCAATTGGAGCGCTGCTACAGCTCATGTGTAAGCCAAAAGTATTTGCAGTGCCATAGACTTGCATTGACCGGCGCCCCGCGTCCTCCCCCTATGTATTTTAACAGTGAATTTTACACACACACAGATAAAAATGTTTATTGTATTGGAGGATTTTTAATGAATGCTGATAGGCGCCGACAGAATATCAGCCGCATTTTGTGAATAAACAATGTTTATTTAAAAAAATAACTTTTACAAATCGCAACTAGGAAGTGAAGGTGGGGGCGGCGCCCCAGCGCCCTCTATCGGCCAGCCGCCACTGAGTAGTATGCTAGTATGCTATTCCGAACACAGCCTGTGTCTTGCTCCCCTCCTCCTCCGTTACCAGCTGTGGCCACTCCTACTGATTACGCACGGCTACACTCTGACTTCAGGTATGCAGCGTCTCCATTGGTTTCCTAGTCGGTAGGCTAATGTGTGTTTGGTATATGGTCATGTAGTGGTCCCTATGTAGCCTAAACTCGTGATATACATGCATACATGTTAGACTCAAGATGGCGGCGCGTTCGCACGCGAGGCTGGAAGGGCTCCCGACGTCGGTGCTTTTTAGCGTTTTTAAATACATTTGTATGTACATTTTTATGTCAGTATGTCAGTACATATAGGGAACTGTTGTGTAAATAGTACCTACAGCAGACTAGACTTACTAGAAGTTGGTGCGCAAAACGAGAAGACAGTAACAGCGGAGTTCCTGAAGCAAAAAAAGATCCCACACGATATCGCTCGCTTACCGGGAGAACAATGGTACACAGTCCCGTCCCTGAGGCGCAAGCGACGGCGTCGAGACCGTAAACAACGCCGAGGCCGCAGGGGAGGCCTGCTAGCTAGGCTGAGGAGAAGCCTGGATAAACCTGCTTTGCCGAGTATATTCCTCTCCAACGTAAGATCCCTTGCTAACAAGATGGACGAACTGAGACTGCAGGTTGCTTCCAACAACACCGTGGGGGACAGCTGTGTGATTATTCTCACAGAAACCTGGCTCAACGATTCCATCATCGACTCTGCGGTCGCGCTAGAAGGCCGCACCTTACACCGAGCCGACTGGACGCTGCTTAGTGAGAAGACGCGCGGGGGCGGCCTGATCATATCTACGAAGGACAGCTGGTGCTTGAACGCGAAAACTGTAAGTAGCCACTGCTCCCCAGACCTGGAATATTTGACTGTTAAATGCCGACCCACATACCTCCCGAGGGAATTCAACGCAGTGTACATAACAGCTGTTTACATTGCACCAAGCGCAGATGCTAGCTTAGCATTGGCGCGGCTACATGACGTCATCAGTGGTGGACAGAGCGCGGATCCTCAGGCAGTGCACATCATCGCGGGGATTTCAATCATGCTGACCTGAAGGTAGTACTACCAAAGTTCTATCAGCATGTTAAATGTGCAACAAGAGGAGAAAAAACACTGGACAAGGTATACACCAACATCAAGCTTGCTTACAAGGCTAGACCGCTAGCTCATCTAGGCATGTCTGACCACGTGTCCATCCTCCTGATCCCAGCCTACACTCCCATGAGGAAAAGTGCTCCCATCACCACTAAGACTGTCAGAACCTGGCCAGCAGGGTCCGCTCCACTGCAGATCTGCCTGAATGACACCTCATGGCAGGAATATGAGCATGAGGACCTGGAACAGTTCACGTCATCGGTTCTGAACCACATAGTGAACTGCACCAACTCAGCCACCGTGGACAAACATGTCCGGGTCTACCCCAACACGAAGCCATGGATGACTGAGAAGGTCCGAAAACTGCTCAAGGAGAGGGACAACGCCTACTCAGCAAAGGACACACTTCTGTACAGCACCACCAGGGCTAACCTAAACCGTGGCATCCGGGAGGCCAAGGCAGACCACAGAGAGAAGATTGAGGAATGCTTCCTGAGCAACAACTCCAGGCGGGTGTGGCAGGGGGTTCAGCACATGACAAACTTCAGAGCCAACAGGCTCACAGCCGCGGAGGACGACCCCCTGCTGGCGGAAAAGCTGAACTCCTTCTACGCCCGGTTCGACGAGGGGCGTACGGAGGTAACCACAACACAAACACCACTCTCTCCAGCTCTCAGCAGCCTCACCCTCACAGAGCATGAAGTGAGACGCGTGCTGAAGGCGGTGGACCCCAGAAAAGCCTCAGGGCCGGATGGCGTCCTGGGACGGGTGCTGAGGGACTGTGCCGACCAGCTGGCCGGGGTTTTCACCAACATCTTCAACCAGTCCCTGTCCCAGGCCACCATCCCACCCTGCCTGAAAACCTCAACTATCAGGACCCCAACTATCAGGACCCCAGCCCCCATCACCATCAAGGGGGTGGAAGTCGAGAGGGTGGACTCCTACAGGTACCTGGGAGTACAAATTAATAACAAACTGGACTGGACTGACAACACCGAGGCTCTTCTCAGGAAAGGGCAGAGCAGACTGTTTTTCCTGAGAAGGCTGAGGTCTTTCGGTGTCTGCAACAAGCTGCTGCAAATGTTTTACCAGTCGGTGGTTGCCAGCGTTCTGTTCTTCGCCGTGGCCTGCTGGGGTGGAAACATCTGTGCCAGGGATGCTGCGAAGCTAAACAAACTGGTGAAGAAGGCCAGCTCTGTGGTGGGGACCGGGCTGGACAGCCTAGAGGTGGTGGCAGAACAGAGGATGGGGAAAAAACTGGCGGCCATGCTGGCCAATCCCTCCCACCCGATGTACTGCGAGCTGGCAGGGATGAGGAGCAAGTTCAGCCACAGATTTGTTCTCCCCCGTCAAAGCACAAAAAGATTTGGACAGTCCTTTATTCCAGCTGCACTCCGACTCTACAACCAGGCCCTGCAGGGTGGGGGAGACCTGGAGATGGAACTTTTGGAACTTTTTACTTATTGAGCCTGCACTGTTTTATGTTTTTTATTGAATGTTTTTCTGTTTTCTGTACTGAATGTTTTCTGCCCTAACTGAGCTGTTTGACAACAAAATTTCCCCATTGGGGACAATAAAGGTTTTCAATCAATCAATCAATCCCAGTCCCGAAGAAAAGCACGGTGAGCTGCCTAAACGACTACCGCTCGGTGGCACTCACACCAATCATCATGAAGTGCTTCGAGAAACTGGTCCGGGCCCACATAGTCACACGCCTCCCGCCCAACCTGGATCCATACCAGTTCGCCTACAGAGCCCACAGGTCCACAGAGGACGCCATCGCGACGACTCTCCACTCCACTCTATACCACCTGGAGAGGGGGAACAGCTACGCGAGACTGCTCTTTGTGGACTTCAGCTCTGCCTTCAACACCATCCTTCCAGACAGGCTAGTGACCAAACTACTAGACCTGGGACTATCACACTCCATCTGTGCATGGATCAAGGACTTCCTGTCTGACCGCCCCCAGAGGGTGCGGGTGGGCTCCCACACCTCCACAGCCCTCAGACTCAGCACTGGGTCCCCCCAGGGCTGCGTGCTAAGCCCCATCCTCTACAACCTCTACACCTACGACTTCACCCCCGTCCACCCCAGCAACTCCATCGTAAAGTTTGCAGACGACACCACCGTGGTGGGCTGCATCTCGGGGGGGGGGACGAGGCGGCGTACAGGGATGAGGTGGAGCAGCTGGGCAAGCTGTGCAAGATTAACAACCTGCTGCTGAACCAGGAAATCATCGTGGACTTCAGGAGGAACAAATCTGAGGTCCAGCCCCTGCTCGTCGATGGAGGGAGCGTGGAGAGAGTCTCAACCCTCCGATTCCTGGGGGTGCACATACAGGATGACCTGTCCTGGAAGACCAACACAGCAGCCATCATCAAGAAGGCACAACAGCGGCTCTACTTCCTGAGAGTCCTCAGGAAATACCACCTCAAACAGGAGCTGCTTGTGACCTTCTACCGCTGCACAGTGGAGAGCATCCTCACCTACTGCATCTGCGTGTGGTTCTCCAGCTGCACAGCCGCAGAGGAAAGCGCTACAGAGAGTCGTGAGATCGGCCCAGAAGATCATCGGCGCCCCCCTCCCCTCTCTGGAAGAGCTGTACAACACACGCTGCCTCAGGAAGGCCTCCAAGATCTCCAGAGACCCATCCCACCCTGGGAATTAACACTTAGTTCGGCTGCCCTCGGGCAGGCGGTTCAGGACCATGTCCGCAAGGACAAATAGACTGAAGCTCAGCTTCTACCCCAGGGCCATTCAGGCCCTGAACACAGCAAAGACCTAGGTTCTAGGCCCTGGAAAATCTAGACCAGGGGTGCCCAATACGTCGATCGCAAAAGTAGTATGGGTAGATCGCATGGCATTGAACAAAACCCAAAAGGAGAAAAAAAAAAAAAAAAAACGTACGGCTGCAATGATAGCTTCTTATCGCGTCAGTCACGTTCTTGTTAAACACAAGAAGTCATTCAAAGACGGCGAAATTGTGAAAAAAGCGTTTCTCGAGGCTGCAGATTGCCTTTTCGATGACAGATCCACAGTGGCTGATGACACCTTGCAAGCCTGCCTACACCTTGCAGCCTGCTCCTACAGCCCTGACTACCGGTACTAGAAACTAGCTGCCTCCTCCCAGTGCCAGGTCTCCCACTAAGGTAGAGAAATGCATTTATTTCCTCCTTTCAAACTAGGAAACTACCTGTTTTGTATCTGGTTTACTTTTCTGTTTGTTGGATCAGTAGTTGGCTATGGTACTGCAGAGAGAGAGAGAGAGAGAGAGAGAGAGAGAGAGAGAGAGAGAGAGAGAGAGAGAGAGAGAGAGAGAGAGAGAGAGAGAGAGAGAGAGAGAGAGAGAGAGAGAGAGAGAGAGAGAGAGAGAGAGAGAGATTGTGCTATGGCTCCCTATGCAGCCTGGCAAATGTGTGTGTCTGTCTGTGTGTGTGTGTGTTTGTAGTACATGCGTGTACGTTTGCGATGTTGAAACTAGACTGGTAGATCTTGGCAGACTGGCTACTTGAAAAGTAGATCTTGGTTCAAAAAAGTGTGGGCACCCCTGATCTAGACAATTTGATGGCAGCTACTAGATTGTAATCAAGTGCAATACTGAAACACAACTGTGAACATTTCAAACCTGCAAACTGCGACACTTTAAATGAATGTGCAATAATACTATGTGCAATATGACAACCCTCGGGTACATAAGGTTCAGAGATAGGAAATGTTAGGATATTTATAGCATAGCATAGAGTACAGCACAGTGTTTTATTTGTATAGTATAGTATAGTGGATAGTGTATATAGCCTTTATTTATGTAAACCAGCTCTTTTCCCTTCTTGTTTTTAGTATTATTATTTTTTTCCTAGCACCAGGGGAGCCCCCCCTACCAAATTTCGTTGTATGGTACCTGTACTATATCAATGACAATAAAGACCATTCATTCATACATTTCAGATATCCCCGCTATAGGCTAGGTGCACGATCTCACTACTTCCTGAAAAGCAACTGGTATGAACATGTCCTGTCTCACTCTATTGGTTTAATTGATTAATCAGCTGTGCGGTAAACCGTTGGAACACACAGTGCACAGCTGATTAATCAATTAAACCAATAGAGTGAGACAGGATATGTTCATACCAGTTGCCTTTCAGGAGGTAGTGAGATCGTGCACCTAGCCTATTGAGCTGTCTACTCCGGTGAGGGAGTTCATTATTGTTCCCTGGCTCAAGGCACGTTTAGAGCCGTCTGGTTGCGGGCATTGATAGGCTACAGCCAAGGTAATGTGTTCTAAACACACAAACTAATATTGACAACCTGTAAAGTGGCATGTTCTCTGTAAATATCCGTATCAATGTATTATGTTTATGTGATGTCTAATTGGCTAATGTCTGTATTATTGGATGTCTTTCTTTTCAGAACAGAACTACAGCTATAGCCATTGTCACTGCTGCTTTGCTTGGTTAGGATTTTGTATGACAACAGTTTTAGTTCCCCTTGAACCTTTTGAATTGTTTTTAATTATTTTGAAATGTTTGTATTTTATTTATGCTCCGCCCCGTAGTCTGGTCCAGCTAACGTGGTAGTACCACTAGCCCACCTCTGTAGGGTAGACACGCCCATTTTAAGTTAAAGGAGCACTGGAGCGAGTGATTGTGTGTGACTTCCTCTTGCATGTACTTATTTAGTGGTTTCATATAGAGTGCTGTGTGTGGCATTGCCAGTGAATCTTCTAATGTGTGCTATTGTCTATTGCTACTAGTACAGTAGGCTATTATTGTGTGCTCCACTATTGTGTGCCCTATCCTGGGTTGTAATACCCCTTTATCTCCAGTTCCCCTAGATACCAAGCTTCCTCTCTCTCTTTCTCTTTCTCTCCAAAAATGTCGCTATTGTTGTGGCTGTGTTGTGTCTCGTGAAAATATACGTCACCACCATGGCGCGCTTTTATGACGCGTAACTCCGCCTACTATCGCCTACTCCTCCTACTCGTTCCTGGTCTCTTGTGTATAGTGGAAAACCAGAACTGTTCAAAAGCGTGCCGAAGCGTGCCGAAGCGAGCCGACCCGATAGTGGAAAAGCGCCCAAAGTACGGCACGGCACGGCACGGCTCGGATACAAATGCGGCCCGGTTCGGGTCTGTAGTGGAAAAGCGCCATAAATGGAGCTAGCCAGGTAGCATGAGACCCAACCCCTGGGAGCGACAGCCACTTATACTGTGGGTGTTTTAAAAGATGTATTTGTAATAAAGTGATCTTTTGTATACTTTTCTAAAACCGGGTCTCTGACTATTCTGTGGCCTGTACTTGCAAGAAGGGAATCCCTGTTCATGATAATCAGCCCGTCAGGCTTACCTGGTTCATATGACTAGATTCTTTAGGTGAAAGTCCTAAGGTGGCGTTGTCACACCTTGTAATTTTAGGCCCCCAGTTGGCCGGGTTACACACACACACTTTTGATTACTGGCATATGCAATTTTCTGTTTTGTTTTTGTTTTTGTCTTTTTGCTGTTGCTTATTGTCTTTTTAGTTTGCTGTTGTGTTTTGTCTTATAATTACTTTATTTTTCTTACTGTCTACTTCATGTAGTTATTTGTTTGCCCTTAATGTCTGTCCTTGTTGTGACGTCTAGATGTTTGTTGTTTAAAAATGTACCAAAATAAATAACAACAAAAAGCCTGAGACATTCACAAGGTATATTCTTCAAAAATCAATGGTTCTATATTGTTAATTTAAAAGTCAGAACATAACTCTATAATTCTCTATATGTCTCAAGGAATAGTGTGTTAAGATTAATTTAATTTGTTAAGATGTTGTCCAGAACTACAACTGTCTCTCTGAATACCTTGGCAACAGTTGGTACTGTTTGTTACCGTGGTGATCATCAGTCATCTGGCTGCAACATTCCGCTCCCAGAGCGTGTTACAAGCCTCTGGAACCTGTGCTCACTGCTTTTTACTGCTGCTGCACTGCCATGAGCTTTACTTACAGACACCAAATGCAGTTGGTGAATAGGTGGAGCGGGAGTGGGAGTAGGAGTTTCTATATCACAGAGTATTTCACAGAGCATGTGTAAAGAGTAATGAGAATACCATTCCAGTTCCAAAGCCCGACATGAGTGAGTGCACTCACTCCCACAGTGTAAAAGGCCCTTTTCACCCCCTAACCCTCTAACCCATCATCTCCTCAGACAGAGGAGAAGCTGACAGGAGGAAGTTGCCACAGTTCCTTCCCCAGTTGACTGGCCCTCCTACTTTGTTCTCACAGAAAACATGTGTGAATAGCTTTGATAATCGCAAGCAGAAGAACACCGTGGTTCAAGGATCAATTGTAGGTGATTGATCTCTACGATAACATTATTTGTCTCACTTTAAACAAATTATAGCAACGTGTATGGCTTTATGATGATGTGCATGCTCCTACAGTATGTAAAGGGTTTAGCAAACGGTTATTTCAAAGCTCAATACAATTCTAAACCAGGACCTGTGCCCTGCTTTCCTGCTCGCCTGCTGTTGATTGTTTGTTGGTCTGATTTGTCCTTGGCTTGCAACTGTTCCTTTTCTCTGCTCTGTTTTGTCTTGTCATGTTTAATGTGTTTTAACTTTTGTATTTCTTTTACCCCCTTCCCCCACTACCCCTCAAAAGGCTGTGCCTTTTGCCAGGTCGGCATTGTAAATAAGAATCTGTTCTTAATTGTCTTAACTCTACTCTACCTGGTTAAATAAAGGTTAAATAAAAACAAAACAAACAAAAAAACAATATGTACAGAGATGTTATAACACCCTTTATAACCCTGGATATCATGAATGATTTGTGCTCACTCACATGATGATCTAGGTAATTCTTACAGTAAGATTTATGAAGGCTTCGTTAGTCCTTAAAGGTGGTACTGCCCACACCAGAAATGTAAACACCACTATCATTTATTTCAAGATTGTTAGTAAATCATAAGTGATTTCTATTTTTTCCAAGACACCTTGAAAAAAAACAAGGACATACTGTACTTACATTCATAGTCCTGTGGTGAAAATGTCATTCTGGAAAAACATCATAACATGACTCCAGTGACTATAATGGACAGAATAATGGACAACCAGTGGTGGGGATTCTGTGTTATTTACTGGAGGCTGAGCATAGTAACTGAGTTTTCCATCCCAGTGGTGGTGGTGTTACAGGGAGGAACAGATTCAACAGTTGCTCAATGTATCGTGCACTGATAGACCGCCAGAAGCCATCGCCAGAGCAACATAAATGGAGCCCAATAAATAATTTTCTTTCTGCTCGAGTGAAGCTCTTTTAATAGCTACGCTAAGCCAGGAACATTCTTAAACCTTAAGCTACGTGGCAAGAAAATGTGGTTTACTATTAGGTGTTTCTTGTTATTTTCCTTTTATGTTTCTCTGTGTGTTTGATTGTGATATATTGCTTGTTTACTACTCAAGATGTGAACAGTTTCTAGTTACTAATCAATGGTTTTTGATTAACTTTCCAAGGATTTTTTTGTTTTTGTTTTTCCTTGTAATTGTAGGATATACACATGTATAGCATGTATATACGACCTGTATAAGCTAATGCACTTAAGCTGTCTTGCCTCCATCTTCAGATACTCAAACTTAAAATGATTCCAAATGATTTCAAATCATCAAAACAAACAGTCATGACAGATTCAAAACTGATTAAACGTTTTTTCAGAATTGGCCCCACAAGACACATCTATTTCAAAAGTTTGCCATGTGTACAACATATGATTGATTCAAATCATTTTTACGTTTCCACAGTTCGACAGATGGTCTGGAAAAAGTTGGGTCTGTGATAAAGATGAGATTGTCATGGCTATTCAATCACTTTGATGAATGTATACAGGATGCCAAATCTGTTATATATCATTGTAGGATAATATTGGAGCTCACTCAGAGCTCCAAAAAGCCACTAGACCTGTCATTGCATTTACATTTATGTTTGGCATTTAGCAGATCCCTTTATCCAAAGTGACTTAACCCTTGTGTGGTGTTCACTTTTTGGACCCTTTCGTACTCTTCGGGTCAAGTTGACCCGGGACATCATTGGGGTTTTGAAAGCACTTTTCCTGACACGGTGCTCCTAGTCCCAATGGTGACCCGTACAAGGGAGTATGCTCAGGGTGCAAGATAGCCCCAAAATAGCCCATAATATTAAAGAGCGCCTCCTGTGGGCACAAACAGGTACTGTACCCATTAATGCACAATAGGTACTGTGTTCACATTCAAAAGTGTATATTTTGTTCTGGTGGACCTAGGGGGCTGCCCTTTGGAGGGGCTGGAGCAGAGGGTGCCTAATTATAACCCTCAAAGTGTCAGACCCCTGGGAATAGGTGGGGCCGAACGGCAGCATGATGAGTAGAGGCGTTTTTACGCACATGATGCTCCTAACTTCCACTAAACAAAATCCACTATAATAAAGACTTGGTTGTCATAAATCATACTTATCTAGGAAAAATGTAAATGAAACAATGTTTTTATTGATGTTTATTATTTTGAACTTATATTCTCAATTGATTTTCAAAGCATTATAATCAAAGCTGTAAAAAATACAGGTGATGAACAAGAATAATGCTACAAATGCTGAAACACAAAACATGTGGAAGGTACACTGTTTTAGTCACTGAAATAACACTGGTTACAATTGTGTGTGCATGGGCATGTCTGTCTACACAACACATGAAGTACAGCATTTGACAGTATGTGTACCACAAATGTACTTTTTGCAGTTGCTGCATGTGGTCCCTGTCTTTGTGTCCTTTGAGGGTCCACACACCTCGCAGCACTTCCTCTTTTTGCCATCGGCTGCAGTCTAGAATAATGAAAAGACTTAGTTCAGGATTTTTTTTTCCACCACGTCTCCTAAGACTCTAAATCACTCACACACACACACACACACACGCACACACATATTTACATTTACATTGAAAATGTTGGCATTTAGCAGACGCCTTATTTCAAAGCGACTTACATTTACCAAAGCGATCAATACATTTGACTAAGCAAGTGAATCAACACAGACACACACACACACACACACACAAACAACCGCAACAGGACACTTACCTCAGGCACTGGAGATTGTGGTTGTGTGGGTTGTGCAGGTGGAGCATCTGTAATCCTCCTCACTATGGCTAGAGAAGTTGGGGTCCTGGGCATATGTTGTCTCCTTTGGATATGCGGTGTCACTAGTGCCATACCTAGCTCCTCAAGGAAAAGACGTCGTCTTTGGAGCTTCCTTTGGTTCCAGTCTGGGTTGACTGCCATCCAGATTGAAAATGCATTGTAGGCTGAAACATCCAGGATGTTGAAGAAGATCACGAGAGGCCACCGTAGAGTTCTTCTTTGGCAGCTGTAGCAGGCCAGCAGCTTGTCCAGGTTGTCTACTCCACCTTTGGTGGCGTTGTAGTCAAGTATGACCTCTTGCTTACGGTCCTCCCGGCGACTGATTCTTCCATCCCTATGTAGAGTGCTCATGAGCATCACATTCTTGCCCTTTTTTGGTATGTAAGACACCAGGGTAGTGTTGGCTGTAAACACAAAGTTGGAGGAATGGACTGGCCTGTTCTTCACATTTAGAAACTGGGGTGGGAGCTCCGTCTTGTTTTTTCGGACTGTTCCAACCATTGTCACCTTTCGTTTGAGAAGTTCCTGTCCCAGGCTGTAGGATGTAAAGAAATTATCACAGGTGATGTTATGGCCACTGAGGCCCTGTGACATATCCAACACCACCCGTGTCCCCTGGTTTCTCTCAGGGGCTCCTCCCTCTGGCTTCCCTGTATAAATTTGCATGTTCCATGCATACGATGAAACGGCATCACAGGCAACCCAGATTTTTATTCCGTACCTTGCTGGTTTGGAGGGCATATACTGCCTGAAGGGGCAACGACCTCTAAACCCCACAAGCCGTTCATCCACAGTTAGATTGGGCCCAGGGTTGTAAAGAAGTGGAAGCCGGTCCACCCACTTGTCCCACACCGTGCGGATTGCAGCCAACTTGTCCCTACGCCGTCTAACAGGTCTTGATTCCCGGTCATCAAACCTGATGACCCTCGAGTAGATATGGAAGCTCTTCAGAGACATTGTGGCTCTAAAAATTGCTCTCCCTGTCTCCACATCCCACAGACTTTCAGTCGACTCCCCTCTTGACCTATAGACACCTGCTAGGATGAGGATCCCAAAATAGGCCTGTAAGTGTGTGTTGTCCATTTCTTTCCACTCCTCCCCGAAAACACGTCTCCCCTCAAGGTTGGTCATATCAAGAATTATTTTCTGAATTGAATCAGTAATCAGCAGCTCAAAGGATGACTTGATATCGTCAACATGAGTCACTGCCAATCGTGTGGGCCCTGGTACCATCCTTATAATATTAGCAGCTGAGCGGGGGGGCTCTCTCATTGGGGATGAAGACCATTCAATTTGGCCATTCTTGGACAAATATGTGTGGGCTCCTGCAGTGGCTGGCTGTGGGACTCCTGCAGTGGCTGGCTGTGGGGCTCCTGCAGTGGCTGGCTGTGGGGCTCCTGCAGTGGCTGGCTGCGGGGCTCTTCCAGTGGCTGGCTGTGGGGCTCTTCCAGTGGCTGGCTGTGGGGCTCTTCCAGTGGCTGGCTGTGGGGCTCTTCCAGTGGCTGGCTGTGGGGATCTTCCAGTGGCTGGCTGCGGGGCTCTACCAGTGGCTGGCTGCGGGGCTCTTCCAGTGGCTGGCTGTGGGGCTCCTGCAGTGGCTGGCTGTGGGACTCCTGCAGTGGCTGGCTGTGGGGCTCTTCCAGTGGCTGGCTGTGGGGCTCTTCCAGTGGCTGGCTGTGGGGATCCTTCTGCTGCATGCTCAGAGTGAAACTCATCTCCAAATTCACTTTCAGAATCAGAATACTCTGAATTAATTTCTACATTATCCTCATCTGAAACATCCTCCCCCCCTTCAACTTCACTATGTTGCTCACTCTCTTCAAATAGTATCTCCACGGCCCTCTGAACACTGAATATTTTCTTCATGTTGCTGGTGGAGGATTGTAGTTGAAATGACCTATACACTGGGATGGATAGCTATTTCTCTCTTTTATCCCTCCCATGATGTGCAGGTGCAGTACAATGTTATTATACATTTTTACAACATTGCAATTCAAAGGGTAAAAAGTGCGAGAGCAGACAGCTTCTCGGCGCGGGAAAGCCAGAGCAGACGGCTTCTTGTGCAGGTGTGAGGAGTCCAGTACAATATTATTATTTATTATTATTATACAATGTTGCATTTCAAAGGGTAAAGAGTGCAAGAGCAGACGGCTTCTCGGCACGGGAAAGACAGAGCAGAGGTGTGTGAGTGAGTGAGTGAGTGTCAGTGTGAGTGTGTGTATGTTTCTGTGTCTCTGTGTATCCGGGCCAAAATGACCCGAACACCTTATGAAGGACATAAATGTGTTGGGGTATTGTAGGATGTGTAAAAAAAAAAAAAAAAAAGTTTTTTGTTTTTCATATGAAATGAGCCAAGGCCATGGAGTTTCAGATTGATAAAATGTATTCTTGTACCATTTCTCTTTAAGTAAAAATTGAAAACGGGTCAGGTTGACCCGAACACCACACAAGGGTTAAGTAAACTAGTTATCTATCCATCAGTTATCGCAAGAAAATGTTATCTATACTCAGACCAGAGGCCAATGGCAGTAAAAATGCTCGAAGAAGGAAGAATTTAGTTTCTTTGCTTTTCTCTTTTCTTTTTTCTTTTTTTACAGTAGAGAAACTGTACAGGAGGGTAGAGGGGATGGAGAGGTTTCAGGAGGGACAGAACCATTTCCTCCCTTAGGTTCCAGGGCACAGAGCAGATTACTCTTTAGAGAAGGGGTGAACAGGAGGTTATGCCAGAGAGAGCTTTTTTGGATCCATACCCTAGAAAGTCTACATCCCCTAGGTCTAAATGAGGATTTCGACATGAAATCCTTAAAACCACTGCATTCACTTGTCTGCTTTATGCCTGGAGAAGGTCTATGACCGAAAGCTCACAAAACTATGTTTTGCAGTGTTTGATTGCTTGCATATGGAAGTACTACCAGAACAAACCAATTGTCTAAATCTACAATCTTGCAACAATGCTGGCGTTGTCTCAGGGTCGTACGCCGGCCATCTAAGAGGTTTGATCTCTCTTTGGAGTTGAACAGATTTAACCAGTTCTACCCATACTTTCAACGGAAAAGCAATTACTGTATTGGTGGATTTAATGAAGATACTCTTCCATTTGGCTACATAAGATGGGTTACATTTTTTACATTTACATTTTTGGCATTTAGCAGACGCCTTATTCCAAAGCGACTTACAATCAATACATTTGACTAAGCAAGTGAATTATCAGTCCATCAGTCGTAGCAGGAAGAGTAATCTAGCTCAGGCCAGGGGCCATTGGCAGTCTCCATGATAGAAGGAAAAAACTAAACTAAATACATTTCTTTTTTCTTTTTTTTAATACATAGATACTGGAGAAACAGAGAAACAGTACAGGGGGGGCAGTAGAGGTCTCAAGCCCAATTTATACTTCTGCGTCGAATTTACGCGCGGCTACGCCGTAGCCTACGCAAGAGCTCTCCCAATTTATAGTTCTGCGTTGGTCGGTCTGCGTTGCTTTCGGTGTACTCATAGCGGCATAAAAGCGATTTTTTTTGTTATGCTTGTAAAGAAAATGTCTAGAATGCATTGAAATGACATTAAACTAAGATAATACGATGGGTATCATAATTTTTCAAATCTTTATTAATAAGTTATTACAGAAAAGGTAAATGACATTTCTTTCATGGCTTCCGCATTTTGGCCTACGAGAGAGTTGGAATCATGTCGGAATCGTGTGCTATCAAGCGGACCAATGACAGTGCTTACGGTCTGCGTAGGCACTCCCGCGTAGTTACATTACAGTAGGCTACGCCGTAGATTTTACGCAAAAGTATAAATTGGGCTTCAGGGGACACAGTAAAGAGGAAAAGCGGGTTACACAGTATACCACACACACACACACACACACCCTCCTGGCCTGTTTTTGTCCCAAATTAACCTTGAGATGCTTATTCCATTCTCTAAATTGTTTCACAGGAAGAAGCTCTACTGGAAGAGATAGGAAAAGCTGTAATAACCTGAGAGAAATTTTCATTTTAACTGATCTGATTCTGCTGCCAAAGAGGAGGGGGAGATAGCTAGCCCCATCCATCAAGGTCATAATATCTTTTTATTAATGCAGTTGTAGTTTAGATAAAATAACAGTGATGGATATTTGGGTAAACCTATTCCCAGGTACCTGACGTGGTGTGAGTACCAGTTGAATTTATATTTTTGCAGTGATGCGTATAGTTCTTGTGTAGAAGTGTAATTAAATGTCATAACCTGAGTTTCTTTGTACGTTAAGGACATATTGTGGGAGTGAGTAGAAACAAGGAGACGGTAGACAGGTTGTCGAGTCGGACGTTTTACTTCCCAACTTTGAATAACAGAACAGCAGCAGTAGTGTCACAGTGCAACAGCAATGGTAACAACAGCTTAACGTAAAGACTCTCGTGTGTAAACAGGAACTCTAACTCTTAGTCTTAAAGGAGCCGTACCTCGCGTTACAAAGCTAATGGATGATTAGAAAACCCTTGAAAACCCTTGTGCAATTACGTTAGCACAGCTGAAAATGGTTTTGCTGGTTAGAGAAGCTATACAAATGACCTTCCTTTGAGCTAGTTGAGTATCTGGAGCATCACATTGTGGGTTTGATTATACTCTCAAAATGGCCAGAAAAAGAGAACTTTCATATGAAACTCAACAGTCTATTCTTGTTCTTAGAAATGAAGGCTATTCCATGTGAGAAATTGCCAAGAAACTGAACATTTCCTACAACGGTATGTACTACTCCCTTCAAAGAACAGCACAAACAGGCTCTAACCAGAGTAGAAAGAGAAGTGGGAGGCCCTGGTGCACAACTGAGCAAGAAGACATGTACATTAGAGTCTCTAGTTTGAGAAATAGACGCCTCACAGGTCCTGAACTGGCAGCTTCATTAAATGGTACCCGCAAAACGCCAGTGTCAACTACAGTGAAGAGGCGACTCCGGGATGCTGGCCTTCTAGGCAGAGTGGCAAAGAAAAAGCCATATCTGAGACTGGCCAATAAAAGGAAACGATTAATATGGGCAAAAGAACACAGACATTGGACAGAGGAAGATTGGACAAAAGTGTTATGGACAGACAAATCGAAGTTTGAGGTGTTTGGATCACACAGAAGAACATTTGTGAGACACAAAACAAGTGAAAAGATGCTGGAAGAGTGCCTGACGCAATCTGTCAAGCATGGTGGAGGTAACGTGATGGTCTGGGGCTGCTTTGGTGCTGGTAACGTGGGAGATTTGTACAAGGTAAAATGGATTTTGAATAAGGAAGGCTATCACTCAATTTTGCAACGCCATGCCATACCCTATGGACAGCGCTTGATTGGAGCCAATTTCCTCCTACAACAGGACAATGACCCAAAGCACACCTCCAAATTATGCAAGAACTATTTAGGGAAGAAGCCGGCAGCTAGTATTCTGTCTGTAATGGAGTGGCCAGCGGAGTCACCAGATCTCAACCCCATTGAGCTGTTGTGGGAGCAGCTTGACCGTATGGTACGCAAGAAGTGCCCATCAAGCCAATCCAACTTGTGGGAGGTGCTTCAGGAAGCGTGGGGTGAAATTTCTTCAGATTACCTCAACAAATTAACAGCTAGAATGCCAAAGGTCTGCCTTGCTGTAATTTGCTGCAAAGGGAGCATTCTTTGACGAAAGCAAAGTTTGAAGGACAAAATCATTATTTCTAACCTTGTCAATGTCTTGACTATATAATATTTTCTATTCATTTTGCAACTCATTTGATAAATAAAAGTGTGAGTTTTCATGGAAAACATGAAATTGTCTGGGTGACCCCAAACTTTTGAACAGTAGTGTACCTCTAATCTTTAATCAGAAAAGTCACTCAATAAATCTGAGCTAACTTCTAGTGCAGGGGTGCCTGAGTATGGCCAATTTGCCTTTTTCTTTTCATTGTGTTTCTCATTTGTTATTGTCTGTGTGCAAATCCTAAACAAATCCATCTGTGTTCATGGTGAAGAGCTGCAGACATATCCTGTTTGGTGAGTCTGCATCTCTCCTTCTCTCATCTCTCCTTAAACAAGACAAAAAATAGGAATCACAGGAAATTCTCAACGTTGACCTTCTGACATGCTGTTTTTTTTTTTAGCAGTTTTTTATTTTAATGTCTTTGATTTAAACCATGTTTTGTTCTGTGTACAGATGGAGTCGATAATCCTCATCCTGAAATGAAGGACATTTCACAATTATTGTGTTTAATTGTATCTCCTCATCATCAAAGGTTTTCTATTCCCATACGTTCTGAGCATTTGGGTTGTATTCAGAGGCTTGTGTGAATGATAATAAAAATAGGCGTCTCGGGATTCAAGGAGGTCTTGAGCACAGTAAAACGGAATGACAGAATTATTCAGTCACAACTGGTTAGTGTTAACATTTCTCTTGGGTTTAGGATAAATCTTGGTCGTTAATTCCTTTTAAACCACTTGCTCGGCATACATTTGTGAGCGCTTTAGTTTTCAACCATCAACCATCTTATTTAAGAAACACACCGATTTTTCGGGTGCACTTTCAAGCTGTGAATCTTCTGTTCTACCGCATCCCACAGGTGTTTGGATTCAGATCCGGTGCCTGGGAAGACCACTGAAGAACACTGAACTCATTGTCATGTTCATGAAACCAGTTTGAGGTGACTTGCTTTGTGACATGAAGCGTTATCATGCTGGAAGTAGCCATTAGAAGATGGGTACATTGTGGCCATGAAGGGATGCACATGGTCCACAACAATACTCAACTAGGCTGTGGCATTCAATCGATGATTGATTGGTAATGGGCCAAAAGTGTGCCAAGAAAACATTCTCCATGCCATTACACCACTTGAATGAATGAGAATGTGTACAGGTGTTCCTAATAACGTTTTCAGTGAGTGTACAATAGTACATCTACATTACATTTATATTTTATAGATAAGACATTTACGAGACGCTTTTATCCAAAGTGACTTACAACAAGTCCATTTGTCTAAAGTAATTGAATCATCTATATATCAGTCATCATAAGAAAAAACTAATCTATGCTAGGTCCAGGGGCCATTGGCAGTCAAAAAACCTTGAAGAAGGAGGTATGACTTTAAAAATATATATTTACAGTAGAGAAGTGTTACAGTTGGAGTCGCCATTTCCTTGGCGGCTGCTTGGTGCCTCCCTCTGGTGGCCCCTAGTGGCCCTGGGACATTACTGCACCCTCTGTTCCTCTCCTCATTATGGACTTGATACGTGTCACCTGTGTGTGTTTGGCACCTGTCTATTTATGTCTTCACTTCCCAGCACTCCCTGCTAGGTGATCTCTTTGTCAGTTCTGTGTAAGTGTGTGTTCCGTAAGTGTGTTCCGTGTAGGGGTGTGTTCCTGGTTTGTTATTTTGTCTGCCTTGCACAGGGAGTTGTGAGCTGCTCTAACCGATGGTTCTGGGTAGAACCTGGTGTCAGTCCGGTCTACAGTATTCGCACCAGTTTTGAGCAGCGTTCTCCCTGTGGGGCTTCTGTCTTGTTTAGCACAGGAAGAGGGTTTCTTCCTGTGTCTTTCATGTTAGGTTTCTGTCTATTTAGTAAATGGACTGACTTATAAAGCACTTATTCCAAAGCACTTTACAATGGCCTCTCATTCACCCATTCACACACACACACACACACATACACACACACACATTCACACACCAATGGCGGCAAGTTACCATGCAAGGCACCGGCCCGCTCATTGGAAGCAATTTGGGGTTCAGTGTCTTGCAGAAGGACACTTTATGTGGCCAGCCGGGGCTCGGACCGCCGATCTGCCAACCTTGCGATCATAAGACGCTGGCTCTACCTCCTGGGGGTCATTCCACTAAAGGTGGATCAGTTTAGCTGCGATATAAATAAATGCGGCGCTCAGGCAACTCGAGATTGGAATTCAAGCCTCAGGTGATTCCTCGAACGAGGATCAGCCTTGTGTCATCAGTGTTCACAGAAGACAGGCTTACAAGTCTTCGATATGGGCGCGTGCACGCAGACATAAAAAGCCCTGAAGTGTCGATCTGTCGAAATGAAGATACTCCACTCTGCAGGGGTACTACATTTGCGCAGCATTCCGAATTATTGATTTTTATGAAGACGGAAAAATAAGATGTAAAATAGTGCAATACTGCCGCAATTAACAAGGCGAGGGAAATGGTTTGGCAAGAAATTGCTGACCGATTAAATGCGTAGGTCATACTAGCCCCAGTTATTGTTATATGTTCATATTTTAATAAATGAATATTACTACTGTGGTGATATCCGCAGCAGGCTACAAACCGTCATATCGCCACAATGGCCTAGTGGTATCGACCGCTGCCATAGGATTTATTCGTCATTTTTTATCAGTGGTTCGAATCCCTCTTCAGACACACTTTTTACTGCATTTCGTTGTCTGAATCTAATCTAAAATCTCATCTAAAAAAGTATTGTAGGCTATAAAATTATGGTGCAGGCTAATTTACAAGAACTGACACGATTACAATGGTGTTTGAAACCTTTGCATGAAATCTTCGGTTAAAATGTAAAAAAAAAAGAAACAAATGACTTAGTCAAGTCTCGAACTCGAGTCCGCAGCCTTAACCACTACGCCAGCCAGACCGCTGTGATGACGGCAATGCAAGTTGAGACAATTACTTTTTTTTTTACACTCTTTTCTTTATTGATATATCGATCTATCTATCACAATTTCAAAAAATCAAGTTATCTATCACACAGTCAAACTATCTAATCTATCTATCTCGTGTGAAGTGGGAACTAATATTTCCTAGGGAGAAACTGTCGTTCGGGATATAGTTTCCGCCTGTGAGCCTTTTTTGACGCGCGTCTCACTATAGCCTGTGTTTTAGCCTGGTCCCGACCAGGCTAGTTATATCCAGTGATGCCGGTAACGCGATACTAAGTAACGTGTTACTCTAATCTGATTACTTTTCCCAGTAACGAGTATTCTATCGCGATACTATTTCCAAATCAGTAATCGGATTAAAGTTACTTATTCAAGTGACTGTGCGTTACTATTGCGTTACTACCTCATAACTTAGGCTAAATGCAGTATTTCTTTGTAATGTTCGATAGTAAACAAACATTTATTGCTTTTCTCGCGTCTTGGGGAGTGACGTCAGTGATCACGTTTTCAACACGAGGTGCAGCAGAATCGCTCACGTGTATCACCACGCTGATTGCACAGTGTAAACAGAAGCGTATAGCCTACACAATGGAGCGAGAACAGAGATATGCGTTAAATAGCTGGAAATATAGGGATTATTTTGAGTTTGTGTCAGCAAAGGATGACAAGAACATACATGTTCGTTGTACACTCTGTGCTGGAAAGAAAATATTGTCCTGTGGTAAAACCACAACATCAAATTTAAAGAAACATTTGGAATCTCAGCACAGCACAGTCAAGCTCGCGGAGAAAGTCCCAGAGACCGCGGCCTCGACTTCTGCGGGAGGTCCCACACCGCTCAAGCAACAAAAGCTGGACTTCAGTAGGCCTACAAAATCACAACCTGTAAGTGTGGGAGAGTTGAATAAATTGGTCGGGCGGTATGTTGTAGAGGAAATGCTGCCCATAAACACAGTTGACTCGCCCTCTTTCCGTGCCATCATTAACAAGATCCCCACTACTACCAATGCCGAGCTACCTCACAGAACATCTTTTTCTTCGTACTTGGAGAAGGAGTATGCAGAGATGGAAAAACATCTGAAGGCTGCGCTGAACGAGGTCGACTATGTGTCAACTACAGCGGACATTTGGACAGCTAACAATAGGAGCTATATGGGAGTAACGCTCCACTGGATTAGTAGATCCACATTAGACCGCAACAAGGCTGCATTGGCGTGTAGGAGAATCCGCGGTAGACACACGTATGATGTTATTGGTGCAGAAATCGAAAACATTCACTCTTCATATGGACTAATCAACAAAGTAGTAGCAACAGTGACAGATAATGGATCTAACTTTGTCAAGGCATTTCAAGTCTATCAGCCTGCTGTCACAGAGTCCGATGATGAGACGGTGGAGGAGGCCACGGATGATGTCACTTTTTTAGATGTGTCAGAAATCCTATCAGCTGAGGATGATAGTGATGGCCAGCTGATTCTTCCCCCGCACCAAAGGTGTGCTTCACATACCCTCAACCTTATTTCTACAAGTGATGTGGAGAAGTACATCACTTCCAAACCAGAGAGCAAGGCTGTGTATAGGAGCAGCACAGCAAAATGCACAGCTCTCTGGACGAAAGCAAGCCGATCTACCGTTGCGTCAGAAACGGTGGAGGAGGTTAACAAAAGAAAGCTCCTGGTACCGACATCCACAAGGTGGAATTCCTTTTACGAAGCCATAAAGAGAATCGCAGAAATCCCCATGAATGAGCTGACTACTCTGTGCAACAAGCTGGGAGTGAAGTGCTTCAAAGACCAGGAGTACCAGTACCTGCATGAGTACTGTACCGTCATGAAGCCTCTAACTATAGCACTGGATATCCTACAAGGTGACTGTCCGTATGGGACTTTACTGCCCACACTTGAAGTCCTGATGCAGAAGACCCTTGCTGTGAAAGACACCCTATCCAAGATGACTGCAGGCCTTCCAGATGCCATAGTGCAGGTATGCTATGTTGTTCCATCTTAAAGATAAAT
Source organism: Nansenia antarctica (assembly GCF_963989245.1). NCBI lineage: Eukaryota > Metazoa > Chordata > Actinopteri > Argentiniformes > Microstomatidae > Nansenia > Nansenia antarctica. The sequence continues at coordinate 83,347,349 of NC_137674.1, forward strand.
AAATACATTTTCATTGTACTATTCATGAACATGGAGCAGAGTCACACCATACTGCAGTATGTAGGTTGTCAGTTGCACAAACTAATTGCATACATAATTAGTAAATAAAGGTATAAATAATAGACCTTATAGGCTACAACTAGATAATAATAAACAAATCAAATTATATCTTTCAGGCTATCCAGACTCGTTTTGCCAGTGTGCTGGACAACAAAGATGCCCTTCTCGCAGCTGCTAGTTGTCCAAAATTCAAACTCCGATGGCTGAGAGATGAAGGTAGGAGGGAGCAAGTAAAGGAGCTTCTCACAGCAGAATGTCGCAAAACTGCTCCTGCAGCACAGAGCCCTGCCAGTGTACCCACCACGACTGCCAACCAAGGCGAGATGGACTTTTTTGCTTTTGAGGCGGAGCCAGAGGAGACCTACTCGGCAGAAAAGGAAGTCATGGACTACTTGAGGTCAGGGCATGAGCTTCAGATTCTGAATCAGTATCCAAACATTAAGAACATTTTCTTGAAGTATAACACTCCAACCCCATCTAGCGCTCCTGTAGAGCGGCTCTTTAGTCTGGGAGGTTTGGTGCTCATGCCTAGAAGGAACAGACTTTCTGACAAGAGGTTTGAGAAGCTTCTGTTAATGAGATACAACCACTGGTTTACTCGCCCCTTTCCACTGTTTCACTCATAGTGTGTTCATGGCCTCCATAGCGTGTTCATGGCCTCCATAGCGTGTTCATGGCCTCCATAGCGTGTTCATGGCCTCCATAGTGTGTTCATGGCCTCCTTCCAGTCTTGACAGCTGAGTTCACTCTTCATTGATAAACTCAGACTCACCCAGTTTAGGATTAGGATTATATTAGGATCATATCTGAATGGTCAGGGTAGGTTTTAGGTTTTGTGAAACCACTCCTTGCTAGTTACTGTGTTAAATAAAGATTATATTTATTTTATTGTTTAAAAACAAGTATTTATGTTGGGTGAGGCAAAGAAAGACTCTTTATTTTGTTGTTTTAAGTTATTGTTTAAAGTTTAATTATGTAATTTAAGTTACTGTTAAAATAAAGTGAGTTTTGGCAAAACCAGTTTTCATTTTTATGTTGCGGGGGGGGGGGGGGGGTCGGGTGCCTAGGCAGCTGCCAATAGTAACAAAAAAAGTAACTAGTAATCTAACTTAGTTACTTTTAAAATCAAGTAATCAGTAAAGTAACTAGATTACTTTTTAAAGGAGTAATCAGTAATCAGTAATCAGAATACTTTTTCAAAGTAACTGTGGCAACACTGGTTATATCTGACTCAGAAGGAGCTCAACCAAGCAGCGAATTATTTGAGCCACATTGATGGCACCGAACACAAGCTAACATTATCGAGGCTTAAAACTTTATCGAGGCTTAGAACTTTATCGAGCTTCGTGGAATACCCCCCTGAGCCACAGCCGCCCCAGCTGTTTAGTAAAGTGTCCTTAGTTGTGCCAGCCGCTGCCTGCTGTGATTTCTTCATCCTGCATCACACCTGGGTCTGCTGCACACACCTCAACGTTACAGAGAAATTGTACAGGGGGATAGTGGGGATGAAAGAAGATAGCGGAAGATAGGTAGTGATCAGGACACACTCGTTATGTGAATGAATTGTTGATTGTGTTGCAAGTCAAAAACAAACATTGTGGTGCTGATAGTGAATGCCATCAAGATAAACGATTTCTAAGCCATTTAAATGGACACACATTTTTGGCACTTTTCTGCGTTTTCTACGCTCCTACAAACATTATGACCCATCATTGGTCTTACTGCACTAATAATGTATTCAGGGGTGGCCGGTCAAAACGAGTGTGGTCTTGGCCCCAGCGATAGTAGAGGACATTATGAAAATAAGAGGAAAGGCTGTAACATGTGGTGATTTACACAAATGGCCCAGAGAATGAGCATATAATGGTATGAATTATAGCACTACATTTCCATACTGTAGCTCATTGTTTCTATTTCCTCAGTACAGCCTTAGAAGAGACGCACTGTAATCCATTCACAAACAGTAGTTGCCAAAACAGGCAACACAATTAATTGAATAGGTCAATTCTGACTGTAAAAGGCGTATTTCCACATTTAGTAGAGTTAACACATTTTCTGTGTACAGTTGACCATGTCACTGATTTAGAATGATTGCCTGCCACCTGTGTGGTAATAAAAGGATATTTGAGACAGTGGTTCCAGGTGTGAATGGCCCTTGCTGATGTTGCTCATCATAGTCAAGTTCAAGTTCAACATTTACTGATTAGTGCCAATCCAAATACTGTGAAATGCATTATATTTTTAGCACTGTCTTGGAGAGGATTTTCCACGACATTGCCAAGGAAGTCTTAACTCATTTTAACCTTTCCACTTAGTCTACTTACTCTTACAGAACCGTTTCAGCGACGGTCATAACTTTCAAAGGCCGAGGCTTTATGCTTCTTACCTGAACATAATGTTTTCGGGCTTCTTGCCTCACCATATATATTCTTTTATATTCATTTTATGCTTGTATATGTTTTTATCCTGTTGTAAAGCACTTTGAGCTGCATTTCTTGCATGAAAGGTGCTATATAAATAAAGCTTTATTTACTTACTTACCATAAGCAGTCAGACTTCCTGCCTCAATTTCAGCATTTTGAGATATTGTGAAACTTGCTTTATCAAGTAAAGAATGACGTGGTTGTTTTTGGATCATTCTACTGTATGTGAATGTAATAAATACTCTGGTAACACTTAATAATAATGTTTCTATACACTCACCGGCCACTTCATTAAATAATTAAGCCTTTTCACCTTTTCAACTGCTTGTTAACACAAATATCTAATCACCCAATCACGTGGCAGCAACTCAATGCATTTAGGCATGTAGACACGGTCCACGGTCTTGCTGAAGTTCAAACCAAGCATCAGAATGGGAAAGAAAAGTGATTTAAGTGACTTTGAATGTGGCATGGTTGTTGGTGCCAGACAGGTCTGTTTTGAGTATTTCAGAAATTGCTGATCTACTGGAATTTTTCTCGCACAACCATCTTTCGTGTTTAGCTCAGAAAAATACAATGGCATTCGACACAATAATCACCTCCAGACTCTGCAGCAAGCTCAAGGACACTGGCTGTGGCTGTGTTGTGGCTGTGTTCTTAGCCCTCTCCTCTACTCCCTGTACACCCACGATTATGTGGCCACTCACAGCTCCAACACGGTGATCAAGTTCGCCAACGACACAACAGTGATTGGCCTGATTACTGACGGCGACGAGACGGCCTACAGAAGTGAGGTTTTCCGTCTGGCTCAGTACAGCCAGACCAATAACCTTGTTCTCAACGCAGACCAAAGAGCTGGTGGGGGACTTCAGGAAAAAGAGGCAGGCACAAGACCCCATTACCATCAACTGGTCTGCTGTAGAGAGGGTAAACAGCATCAAGTTCCTGGGGGTTCACATCACCACCAACCTCATCTGGGTTTCACCAACCAAGTGGTGAAAAAAGCACAACGTCTCCTCTTCCATCTCAGGCGGCTGAAAAAGTTCGGCTTAGGGTCCAAGACCCTAGGGGCCTTCTGCAGAGACACAACCGAGAGCATCCTGACAGGCTTCATCACTACCTGGTACGGTAACTGCACTGCCCAAAACCGCAAAGCACTGCAAAGGGTGGTGTGGACAGCTGAGAGGACCAGCAGATGTGAGCTTCCCTCCATCCAGGACACCTACAGCGAGCGGTCTGTCAGTAAGGCCCTCAGGATTATCAAGGACCCCAGCCATCAAATCGGAAACCGTTCAAACTACTGCCATCGGGAAAACGGAACCGTAGCCTCATGGCTAAAACCCAGAGGCTGACAAACTATTTTTTTTGCTATTTCCCTCAATTCCTCATTCCCAATTAATCTGACAAGCTGACACAGCATTTATGAAGCTGTGTTTGTCATGGCATGAATGTGTTACGTATATCCATTTGATATAACGTGTTACTATTAAGATTCAGTCTTTAATCATTTTCAGAGCTGAAGTAATCTTTTTTTTTTTTTTTTCTGAGTGGGGCAGTCCCACTCATATTTTTTATTTTATTCGACAGATACAGTGAAGACAGACAGGAAAGTAAGGAGAGAGGGCATGTCAGCAGGGCATGGGCCGGACTCGAACCCATGCCGACATGGGCATAATGTGTGCACTGTAGACCACTGGACCACCCCAGGCCACAGAGCTGAAGTAATCTAACTAGCCTATAAACTATTGCTTCATTTTTTTTTTCTTTCTTCCAAGACTTACTCCGACTCGCTACCAGAGAAGATCCAGTCCAAGTCCAAGTCCACTCCCTGCTGGCTGTTCCAGGGGTTCTGGGAACAGTGAGCCATGGAGATGGGATTCCCAATTTTCCACTGCGATGCATGACATCCTCTCTGGCCAGCTGCTTTTATGGTGTGTTGTTTTCCAAGGCTTGGCCCTATAGATCCAGAGTCAAGAGTCGTCTGGCTTTAACACCAGAAGGCCCGGGCTGCATCACTAGCCAAAGTACCCAGAATCACATCTGGAGACTCCTATTTCAGTGTAACCGTTGAATTAGATCAATACCATGCGACAAATAATAAAGTTGTTGTGTTTAGTTGGGACCTAATAACATAATGACGTTTCATACCAAGTCAAACAGAACATAAATCTGAAGCAATAATGACATGTCATGTAATGAAATATAATTATACGTATACGGGGCGGCTGTGGCGCAGGAGGTAGAGCCAACGTCTAATGATCGCAAGGTTGGCAGATCGGAGGTTCGAACCCCGGCTGGCCACATGTCGAAGTGTCCTTGGGCAAGACACGGAACTCCAAATTGCTCCCAATGAGCGGGCCGGCGCCTTGCATGGTAGCTTGCCGCCATTAGTGTGTGAATGTGTGTGTGAATGGGTGAATGAGAGGCCGTTGTAAAGCGCTTTGGAATAAGGCGCTATATAAGTCAGCCCATTTACATATATTTACAAGAAGGTCTATACAACAGTAATTTGCTGAACTTAAACAATGTGTAACCCCTGCCATATGGGCGGGGCCTGAGTTCTATTTTAAATAAGTGGCGGTATTACCTGTTTATGACACAACACAGTGGCTTTAAAATCAAATACCAAAGGGTATATATTTATTTACTAAATGCTCAAATTAAAGTGTTGGTAGTCAATTATAATGTTAGACATATTCAATAGACAATATTCACAATGCAATGTCAACAGACAATATCACAATATCCCATAAAACAAAATATAGGCTCAAAGCCTATTCCAATTCCTTTCAAAGAAATAAATGTAATGTTTCCAATAAACTCAAAGTCAACTCAAAGGATTCACAATTGTACAATATATCATTCAGTAAAGTAAAAAGGTGGGCCCACACTCACACACACACGCACTCTGTAACTCAGTCCATTAACTAGTGTTATCGTTGCAGCTGACGGTGCTTGTGAGCGGGGGGGCCTTGAAACTGTTATGGCCACTTCACTCGTCCACACGAGGTCCAAACAAAAGCTTGTGCGTGGTTCAGTACTCACATAACCTCGTGGGGAACTCGTAGGTAAACGAGGGGTTTGAAAGATGGTGTAAAAAGAGGCAGAGATGAGGGGGGATGAGGTCCAGCGCTCTCCCACGAGCGCAGGAGAATGATTGAAGGACACTGACGCGAAGATTCAATGGACGGTCTCGAGTTACCCCAGGCGATTGGAAACGGTCTCCGTTGTCCAATGGAGAGCTTTCCTTTGGCTTGGTCTCTCGACTTCCAATTCTGAATTAACAGAATACACTGAGCTACAAAATCCAATAGCTATTTCGTTTTGATAAAGCTAGAAACGATTTATCACTCAGCAAAGGCTAGCAACATACTAATGTAATTATGCTAAGCTAACCGCTAGCCGCGATTAGCTCTACAGTAAAATATAACATACTACAACGAGTAGATGTAGCTTATAAACAAACACCAGACATATGTATTTACCTCTGGTAGCTTCAATGTGCACCAACATCCAAAAGAATAACTGTTCGTTGATTCCCAAATTGTTAATATACACAGCATACACAACAAGTCTTACTTCACGAGGTCCTCAAACATTCTGACACGTTACTTAGTGCAACCTAACGCTATTAGTACAAAGTCCCGCCCCCTCTCTCTCAGCATACATTTCATTGGCTAGCTCTTCCCGATGGACCAATGAAATAAAGAAATGAATGAATGACATATAACCAATGAGCGAACTCACATTAGAGTTTGTAAACAAGTACACATTATAAACTTATAACAATGTTAATAACCGTGTACATAACCATGAAATGATGCTTATTTATTAAATGGACTTATTTATTGAAATGCTCATAGCTCACGTTAGTAGCTGGGCTACACTCTCCCCCTTCTAAATGTCTGATGTCCTCAGCAGAATCAATAAACAAACTTTAATTCAAAAACATAAAAGGGTGTAGCGTGAGCTGACTTTGCCTACTCTAGGTCTTTCTAATCTTAATAACCACACCTCGGTGGAAAATGGTAAGAGGTTTGTCCCTTGCTCTACCAGGCTCATCATAGGTAAGTCTCATTATTGGATTTACTAATCTTTTTGGCCTAGCTTGTTTAGGGGAATGTTTTGCCTGTGATCTAGTGGACATTCTTCTATCATCTTCCTCACTGGAAACTCTTTCCGCTTCTGAGTCAGTTTCTGGTGCAGTCTCTGGGTTCCGGTCTTCTTGGGTGCAGTGATCTGGCTCTGAACGACTGTCACTTTCTGACTCTGACTGACTGTTGCTTGCTGAATCTGCATGATTGTCACTTGCTTCCATTTGTGCTTCACTCTGTCTTGGACTTAGAGTGGACCTTTCTCTTCTCTCCAGGACCTTCTCTAGGTATGTTCGATAGGATGGCCCGTTTGGCCAGCTGCACTCCAGATCGGAAGAGTCAGAGGATTCACATTCGTGTTGTATTTTGTGGTCGGTTGTCACTCTCTTTTCCTTGTCCGTAGTCACTCTCTTTTTCTTGTTCTGAGTCTCTGTTCGAGTTCTAGGCCTTGAGGGCACGGGGTCATCATTGACTGCTACTGGCATCCGCACCAGCTCTCCTATGGGCAGGAGATGATCTCGATGTAGGGTTTTGACCCTTCCGTTCCCACTCTCAGGTTTCACCTTGTAGACAGGCAGGTTTGGCATCTTCTCTGTGACGATATATGGAGTCTCACACCATCGATTCTCCAGCTTGTGTTTCCCTTTGAGGCCTAGATTTTTGATAAGCACTCTGTCGCCAGGCTCTATATTCTGAAACCTGACTCTCTTGTCGTATGCCTTCTTGTTGCGAAGATGTGTTTTGTTGGAGGCCTCCGTAGCCATCTGGTAGGCCTTCTGAAGATCTTGCTTGAGCTTTGTGACATATGACGAGTGCTGACGTTCTCCATCATCGGGCTGTGTCCCGAAGCATACATCCACGGGGAGTTTGGCTTCTCTCCCGAACATTAGAAAGTAGGGAGAGTATCCTGTGGAGTCACATTTGGTGCTATTGTACGCATGTACGAGATGTACGACATGTTGGCTCCAGTGTCGTTTATTTTCTTGGCTTAGCGTGCCCAGCATGGACAGCAATGTCCGGTTAAATCTTTCCGGCTGGGGATCACCCTGTGGGTGGTAGGGGGTCGTTCGGGATTTCCTTATGCCCATTATCCTCAGCAGTTCTTTGATCAGTTTAGACTCGAAGTCTCGTCCTTGGTCGGAATGGATTCGAGTTGGTAGTCCATAATGCACAAAATACTTCTCCACTAATATCTTGGCGACTGTGAGGGCCTTTTGGTTTTTGGTCGGGAAGGCCTGTGCATATCTCGTAAAGTGGTCCGTTATGACTAACACATTGCTGATTCCCTTTGAATCCGGCTCCATGGACAGGAAATCGATACAGACAAGGTCCAGTGGCCCAGCACTGACTATTTGGTGTAACGGGGCAGCTTTGTGGCTTGGCCTTTTCCTTAGAATGCACTCTCCGCAGTTCTTCACATACTGCTCGACGTTGGCAGCCATCTTTGGCCAGTAGAAACGGCTTCTTATCATGTCAGTCGTCCTTTCTGCTCCCAAATGACCTAAGTCATCATGCATGGACTTCAAAACCACTGGCCTGAACTCAGCTGGTAGCACAAGCTGCTGGATGTTCTCTCCTGAATGGCTTTGGCTCAAGCGGTACAGCAGCCCATCCTTCATGACGAACTTTCCCATTTCCTTCTTCATGGACTGGATGTCAGGAGAAGGCACTACATCCTTAAGCCAATCACCATGCTTCACTGCATGAATCGTCGCTCCAATCACAGGATCTTGGCCCTGAGCCACGATGAGCTCTTGTCTGGACAGCTGTCCAAGAGTGTTCATGTGCACGCTTGTGGGGAAAGCGTATACGTCGGGCACACACTCAGGGGACGCTCCAAGTTGTTCCGCAAACCTTGGTGAGGCTTGGGAGGATCCCAGGACACCGACCTGCTGGCAGATGGACTTGACACCAGACTGGGGTATACTCTTCCAGTCGGAATCCTCTTCTCTGGGCTCCAGCCTTGACAGTAGGTCTGCATCGATGTTATTCCGGCCAGGTCTGTAGATGATGTCAAAGTTGTACACTGACAAGTCTGACAGCCAACGATGTCCAGTTGCGTTGAGCTTTGCAGTGGTAAGGACATACGTCAGAGGATTGTTGTCTGTACGTACCGTGAAACGGGCTCCATATAGATAGTCGTGGAACTTTTCGACGAGGGCCCACTTCAGTGACAAGAACTCTAGCTGGTGGATGGGGTAGTTCCGTTCTGAAGAGCTCAACTTTCGGCTGGCGAATGCCACTGAGCTCAGGCCTTCTGGGTAGTCCTGATAGAGCACTGCGCCGATGCCGGCCAGACTAGCATCCACATGCAGGGTGTAAGGTTTGCTGGGGTCTGCGAACGCCAGGACTGGGGCGTTGGTGAGGCAGTGTTTGATTTTCTCAAAGGCCTCAGTGCACGACTGGTCCCATCTCTCTCCGAAGGGTTCTCGCTCATCCAGGTACACCTCACTTTTTCCCTTTCCAGGTCTTTTCCCACGCTGGGTGGGGGCGTACCCCTTCGTTAACTCCGTAAGGGGACGGACAATGGGTGAGTAGTTGTGGATGAATCTACGATAATATCCACAGAAACCCAGGAACGACTGCAATGTCTTCAGGTTGGTGGGCCTAGGCCAGGCGGTGACAGCCTCGATCTTTCCCGGATCGGCAGCAACACCATCAGCCGAGACGATGTGGCCGACATATTTGACCTTTGTCTGACAGAAGTGGCATTTGTCGATCGAGATCTTGAGGCCAACTTCTCGGAGTCGGTCGAGGACTTTCAGTAGTCTCTCCTCGTGTTCTTCCAATGACTTGCCAAAAACGATCAGGTCGTCGAGATAGACCAGTACTTGGAGGAGGTTCATGTCTCCGACTGCTTTCTCCATCAACCTTTGGAAGGTTCCAGGCGCTCCTGTGATGCCTTGGGGCATTCTTTCAAACTCATAGAATCCGAGAGGACAGATGAACGCAGTTTTTTCCTTGTCCTCTTCGTTCATAGCTAATTGGTAGTAGCCACTCCTCAAGTCTAGGACAGAGAACCATTTGCTGCCAGACAGAGAATCCAGAGCCTCGTCGATCCGGGGCGTGGTGTACTGGTCAGGGACAGTTCGGCTGTTCAGTGTACGGTAGTCGATACACATCCGGATCGCTCCATTTTTCTTTCTGACAACGACTATTGGTGAAGCATATGGGCTTCTGGATTCTTTGATGATGCCCCCAGCCAATAGCTTCTGGATATGTTGTCTCACGTCATCGATGTCTCCAGGTGCGATGCGCCTGGATCGTTCACGGAAGGGTCTCTGGTCTGACATGCGGATGCGATGCTCCACTCCTTTTGCCAGTCCCACATCCAGTTCGTGTAGGGAGAATGCGTCACCTCTCTCAGACAGCTTTTGTCGGAGTCGTGCTTTCCACTCTTCAGGAACAGGTGAGTCTCCGAAATCGATCAGACTTGTGTCAAAGTCCTCTGAGGCTGACGGTTGTTTTGACACCGCTGTGACTACATCGGTGCGGCACAGGCGGCCTAGGATGGTTCCGACAGGTATGGTTGCATCCTTGAGGGACTCATTATGGATAAGCACTGTGAACCGGTTCACATCAACCGCATGACTTGGAATCACCATGGACTGTAGGAGCACCCCTGCAGGGAGAGGGCTCATGGAGGAGGATTCCACCATCAGGATCTCATCGGGCAGTGGCTGCTTTGTCTCCACTTTACAAGTAGCCTGACAGCTGCGTCCAGCAGCTAGTGCCAACGAGCCGGGACCCTGCCACCTCACACATCCAACTTCATCCTCCTTTCCTTCCTGAACAACGTCTGTGGACTCTGGGCAGGGGCTCTGAATGCCCAGGGTTCGAGCCATGAACACTCCGGTTTTATTTTCACATAGCTGAGCAAGACGTTTGGGAAGGCTGGCTTTGGCATTGGTGCCAAGGATCACAGGAGTCTGGTCAGGGCCTGCTGGATCTGGACAAATTAAAGCTAGGACGGACATGGTGGTGGGAGTTCCGGCTACTTTCTTGGGAAACTCCATATCTACCACTACATAGCCTAGATACGGATAACTAGAGTCACTCAATCCCCAAATGTCTAATCTGCTCACAGGGTTGATGGGTACATCTGACAGGTAACGCTTATACCAGGACTCAAAAATTATGCTTACACGTGAGCCACTGTCTAACAGTGCGTCACACATGTGTCCATTGACCTTTAACGGCTCCATGGATGGGGGCCCTATTAAGCCTTCTGGCAGGTCTGGTGTCTTAACGTTGCCTACTGCACTCTTCTTGCTGTCAACGTTAACATTAGCTTTATCCGCAGGATGGGCTGACTCTGGGTTGTTACCTCTGACAGTTTTGAGAGCACCAATCAGCTTCTGGATTACTTTGCTTTGATTCTCAGGGTTTCGGCACCTTCCTGCAACATGTCCATTCTCTCCACAACGATAGAATATGTACTCCTTTGAGTCAGCTGCTGGTCTGGTTGGGGTGTTTGGAACGTATGCTCTGGTTGGGGTGTTTGGTACCGTAGGAGTGCTGCCGACGGCCATCACCGTTGATTGGGTTGCCGTTGCATGGAACTTTTTTGAGTTCATTTTCTGTGTCAGATGTTGCACTTGCTTCCTCAGAGCGAAAACTTCAGGATCATGTCTAGTCTCTGTGACCTGGGCTGGTTTCTCACCCCTTCCTTCTGGGATTTGGTTTGGGTTTGTAGCCAGTGTCGCGAACATTGATTTCATTTCCTTAATCTCTGATCTTAGGCTTTGGATCTCTGACAGTTTGTTTTCAGCTTGTGGTTGGGCGTTGACTGAGCGCACCGTAGCTGGATTTAGTTTAGCTCTGGAGGCTTCATATTCCTCTTCTGTGCGGATCTCCCGCAGTAGGTCAAGGAACGTGGGCGGGTTATCCTTCCGTTCTCTCAGTCGCAGCTGGATCAACATCAGGTCAGCCTCTACTGCTCCTTTAAGCAATTGCTCCACTCGAGCTCGATCCATGTTACTGGCCGGTAGGCCGCCTCGTTGTACAACTTTGGAGAGAGAGCGCTCCAGTCTTCTAAAGAAATCAGACAGTTTTTCTCCAGATTGTTGGCGCTGCAGTCGGAACGCGAAGTAGAGATCATCTCCAGATTCCGCCAGTCCAAATGCACTTTCCAGAGCTTCCAAGCACTTTTCGGGGGTTATGTCGGTGTCGGATGAGCGCACAGCCTTCACTACTTCATATGCCTGCCCCTTTAAGCTTTCCATAATCCTTCTCCGTTTCTCTTTGGGTGCACAGTCACTCTCCTCCACCATCAGGTAAGCCTGCTCCATCCAATGGTCGAATGTTTCTTCCCCGGCTGGGGTAGGCACAGTACCTGAGAAGGTGCGCAGACGTCGGTATCCTCCACTTTCTGGTGAGGGCTTCACGGTTTTGTCTAGCAGGTCACCAACTGCACGTAGGATGGACTCTACGGAGGAGGGGGCTGCCTCTGGGTCGGTGAATAGAGCCTTTACATCTCCCATTGACTTGCCCTCCGCTTGAAGCAGAGCATGTAGCTTGGTGGTGAACTCCTCAGTTTCTACTTGAACTTCCGGCACAATATAGATTGGCCATGCTTTTTCTCCCTCTGCTGGAGGTATTTCCGGGGGAACAGCTGGATCAGTTACTGTTCCTCGGCACTCACAGAGCACCAGGAGGTCATCTGATGTCTCACTTACCATCCTACCTCTCACGCGCACACGTCCCAAGCACTTTATAGTCTGTAGAACTTCTTCTATTTTTGCTATTTCTGTGTTGCCTGGGACAACGATCATAAGCGCGTTCTTCTCATCTACTGCCTCTCCTCTACACCAGTTCTTTAACTTGGTTACAAACATAGGGCCGGTTTCACAGACAAGGCTTAAGCCTAGTCCTGGACTAAATCATACTTTCAATGTAAAATCTCCATTGAAGATGCTTTTTAGTCCAGGATTAGGCTTAAGCCTTGTCTGTGAAACTGGCCCATAGTGTTTTACTTTACTTATGGTTGTTGTTCTAAACTTGAGTTGAAACTTTTGTATTTTACTGAGTTGACTATTTAGTTTGTTTGGAAACCACGTGATCTCAGCGGAGCCTCCAATGTAACCCCTGCCATATGGGCGGGGCCTGAGTTCTATTTTAAATAAGTGGCGGTATTACCTGTTTATGACACAACACAGTGGCTTTAAAATCAAATACCAAAGGGTATATATTTATTTACTAAATGCTCAAATTAAAGTGTTGGTAGTCAATTATAATGTTAGACATATTCAATAGACAATATTCACAATGCAATGTCAACAGACAATATCACAATATCCCATAAAACAAAATATAGGCTCAAAGCCTATTCCAATTCCTTTCAAAGAAATAAATGTAATGTTTCCAATAAACTCAAAGTCAACTCAAAGGATTCACAATTGTACAATATATCATTCAGTAAAGTAAAAAGGTGGGCCCACACTCACACACACACGCACTCTGTAACTCAGTCCATTAACTAGTGTTATCGTTGCAGCTGACGGTGCTTGTGAGCGGGGGGGCCTTGAAACTGTTATGGCCACTTCACTCGTACACACGAGGTCCAAACAAAAGCTTGTGCGTGGTTCAGTACTCACATAACCTCGTGGGGAACTCGTAGGTAAACGAGGGGTTTGAAAGATGGTGTAAAAAGAGGCAGAGATGAGGGGGGATGAGGTCCAGCGCTCTCCCACGAGCGCAGGAGAATGATTGAAGGACACTGACGCGAAGATTCAATGGACGGTCTCGAGTTACCCCAGGCGATTGGAAACGGTCTCTGTTGTCCAACGGAGAGCTTTCCTTTGGCTTGGTCTCTCGACTTCCAATTCTGAATTAACAGAATACACTGAGCTACAAAATCCAATAGCTATTTCGTTTTGATAAAGCTAGAAACGATTTATCACTCAGCAAAGGCTAGCAACATACTAACGTAATTATGCTAAGCTAACCGCTAGCCGCGATTAGCTCTACAGTAAAATATAACATACTACAACGAGTAGATGTAGCTTATAAACAAACACCAGACATATGTATTTACCTCTGGTAGCTTCAATGTGCACCAACATCCAAAAGAATAACTGTTCGTTGATTCCCAAATTGTTAATATACGGGTCAATGACGTGACGCCTACTTTTTCTGTCCAACTGAATTTTTTACCTTAAAAAAAACATAAAAATACATAAAAAGATAACATGTATGTCTAATACCTTCCCCATATACATAACCACTCTAACTTCTCCAAACATTTTAGTTATTGGTAATTTTTCTGCTATCTGAAGTGTCAAAACATCATGTGGGGCGACCGTCCAGCCTTGACTTCTATTTAGACAACCGGTTTAAAATCACTTTAAATCGATTTAAATATATCCCTTGCTCTATTTGGCATAATTTCAAACATGTTTTACATTAATTGACAAAATTATTAAGCATTTGCACTTATATTTCCATCATAAAATACAAACGAATGTTGTCCGAATATGTTAATTTTATGAAATATCATCTCGGGCGACCATCAAGAAAACACAATTGTGGGACTTTTATTTTAGAAACCACCTCAAGGACAGATGTTGCATCCGCCAGTCACATGTGAAGGACCCAGAGAAACAACTGGCATGTTAGTAAGTCTCTCTCATATTTGCAAATAAATCTATTTTTTAACTGCTGTCATGTACTTGCCACTTTTGGATATCATGTGGGACGACCCCCACAAAACTGTGAATAATACGTTTTATCTGCAAATCTATATTTTGATGATAAATTTGATAGTGACATGTGGTAAGAAGTAGCTAGTTTGGTTTCTGTAGCTAACTGTTAGCCTGTAATATTTGACTGAACTTGAAAACATCATCTGGGGTGACCTAGTATCATGTGGGGTGACCACTGCTGAGTGTCTTACATGATAGATATACGTCCTGTATTTGTAGTTTCTATATATATTTATATTTTATTAATGATTTATATACATACAGTTCTTTGTTTTAGCATAACTCTTTGTATACTTTAACACATATTTGTCTACATTTCAGTCATTTTCCATTCCTATTTAGGAATTAACGTTTCTTTTTGATTATTGTGCAATCTTATGAAAGAAATGTAAAAAATTGTATAGCATGACATTCCATTTAGGTAATTGTAGATGTATTAGTTATGTTTAACTAGTTTAACCTATTTTCTAGATGGCACCACAAACAAGCAAACAGAAGACTGCTCGATACAGGCAGCGGGTCAACGCAGACCCTGCAGCAAGAGCCGACTATCTTGCCAGGAAAAAGGAAAGATAAAAAACTATAGGTAACATGCAGTAGGCTATATCTTTCTCTGGTGTATTTGGAACTGTCATGTTAGTAGGATTAGGAATGACCTTTTCTGTAATATCTTGAACTTAAGTTTGTATGTAAGTTAGGCCACCAGAATGCTTCTCGCGTCTCGAAGCTGACTTGCCAAGACTGCGTAAAGTTCAGAAATGCCTGGGGGCTCATTTATAAAAATTTACTTGAACGTCATCTTTAACTTGCACGTAAGCACATTTTTCTAAATGGACGTAAGCATTATTTATAAAACGGGCTGTGCTTGTTTAAAATTGCGTACGTCTGTCGTACGTACTTCCGTCTATAAATAACAAATATACTTGAAATTGAACGCAGGTGAATGAGCTTTGTATTTACGCCCTGTGATAGCGGCTCAATTATAGCAGCTGAATTAAGCCAAGTGCTATAAATAGGCTTGATTGAGGTGTTGAGCAGCACCTTTGACGAGTTCACATGATGGTAGACAAACAAAAGAAGAGAAACTTTACTGAGGAGGAGATCGACTGTCTTATCAGAAATAGATGCGCGGTCGCAAACGCTCGCCCCCGAATTCCCCCGATCACATCAGGCAGGATGCGGCTGAAGGAGGGCTGGGATCAGTGGCGGATACAGAAAGTGGCTGATGGGTAGGCCTGGAAAAATCTGGGTGGGCCTGAGTGAAACTCATCACCGCACGTTTTAGACCTATGTATGAGCAGCCAGATGGATGGAACACAACCGGGCTCGCGATCATAGGCGCCGATTTATGTTTCTGCCCGTGGGTGCTCGAAACATTTGGGTACGACCAACACGCATGCACACACGCAAAATATTCGCAGGGACTGGAGGAGATCACTATGCAGACCATGAAACGAACGGAAAATAAATAAAGTACCTGTCTACCCAATGCAACGGACAGCCAAACAAGTTATTATAATACACACACGCAAGGCATTCAAGCGCACGCAATTCAATGAATTAACCAATAACCATCAACTATGGAGGACCAAGTCTGACAGAATTAACAATAAATATATAGGTACATAAATGAATGTATGAACAAATAAATGAACGAATACACACTAGGATCCTCTGTGATATTCCTTGAGCAGACAATTCCGCAGTTTCCACAAAGCCTACTGCTCGTTCTTTAATTACCCCTCCATGAATGAATCGAATACAGACAGCAACTAGCTCGCGCTTGGATAGATCTTTATACTCATCCGCAAGTATGGCATAATATGTGGATTGCTCATGCAGTTCAGACTTTATCTTTCGAATTAGCAGTGAGGCTGCAGCCTCAAGCAGCTCATCCTGAATGTGATGGCTTAGGAGCGTGGCATTTCGAGGCAGTTCCTTCAGTCTATTTTCAATTTCTGGATCATATTTTGACATGAACTTGAATAGCTCCAAGAAATTACCTTTATTGAGCGCCTCTTCCGTTTCTCTGTGACCTCTAAGTGGAATTTCCAACTTGGCACACAACATAGCAATGTCTAACACAACTTTAACGTGTTGCCGGTTTCGCTCTATGAATGAAACGGCATCACCGTGCATTTGATTTAACACTGTCCCACGGCTTTGGGGTCTATGGCTTTGCCCATCCAACTTGGTGAGGGCAACAGCATGCGGCTTGCTAGACTCGTGTTTGTCACAGGCCTGCCGGAGACGTTTCCAATTTTTGTATCCATCTCTTATAAAAGTGAACTCCGTGTGCGCCTCTGGGAAATGTCGACACACTTTACAAAAAATAGCGTCTCTTTCTTTACTATAATATCCACTTGAACTTCTCGTACCAATTTCTACTGAAGGAGCGCGATTTCCCATCTATTACAGTGGTAGTAGTGTGACGGTCGGGATTATTACCGCCGCCTTGTAGGGGTTACAAAGTACTTAGTCTGGGGAGGACTGAGTGGGACAGGATCTAGGTCCCCCACACCCAATACCTATGGCCTCAATGTTCAGGTGAGTGAGCAAGTTGTTTCCTGTTTAGTAGCTTGGGTTAACGTCAACCTCTTAGACGGGGTAAAGTGGGCTTTAGTAGGTGGCCGTGAAAAGTGTGTGCAGTGTGTGCGAGGCAAGTGCCGAACTGACCTGACACCACCCCCTACTTTACCTAGGTCTAGCTAAACAGGTGAGGCGCCCCTACCCCCAGGTAAGTAAATGAAATGGGAAATTACAGCTGTTATTCCATTCAAATGTTTACTCAAAAATAAACACAGAGCTTATGGAAAATTATCCAAACACAAAACGGTTAACATTTGGGTCAATAAATTCAATATGGTAATGTATTAGCAGTCACACAGAGAGTCTAGCAGTCTCACAGAGAGTCTAGCAGTCTCACAGAGAGTCTAGCAGTCTCACAGAGAGTCTAGCAGTCTCACAGAGAGTCTAGCAGTCACACAGAGAGTCTAGCAGTCACACAGAGAGTCTAGCAGTCTCACAGAGAGTCTAGCAGTCTCACAGAGAGTACATTTAACAACATCAGTCTGAATGAGCAGTCCTTTTCTCCCAGCATGGGTTTGTGCGCGTTCGAGCGTTAGTCCGTTCAGTTCACAGTTCTGTTCGTCCGCGCACGGTATGCGTGGTTGGCCAGTGCTAATGGCAAGGTGTAGTGCAGAGATTACCCATCCAGCAGAGATCGCACGTCAAGGGTGTCTGATGGCTGGCAGGGCAAACTCCGAGAAACCTCGCTGAACCCACGCCTCACTGGCGCACGCTTCTCCTCTGTACAGGACAATGAACACCAACCACGAGTAGCTCCTTTCTCTCGCAGTTCACACACGGGGTGGGGGAGGGGTGAGCTGGCGCACGCTTCACCTCTCGATACCGACGACGTTCAGGCCGGCTCCTCCCAAACAAAACACTCGCAAATCAACGTATCCCGTACTTTGTATGACCACTCGGCAATATCTTCTTATCAAAACTATATACTTGCAAAGAGCCCACACCGCTACCGCTCCGACCACGTTGCTCGTTCCAACTCACTGCTCCTCTCTCAAGCACACCTGCGCGTTCACACCTGCGCGTTCATGTGAGCTCGTCTTAAAGGCGCAGCATATAATTGTACCCGCTACATTCCCCCCTGCGAAACCCTGCCATGCCATCCAACATCCAAATGACGATGCGACCTCAGTAAAAGAAGAAATAAAAATACAACATGTCACTCCATACGACAGTACCCACAGGTAGGTTCACAACACAGGTAACATTTCAACCAGTACATAAGGATGCCTCAGAAGAGCTGAAAACAATAAAACACGGCATCATAACACTTTTCACTCCTCAATACCTAAAAACATGGACATGCATGAAGGTAAGTAGAAAACATTTGCAATCGCACAAATTATTTCAAAACATAATCACTCCTGAATCTACAGGGAATTCTACCCCTGGTCTGTCTTTGAGACCGTCTGGGTTCAGCCACACTCTCACTTTCACTCCCTGCATCTGACCCACCCATAGTTCCCAGCTCCTCATGTATGGGCCTAGCAACTTCACCTATGGCCCCATCATCAATCTGACCCTTATCATTTGAATGCTCCTCGACTACTTCTCTAATACCCAGGCCTGTGTTTGTGTGGGGCATGTGTGTAGTGGCAGGGATGCATATGAAGTCAGGGCAGCCTGTGTCAATGTCAGGGTCGGTGTCCTTACTGGACGGGTGCCTCTCCGTAGGCAAGGCGAGCCCTCTCCGTAGGCGAGGCGAGCCCTCTCCGTAGACGAGGCGAGCCCTCTCCGTAGACGAGGCGAGCCCTCTCCGTAGGCGAGGCGAGCCCTCTCTGTAGGCGAGGCGAACCCTCTCCGTAGGCGAGGCGAGCCCTCTCCGTAGACGAGGCGAGCCCTCTCCGTAGGCGAGGCGAACCCTCTCCGTAGGCGAGGCGAGCCCTCTCCGTAGGCGAGGCGAGCCCTCTCCGTAGGCGAGGCGAACCCTCTCCGTAGGCGAGGCGAGCCCTCTCCGTAGTCGAGGCGAGCCTTCTCCGTAGTCGAGGCGAGCCCTCTCCGTAGGCAAGGCGAGCCCTCTCCGTAGGCGAGGCGAGCCCTCTCCGTAGTCGAGGCGAACCCTCCAGGATGCGCTCGCTGAGTGGGGGAATGATGACTGTCTCTCTGCCTGCCACTTTAACATATCCTATTCGGTCACTCTGTCCGAGGGACCCTGCCTCTTTTCTGATGTTCGCTAGCACCCTGTGGACCTTAGCCTCTGTTTCCCGATACTTATTCATCTTCTTCATGCCGTCCGTGGCAACGAAAAGATCCTTCAGTTCACTTAGAACATTCATTCCCAGGATACCTGGGAGGCCTCTCATCTCTTCCACATCTGGGCTTTCATCTTTAAGGACAAAGACACACTTCCTGCCAACGGTCTTCCCCATGCACTCTACCTCCGCCTCCAGGCATCCAAGGACGGGAATTTCGAGGCCATTGGCAGCGGCGAGCTGGGCCCAGTTGGCTGAGGACAACGCCGACTTCCCAAAGTACTCTCTGAAGTAAGATTCCCGGATTGTGGTCACCTCTGAGCCTGTGTCCAACAGGCAGTCAGTCTTCACGCCTGCTATCTTCACTTCAACGACCAAGCAGTTTCCAAAGGCACTTACACTTGAGGCTTGAGAAGTGTTACAGGGCTGCCTTGCCAGGTGACTTCTAATTGCAGGGGTACCTGGACTCTGGCGCATCGCCCCTCCGGGGTCGTTTCCTGCAGGCCCAGATGGCCCATCCCTTCTGAGTGGAGGACGTGCTATGCTCTTAGCTCCCCTGTTCAGAGGACAGTGTCTGCTGGTATGTCCTGGCTCATTGCACGTGTAGCAGATGAACTGCCCATCTTCGTTTTTCAAAGGGGGGCTTCTTGCCCTCTCGCCTTTCCCTTGTGTCATGCCAGTGCCACTGTGGCCCATCATCTGGAACAGTTCATCTTGACGGATGGCTAACTTTTGTATTGCTTCATACAACATCTCCATTGTCAACTGCGAAGCAGGTTCGTCGGTAGCCCTGGTAGCATTAATGGCACCTTTGGCACGGGAACTGCTTTGCGCACTATCAGACCCCTGAACCTCTTCCTCCTCAGACCATGAGATGGCGTCTTGCATTAGCTCAGCAAAAGTAAGACTCTCCTTTTCCTTCAGTCTCCTCTTGATCTCTCTTCTTAAGATATCATCTCGAAGCCCAAGAGCAAGCTGTTCTTTCAGCATTCCGTCTGAATCAGGGACACGCTTGGCATCTCTACGACAAATTCGCATTAGCTTTTCTTGAATGTCATAGGCGTAAGAACGTATGGTCTCTCCTGCCAACTGCTTGCGGTCATAGAATTCTTTGAGCCGGGTGCCTAAAGGGACTTTGTCACCATAAGTCTTACGCAGTGCTTCAAATATGGTCTCTGCATCCTTAGCTTTGTCTGCCATATACTTGACTGTGAGTTTGGCTTCGTTTTGAAGATGCTGCTTGATGAACTCGGCTTGGTCCTCTATAGGGACCTTCATGATTTGAAGGGCAGATTTAATTGATGTGATCCATTCTTCAATATCTACATCACCTTGTTTACCACTGAAATCTGAAATCTTGCGGTCTCTGGGGATATACACAATAGATGCAGGGGGCTTTTCTTTCTGCTGATCTATGACTGCTTTAGCTAATGCCAGAGCTTCTCTTTGCTCGCTTCTAGCTTGTATCAGGGCCTCAGCTTGGTCATTGAACCTCTCCATCATCCTCTCAAATTGCTTCTTAAGTTCCTCTAATTCTGCCATGGCTTCCACTTAAAAATGGTTGCTTATTCTATCCTGTTCGTGACGCCAATTGTGACGGTCGGGATTATTACCGCCGCCTTGTAGGGGTTACAAAGTACTTAGTCTGGGGAGGACTGAGTGGGACAGGATCTAGGTCCCCCACACCCAATACCTATGGCCTCAATGTTCAGGTGAGTGAGCAAGTTGTTTCCTGTTTAGTAGCTTGGGTTAACGTCAACCTCTTAGACGGGGTAAAGTGGGCTTTAGTAGGTGGCCGTGAAAAGTGTGTGCAGTGTGTGCGAGGCAAGTGCCGAACTGACCTGACACCACCCCCTACTTTACCTAGGTCTAGCTAAACAGGTGAGGCGCCCCTACCCCCAGGTAAGTAAATGAAATGGGAAATTACAGCTGTTATTCCATTCAAATGTTTACTCAAAAATAAACACAGAGCTTATGGAAAATTATCCAAACACAAAACGGTTAACATTTGGGTCAATAAATTCAATATGGTAATGTATTAGCAGTCACACAGAGAGTCTAGCAGTCTCACAGAGAGTCTAGCAGTCTCACAGAGAGTCTAGCAGTCTCACAGAGAGTCTAGCAGTCTCACAGAGAGTCTAGCAGTCACACAGAGAGTCTAGCAGTCACACAGAGAGTCTAGCAGTCTCACAGAGAGTCTAGCAGTCTCACAGAGAGTACATTTAACAACATCAGTCTGAATGAGCAGTCCTTTTCTCCCAGCATGGGTTTGTGCGCGTTCGAGCGTTAGTCCGTTCAGTTCACAGTTCTGTTCGTCCGCGCACGGTATGCGTGGTTGGCCAGTGCTAATGGCAAGGTGTAGTGCAGAGATTACCCATCCAGCAGAGATCGCACGTCAAGGGTGTCTGATGGCTGGCAGGGCAAACTCCGAGAAACCTCGCTGAACCCACGCCTCACTGGCGCACGCTTCTCCTCTGTACAGGACAATGAACACCAACCACGAGTAGCTCCTTTCTCTCGCAGTTCACACACGCGGTGGGGGAGGGGTGAGCTGGCGCACGCTTCACCTCTCGATACCGACGACGTTCAGGCCGGCTCCTCCCAAACAAAACACTCGCAAATCAACGTATCCCGTACTTTGTATGACCACTCGGCAATATCTTCTTATCAAAACTATATACTTGCAAAGAGCCCACACCGCTACCGCTCCGACCACGTTGCTCGTTCCAACTCACTGCTCCTCTCTCAAGCACACCTGCGCGTTCACACCTGCGCGTTCATGTGAGCTCGTCTTAAAGGCGCAGCATATAATTGTACCCGCTACAGTAGGGAATGTTACCAGCTTTGGTTGAGTGGCTGGTTCCTCCATGGCTGACAGATCCGACGGTGTAGTCCTACCAGTTCTTCACAAGCCGGTGGCAATGACGGTCGCAAGACAAAACTATTCACATTACAGTTAGTTAGTGAAAATTAAACTTTAAAAATATTTTATTATTTGACTGCCAGCCATGTTCAGAGCGGAGAGCTCCACACTGCCAGACTTTTGGGGCATTTTCGCTGAACTTTGAAGACCCACCAAATATTGACTTTTCGGACTACATAAACATTGAACATATCTACCAAAACGTTAGACTCTCTTCTTTCATCAGAAAAAGAAAGTTTGTTTCTAGCCTCTTTGAGTGTTTAGAAATCGGCCGTAGAACATAGGGTGGTTTCCGCTCCGCAATGCTCCGCGCCGCGTTTGGCACATACCCTGATCCGTTTCGCCATTACTACAACCCACAACAAGCCACTTCCTTCTCCAGGCTTTTATCGAACTACTGCCCCCATCTGGGACCGAAATACATTACACCCAAGTCTGAAATTCACTCGCTAGGTGTAGAACATGTCAATAACGCGATCCCCGCGAAAAAGAAAAAAAAATCTATAAGACGCCAATTGGCGTCTTTGGCAGTCAACGTTACTTTGGCAGTCAATGAGTTAAAAAATATGTATTTTTATGAATCTGACTGGGTGGGCCAGCTGTCAATCTGGGTGGGCCTAGGCCTAAATCTTGAATTAAACTAATTTTCTCGGCTGATAACAACATTGTTAATTTTATTACGAGCCACTTTCACTTCGCATGAATTACAGTTAAGTAGGCATTAACGTGTTCGAGTGCGGCTCACATGCCTGTAATAACTTTACATAACTAGTAGGTAATGTGCGTACGTCAAGTCAAGACCTGACGTAGAGCTACGATCGTTTCCACTGTCAAATTGACTCACGTTGACATTTTATGATTCACTATTTTGACATGGTTTTCTACGTACGCCAAGGGTAAGATCACATTTTATCCAGATTCTATAAATGAGGCCCCTGGTGTTAAAGAAATGCCTGCAGTTTACCATGAGTCTGGTCACAATGATTAGATGGTCATTGGTCACAATGCAATGAGTAAGGAAAATGAAATGGCAATAAAATGGGGAAATAAAGGAACAAAAAGAAAATGGAAGTGACAAATGAGAATGAAATGACAATAGCAAAGACAATGAAATTACAGTAACAATGAAATGGAAATAGCCTAGTTTGTTACATGCTGATGTTCCTAAACATCGTTTTAATGTAACAAATGATCCACTGCTCCAACCAGCCTGTGTTGTAGGTCATATACAGGGAACTGATACAACTGTGTTGTAGGTGTTTAGTGTTGATTTCATCCATGCAACTATGTTGGTGTTTATTGTTTATTGACTCTATAGAACTGTGTTGGTGTTTAGTTTTTATTCCATATACAACTGTTTACTTTTTATTGACTGAAATTGTTGATCCCTGTGCAATGTGACTACCAGGGTCCACAAAAGTGATGCTACTTAACCCTCCTTCTCTCTCTCATAGATTGACAAAACCAAAGATGAGATGACAAGGATGTGAAAATTTACATTTGTGAAATATTTGTTCTTGAAGAAGTTCCTGAAGCATATAATGTGCATTGCACTAACTTTTTAAATGTTTAATGTTTTTAACATTTGTGATATTTGAATGTTCCTGACGAAACTTGTAACCTACGCGTTTTACGTTTTACATTTTTTTAGTTCTGTGATATTTGAATGAATTTAAGAATATTTTTGACTTGACCACTTGAAAAGATTGTAATAAAAACTTTGTTCCGTTTTCTTTAGTCTGAACTGTATTGTGTACATTTTAAATAGACTTTTAACTACCTGCGGTTTTCTCATCATTTGGGGCGACCATCTGTCATGTGGGGTAACCAACTATTGGCAATTACTGTACTAAATTCAAAATAGAATATCCATCAGTTTTGGCTCAAATATTAATCAATTGTATACTATGCTTAAGTGGATATTATCTGTACACATTTTAAATCAGTTTTATGGGTTTTAGAACAAAAATGGGTATTGTAACTGCATTACGAGGGAGACACTGCCATTATAGAATAAACTTGTGAAGTCATGGTTTACAAAAAATGAAAGGGCACACAAGCCTGTCTTTCTTAAACAGTTTATTTAATTACTGATACTTGTTAAAATATTAGTAATGTTAAGGAAATATATGCATTTTTAGATCAATTACGGTCGCCCCAAATGACTTTTTTTTAAGGGCGTGTCCTATTAATTCAACTTTAAAAACACTAAAATCTCTTAATTTGGGGTTTTTGCATAAATGCATGTGTACACTACATTCCAAATGTTTGAATAATGGCCAAATATATTGTTATTGTTAGTATTTTAAAATTGGCCCATTCAAAAGTCTTATCCGTCAATGACCCACACACAGCATACACAACAAGTCTTACTTCACGAGGTCCTCAAACATTCTGACACGTTACTTAGTGCAACCTAACGCTATTAGTACAAAGTCCCGCCCCCTCTCTCTCAGCATACATTTCATTGGCTAGCTCTTCCCGATGGACCAATGAAATAAAGAAATGAATGAATGACATATAACCAATGAGCGAACTCACATTAGAGTTTGTAAACAAGTACACATTATAAACTTATAACAATGTTAATAACCGTGTACATAACCATGAAATGATGCTTATTTATTAAATGGACTTATTTATTGAAATGCTCATAGCTCACGTTAGTAGCTGGGCTACAAATGTAAAAGTGGACACAAAAATCACTTCTTCTTTCAGTGGCTATGGACTCTGCTGATGTGGTGGATGTTCATTTGGGACAACTTGTGTTAAAAGGCAATAGACAAAAGAGGCTATAGCAGCAAAATGGTAAAACAGATTAAAAGTGTTCATTCAGTAATACATTTTATGTCTTTGACAAAAAATTCAATTGCAATAGAAAACATATTAAGGCTGGTATCGGCATTGTGCTTTCAGAAATAAACATCAGTTATAAATGGGTGACATCCCTGCCAGTATGCATAACATTTACATTTTTGGCATTTAGCAGACGCCTTATTCCAAAGCTACTTACAATCGATACATTTGACTAAGCAAGTGAATCATCAATTCACCAGTCGTAGCAGGAAGAGTAATCTAGCTCAGGCCAGGGGCCATTGGCAGTCGTCGTGATAGAAGACACTGGAGAAACAAGTACAAGGGGGGAAGTAGAAATCTTAGGAGACACAGTATAGGGGGAAGCAGGTGTCTCAGGAGACAGTGCTGGGGGGTAGTAGATGTCTCGAGGAGCAGTTAAGTTGTAACCTGAAGAGATGGGTCTTCAGTCTCCGGCGGAAGATGGGGAGTGACTGCAGTTCTTCAGTCTCCGGCGGAAGATGGGGAGTGACTGCAGTTCTGACAGCCGTGGGAAACTCATTCCACCATCCATGATGGCGTAGAGGTGGTGGGGCCAGTCGGCCAGGAGAAGTGGAGGAGCGGAGTGAATGGGCTGATGTTAACATGTTTAAACTCTCATTTGGGAACATTGCTGTTCTAATCAAACACATGTCTATAGTATACAGGAGATATTTAAACTTCACCCAAGCAACACGTTTCACTTGTGATTCCGTGGGCACACAAGCAAGGCAATGCAATGTGATAACTGCATGACAGAAAGGCTGCTGAGGGAATTGTCTTATATTTGTCTAATAATAATAATAATAATAATAATAATAACTTGGATTTGTATAGTGCCTTTCATAAAACCCAAGGACGCTTTACAATTCTGAGGAAATGGTCAGACAGACAAAACAGAAAAACAAACAAAGCAAAACAGAAACAGTGACTAGGGGCCAAAGGCCTTGGTGAACAGATGGGTTTTAAAGGCTGATTTGAAGGAGTCCAGGGTGGGGGCGTTGCGGATCACTATGGGGAGAGAGTTCCAGAGGGTAGGTGCAGCCACGCTGAAGGCTCTGTCCCCGAAGGTCCGTAGGTTGGTGCGGGGGGTGGACAGCAGGCCCATGTCTGCGGACCGCAGGTTCCGGGAAGGGGTATGTTGAGAGAGGAGGTCAGTTAGGTACCGGGGGGCGCAGGCGTGGAGGGATTTGTAGGTGAGGAGGAGGATTTTGTAAGTGATGCGGGACTTGACCGGAAGCCAGTGGAGGTGAATGAGGGTGGGGGGTGATGTGCTGCCAGGGCTTGGTGTGGTGAGGACCCTGGACCCCTGGTCTAGCTATCTCTGCCAATAGACACCCACTATTTTGTGGCAACATCACATTGCTGATCTTTAATGGGAAATAGTCTGAAATTGTTTAAATATTCATTGAGGTAATCACCATCTGAATGCATATTATAAAGCCCAACATTGTAATTATGTTCATCGTTGAATGATATTGCAAATATTGAAAGATGCTGTAGTGCTGTAACGGGGAATAGTGTTATTCTAATGTGCAAGCTTTCAAATGTAATTTGTCTGTGTTGAATACAATTTTTACAACTTTCTTTCCATTCCCCAACTTCATATAAAGTAAAGTAAGAATTATATTGGTTTAAAATGCAGCTGTGACTGACTCAAAACCCCACCCTGACAGGAAGTCTAATCATTAGCTCAGTTATCATCTGTTCCACCTCATTTCTAACTATTACAGCATAGTCATAGACAATTTATTTAAACACGCACCACACAGCACACTGGGTCCAGACACTTGTGGTCTCCCGCCTTGACTACTACAACCTACTCCTGGCCAGGATCCCCACCTCCACCATCAGACCTCTGGCCTGGCTCCCCACCTCCGCCATCAGACCTCTGGCCTGGCTCCCCACCTCCGCCAACAGACCTCTGGCCAGGCTCCCCACCTCCGCCATCAGACCTCTGGCCTGGCTCCCCACCTCCGCCATCAGACCTCTGCAGCTCACCCAGAATGCTGCAGCCCGTTTGGTGTTCAATCTCCCCAGGTCCTCCCATGTCATCCCCCACTCCTTCGCACCCTTCACTGGCTCCCGGTAGCAGCTCGTATCAGATTCAAGACCCACCATGGTGCTCGTCTACCTCCTATGTGGATAGAGGTGCTTAATATTGCTTACCACAGCTACGCAGACGACACCCATATTTACATAGCTCTCTCACCAAATGATTATGGTCCAAAAAAAGCTTATTCATTTCATGCCTTTATCTCCAAGCAAATTGGATTACTGTAATGGCTTATTTACAGGCCTATCAAAAAAAGTGATTCGCTAACCTGCCAACTTATTGAAAATAAGCTCGAGTGCTAACAAAAACAAGGACATTGGAACACATCACGGCGATTGTTATGGCCTTGCACTGGCTCCCAATCAAGCAGAGAATTAACTGTCAAAGCCCCGATGCTTGTGTACTGCAGGTGCTTTTCCATCAGGGTCCCGGTTTAGTGCAGTTCGGATCAGTTCGGGGTCAGGTCGGGTCACTTTTGATCTGTTCTGGTTTTCCATTATACACACAGACCCGGAGCTAGTAGGAGGAGTAGACGATAGTAGGCGGAGTTACGCGTCATAACAGCGCGCCATGGTGGTGACGTATATTTCCACGAGACAGTTTCACAACACACCACAGCACCAACAATAGCAGCATGGAGGAAGTTGCAGCTATCCTATGCCTGTGGTATATCATTCAACATTGTATTTTGGAAGAGAGAATCCAGAACACAGAAGAGAGAAGACGGAAGAGGGAATCCAGAAGACAGAAGAGACTTTACAGAAGACAGAAGAGAGAAGACCGAATGAAGGATGCTCTAAAGAGGAATGCTGAAAAGAGAAAGAAACTGATGTGGGCTATCGTAAGGAGCTTTGATCGTCGGCGTAAACAACAAACACAGGTGGGTTTTGTTATCCTTCACGGCTATTTCTAGTATATGACTGGTTTGGGTTTATTCCGAATTGACAAAACACATTATCTCTGATCTATTCCAGATGCTTCATTTTTTGCGAAATCTTCGCAGCGCCCCGTCAGCGTGGGCCATCAACAGAGCTAACGAGTGGTGGGATTTCGTGGTCCCTGCTTTCACCGATGCTCTGTGGGTACAGAACTTCAGAATGTCGGAGGGAACATTCCTGTATCTGTGCCATAAACTTCGACCAGCCATGGAGAGACGAGACACAGCCTTCCGTTTGTGTGTCCCCCTCAACAAAAGAGTAGCGATGGCACTGTGGAAATTGGCGACCAACTCCGAGTACAGAAGTGTATCACATCTGTTTGGTGTCAGTATCACAACTGTGTGGCGGTGTGTGAGAGACTTCTGCGCTGCTGTACAAGCGATACTAGTACCAGAACTCATTCATGTTCCAACCCAGGCAAAGTTTGAGGAAATGGCTGACTACTTCGAGCATAGATGGGGGGTTCCACAATGTGTTGGTGCTATTGACGGATCTCACATCCCCATTTTGGCACCAAGAGAATACCACTGTGACTATTTCAACCGTAAGGGCTGGCACTCAATCATCCTGCAAGCCGTTGTAGACGGAAAGGGATTGTTCTGGGATGTCTGCACAGGGTTTACAGGGAGTATGCATGATGCCCGTGTTCTCCGTCGGTCCGAGCTGTGGGAGCAAGCCAGCACTGGAAACCTTTTCTCAGGTCGCACAAGGAACATTGGTGGATGTGACATTGGTTTCTACCTTCTAGGGGATGCTGCATATCCCCTGCACAGCTGGCTTTTGAAGCCATTTTCTGATAACTGACGACTGACTGAAGAACAACTACAGTACAACATGAAAACAAGCAGAGCAAGGGTTGCTGTTGAGAATGCCTTTGGCAGACTCAAGGGCAGGTGGCGTTGCCTTATGAAGCGGAATGACTGTGATCTGGCCCTGGTGAAATCAATGGTGATTACATGCTGCGCTCTACACAACCTTTGTGAAGCCCAAGGTGAGGACTACATACAGGAATGGAGTGTTCATGACACACCAGAACCATCCTTGGTGGCGCGGCCACAAAGTGCTGAGACTGAGGGACTGGGTGTGCGTCAGGGGCTGATGCGCTACTTTACCTCCCTGTAGCATCATTGTGATTGTCTGCATGTTTGAATCATTGCTAGTGGACATTGTTCTGCACATGTGTTGTTCTACACATAATAAAGTCATGTTTTTTGAACCCTTAAAACCACTGCCTTCACTTGTCTGCTTTATGAACTGTAGCAGCATTGTTCAGCATGCTCAGCATATGAGATGGCTACTACTTTAGGTCACTGTGGCATCATTGTTAGGTTCACACACACACACACAGAGATTAGATCACGGTATTTATTAAGGTGCAAAGTGTAGTGAAATACAATTAAAACACAGCAAACGTGCAAAAACACTGCAAACGTGCAAAGTCACTCTCAAACTATTTACTAATATTTGTCAGACATAAGTCAAAAGTCAGTCTTTCTACTTCCTTGGGCGTCCTGCCATGACATTGACAAAGTCTCCAAAGACGCCCAAAAAACCGCTGTGGAAGGCTGCAGCCGCCTTCTCCTGCCTCTGCTCCCTGGCATCCTCCCTCTGCTGGGCGGCCTGCTCCTTGGCATCCTCCCTCTCCATCAGCGCAGTGAGATGCTGCTGGGCGGCCTGCTCCTTGGCATCCTCCCTCTCCATCACCACAGTGAGATGCTGCCTGTTGCACTGCTCCGACTCCTTCATGAAGGCCAGGTGTTCAAATGCCAGGTCCCTTTTCCTTTTGGCTAAAATAAGAAGTACATTCAAGGTCACAAGTAATACATGAAGTACAGCACAGTGTTTTATTTGTACAGTATAGTAGCATAGTA
Source organism: Nansenia antarctica (assembly GCF_963989245.1). Taxonomy (NCBI): domain Eukaryota; kingdom Metazoa; phylum Chordata; class Actinopteri; order Argentiniformes; family Microstomatidae; genus Nansenia; species Nansenia antarctica. Next base: position 83,377,027 of record NC_137674.1, read on the forward strand.
TAGTGGATAGTGTACATAGCCTTTATTTATGTAAACCAGCTCCTTTCCCTTCTAGTTTTATTTTATTTTATTATTATTTTTTCCTAGCACCAGGGGAGCCACCCCTCCCAAATGTCGTTGTTTGGTACCTGTACTATATCAATGACAATAAAGACCATTCATACCTGAGCGATTATGGGTCACAGGACAGGGGGTGCTGGGCCTGGGGCTGGGGCTGGGACTGGGCCTGGGACTGGGGGTGGAGGTGGAGGTACCCGGAGTATTCGGGATGCACTCGTCGTCCGTCTCCACCTGTGTGTCCTCTGAAAAGCACATTATATCAACACTAATTAATAAAACATCCCGTTAAGCAGGAAAAATAGAGTTAAGACGAGCTGCTAGCCAAACAAAGACTTGACAAACAATGGCTGCTGTTGTTAGCTCGCTAGCAGATAGCACATTGACAAACAATGGCTGCTGTTGTTAGCTAGCTAGCAGATAGCACGTTGACAAACAATGGCTGCTGTTGTTAGCTAGCTAGCAGCTACAACAAATACAGTTAAGATAGTAGCTAGTTAGTAGTAGATTGGTATCATACGTCTATTGTATCATATCATACCTTGCTCCTCCTGGATAGTACCGGCCATGGTGGCCTCCAGCAACGACACTGCCGGGACCATCGACGCCGTCAGTACTATGCTCGCGTGATTCGGTCGTAGTCCGATCACCGCATCTATAGCGTCGTACCAATGCGAGGTTCGTGGTTCAACTCCACTGCGGCCGTTGTGGTCCTTGATTTTCTTGTAATCCGCTTTGAGTTTCTTCAGTTTATCTCTGCACTGCTTGGGTGTCTTGTGAACGCCAATGTCCAACAAACGGCGAGAAATTGTCTGGAAGATCTTCGCATTACGAACGGTAGAGTACAGATCTCGCTGGATTTGGTCTTCAGACCAAATACAGATGAGGGCCTGGACCTCGTTTGGTGCCCAACTCGAACACGATTCCATAATTAAAAAGAATAGTAGAAACAGTCAAATTAACAGTAAAGAACTAGTATCTAGTACGCTGTTGTATGCTGTTCGCTGCCGGCTGAGTTTTAAAAATGGCGGTTAGAGATTCGAGGTGATTTCCATCGGATGACGATTTTCCATTGACCAATCAACGGTGTGCAGCGTCACACGTCACACGCAGCCTGGCAAAGAGACCCGGATATGACATTTTAGACCCTGCTCTTGATGTGGAGCTAAAGAAGCGAGCTGACCTGGGACTGAACCGACCTGGAACGACGAATGGAAAAGGGGAACGAAGCGGGCTGACCCAGGTCAGCACCAGGTCAGCACCGTAGTGGAAAAGCGGCTTAAGTCACTCAATAAGCTAGGACCTTCATATGTCTCAGATCTGCTCTTGCCATACGATCCCCCCAGAGCCCTAAGGTCATCTGATGCTGACTTATTAACTATTCCAACAATTAAAACAATACACGGAGAGGCAGTTTTCTGTTACTATGCTGCTACTTACATTTGGGACAAACTCCCAGGAGATAATTAGAAATGCCCAAACTCTAACCGCTTTTAAAACCAGGCTAAAACATTCTTGTTCTGCATCGAACACACTTAAATCTTTGCAGATTGTTTTAACTGTTAACTTTTTATTTTTATTTGAACTGTTTTAACTTTGTATTAAGAACTTTTAAAACTAAGTTTTATCTGCTTTAACTGTTTAATTTAAACTGATTAAAGATAGTTTTTAATTAAAATGTATCTTAATATATAATGTCTCAATGTATGTATGAAAAGCACTTTGGAGTTGCCTTGTGTAGGAAAATGTACTATACAAATATATTTGACTTGTCTTGACTTGGATGCTGCAGTCACATCACTCTGTCACACCTTTTCACTGTCCTGGAGCCCCGCTGGTGGAACAAGCTCCCCACTGCTGTCAGGACTGCAGAGTCACTACCTATCTTCCGCCACAGACTGAAAACCCATCTCTCCAGGCTACACCTTGACTGTCCCTCCTTAAGACTTCTTCATTTACTTCTTCTTCTTTACTGTAAATACATAGTTCTTCTAGCATTGAGACTACCAATGGCCCCTGGCATAATAAGCATAGATTTCCTTTTCACACGATGATTGATGGATAGATGATTCGCTTACTTAGACAAATGTAGTTTTGGGGTAAAAGGGGCTGCTAAATGTCAAAAATGTAAATGTAGATTGACCTCCCATGCCCCTGGGTTCTGGTTCTGTCAACACACAGTATCCAGGAGTGCTTTATCCTGACAGAGACACACCTAGCTGAAATTAAGGAATGAGTTATTTTTCATGTGCATGCAAGCATGCTGCAGGTTACAGTTCATCAACGTGTCAGGTTCTCTGCTTTCACAACACAGGAGGACGAGCAGTGTTGTAACACAGCATCCTGATGCGTTCAGACAAGTGTTGGGCACGGTTACAAGGTTGAGTTTTCCCTTTTTTCCCCTTTGGGATTCAGTGTGTATTCACTGTGTAAGTAAGTAAGTAAGTAAGTACAATGTATTTATACAGCACCTTTCCCAGACCAAGAGTCACAAAGTGCTTTACATAACAAGGAGGAAACACAAATAAAACATAATACAAGATCAAAAGCCACAGCAGGTTAAAACAGGCAAAACAAGTGAAAATAAAAACAAGTAACAGACAACAGGTGTAACAGCATCAGCAGGACACAGAAAGACAGGCCCTTGGGGCTATCCAAAAGCCTGTCTATACAACACAGTCTTTAGCTGTTTTTTTTAAAAACCTCGACCGAGCCATTGTGTGATGTATATGTCTATACTTTTGATGCCACACTTTCATTTTTCAATTTCAATGCTGCGCTATTGCTTTATAATATACTGATATTTATCTTGCAGTAAAGGGCTTATAGGTATTATAAACACTTTTGTATCAATATGAGTAATTTGTTACATAGAATGATCTGAAATCAGTCATGTCTCGGTTCAGGCTACTCCACAGCTGTTGCTAACACACCGAGAAGCAAGCAAGATAACAGAATATAAACTGAGAATGTATGACTACAGTATGTGTGGATATTTGTCTTTGTAAAGGTATGTGAACACCTGCACATACAGTAGAGTACATCAGGTTGTTGTCTGCATATCGTAAGCTTAGAATTATAAGGTTCGATCTCCGTTTAGGGTAGTTCAGAGATATTGAGCGTCAACGTGTTTACATTCCATTATGTTTTGTGAGATGGAACCTTTGTATTTTATGAATTACTAACTCAAAAATGTCAACATTTTAAAAATAACACCACACAGGCATTAATAAACACATAATGTATCAGATTATGTAAAGAATGTTAATTATATTAAATGTCACATATAATTCTAATGTCACAATATGATGAAACTGCACTAAGCACTCCCTCTCCCCATATCTCTATCTGTTCCCAAGATTAATCTGCAGTTTAGACTTTGGGGTATAAAATATATATTTTTTAAACATTAAACTGCATTGCAGCTCCCACTGAGCCACTAGTAGCTATGTACTTGGTTTCACATGGCTTCAGGAGAAACATGAGTATAATGTTTTTAATTTTGTCTCTTTTTTTTTCTCTCAGAATGTTCAAGACGATAAAAATGTATGCTGGTAATAATAGTGATTACTTTTGGGAATATTTTGAGTATTTGACAGTTTTTTAGTCTAACAACCCATACACTACTACATCATATTCAGCCAACAGTATTAGACTCCTGCAACTCCTTTACAAGCTTTCCATCACTTAGCCTAGAATGCTGCCAGCTTGTTAATCTAAGTTAAACAAGTTTTACTCACAACATCGCTCATGACAACCATGCTGTAAACAGGAACTGTGAACATTTAATGAATGAATGAATGAATGAATGAATGAATGAATGAATGGTCTTTATTGTCATTGCTACAGTACAGGTACCAAACAACGAAATTTCGGAGGGGTGGCTGTTAGGAAAGAAAAAAAAAAAAAAAAAACTTTAAAAAACAAATCACAAGAAGGGAAGGAGCTGGTTTACATAAATAAAGGCTATGTACACTATCCACTATACTATACTGTACAGATAGACGACTAGGGTTGTCATATTGCACAATAGTGTTATTGCACATTTATTTAAAGTGTCGCAGTTTGCAGGCTTGAAATGTACATATTTGTGCCTCAGCACGACACCTGATTTTTTCAGTCCAGCAGCTGCCATCAATCCGACCAGACTGTCCAGGGCCCAGAACCTAGGTCTTTGCTGTGTTCAGGGCCTGGACGGCCCTGTGGTAGAAGCTGTTCTTCAGTCTGTTTGTCCTTGCGGCCAAGGTCCTGAACCGCCTTTTCGAGGGCAGCCTGGTAAAGTGTTCGTACCCAGGGTGGGTCGGGTCCCTGGAGATCTTGGAGGCCTTCCTGAGACAGCGTGTGTTGTACAGCTCTTCCAGAGAGGGGAGGGGGGCGCCGGTGATCTTCTGTGCTGTTCTCACGACTCTCTGTAGCGCATTTCTCTCCGCGGTTGTGCAGCTGGAGAACCAGTTGCAGATGCCGTAGGTGAGGATGCTCTCCACTGCGCCGCGGTAGAAGGTCACCAGTATCTCCTGCTTGCTGTGTTCCTTCCTGAGGACTCTCAGGGTGTATAGCCGCTGTTGTGCCTTCTTGATGGTGGCTTTTGTGTTGTCCTTCCAGGTCAGGTCATCCCGCATGTGCATCCCCAGGAATCGGAGGGTTGAGACTCTCTCCACGCTCTCTCCGTCGATGAGCAGGGGCTGGATCTCGGACTTTTTCCTCCTGAAGTCTACGATGATTTCCTGGGTCTTTGACTTGTTCAGCAGCAGGTTGTTAACCTTGCACAGCTTGCTCAGTTGCTCTACCTCATCCCTGTACGCCGCCTCGTCCCCCCCCGAGATGCATCCCACCACGGTGGTGTCGTCTGCAAACTTTACGATGGAGTTGCTGGGGTGGACGGGGGTGAAGTCGTAGGTGTAGAGGTTGTAGAGGATGGGGCTTAGCACGCAGCCCTGGGGGGACCCAGTGCTGAGTCTGAGGGCTGTGGAGCTGTGGGGGCCCACCCGCACCCTCTGGGGGCGGTCGGTCAGGAAGTCCTTGATCCATGCACATATAGAGTGTGATAGACCCAGGTCTAGTAGTTTGGTCACTAGCCTGTCTGGAAGGATGGTGTTGAAGGCGGAGCTAATAATCGTTATGTGGGAATAAACACTCGTTTTGCTACATTAGCATATACACCACAGACGTTGCTAATTACAGAATCAGAATCTGAATTAAAATCGCTTTCAGCACTCAGATACTAAAAAAGACACACTTTTGTATTCTTCCAGTGTATTTCTCCAGGAGCCTGATTGCTTGGGGGACATAGCTGTTTGTCAGCCTCTGGGTTTTAGCCCTGAGGCTACTTTACCGTTTCCCCGACGGCAGTAGCTCGATGTTTATTTCTGATTGGGGTGGCTGGGGGGGTCCCTAATAATCCTGAGGGCCTTTCTGACACACCGGTCCTTGTAGGTGTCCTGGGTGGAGGGAAGCTCACATCTGCTGATCTTCTCAGCTGTCTGCACTACCCTTTGCAGCATTTTTGCGGTTTCCCGCATTTTTGCGGTTTCCCGCACCGGGCAGTGATGCATCCCGTCAGGATAAGAATCTGCTTCCCAGTAGAGCAAGAATGAACAAGACATTAGACCCTTATAACTAATAAATCCACAAGGGGGTGGTAACTGGCTGATTAGAACATTTTACATCTATACAGTTCAACCACATATTTAAAACAAAAAGTTTGTGTGAATCTTAATGGTGGTCTGGGGAGGCATATCCTTGAAGTGTTCCCTTAAGTTCTTTCTGAGCAGTGTATTTACCTACATACACTTATTCATTCAGAGGACTTGGCACACAAAGGGCCGAAGTTACATTCGGGGCCAAAATGAGGCCTATAGAAGTCAATAGAAGGCTGTTGAGGAGATCTATCAAGTAGTGGAAAGGAGCTAACTGAGATCTACAACTGCAATGAAAAAGTGTAAAGACAAAGACGTAAGACAATTGGCTCAGAATCAATGTTTTGTTTTGGCACGCCTGTAAAATGTGGGAAAATGTCACATTGCGCATCAAGCCCTCGATTTTATCCCTATTTTCCTGCGAGATTAACAACCTACACTGTTCAAAAGTATATGTGGATGCTGTAGTTGAATCATGAATCATGTGCATTGCTCAATACGTTTCTGTCGGGTCAGACTGGGTGTCTTTTAGCTATAGGCTACGTTTTGAATCGGAGCTGGGAGTCGAGCTTAACTTGCTTTGACTTTGAAGTCGTCCGTAACGTGTTCCAACAACCTCAGGTCTCGAGGCTCCGCGTCAAGCACACCTTGGATTCGGCCTGACGGCACGGAGCGGAACATGCTCCTATCCCACACGACAGGTAACATGAGTACTGTACGACAAGGCTGCAGCCTGTTAAATTAATAAGATACTAGCCTATACTAAATCAAATCTGACTCCATTGTATTAACATAGGCCTACTAAAAAAATATGGAAGATAGAGGACAATGCCCTCTTGGCTAGGCTACACTTGATGTGGAAAGTTGAAAACTCTCCTCATGCCTTAAGTGCCACCCGCATGAAGGAGGCATCCATTGTATTGACTAACAACTAGGCTACTTTCTATTCAAAGACGATTACTATTTAAAATGAAAGGTGGGGAGCACCATGGGGCTTAGTCTTACACTGGTAGGCCTATACTTTCTTTTTTACATTTACATTAGGCTACATTACATTTCTATGCTTTTATACAAAGCGACTTTCAACAAGTGCATTTGTCTAGAGTAAATGAATCATCTATACATCAGTCATCATAAGACACAATCTATGCTAGGACCAGGTGCCATTGGCAGTCACAATGCTAGAAGGAAGGATTACCTTTTTAAAGATTATTATTATGATTATTAATATTAATTAATTAATTATTATTATCAGTAGATGAACTGTACAGAGGGGTAGTATGAGTTTAACCATGCACATTGCCAGACAGAGCTATCCTGAGGGTTACTTTTGACGACAGTCCCGTCTGCCCACTCCTGTGCCAATCTGCCTGAGGAGGTGAAATCAGCCAAGCTGAGAAAGCAGCAACAGCACCTCGACCTTGTTGTGAAGGAGGTGAGGTCATTCAACCAGGACTTGAAGGCTGCCTGTGCCAAGACCTGTCAGGATTTGCATCTGTCCCTAGGCCACTCCAACCTGCAAGCAGGCAGATCACAATGCACTATGGTTTTGATTTTGCACAACAGGTGAGAATAAGTTCATCCTATGACAACCGTTGATATGGTTTACCAAAACACACTACTATGAATGGAAAGGAAAGGGAAGGGATTCAAAGTTTGTAATTGTACAACAAAATGCATTTATGCTCTAGAGGAGGCATCTAGGCAAGGGGTCACAGCCATTATAGGCGACCCCAGAGCAATTAGGGGTTGTCCCTTGCTCAGGGACACTTCGACACATGGCCCACCAGGGATTCGAACCGCTGCAAGCTGCTGACTTTCATTAGACACCGGCTCTACTGGTTGAGCCACACATGTTAGGCAGATGTTAATTTGTAATGTATCTAATCTCTCCTTCTCTCTCAGGTGCACTTCCCTGCTAACCCTCATCAGCCTGGGACCATGTATTTTTTCACTCTACGCAAGTGTGGCCTTTTTGGTGTCTCGTGTGAAGGCATGCCTATGCAAGTGATTTACCTAATTCATGAAGGGATGTCATCGAGTAAAGGCAGCAATGCAGTCATCAACTACATCCATCATTTGTTCAACAATTATGTAGTTGGAGGACCAAAACGTGGACCTTCATTGTGACAACTGCAGTGGGCAACATAAGAACAATTATGCGCTATGGTACTGTGCCTGACATATTATGCACAACCTTCACCTGAAGCTGGGCCTCCACTTCAAGGCCCTGACTGCTGCTTTGGACGGGTCAAGCAGTGCTTCAGGAAGACCAGAGTGGACACATTGTCAGACATTGCCAGGGTTGTGAGAGACAGCTCTCCTGTGAAGCAAGTGAACATCCCCCAGCTTGTAGGACTGGAGGATGGCACAGTGCTTGTTGAAAGCTACGACTGGCATAAGCATCTTGAATATCATATTGATATTCATGCAAATATATTGACTTTTTACATTCATATTCATTGCACGTAAAAAGAGCAATAACAATAATAAATACACATTTCAACAAGGATCAATAAAGGCAGGTGCAAATAGATATGCAGTGGTCCATAGTCATCGCCTTGAATTGACCAATAGATGGGAGAGAGTCTATTTTAAAAGTGCTTTGTAGCAGGTTCCAGGAGTGTGGAGCAGCGAATAAAAAGGCAATTTTTTGTTCTGTACGCATACAGGGAACCTTTAGAGTAAGCCAGGTATTTGATTGGGTGAGGTAAGGGCCAAGATTCTGACTTAACAGTGAAAAAATGTACAGTGGCAGATTCCCAAGCAGCGCCGTATAAATAAACAGATAGCAATGCCTATTACACCTCATTTCCAGGGATGACCAACCAACCATGTTATATCCAATACAATGGTGAGTGTTGTAATTAGCACCCGTGACAAGTCTAAGGGCAGAGTGATCGACTGAGTCAAGTGGTTCTAGCGGTGAAGACGCAGCATGTCTATAGATCACCAATAGTCCAAGCCAGACAGGAAAATTGCTTCCACAATTATTTTTCTGTACGACAAAGGAAAACAGGATAATGCGCTGTAATAATCGTTTGGCACACATGGGAATAGAAAATCATGAATCTTGAATTAATATTAATATTATTTTGCAATTTAAACATGTCAATCCTGCGAGTTTGTTTCCTGAGGGTTAGCTGACAACCCCCCTGACAGATGAGATGACAGGTAGATAATGACAGGTAGCATAATGGGGGAGTGGTTGTCCTGGGGGAGTGGTTGGGGGTGGATTTAAACGCAAGTTTTGAGGGAGCGTTCAATTGGCATGCTGACTCCAGGAATGTCCACCAGAGCTGTTGCCTGTGAATTTAATGTTCATTTCTCTACCATAAGCCGTCTCCAAAGTCATTTCCAATTCCAATTCCAATTCTCAGAAACATCTTTTCAGACGGCTTATGGTAGAGAAATGAACATTAAATTCATGGGCAACAGCTCTGGTGGACATTCCTGCCAATTGCACGCTCCCTCAAAAAAGACATCTGTGGCATTGTGCAGTGTGATAAAACTGCAAATTTTGGAGTGGCCTTTTATTAGCCTAAGGCACATCTGTGCAATAATCATGCTGTCTAATCAGCATCTGGATATGCCACACCTGTCAAGTGGATGGATTATCTCGGCAAAAGACAAGTGCTCACTAATACAGATTTAAACAAATTTGTGAACACAATTTGAGAGAAATAGGCCTTTTGTGTACATAGAGAAAGTCTTATGTCTTTGATTTCAACTCGTGAAAAATTGGAGCAAAAATGAAAGTGTTTATATTTTTGTTCAGTGTAGTATTCCCATTGGATCCTGAAGTTATATGTGGAATGTTCTCATGTTAGTGAACTGACCTGACAAAGACTGTTTGAAGTTGAAAGTGTTGCATTGCTTGGTGCGGTATTAAATCACGGTAGCATTGGTGTAGCCTACCTTGTGCAGGCTTGTTCTTTCTCCAGCTTGTCAACTTTAAGACGTAGACCTTTTACACGTTGTCACTCTTATAAAGACACACAGCTTAAACGTGTGGAGGCAAGAGTTCAGAGACAGCCTAAACTAACGAAGGCATTTTATTAGGGCCTAGTCAAAAAATTCACACTGGAGAAACAGTACAAGGGGGGAAGTAGAAATCTTAGGAGACACAGTATAAGGGGAAGCAGGTGTCTCAGGAGGCACAGTGCTGGGGGGTAGTAGATGTCTCAAGAGGAGCAGTTGAGGTGTAACCTGAAGAGATGGGTCTTCACTCTCCAGCGGGGAGCCAGTATAGTGGAGACGTCTTCCCATAGAACATTCCGTATTGGAAGCTCCATAAGAGACTAGTAAACAAAGCTATTTTCTGACCATTAAAACTGTCTCCATTTATGGGATGATGGGGAAACCGAAATAATCAACACCAGTACATTTTATTAGAGTGGGGATCAAATTTGACAGCAAAATATCTGCATGATGATGTCATAATGTGTGTTAAGGTGCTGTGCGCTTGTTTAGATGTCTCCAGTGATGTTCCACTATCCACTTTACCAGTGTGTTAAATTTCCTGTCTTTTTCAGGCTATTGAACAACTGAAGAGATCTAACTTAAAACATTGTTTTTGGTGTGTTTAATCATAGGATGATACAGTTAGTGTGGAAACTGTTAAGCAATCCTCACAATCAAGAAAACGTCTTTAATGCCAGAGAGGAGAGGCAGCTTGTATCATGTGGTTCAGCCTCTGGTCAGGAACGGAGCCAGATTGTAGAGACTTTGTGACTTCCCTCCATTTGTTTTATGCATTTCCTGTGCTGGCAGCAGGGAGCCTCCACACATGAGGGATGCTTTCAAACGGGGTTTCTCTGGACTCACTTAGAGCTTCAGAGAAACCTGCTGGTAAACTAATTTGCTGACTCAATAATCTGATTATCAAATACATTTTTTTTCTCCAAATAAATAGAGGTGTTTTTAAAAGTCTATGTCTATAGCCTTTGTATACTTTGGAACTCTCTCCCTCAACCACTCAGAGACTCACCCTCACTCTCCACTTTTAAAACCCACCTCAAAACCTACCTGTTCTCCCATGCAAACAACCTTCCCTACCCCTAAACCATCTACCCTAACCCTGCCCCCCCCCCCTTGTTCCCTGTGCCTGTTCATTAACTCTGTGTTCTATGTGCTCATGTTATCTATTGTTTCTGTGTTTTCTGTTTTTCCCATATTGTCAGCGTCTTTGAGCTGACAATATGACAATGAAAAGCGCTATATAAATACAATGAATTATTATTATTATTATTATTTCTATGCACATAGGTGTATGACTGTCATTCCATAGATGAGGTCATTGAAAAGCACACACACCCTGCCAATTTCTCTGACTAAGCCGGTCAAATGTGTTTATTTGACCTGACCGTGTCTCTCCTCAATAACATAATCCTTTCGATCTACCTCCTTCATGGGAAAAAGGTGCTCACCAAAGGCCATGCGAATACATTATTCCTGCCTTTATGGCACACTAGTGCCCTCTGAAGGAGACCACTATATTGTGTTGGTGTACAGTATATTGTATCCTTTTACCTCAGACAGTGAGGCATGCAAACCACTGATGACTATATTTGTTGTCAGAACGATCGATTGACTGGAGCCGTTTGTGATGTACAGTACAGTAGCTACAATAATGTCTTCCAAATGTAAACTAGGCCAATTTTAAAATACTTTTTTTTCTGATTTACCTAATTTTCTTTTTTTTAACAATGCGAACATTCACATTACAGTAGCTGTTCCCCAGTATACAGTGTCCTGTGTAAGTAATGGGACAGTGAAGCATGTTTTTTTTTCTCCATTTGGCTCTATGTACCAACAGTTTGAAATTACAAAAATCCAACAATTACTATCATGTTAAAAGTATAGATTCTCAACTTGTATTTGATGGTATTTGTGGAAAGATAGGTTTCAGCATTTGGAAATCACTTTCATACATAGTCCTCCTATTTCAAGGACAGATTCATATAATGTCCAAACTAAGCATTGCTAACAGGGACTAGTGAAAGGTGTAACTGTGGAAATGACAACGTTTTTCTTTTTTTTATTATGTTATGAAAGTTTTGAAGTCTTGAAGAGCCCAATCAATATAACATACAACAGTTTTAAGATCACTAAATACTTATAATTTGTCAGCAAACTTAGCTTGTTTTGGATTCACATTTATTTACCCAATAGGTATACTAAACGTTTTAGTTTGTTAGCTAGCTAGCTAGCTAGCTTTGTGAGTACAAGCTGAAACCAGTAGTGTGCACTAAGCTAGCCAAACCGTTTGTTTCTTAGCTACGCTAGCTTTGTTTGTAGCTGCGGTACGTTTACCGTACATCTACATTGTAAAAGTTGTGTGTCTCATGTCCAGAAGTGTTAGAGAAATGTTAAATGTTTTTGTTCATGTTGTGTTGCATGCACCGAGCCAGTTACATTGGTCAGTAGGCTACCATGGCCAATTGAACATTAATGGAATGATAATGCTTCCAATTAATGAAAGCACATTCATTCTCACACTTACAGCAACATGAGTGCAGTGAATATCACCGATTACATTTGGGAAACCGGACATTGCTGCGAATTACACTTTATTGCCTGTTCACCCACCGTGTAAGAAACTGTATGTAGAGGTGTGTCAATCTAGGCCTAATTATAGCTTCTAACATGTCTGGCATAACACGGCTAATGGTTGGCTAAGATCCCTGACCTGTCAGCCATTTCCCTTTGAAAAGTGCCGGTTGCCAGAAATCAGGACTGATTGTCACGACTTGACAGCAGACAGCGGTTTCGGGCGCGGTTAACCAGTTGTTGTTACCGCCCATTACCTGGCGATGTGAAAGTGTGAAAAAGCTCCAAATCTTTGGGGGGTTTTTACTCTGGTTTGTGATTTCAGATGTACCAACATTCAAATATGCATAGCTTCTTCAGCTTTTTACCGATGTCAATGTATGACACATCATTTGAAAGCTTACTATAGCCTATGTCCTTTCAGAATAAAAGCGGAAAAATTACTTCGGCTCTCTGGTTGCACTTTTCTCAAGCAGATGTCACTCCACTGTGCTCCACTGTCCCACACAAGCCTGTGCCACACATCACACACACATGCCACACATCACCGAGAATGGCAAGATAGGCGTTTAATCAGTCTCTTTGGAAAAACAGAGAAATTAACATATCATTAGCCTCATAGCATAATTGCCTCATAATTATATTAATATTTTGGCCAAATTGAGATATCTGCCTAACTCTACTCTCTTAACACTGTTGATTCACTGTGCATTATTGCCTCTATGACATCAGCCTATCAGAATGCTTGTTACATTCCAAAATCACTGTCTGCCCAAGTCATCTCTTTGACACTACGGCTCGGCTGACCACAAGTGAATCATGATAAATAATTGCCTATGAGGCTAACGATAATGGCAAAGTGATACAAACATATGGAAAACCAACACAGAATAGTTTGGACATTCTGCATTAATAAAAAATACTATGGAGGATGTCTTAATCTCTGGATGTGAAGAGGCAAGGCAGGCCATCAGAACTGGTTTACAGTGTGTGTGTTCAATTTGCTAGCTTGCTTGTTCAACAAAGGGGCTTGCACAGACCATCTTGGTTCTTGGTTCGGGGTCATCTTTATGTTCCCACAACCCGATGGTCCCACATTTCTAATATTGGATTTTTTTTTTCAAAATTAGGCCCTATGTTCCCACAGCCCAATGGTCCCACATTTCAAATATTTCATAGGCGGCGCTATTCAACTGTTTAAAAAACCAAATGCACAATTACAGATTTTCACGAAATTTGGTGGAGAGGTGTAGCATGGAGCTAGGAAGACCCCCTAAAAATTTGATCACGATCCGAGGGTTAGGGTTAGGGGTTTGGGTTAGGGTTAGGGTAGATGGATTGGTCAACCCCAATGAGGAGAAAAGAGGCTTCAGACAGGCAGACACACATACCTTTCTCTGTTATATAGTTAGATTACTTAGAAATGTGGGAACATTGGGCTGTAGGACCATCGGGCTGTGGGAACATAAACATGCTCCCCTTGGTTCTGTACAGGAAAGTTTTCTGTTGTGTTGTGAAACCATTGATGTTAGATTATTACCCATATGCTTCATCTCTGTTTTTAAGATTAGTGAATACCTTCACCTTGACCTCTCACCCCTGCAAATGTGAAACACAATTTCACGGGGTCAAAGGTGTCACTCCCAGTAACTCTCCAGAAGAGCTCCAACATTGCTTCATGGCACCAAAGGTATATGACCCTTGACCTGTGCCCTTGACCTGTTGAATCGTATCTGTCCTATGATCTGATGGGCTGAAATACACTGGATGGGTTTTTAATGTGACTCTCACTGTAAATTACACAGTCCCCCTTCAGAATATAGTGCAACATACCTTCACAGGTACCATAGATATAACATATATATATATATATATATATATATATCGATATAACTAACAGCAGTTTTTTCTACAATCATTAAATACGTATAATTTGTCAGCAAAGTAATCTTGTTTTTCTGTGTGTTCTGGGGGTGGATTGAATGATTAGAATAGATTAGCGTGTTTGGTTTCATTGGCTATTCAAAAGTTTCGTAGGCTGTGTCTGTCTTTGTTTACAATACTAAGGCGTACCAACATCTCTAAACAATCTGTGGACACCGATTACGCAAAACTAATGAAGATGTTCACTTCACAGATACCATACTGTAAATGTGAAAACAAGTAAAAAAGGAAAGATTCCATCATTTAGGTCTCATCTGATTTAGCCTACAAAGCTGTGAGCAGGTCTGAGGAAACTGTCTTGACAGCTCACTGAGATTCATAAGTAGGCTCTGCATGCTTCCCAATGGACTCCTCCCTCAAATCCATTTATATCCCTCATATTTTGACCTCAATTTATGAGGAGTTGCGCAAGGGTAATAATTGTTACTCACAAAGACACTGGGGAAGGGTTTCCCGGAGACATATTAAGCCTAGTCCTGGACTAAATCACCTTTCACCGTAGAAAAGCTCCACTGAAGACACTGTTAAGTATAGGGATTAGGCTTAATCTGGGTTGGGGAAACCCTTCCTCAGTGGCTTTGTGGGTAACAATTATTAGCCTCTTACACATTGTGTAAGTCCACAGTAGTTGCATATTAAGATATCCAAGTAAAAGTATAATGTGTTTGCAAATAATGTGTTGGCAAATATACACAGCTGTGTAATTTATTGTTGTCGCTATTGAATACAATACATTACACAACTTCAGTGTACCACACCGCTCATTGTATCACGTCTCCAGGTTGTGCAAAGACACTTTATAGAAATTAATTTCCTGTTTCCTTCTTATTCTATAACATTTATTATTTGAAAAGATTGGATTGTCGTCTAAATATGGCTGCTGTTCATCTAAAAGGGACAATCTGAGATTTGTTCCACTTTTGAATGGTCATTTCAGTTCATGATACATGATACCTGCATTGTACCCATTATGAATTGAGAAATATGACTTATAAATACCAAAGTAGTACTGAGTACAACTGTCTTACCTTACTAATACTCACAATATAAGGTTGTGTTACTTCACAAACAATGTGCAAATATGTTTTATATAAATACATTTCCTGATCTGCTCATTCTATATCTATATATACATTTATTATTTTAGATGTAATGTATCAATATGAGTTTGATAAGTTGATCTGTTTTCCATTGCTAAAGAGGAAAATAGTCATTCACAGCAAAAAAAGGATCAATGATTTGAATTGCATCTATGACCAATGGTTTACTTGGTCTGGTCTCTATGCCTTGTGTTTTTATGTTTACACTAAAGATGAGTAAGAAACAGATGAATGTTTGACATTATATGCAGCATAACTCGGCCTTTCTCTCAGCAACGGATGAAGAAAAGCATTCTTGTGATGCTTTTTTGATGTTGAAATTGGGATGAATGATTCACTTTTCCTGAGGAGACCTTCTCATCCCGATACTTTAACTCACAGCTATGCAAGACTCGCAAAATGGCCTGAAATGGAATATGCTTTTGTCATGGCTTTTTCCCCACACTGTCATCATGAATTAAGATCTATTAGAGATCGAATCAGAGATTGTGATGGTCCAAAAAATCATGTTGTTCTCCAGCCTGAGAGCCTAAATGTGTCTCTGACTTCTTACAGAAGGGAGGCAGCGCCCTCCTCAGTAGATCTGAGGACCACCAAGATGGAAGTTAAGCTCTTTGACAACTTTATCCCAACATAAAACTTCAAAGTCATGTGCAGACCGCTCCTGTTAATATCATCAGCAGCTGTACAGCGCTCAATAGATTTGCTTTTACCTCTGTTTTGAAGCTTTGAAGATGTGGAGAGGAAAATATCTGTCCTGTTTTAAGTCAAAGCATCAGTCTATTTGCGTGCTAACAGTCCTAGCAGTTGGTAAAAACCAGTATGTACACCATCACATAATCTACAATAAACTAATAGTAATTGTTCTTCAGATATTTTACACAGATCTATTTATTTTTACATAAACAATTGTACAAAATGCCATATGCAATACAATATCACCATCTAGGTTAAAATTGGATTTAATGAGTCCAATATCTGCATTAATATGAAGGATAACAGTAGAGAACAGTGGTATACAGTGGGTACTTTAGAGTAAGAAGTATATGATGTATGGAGGCTAATCCACTGCAACGAAAGCTAAGCCAACAATCTGTTATCTTCTTGCATTGGGAGGACTTGTGCATAGGCAAAAGGTAAATCAAATGTACAGTAGCTTTTATTTGAGCTAGAAATAACAAGGAAATAATTCTACTGATTTGTGCTTTAATGATGTGCAAAATGTAACAATTAAACTGCTCAGAGCTCCCGTACTTAAGTGAGAATAATTGACTAGATAACATAGAACCTATATTTTAATCATTCACAAAGGTGGCAGATTTTCTTTCTGCTTCTTTGGGGTTTCGATAGCTTTTTGCATAATTTGTTATCGCAAGGGAGCTTTTGTGAATAAGGTGTCTGCTAAATTCAGACACACAATTCAATTCTGCTAAATAACTGAGCGTCTGTAAAAACTTTCAGATATGACCAGAATCCATAGAGGAAAAAAAGGATTCTCATCAAGCTAGTATTTTAACTCATATTGATCGGAAGCTCAACAGCTTCGTCATAATTGTAAATCAGTAAAAAACAAGTAGTAAGTTTGAGCACGATATGTGAAAGTTATGTGCTGTTCATATCATTGTACTGCCCTATAAATGCTATAAGTCTTCACTTGACTCATCAATCTCATCTTCATCAGATTGTTCCTTCTGCTCCTCTTCCTTCTCCTCTTGACATGTTGGCCTTTCCCCAGGCCCTGAACCCCCCCCTGTACCCCCCCCATCCAGCTCCTTCTCCTCTCCATCACAATCCAGCTCCTCCAGGTCAGACTGACCGACCTCCTCCGACACAGAGGACATTTGATTGGACATTGGGATAGGGTTGCACTTGCCCTTGTGGTGACAATTCTGGAAGAGCCCAAAGCCAGTAGAGATATTCTTGGGGAAGTCTTTGCGGTCCAGTCTCTCTTTAGTGGAGTGGAGGTCCAGTGTTTGTGTGACAACTGAGCCATTGGCCAGTTCGTTAAAGGCTTCTACGGTGGTAGCAGCAGCTGACCTCTGACCCTGCTGCAGGATGGTGGTCGTAACATTGAACAGGTCAGCCCTGCTCTCTGGCTGAGCTGGGGGGAATTTGGGGGAATATCTGAACGAATGGTCAGGGTAGACCAAGCTTGAGGCACTGCCACTAATGACTACCTGACTACGTGCTACCTGAGTACAGGTAGAGGTTATTTTTCCCCTCATCAGTCCCAGGACTTCATATCGAAAGCTGGAGATGTCCTGTTTCAGTTCCTGTCGTAGAGATAAAAAGTTTCAACATAAGAACAAAACAATCATCAGTTGATTTGTGAAGATGATCGTTTACCTTGAAGTTCTCCTCTGTCAGACCCTCCTCTGTTTTGGCATCTCGGATCATCGCAGCCACGTACCTCTTTACCAAGTTTCTCAGCACCTCCTGCAAATCAAGTTCAGAGAATATCCTGACTAGATAAAACCCATCGTATTTATCTGTTTATTTGTTTATTTAAACGGATCGCCATTAGTCGTCACCATAGTGAGGACAGACAGTCAAACATAACAAAATCAATCAGCAAAGGAATCATTTGTGAACAGCGTTCACTTATTAAAACGAGAGAGACAGAGAGAGAGAGAGAGAGAGAGAGAGAGAGAAAGAGAGAGAGAGAGAGAGAGAGATCTATGTCAATCAAAATATGATAAGGACAGATCATTTACCTGATACTGGTGGTTTATTCGTACATTTTCAGCAGCTCGCCTCTGTAAAAGAGGGACCATTTCAATAAATTCAGCGTCTTTGAGCCTTGGAAAAGTGCTATATGAATACAATGAATTATTATTATAAATCCATGGCAGGCATGACACTTTTATCAGATGAATGTAATAGATCATAATGTAAAGGATAGTTGGCCAACTTTTTTATCACTTGGCCTTTTTTGAGCTAATTCACTGCACATCATTCAATGTGGGTCTTATGACAGGACGGCTAATCTAATTTATGTTAATTCATCGGGCGGAATCTTAACTCGTGATCCGTGCGTGTAACTGGAATCATCGCACACATTTTCCCATCGACATCAATGAAAGATTTATGCGATCTCCGAGTTAGGAGTCTACACACTGTCAGCAAATCTTTTAAAGACACCTCACCCCTAAGGTTCCAAACGTTTCCGTTTTTTTTGCTCTTGTCCTCTTGAAAAGGTGTTTCCTTATCCACCTGATGAGGTGCCAGATGGACTTCGGGCTAGCGATTATGTTGAACGGGGAAGGCAAAGTTCCCCCCTCTTCGAAATAGCTCATCCACAACTTTGTTCTTGCAAATTTCCACTCAATGTCTGCATGATCCTGAAAGAAAGAAAAAAAAATATATATTTTAGTAAGCTGCTGTACACAAAATATCTGAAAAGTAATTAATTTGAAAACATATAGAAATGTATACTGTAATACAGTATGTGATATCTGCAAATGGGACAATATGAGACAATAACCATAACAATTGTGACACAGTCTGATCATTTGGTCTGCATGTCGGCAACCAATCAAAATGTTCTGACTTTTCTTTTTAAACACGGAACTACGTTTCAACGTTGTTGAGAATCACAACACAAACTCGTTAGTCAAAATACTGCAACGCAACGGATTGGGTAAGGAATCCCCACGGCTACCTAGTTAACTATAACCAGGGGTGCACATAACTGGTGCGCCAGTGCGCATGCGTCGCCAAAATGCATGCTGCGCGGAGGATCAGCGGCATGAACGCGCTCTTGCGCACCAACAGCTGGAAGCGCTGGGAGAGGAATTTACTTCCTCAAAACTCCTACTGCTAACTGCTGACTGCCCGTTAATACCAATACCATATCCTTTCATGACCACAATGTACCCACCGACGACGACCACGGCGACTCCCCTCACGAAAACATTCGGAAAGTATCGTAACTCGTACTTTCATTCCGCGTATCGCGTATCGCGCATCGCATGGTTATCACGCCGACACGTGAAAATTCAGTCCCGAACGACTCGTCGCTAAAAGGAAAAACAACACCAAGGCACTTCACGTTTCTTTTCTCTGAAGCTTTCAAACGTTCAGACGTTTGTTTTACAGCTTCATTATCGCACCTCGACCCCTGACCCAGGGAATATGGTTGGGAATTCTCTTAGAAGAAAAAAAAAAAAGACTTTGTTGCACAATCAAAATAATGAGCTATTTAAAGTGATAGCCTACAACATCCTCTACCATGGTTGAAATTGAGGACAGTATTAACAACAGTCAAGAGAGCAGTGATGATGATGATTAAGCTTGTAGCACAAGTAAATGCTTAGGCTGTAACTTTTTGTTGAAAGTTGATTTCAGTGTTTACAGAACAGAGCAGTGCTTAAAGAGATATCAGTTGATTTCATTGTATTTAAAGAACAGACATTCAGTTAGTGCTTAAAGAGATGTCAGTTGATTTCATTGTGTTTAAAGGAGTCTGACAGACTTTCATGCTTAAAGAGTAGTCATTTGATTTTTCATTTGTTTCTTTTGTTTTGCACACAATCATTTGTTCGTTCATCTTTATTTTTGAATAAATGTCGTTTTGCTAATATAAGTTATCCATGTATCCCTTTTTTATCCATCCTGTGGGACGGGTCGTGACTCGCGAGCTCGGGGAGCACCAAGCAGCATCCCTAGGTGCTCCTCTGAGCACTGGCCCCAAAAAGTTATGTGCACCCCTGACTATAACACTACTTTACATTGTTAGCAGGCTCACACAACAAGTTAGTTGATTAGTGATGTGTCATTGATTTTCAACAACGCGGAAATGTATTCACATTTTTTCAAAAGAGAAGTCCAATCATTACATCGGATCCCGACATGAAGACCAAAGCATTAGAACGTGTCACAAAGCATTAGAACGTGTCACAAAGGAGTCTCATTCAACAGGATGGCGGGCTGACACTCACAGCGATGTGCTGGTAGGAGTTGTTCATCATGGCTATGAGCATGTTGAGGAGGACCACCAGAGAGATGATGTTGTAGGTACCAAACATAGTGGCGCCCACAAACTCAGTGAACTTATGGTCGGCTTTCACATTGGTCACATAAAGGCTGATCAGCCCAAATATGGACCAGAATAAAGACTGTAGGGTCTCAAACAACCTGGGGAACAAGGCAAACAATAGTGAGTCATAGGCTTCTATACAGTACATTGTATCTTAACACTAGAACAGCCATGGGTGGGGTCATTTGAGAGTAATTATTTTTTATATCTTTGCACTCGATTACATTTCAGGACCCTCCTTTCATGACTTTTCCTAGATATGTGCGTTCTACCACCCCAGTATCCTTACATTTTCAAAATCACATCAGGATAAGCTAGTATGAAGCTATTTTTATAGTATTTCTGTGTAGGATAGGGTAGGCTAATTTACAAGACGGCCAACTAGTGGGAGTTGTGTGTAAGTAGCAGCTTCCCATTGAGTGGTTCTGAGTCTGACTAACGTTGAGAAAGCGTTGTTCTGCCGTTCGCAGCGGATGCCCTTGCAGTTGGCGCCCTCGTCCGTCTCGTAGTAGAAGTACAGCTGGTTGAGGCCGTTGGCGAAGGCCAGAAGCACCAGACAGTAGATGAAGAGGAACTTGAGGATGTCCAGCAGCATGCGACCCAGGGAGATCTGCAGGGGCCCCAGGTGGGAGTTGGCTGTGAACAGGGAGATGAGCCGCAGGGAGCTGAAGATGTTGGCGATGGCGAACACCGCCTCAGCTACCAGGGTGGGGTGCCACATCTCCCAACTCTCTCTGGGTTTGAGGCCGCTGTACTGTAAGGGGGACGGGAAGGGTGAGAGTATAAAGGGTGAGAGCACAAAAGTATAAATGCAACACTTTTGTTTTTGCTCCAATGTTTCACGAGTTGAAATCAAAGACCTAAGAACATTTTCCATGTACACAAAAGGCATATTTCTCTCAAATTGTGTTTGCACGGATGTGCCTTAGGCTGGTCACAATAAAAGACCACTCTAAAATGTGCAGTTTTATCACACTGCACAATGCCACAGATGTCGCAGGTTTTTAGGGAGCATGCAATTGGCATTTCTCTACCATAAGCTGTCTCCAAAGTCGTTTCCAATTCCAATTCCAATTCTTGGAAACGCCTTTGGAGACAGCTTATGGTAGAGAAATTAATGAATTAAATTCACAGGCAACAGCTCTGGTGGACATTCCTGCCAATTGCATGCTCCCTCAAAACTTGCGACATTTGTGGCATTGTGCTGTGTGATAAAACTGCACATTTTAGAGTATACCCGCTTTTCAGAAAATGCAAGGAAATGCTGAAAACCTTTGCATGACCACAGAGAAAACAAGTCAATCGTTTTCAAGAGAGGACATGGGTGTACCAACATGTTGCCGTAGATATGATGTATAGATATGATATGATCACTTTTTAAAAAATGCTGGTCGAGAGAGGACGCTGGCGTTGCTTGTTCGCTGCTTCATCTAGGTGTAATTGCAGTATACAGAGTAGATTGTCCAACAAAGACACTTAGATTTAGATTTAGTAATCTAAAAATGTATTAGACCCCTATACTTTCTTTTATCTTTTTTTTTACTACTCTATCTTTTCAGTTTGTAAAGTGTCTGAGTGTCTAGAAAAGCGTTATATAAGTCTAATGTATTATTATTATTATTATTTTCCTGTACCTTCACGTAAGCAACGATCTTCAGAGAGATGGTCGCCAGATACAGGGAGTTCATAACGAAGTCCATCAGGTTCCACCAGTCGAGGATGTAGTCCTCAATCCCTCCGTCCCACATCTGTTTGATCTCTGTCCAGATGAAGCCTGCCAGAGAAATATGCAGACTCAGAGTCTTTGGGAATCATACACCACTAGTGTGTGTGTGTGTGTGTGTGTGTGTGTGTGTGTGTGTGTGTGTGTGTGTGTGTGTGTGTGTGTGTGTCTTGCCAATCTCTGTCCGGATTAAGCCAAGAGAGAAACATGCAAGCAGACTCTGAAAGCAGAGGTCAGAGTCTTCAGGAATCATACACCACTAGTGTGTGTGTGTGTGTGTGTGTGTGTGTGTGGTGTGTGTAGTGTGTGTGTGTGTGTGTGTGTCTGTGTCTGTGTGTGTGTGTGAGAGAGTGTGTGTGTCTGTGTGAGAGAGTGTGTGTGTCTGTGTGTGTCTTGCCTATCTCAGCTTCACCGATTTATGTGAAATTCCACAGGTGTAACATAAGTGTTATGGACAAGTAGCATGGACATGTATTCATGTAGGCTGCAGTGAACTCCTACATATGACTTGCATACAAAACATGTTTTCAAAATAGACGTGGCTTGGCATTGCACGGAACACAGCTGCCTGAAGAAGGTCTATGACCTAAAGCTCGCGCAATAAACAGTGTTCTTTGCACAGATTTGAGTGTGCGGATGCAGTTTTTTTGCACTCCATGGAAAACAGCTGTGAAATGTGAAGAGGTGGTGCATGCATTTCATATCAAGGTTTTCACCGATCCAGACATAATGAATAATAATAGGTTTTGAGTCGGGATTTAAGCGTGGAGAGTGAGGGTGAGTCTCTGAGCTGGGGGAGAGAGAGTTCCAGAGTCGAGGTGCAGCTCGTGAGAAAGCACGGTCTCCTCAAAGCCTTTGAGTTTCGAGGGTGGAACAGTGAGGCGAACAGTGGATCGGAGGGGGTACCGGTAGGGGGAGATGGGGGAGATCAAAAGCAGCAAATGTGCTGCTTTTGGTTACACCTTAACTACTCCTCCTGAGACATCTACTGCCCCCCAGCACTGCGTCTCCTGAGACACCCGCTTTTCCCCTATACTGTGTCCCCTAAGACTTCTACTGCCCCCCTTGTAGTGTTTCTCTGTTTCTCCCGTGTCTATATAAAAACTAAATCAAAAACAAAAAATTAATTTGCCAATGGCCCCGGACCTGAGCTGGATTACTCTTCCTGCTACAACTGGTGAATTGATGATTCACTTGCTTAGTCAAATGTATTGATTGTAAGTCGCTTTGGAATAAGGCGTCTGCTAAATGCCAAAAATGTAAATGTAAATGTATATAACATTACCTAAAACCCAGGGAAGGATCATCCACTCCACCGCGGTCGGTACCGGGCCTTGTCGGTTAGGGTCTGTGGACACGATATGCTGGGAGGCCAGGAGCAAGAGGAAGAGGAAGGTGAGGTAGGAGGCCGTGTGGCAGATGAACTTTATGAAGGGCTTGCGGATGAAAAGGCCGTATCGGCTCTTGGGAAAGATCAGGTAGCAGAGGGAGAAGAGAGGGAAGAGAAGGCCTATGAAGACGGAGGTCAGGAACTTCCCGGCCCAATGGCGTCTCCTCCAGCCTGGGAACTCATCGTACCAGCGAGACGCCAACAGCTGCTGGCAGTTGGGCTGAGCAACAAACTGGGGGGGAGGGGGGAGAGAGAGAGAGAGAGAGAGAGAGACAGAGAGAGAGAGAGACAGACAGCGAGAGAGAGAGACAGAGGGAGAGAGATACAGAGGGAGAGAGATACAGAGGGAGAGAGAAAAAGAGACAGAGAGAGAGAGACACACAGAGAGAAAGAGAGATGGAGAGAGAGAGAGAGAAAAAGAGACAGAGACAGAGAGAGAGAGAGAGAGAGAGAGAGAGAGAGAGAGAGAGAGACACAGAGAGAAAGAGACAGAGAGAGAGGGAGACAGAGAGAGAGAGAGAGAAAGACAGAGAGACAGAGAGAGAAAAAGAGACAGAGAGAGAAAGAGACAGAGAGAGAGAGAGAGGTGGGACAGACAGTCAGACAGGGACAAACAAAGACAGATTGTACGATACTTCACAGTACAGAGACCGGAGTGTAAGCCTTTGTGAACAATTACTAGTCTTTTGTCATGAGGGAGTGGGTGTCTAATTCAATTTAATACCTACTCCTTTACCTCTCACCCCTAGTAGAGACACATGTGACTGACTTTTAACACGTCCAACAATACAATGATGCTGTTGCCCCAAACCTCCGCACAATAATTTAAATATGGTAAAAGCAGTGAGCAGTAGAGAGTGTGGAGTGATTTATGGTCCAGAACGTGTCTTGCCTTACTCAGTACTGAAATGCTTCTTGACAGTTTATTTCGGACATTTTTTATATGAGATGACATATAAATGAGAATACATAAATTGTCTTTCTCCCCCCCTGAGATTTGTCATAACCATCTGCTGGACATCTGCGGCTGTGTGATCAAAGTCAATCTCAGCCTAACAGAATTATGACCAAATGGATCCCCCATTACTTCAGACTCAGAGCCAGGCATTCTGGGTGATGTGGTCATTAGTCAACTCATAGAGCATCTTGAGAGACAACTTGAGTGTTTCTCATCATCAGTCTTTGTAACAAGAATTTGTTATTACTGGCACAGGAACGTTGCGTCAGGAGCTATGGCGATAAGGACTATTAAAATATTGTAACGCTCATCAGACAAATTAAGGTCGTCAACAGCTTGAGGGTGCCACTAGACTAAACCAGATTAAACAACCATTAGGTCATACTGTATGCCATTACAGAAACTAACCCTGATTAATGAATGATGAATGAATGAATGGTCTTTATTGTCATTGATATAGTACAGGTACCAAACAACAACATTTGGGAGGGGGGGCTCCCCTGGTGCTAGGAAAAAAAAACTAAAAAACAAGAAGGGAAAGGAGCTGGTTTACATAAATAAAGGCTATGTACACTATCCACTATACTATACTATACAAATAAAACACTGTGCTGTACTCTATGCTATGCTATACTTATTCTAACATTTCCTATTCTCTGAACCTTATGTACCAGGACGCCATCCGGCCCTGAGGCTTTCCTGGGGTCCACCGCCTTCAGCACGCGTCTCACTTCATGCTCTGTGAGGGTGAGGCTGCTGAGAGCTGGAGAGAGTGGTGTTTGTGTTGTGGTTACCTCCGTTCGCCCCTCGTCGAACCGGGCGTAGAAGGAGTTCAGCTTTTCCGCCAGCAGGGGGTCGTCCTCCGCGGCTGTGAGCCTGTTGGCTCTGAAGTTTGTCATGTGCTGAACCCCCTGCCACACCCGCCTGGAGTCGTTGCTCAGGAAGCATTCCTCAATCTTCTCTCTGTGGTCTGCCTTGGCCTCCCGGATGCCGCGCTTTAGGTTAGCCCTGGTGGTGCTATACAGCAGTGTGCCCTTCCCTGTGAAGGCGTTGTCCCTCTCCTTGATCAGTTTTTGGACCTTCCCAGTCATCCATGGCTTCGTGTTGGGGTAGACCCGGACCCGTTTGTCCACGGTGGCTGAGTTGGTGCAGTTCACTATGTGGTTCAGAACCGACGACGTGAACTGTTCCAGGTCCTCATGCTCATATTCCTGCCATGAGGTGTCATTCAGGCAGATCTGCAGTGGAGCGGACCCTGCTGGCCAGGTTCTGACAGTCTTAGTGGTGATGGGAGCACTTTTCCTCATGGGAGTGTAGGCTGGGATCAGGAGGATTGACACATGGTCAGACATGCCTAGATGAGCTAGCGGTCTAGCCTTGTAAGCAAGCTTGATGTTGGTGTATACCTTATCCAGTGTGTGTATACCTTTTCTCCTCTTGTTGCACATTTAACATGCTGATAGAACTTCGGTAGTACTACCTTCAGGTCAGCATGATTGAAATCTCCCGCAATGATGTGTACGGCTTGAGGGTCCGCGCTCAGTCCACTACTGATGACGTCATTAAGTGTGTAGCATGTGGGTAGCATTTTAGCATTTTAGAGGGAGCGTACCTATGTTCCCCGGGTCCTATGTTCCCTGGTACTTAAGTTCCCTCCCGAAAAAGGGTCCTATGTTCCCTGAGTCCTATGTTCCCCGGTCCCGAAAAAGGGTCCTATGTTCCCCGGGTCCTATGTTCCCCGGGTCCTATGTTCCCCGGGTCCTATGTTCCCCGGGTCCTATGTTCCCCAGGTCCTATGTTCCCCGGGTCCTATGTTCCCTGGGTCCTACGTTCCCCGGGTCCTATGTTCCCTGGGTCCTATGTTCCCTGGGTCCTATGTTCCCCGGGTCCTATGTTCCCCGGGTCCTATGTTTCCCGGGTCCTATGTTCCCCGGGTCCTATGTTCCCCGGGTCCTATGTTCCCCGGGTCCTATGTTCCCCGGGTCCTATGTTCCCCGGGTCCTATGTTCCCCGGGTCCTATGTTCCCCGGGTCCTATGTTCCCCGGGTCCTATGTTCCCTGGGTCCTATGTTCCCCAGGTCCTATGTTCCCCGGGTCCTTTGTTCCCCGGGTTCCCCCATTTTACATTAGAGCTCTAAATTAGTGGGGTTCTAACATAGTAATGCATTATGGGAATTACCAGTAACTACAAAGAACAATTCCTTGTTGTTACGAGGTAAGTTGGAATGTAGCTTCCATGTAATTAGTTTGTAGGAAAGATGCTTGAACAGAGATGGTAGTTACCATGAAATAAGGTGGTATTATAGCTGGAAGGAAGCTATATTATTTGCATATTATGGTATGCATCCATCAACTGAATGTAACACAGCAATAAGCTGTGGGTCTGGTCGGTTCCTGTCAGGGGCTCGTGTGTGTAATGTGCAACTGTTTCTTTCAATAGAAGAAGAGTCAACTCACTGAACATGTGATACAAAACCCAGGATTCAAATAATGTTTAAATTGTGTTGGTGTGTTGGTCACCAAATCGTTTTTTAAAGTTATAAATTACTTATTAGAGTATTGCTACATTAAGTACAGAAACTATAACTAAAACCCCATAGGGTGAGGTGAAGGCCAATAAGGAATGTTTAGGGTAGCACAACAACAACAGAAAAAAGTCCAGGAACATCATAAAGTCAAAGCTACTGTACTGTGGTTGTGGCTATATTCATTACTGTCATTTAATCTGTTGCAACACAGGTTTAAAACATGATACAGGCCTACATGTGGGCTATTAATGCCTGTTTTCTGTGTTCTCAATCAAAGTTGGTGAACATGCAATATCATTCTCTATCCAGTAGGGGGCATCATCATTCCATCTCAACACTGTCTCTTCCCAGCTAGACGTTTTGACTCAACCATTCATTCAGGAGTCTAAAGAGGCTGCACAAGAAAGTCCCTTTGAACAAAAAGACACATTTACGTAAACCATGAATACTTGTATGAGAAATGTATGTTATGTGGTAAGAGAGTTTAAACAGTCTAAATACCTTTGATAAAATGTATCATGTGATCCCAAAAAAAAATGTGTCAAGCTTTGCAACTTGAAGTTCACATGAATGAATGAATGAATGAATGAATGAATGAATGAATGAATGAATGGTCTTTATTGTCATTGCTATAGTACAGGTACCAAACAACGACATTTAGGAGGGGTGGCTCCCCCGGTGCTAGGAAAGAAAAGAAAAAAAAAAAAAACACAAGAAGGGAAGGAGCTGGTTTACATAAATAAAGGCTATGTACACTATCCACTATACTATACTGTACAGATAGACGACTAGGGTTGTCATTTTGCACATAGTGTTATTGCACATTCATTTGAAGTGTCGCAGTTTGCAGGCTAGAAATGTACATATTTGTGCCTCAGCACTACACTTTTTTTTTTTTTTTTTTTCAGTCCAGCAGCTGCCATCAATCCGTCCAGACTGTCCAGGGCCCAGAACCTAGGTCTTTGCTGTGTTCAGGGCCTGGATGGCCCTGGGGTAGAAGCTGTTCTTCAGTCTGTTTGTCCTTGCGGCCATGGTCCTGTACCGCCTTTTCGAGGGCAGCCGGGTAAAGTGTTCGTACCCAGGGTGGGTTGGGTCTCTGGAGATCTTGGAGGCCTTCCTGAGACAGCGTGTGTTGTACAGCTCTTCCAGAGAGGGGAGGGGGGCGCCGGTGATCTTCTGGGCTGTTCTCACGACTCTCTGTAGCGCATTTCTCTCCGCGGTTGTGCAGCTGGAGAACCAGTTGCAGATGCCGTAGGTGAGGATGCTCTCCACTGCGCCGCGGTAGAAGGCCACCAGTATCTCCTGCTTGTTGTGTTCCTTCCTGAGGACTCTCAGGATGTAGAGCCGCTGTTGTGCCTTCTTGATGGTGGCTGTTGTGTTGTTCTTCCAGGACAGGTCATCCTGTATGTGCACCCCCAGGAATCGGAGGGTTGAGACTCTCTCCACGCTCTCTCCGTCGATGAGCAGGGGCTGGATCTCAGACTTTTTCCTCCTGAAGTCCACGATGATTTCCTGGGTCTTTGACTTGTTCAGCAGCAGGTTGTTAACCTTGCACAGCTTGCTCAGTTGCTCTACCTCATCCCTGTACGCCGCCTCGTCCCCCCCCGAGATGCAGCCCACCACGGTGGTGTCGTCTGCAAACTTTACGATGGAGTTGCTGGGGTGGACGGGGGTGAAGTCGTAGTTGTAGAGGTTGTAGAGGATGGGGCTTAGCACGCAGCCCTGGGGGGACCCAGTGCTGAGTCTGAGGGCTGTGGAGGTGTGGGAGCCCACCCGCACCCTCTGGGGGCGGTCGGTCAGGAAGTCCTTGATCCATGCACATATAGAGTGTGATAGTCCCAGGTCTAGTAGTTTGGTCACTAGCCTGTCTGGAAGGATGGTGTTTGAAGGCGGAGCTGAAGTCCACAAAGAGCAGTCTCGCGTAGCTGTTTCCCCTCTCCAGGTGGGATAGAGTGGCGTGGAGAGTCGTCGCGATGGCGTCCTCTGTGGACCTGTGGGCTCTGTAGGCGAACTGGTATGGATCCAGGTTGGGCGGGAGGCGTGTGAGTATGTGGGCCCGGACTAGTTTCTCAAAGCACTTCATGATGATTGGTGTGAGTGCCACCGGGCGGTAGTCGTTTAGGCAGCTCACCGTGCTTTTCTTCGGGACTGGGATGATAGTTGAGGTTTTCAGGCAGGGTGGGATGGTGGCCTGGGACAGGGACTGGTTGAAGATGTTGGTGAAAACCCCGGCCAGCTGGTCGGCGCAGTCCCTCAGCACCCGTCCCAGGACGCCATCCGGCCCCGAGGCTTTCCTGGGGTCCACCGCCTTCAGCACGCGTCTCACTTCATGCTCTGTGAGGGTGAGGCTGCTGAGAGCTGGAGAGAGTGGTGTTTGTGTTGTGGTTACCTCCGTTCGCCCCTCGTCGAACCGGGCGTAGAAGGAGTTCAGCTTTTCCGCCAGCAGGGGGTCGTCCTCTGCGGCTGTGAGCCTGTTGGCTCTGAAGTTTGTCATGTGCTGAACCCCCTGCCACATCCGCCTGGAGTCGTTGCTCAGGAAGCATTCCTCAATCTTCTCTCTGTGGTCTGCCTTGGCCTCTTTGATGCCGCGCTTTAGGTTAGCCCTGGTGGTGCTGTACAGCAGTGTGCCCTTCCCTGCGAAGAAGGCGTTGTCCCTCTCATTGATCAGTTTTTGGACCTTCCCAGTCATCCATGGCTTCGTGTTGGGGTAGACCCGGACCCGTTTGTCCACGGTGACTGAGTTGGTGCAGTTCACTATGTGGTTCAGAACCGACGACGTGAACTGTTCCAGGTCCTCATGCTCATATTCCTGCCATGAGGTGTCATTTAGGCAGATCTGCAGTGGAGCGGACCCTTCTGGCCAGGTTCTGACAGTCTTAGTGGTGATGGGAGCACTTTTCCTCATGGTAGTGTAGGCTGGGATCAGGAGGATTGACACATGGTCAGACATGCCTAGATGAGCTAGCGGTCTAGCCTTGTAAGCACGTTTGATGTTGGTGTATACCTTATCCAGTGTTTTTTCTCCTCTTGTTGCACATTTAACATGCTGATAGAACTTGGGTAGTACTACCTTCAGGTCGACTACCTTCAAGTCTCCGGCTATAATGTGAACTGCCTGTGGGTCTGCGCTTTGTTGACCACTGCTGACGTCATATAGCCGCGCCAATGCTAAGCTACCATCTGCATTCGGTGCAATGTAACAATGTTGTCACATGTTAAAGTAGGTACCAACCAAAAGTTCAGACTACAGTATAATTAACCTATTATTATGAATGATATTCATAAAGTGGCTAAAAAGCAATAAAAAACGCCATACAACAAGGTCATTGTTTCCCATTGTAAATGCAGCATGCTTAATAATTAATATGTATTGTGAGTTTGTATTTCAGGGAATAGCTCAGTCTGAGTACCGTACTATTGCGTCATTGTCCATTATCCTAGCATCAGGGGACGGGCAGACAGCTCTAGTGTAATGTGCTGTGAAACCAAGCCTGCCAATTACACTCCCAAACCCCCACAGGACACATCTCCGCACATCTCCACCCATCCTAGTCCATTTCAAACTCATGTTACTAATGCTCAATCTCAAAAGGCACAACAGTGGTTGACTACATCCATTCAAATACAACAGGTCGTATACTGTACTGCATTCAAAACAGACAGAGTGTCAGACAGAGACACAGAGCATTGTTTTAACACACCATCAAAATGGAGATAAATCTTCTGGAGGAATAGGAGAAAACGTATCGTGGGGCCGACTTGGATTTTTTTTTATTTTTTTTATGATTAATAGTTTTTATTATTTTCAATCAACAGACAATGAACAGACATGATTCACAAGTAACAGTTGACATTGGACAATAAATTAAAAAGACAAAAAATAGACACAACAAAACATAAAGGTGATGTACATTAATGTAAAACTTCAGCAATGACTAACAGTCATACTTATAGCAGTTTACTTGGGATATTGCTATTTATAAATAAATATAATAATAATAAAAAAAGCTATTTACATGAGCTGGAGTTGCCATTATTTCTCAATATATGAGTGATACTGCCCCCATTTCAAGCGGTATTCCTCCACCTTATCAAGCAGCCTATATGATAGTTGTTCTAGGGCTGCCAGCTGCCCAAGAGAAGTGTGCCACAGAGACGGTGCTGGTGCTGATGAGGCCTTCCACTCTTTAACTAATAGTTTCCGTCCTAGCATTAAAGCAGTCTGGATCCAATTGGCGAGTGGTGGGGTCACCACTCACTTAATGCTGTGGGGTCACCCACAATAAAAAGACTGGGGGTGAACGGAATGTCAAGGCCGACAATGTTTTCCAGAAAACCACGTATGGCTAGCCAAAACTCCTGGGTTTTTGGACATCCCCAAAGCATATGCACTAGAGCAGGGGTGCCCACACTAGATCTACTTTTCAAGTAGCCAGTCTGCCAAGATCTACCAGTCTAGTTTCAACATCGCAAACGTACACACATACTACAAACACACGCGCACACACACACACACACACACACACACACACACACACACACACAGTTCCCAGCCTGCATAGTAAACTCACAATACACTTTCTCTCTCTCTGTCACACAGCCACACAGGAGAAGACCATCACAAACCCTCCCTCTTTGCTATTCTCACTCACACACACACACACACACACACACACACACACACACACACACACACAGACACACACACACATTCACACACACACAAACACACACACACACACATTTGTCAGTCTGCATAGGGAGCCATAGCACAAACCCTCCCTCTCTCTCTCTCCCCCCCCCCCCTCTCTCTCTCTCTCTCTCTCTTACACACACACACACACACACACACACACACACACACACACACACACACACACACCTCAATTTCTCTCACTCACACACTGACAGCCAGTCTGCAGTACCATAGCCAACTACTGATCCAACAAACAGAAAAGTAAACCAGATACAAAACAGGTAATTCCCTAGTTTGAAAGGAGGAAATAAATGCATTTCTCTACCTTAGTGGGAGACCTGGCACTGGGAGGAGGCAGCTAGTTTCTAGTAGTCAGGGCTGTAGGAGCTGGTTGCAAGGTGTAGGCAGGCTTGCAAGGTGTCATCAGCCACTGTGGATCTGTCATCGAAAAGGCAATCTGCAGCCTCGAGAAACGCTTTTTTCACAATTTCGCCGTCTTTGAATGACTTCTTGTGTTTAACAAGAACGTGACTGACGCGATAAGAAGCTATCGTTACAGCCGTACGTTTTCGCTCTTTTGCCACATTTCCCTTCTTCGAAACAGCCATCATAGATCTGCAGATCAGACAGACGCACTTCCAATATCACATTGTGTAAAAAAAGTCCTCCTCCCATTCTGGATGGAAGTTGTACGTTATTGGTTTCTTACTTGGTCCAGCTTCCCCACTCATTTGTATACCCTTTCTTTAGTACTAAATAGTAAATAGTAGAAATTGGAAGGCTAACTAGTTAATTAGTCTCGCCGGTATTTTGTATTTTGTAGTTGGCGCTGTTGACTGCGCATGCGTGGTGAACTGTGTGTTAGGTGAAAAGATCAGATCGCAGACTGGCTTACCTGTACGTCAATCAAGTGGCAAAAGCCATAGTGAGGATGGATGATAGGCGAACTTTTTTGTTCAATGCCATGCGATCTACCCATACTACCTTTGCGATCGACCGGTCGATCACGATCGACGTATTGGGCACCCCTGCACTAGAGTACCATTCCTGTCACTACACCTCCAGCACTCCGAACTGTCAACCAGACCCACTCTATGTAACCTGGATGGTGTCCAGTAGATTCTGTTGATAATCTTGAATTGGATCAATCTCGTTCGGAGTTCCCTTGACATTTTTTTCCCATTCTTGAGAATTCGTCCCCATTCTGCCTCTGTAAATGATACATTTAAATCTGTTTCCCATGTTAGTTTAAGGGACCATATGTTTGGGTCTGAGGCCACAAGGATCCTCGAATAGTAAGCAGAGGCTTCATGACCTAGCAATGTACCGTATGGTACACAATTATAGAACAGGACATCACCCACCCACTCAATCTGTACCTCGCCCCACTGCCATCTGGGCGTAAGTGCAGAACACTAAGGTGCAAAAGGGCTCGCTTTGGCAAAAGCCATTGTTGCCTTAAATAATAGACCGCACTGAGTGTGTGTACTTATGTATCTGTCATGTGTAGTACTGTCTGTTTGTTGTCTGTGTTATACAGTGTTGTATGTATAATATGTTACGGTACATGTGGGAATACGGTACATTGCTAGGGTGACTTGGTACATGCTGGCATGTCGAACCCTAATTCTAACCCTAACCCTACCCCTAACCCTAATCCTAACCTTAACCCTAGCACCCTAGCACCTAACCCTAACCCTAGTTTTCCCACATGTACCGTATTCCCACATATATATTCCCAACTTATATATGTATACTGTACAGTGGTGTGAAAATGAATTTCCCCCTGGGGACAATACATCTAATCTACCTACCTCCTCTACCTACCTCCTTCTCACCATCTGAGAGCTTACCTACCTCCTTCTCACCATCTGAGAGCTTACCTACCTCCTTCTCACGACCTGAGAGCTTACCTACCTCCTCCTCACGATCTGAGAGCTTACCTACCTCCTCCTCACAACCTGAGAGCTTTACCCACCTCCTTCTGACGGTATTTGATGGCCAGCTTCAGTCGGGCCAGATCGTTGGTGTTCTCGTCCAGCAACGGGTTGAGGTCGTCGCGGTAGTTGAGGATCATCTCCAGCTCCCTGGAGCTGCGCGTCTGGTCCAGCAAGTCCTTGGCGAACTGCTTACACTGGTGGGACAGCTCCTCGTACTCCGACTTGAACTCGTTCTCCACCTTGCTGAGCTCCTGCAACTCCCAGCTGAGCTGGAAGGCGGTGAGGAAAGGGTCTTCGCTGGAGAGGGCCACGAGGGACGGGCTGGCCAGGGCCTTGTAGATGTTGAGGCGGGAACGCGAGTGTCGCAGGCTGTCCACATCCGAGCTGGACACGCACTCCATGCAGTTGCAGCGCACCTCGTGCGGCTGGGGCACGGACACGCCCTTCTGCACCAGCAGCTTGATGATCTCGTAGTTGTTGGTGTGGGCGGCCAGGATGATCGGGGTGATGTCGGGTGTGAAGTCTGAGAATTGCTTGTCCAACAGAATCGGTGGCACCTGTTAAGAGAGGCAGTATAGTTGACAGTATAGTTTAGGGTGTACAGCGTACAGCGCAAGTAAAAGTAACTACTTTGGCCCTGAAACTACAACTCCCTAGTTGTTATGCACTGTAAGTATGTTTTCGGACATTGTCTTACTGTATGAAGAATTTAATGAATCCAATGAATTTGAACAAAAAAATCAAACAAACAATGGAGCTAGGAAGACCCCCTCAAATGTTGGGTTAGGGTTAGGCAGGGTTAGGGGTAGGGTTAGGGCAGGCAGACACACATACTTTTCTTTGTTATATAGTTAGTGTAACCAGGGAGTAGCTAAAAGGACTGTAGAATTTAGGAAGGGCTGGTTATCTAACTAACTCTGAGCTAAATAAGCAGTGTAGGAGGATAGAGGTAGGGGGCGCCAGCAAACCTTTAGACTAGCATTACCATCGTTAGCATTAGCATTGGAATTAGCATTAGCATTAGCATTGGAATTAGCATTAGCCTTAGCATACAAACAACTAAACACACGGTAACGGTATCCCATATGAACAAACACATTTATTTACATAACTGATGTATACATCCCCAGATATATACACTCCCTCCCCGCCGGCCACACACACACTCAATCACTCACTCACAGTACCTAGCCTGGAAAAGGCTTAGAGTCTGGCGCTGCAAGGAGCGCGTTGAGGCCTTGTTGGAGCTCGCATGTGCTTCGAGGAAACAGCAGACAAAGGGGGGGGGTGACGTAGCAACGCGAAGGGAAAGGGGCTTCTTCGTGGTCCACGACGAGGGGTGAAGGCTCCGGTCCGGTTGTCCACGGTCGGTCGCAGTCCACGCGTGGAGGCGACGGCTCTGTCCAGCTTGGTCTCGCTTGGTCCAACGGTAGCAGCCGGCGGCTGGCAAGGCTAGCTAACGGGGACACAGCTACACTGGTTCAGCTTCAGCACGGTGTGCGTGTTACTGACTCCGCCATCTTAGATCCACTTCTCGTTTCTCTCTCTCGTTACTCTCTCTCGTTCGGATTCTCTTCACACTCTGACTCACAGACCACTTCCGTCTCTATATATACACCACCGAACCTAGCATCCGGGTCACGGACACACCCCGGATATACTACGTCATCAAACATATACATAAACATTACAATAACAATACATACACCTTCATAAACGTACAGGAATAGTATAGAAAATAATAAAGTAAATAACAGGGGCAAAATAGGGCTGGTTTGGGGAAACTAAACTGGCTCTAAACTGTGGGCCTTCACAACAGCCGCCCCATGAAACCCTCGGTTTCAGTTAACTAGGGAAGGCACACTGGCTAGGCTGCTCTAGCAGCGTGAGGTAGGAGGTGATAGTGTCCTTCGTAATTTGAGGGAGCTCAATCAGGC
This sequence comes from Nansenia antarctica, assembly GCF_963989245.1. Lineage (NCBI taxonomy): Eukaryota > Metazoa > Chordata > Actinopteri > Argentiniformes > Microstomatidae > Nansenia > Nansenia antarctica. The sequence goes on from NC_137674.1 coordinate 83,412,526, forward strand.
GTGCCACAGGTCGGGTGTAAGTGCGACCACCAACGTCCACGATGGCCGTCCGCACCCTTCCATCCGGACCCGGCAGGACCTTGGTCACTCTGCCTGTCTGCCAGGCGGCGCGTGGAAGGGACTGGTCGACCACCAGTACCACGGCACCTTCGGACAAGTTGTCTCTCTCCCTCAGCAGAGTCTTCTGCTTCTCCTCCTTCTCCAGGGCGCGGATGTGCTCCTCGAAGCAGATCAGAGCGTCTTCCTTGTCCATGTTCTGCAGCTCCTCGTACTCAGCGAAGGTGGGGTTGTCCAGCAGGTACTGCTGGGCCTCGGACCAGGTGGTGCGGTAGGTGACGTTGGCCATGTTGTCCAGAATGTTCTTCAGCGCCTCCCAGTTCCTCTTCCTGAGCTGCTTGGCTTGTTCCTTCTCCTTCTTAGCCTTGTAGGCCTTAAACGCTTGCTTCTTCTCACTCAGCTTGGGCAGGGCGCTGTAGCGTGGGTCGTTGATGATCATTCTCATGGCTTGCTCCCATGACGCGTTGGATGAAACACCATTCTCCTTCAGAAGCTCTTTGAAGGCCTGCTTGGCCTCCTCTTTTGGGTTCCACTTGTACGTTTTCTTCGCCAACTCCAGCCTTTCCTCCTTGGAGGCGTCTACAATACTGGCTGAGACTTCCATGGCTGACGTGTACTCGACGGAGTTGACGGGTGCGTCAATGCTGACCTCGGCCACGTGAGGGTGCATGGCCACCTGCAGGTGTTCCTCGGCAACAGCTGTTGCCGCCATGGCCTCCATGTCCATCATGGTCGCCATGGTAGCAGCAGGATCACCCTGAAGAGTGGGGACGGGGGCGGTGCCAGGAGCTGCAGCTTCTACCGTCCCATTCTCCTCCGCTTTGATCATCGCTTCAAGATCTTCCAGCTCTTTGGGCTTGGTCCACCGGGACTCCTTAGTCTGGGAGTTGTAGTAGTAAGGCTTTCCCGTGTCAGACTTGTACTCCTTCCACGGGCACTTAGACAACATTTGCTCAGCAGGAGATTTCAGGTCGTCTGGTTTCTCCCCTGAGGACTGTTTAGTCTCTGTGTTGTAGAAGTAGGTCTTCCCATCCAGAGACCTATGCTCTGTCCACAGAGACTTCTTCTTTGGTTGGTCATCCTGTGGTGAACCATTTGTGGTACTAACTGTTCCAGGTGCACTGGCAGCAATAGATTCCACTCCAGGCGGTCCGGTTGGTTGGTTTGCTTCTTCGGTTCGGACATGGAGGGATGACGTAGCTCTCCCGTCGCTATCTCTCCCCTCGGTAGCGCCTTGGAGGGCCCACCCAAGCGCAGTCTTAACAGCCATCGGGCAGCCTCGTGGTCCTCTCAGCGGAGGACGGAGCGACACGATCAGTTCAGCGTTGTCCGAGCCGATGAGAAGGGTTGGCTCCGCTCCTTCTATCGGATGTAGGTCTACTCGCCGTAGGTGGGAATATCTTGCGCGTAATCTCTCCAGGGGGTAGTCGTAGCGGGAGAGCGCTAGCTGGTCTGCGGTGAAGACATTCCGAAGCCGATATCTGTCCGACGGCCGCCCCGCCGGGGAGATAGAGAAGTTGATTCTCGCCCCGGTGACCTCTTTAAGGTCGCGACGTATCGTGCGCAGAGTCAGCTTCTCCGCAGTCCCTTGGAGCCCCAACTGGCGCACTGCCCCCTGGAGAAGGATGGTCCGTTCCGACCCGTCGTCTAGAACGGCGTACGTGTCGTACACAGCGTTGTTGTGGTGAAGTCGGACCTTCACCACCTTCAGTAGGACCTTGGAGCCGCTGCTCCGGGCTGGGTCTAGGTAGTAGACAGGTGTTGCCTCTTCCGGTGCGCTACCGGACCTAGGGCTTCTGGTGCCCTCCGTGGACCTGGCGAGGGAGACCTCGTGTAGGATGTTGAGGTGGACCTCCTCACAGCGATTGCACTTTCTCCTCAAGGTGCAGTTCTTAGCCAGATGGTCGCGCCCACAGTTCCAGCACCTCTTGTTCTCCTCGAGCCACCTCTGCTTGGCCTCGGTACTCAGGTTGTTGAAGTCACTGCACTCATTGAACCAGTGCTCGCTGGTGCAGTACGGACATGGCGGTGGACCTCTCCGTCCCTTTTGAGGGGGTTGAGAGGAATCCTTTCCCTCAGGTCGGGCTTTCCTCTCTCTCCGAGGCTCCTCCTCCGTGTGCAGCACTCCTACTGGGCGTCCTCTGTTCGAGCTCGGCCTGTCCCAGCGGTCTCCCTTCTCCCTCTCCTTCTTCGGCTCAGCGTAACCCATGGCGTCTACGTTGGTGTCATGCACTTCCTCCAGTAGGAACTCCGCGAAGGCAGCCATGCTCAGACCCAACTTCCCGGGGTTACGAACGCGCTGCTGTCGCCGGAACCTCTCCTGCCGGAAGCGTGGGATCTTGCGGAGCAGCCGCTCTACGTTGGAGGTGCTGTTGATCTCGCTGGCGCCAGCTGGGCCCTGCGTCTTCAGCATTCCAACCAAGGTGTGCACGCGGAGCGCGAAGTCATCCAGCGCCCGGTCATCCTTGATGGGGGCCTGCTGTTCGAGGGCTTGCAGTTCAGCAAGGGCGTGGTTCCAGGGACGACCGTAGCGGGCATCCAAGTCGGCGAGCGCTCTGGTGTAAGGTGTCGGTGCGGAGGCATGGGCCAGTACCATGTTGTGGGCTCTGGGGTTCCTCACATGCTGAAGGAGAATCGCATATTTGTAGGACTCTGAGCAGGAGTCGTCCAAGAGCGTATCTAGGCAGATGCGTAGTTCCACATACTGGCTCCTGTCCTCGTCCTTGAAGAAGGGGAACTTGGGTCCCTCCACCTGGGGAAACATCCTGTAGTGGATGATCGGGGCTGGAGTGACGGTCTGGGTGTCCGGCCTGCATGCATTTTGGTGCACTGGAGGACCTAGGGGTGTGCTACGCTCTTGGGGGATGGCTCCCCTCCCGGGCAGCGACGCTGGCTCCCTCTGGGCCGCGTAGCGGTCGGGTCCCTGGTCCTCTTCCTTCCAGGTGGTCAGCTGGGCCTGTAGTTGGACAGTCACGGCGGGGGTCATGGAGCCATCGGCGGGGGGTTCAGGAGATGGCACTCGAGAGGGCCGTGCGGAGGATGCTCTGGAGCTACGGGCCGACGGAGCTCTGCTGATGCACACGTCGCGCATGGTCTGCAGCATTTCCTCCATCTTCTCCGCGTGCAGTTGCTCTCTCTCCATCTTCTCCGCGTACAGTTGCTCTCTCGCCATCTGCCTCTCCGCCGCGCGTTCCGCCCCCTCCATCTGGAGGCGCTCGCGCTCGAACTGGATGCGTTCCCTCTCTAACGCCTCCTGGCGCTGTCTCTCCGCCGCACGTTCCGCTCTGTTCATCTGGAGGCGTTCGCGTTCTAGCGCCTCCTGGCGCTGCCTCTCCGCCGCGCGTTCCGCTCCGTCCATCTGGAGGCGTTCGCGTTCTAGCGCCTCCTGGCGCTGGAGGCGTTCACGCTCGAACTGGAGGCGTTCCCGCTCGAACGCCATCTCGGCCTGTTGGCGCATATATTCTGACAGCGCGGCACTACTCCCTCTGGAGTGTATGCTATCCGCCCCAGAGGCAGAACTGCCCACGGAAACCCTGGACCGGGAGGAAGCCACTGAACGGCAGGAGCTAGGTCTCGAGCGCGCCGTACTGGGAGGCAGATCGTTAAGGCTGAGGCCCTCCCTCTTCCGCCCGCAGGCGCTGTCGGACCGGGCCTCTCCTTCCTGCTCTTCCGTTTCTACGGCAAAACCCTGCTGTTCTGCCATCTCATCCTCAGGCTGGTGCTCGTTGATGGCTGTCTCGGTGCTAGCCACCCGCGCGCCGGCGGACACCTCGGCCTCTCCGACCACTGTATCCCGTGGAGTGCGCTCCTCACTACCACTCAGTGAGCTTTCGAGCTCAAGCTCATACTCCTGTAACCTCGGAGGCAACCGCGGGACTCTCTGTGGTCGTGGCTCTGGCTCAGGGGGCGGAGAAGGGGGGGTAACTGTCTGGTCTGGTTGGCTGCGCTCAGCCATGCTATCACTACACTACCTATCCGGCTCGAAGGACCAATTGTAACCAGGGAGTAGCTAAAAGGACTGTAGAATTTAGGAAGGGCTGGTTATCTAACTAACTCTGAGCTAAATAAGCAGTGTAGGAGGATAGAGGTAGGGGGCGCCAGCAAACCTTTAGACTAGCATTACCATCGTTAGCATTAGCATTGGAATTAGCATTAGCATTAGCATTGGAATTAGCATTAGCCTTAGCATACAAACAACTAAACACACGGTAACGGTATCCCATATGAACAAACACATTTATTTACATAACTGATGTATACATCCCCAGATATATACACTCCCTCCCCGCCGGCCACACACACACTCAATCACTCACTCACAGTACCTAGCCTGGAAAAGGCTTAGAGTCTGGCGCTGCAAGGAGCGCGTTGAGGCCTTGTTGGAGCTCGCATGTGCTTCGAGGAAACAGCAGACAAAGGGGGGGGGTGACGTAGCAACGCGAAGGGAAAGGGGCTTCTTCGTGGTCCACGACGAGGGGTGAAGGCTCCGGTCCGGTTGTCCACGGTCGGTCGCAGTCCACGCGTGGAGGCGACGGCTCTGTCCAGCTTGGTCTCGCTTGGTCCAACGGTAGCAGCCGGCGGCTGGCAAGGCTAGCTAACGGGGACACAGCTACACTGGTTCAGCTTCAGCACGGTGTGCGTGTTACTGACTCCGCCATCTTAGATCCACTTCTCGTTTCTCTCTCTCGTTACTCTCTCTCGTTACTCTCTCTCGTTCGGATTCTCTTCACACTCTGACTCACAGACCACTTCCGTCTCTATATATACACCACCGAACCTAGCATCCGGGTCACGGACACACCCCGGATATACTACGTCATCAAACATATACATAAACATTACAATAACAATACATACACCTTCATAAACGTACAGGAATAGTATAGAAAATAATAAAGTAAATAACAGGGGCAAAATAGGGCTGGTTTGGGGAAACTAAACTGGCTCTAAACTGTGGGCCTTCACAACAGTTAGATTGCTTAGAAATCTTGACGTTAGAATTATAAGGATCTCCATTTTTGTCAAAATTTGGTTTTTTACATAATCTGATCCATTAGGTGTTTCTTAATGCCTGTGTGGTGTTATTTTTTTAATGTTGAAATGTTTTAGTTAGTAATAAATAAAATACAAAGGTTCCATCTCACAAAACATAATGGAATGTACAAACTTTGACGCTCAATATCTCTGAACTACCCTAAATGGAGATAGAACCTTATAATTCTAAGCTCACGAAATGTGGGAACACTGGGCTGTGGGACCATTGGGCTGTGGGAACATAGACATGCCCTTTGTTGTTGTTGAATCCAAAATTGCACTTTCAATCTCCTGCTTTCCATTCAACACACACAGCTACACAGTCCATAACAGAGAAAGCCTATGGGGCCTGAACACATTAACACACGTACAACACAGAGATGTCAAAACCCTCAGAAACCTACCAGAGCATATTACTTCTGAAAAATTCAGAAGCCCTTCAACCTTCTATCTAATTATGCTGGCATGAATTATCAAAATCTTCTTGTTTTCAACTGAGGTCATTTTAACTGGACACACAGCGCAGTCTGGTACCATCCAGGTGTGAGGTCATTGGAAAAACAGGACTAGAATATGTATGCCTAGTTTCTAATGATTATGGTATATTTTGACACACACACACACACACATAAACTGTATATAATGTATATGTTACGGTACATGTGGGAATACGGTACATGTGGGAAAACTAGGGTTAGGGTTAGGTGCTAGGGTGTTGGGGTTAGGGGTAGGGTTAGGGTTAGTGTTAAGGTTAGGGTTAGGGTTAGACATGCCAGCATGTACCAAGTCGACGTAGCACCTAACCCTAACCCTAGTTTTTCCACATGTACCGTATTCCCACATGTACCGTAACATATACACCTGTAGAATTTGTCTTTTGCACACATTCATTGACTTGTATAGTTCTGTAAGGATTCTCCTGGCAAGGGGGTTTTATGACTTAGCATTCCTTTGTCCTTAGAGCCACATGGTCACATGGTCAAGGCATTGTCCCCACATGTTCATTTCAAAATGGCTTATGTGACCTTTAACCTGAAGTGACAGTAACTCCTTTTTATTTTTATTTTTTTACACCTTGACCATCTCTATTAATGTGATAGGCCTGTATAGATACCTTGTCATAAACTTGCATTTGCATATCATTGAGGGCATTTCATGTGTGACAAAGCGTGACGTTAGAATTATAAGGTTGATTATGATTATAATCATCATAATAATCATAATAATCATAATCATACTTTATTTTTCTTCTTTTATTTGTATAGCACTTGCAGCTCAAAGTGCTTTAATTATTATATAATCATCATTTAATAATTTAGTCATTTAAAGGCAATGTTAAAAATATAGGTTTTTAGTCTTGACTTGAAAATATTTGCTAAGGTTGCATCCCTAATGTAAATGAGGTAATAATATTGTGTTTATCTTGTGGAATAAATATGTATATTTTAGCTACTACTATCCAACTGCAGCTATCTGTTACCACGTTCAGATAGCTTCATGTTTGTTTTATGTATGTAACCCCATAGTTGTGCTGTTGCCTGTCTTGACCAGGACGCTCTTGTAGAAGAGATTTTTAATCTCAATGAGTTTTATTCCTGGTTAAATAAAAAATAAAATAATGTTGTCCTTTTCTTTACAACCTAACAGTTGTTTCCTCTTCATTGACTCTTCATGGGACCTTGCCTGCAGCTGGAGAGTTAGCTGCGAGCCTTGGAGGTGTGTGTGGGCCCAGCGAGCCTGGCGTGATGGCTGTGAGGCCCTGGATGAGGACCTGGACCTCTGGAGGACCTGGACCTCTGGAGGTACCTGGTGGGGAGGCCCAGGACCCAGGTGAAGGAGGTGAAACCCAAGGTCCAGGTGAAGAAGGAGGTGAGGCCCAGAGTGGAGCTGATGTCGGTGAGGCCCAGAGGCCAGGTGTGGGCCCCAAGACCCAAAGTCCAGGTGATGGCAGTGAAACCCAGAGTCCAGGCCCACCTCATCGACCAGGCCCACCACGTCGACCAGGCCCACCTCATCGACCAGGCCCACCACGTCGACGAGGCCCACCACACTGACCAGGCCCACCTCATCGACCAGGCCCACCTCATCGACCAGGCCCGCCTCATCGACCAGGCCCACCACACTGACCAGCCCCACCTCATCGACCAGGCCCACCTCATCGACCAGGCCCACCTCATCGACCAGGCCCACCACACCGACCAGGACAACCACACTGACCAGGACTACCACAATAACCAGGACAACCACAATAACCAGGATAACCACACTGACCAGGACAACCACAATAACCAGGATAACCACAATAACCAGGACAACAACAATAACCAGGACAACCACAATAACCAGGACAACCACAATAACCAGGACAACCACAATAACCAGGACTATCACAATAACCAGGACAACCACAATAACCAGGACAACCACAATAACCAGGACTATCACAATAACCAGGACAACCACAATAACACCAATCACCTTACAACACCTACCAGACCTACCAAACTGACCTTGCACATGCATCCAAAAAGCTCTCTCACTGATTACCATTCACCACTGTCTCTCTGGGCAGCTCAGTCGCGCTGACGCGCTGACGTAATCAAAGATGGCGCCGACCATGGCTGCTATGTTGCTACAGCTTGTTGTGTTCTGTCTGTTCTGTGTCTCCGTGTCCTGCCTAACGTCGTACACAAGCGACGTCCTACAGCACATGAGGGGTTTAACCCCACCGGACATCTTCCCCAAACTACTCACCCATTCCACGGACATTCTGGATATGCTTGTGAGGGGGACCGCGTTTTTCGCCAGAGCTGTGAGGTGGATCAGAAGGCAGCGAGGTCGGAGAGCTGGCTGTTTGGTTCGCCTTCGGCGGAGAGGAACGCGACCACCACTCCCGGGCATATTCCTGAGCAACGTGAACTCCCTCTGCAATAAAATGGATGAACTCCGGTGTCTCGTTGCAAGGAGCAGCGACTTCCACTCCTCGGCTGTCTTCGCGTTCACGGAGACGCACCTATCTTCATCTGTCCCCGACGAGGCGGTGGAGATAGAGGGATTCTCCGCGTTCCGGGCTGATAGAGACTTCGAGGCGGTGAGCAAGTCTAGGGGAGGGGGGTTAATGTTCTTTGTTAACGTGCGCTGGAGTTCCGAGGTGACAGTGCTCCACAAACACTGTTCCACGGCTATAGAATCCCTATTCATCCTCTGCCGTCCATTTTATTCCCCCCGTGAGTTCAGCTCATTCATTCTCGCGTGTGTCTACATTCCACCTGATGCGGACGTCACCGCAGCAGTAGACACACTGGCAGAGCAATTAATGAGTGTGGAACGTAATTACCCGGACAGTTTTGTTGTTGTTTTGGGGGATTTTAACCAGGCTAATCTTAGCCGGGCGCTCCCCAAATACAGGCAGCAAGTCACGTGTCCCACCAGGGGGGTGAACACTCTGGACCATTGCTACTGTACAGCTCGTCAAGCCTACCATTCTGTCCCCCGTGCTGCACTGGGCTACAGTGACCACATCCTCATACACCTGATCCCTCGCTACAGGCAGAGGTTAAAACTCTCTAAACCTGTTGTACGGCGATTCAGGGTGTGGTCCAGTGAGGCATGTGAGCGACTCTGCGCCTGGTTGGAGAGTGCAGGCTGTGACCAGGACTTGGTGGAGTGGGCGGGGCCAGAGGCTGGTAACAATCTGGATGTATACACAGACACTGTTACATCATTTATCAGCCTTGGCGAGGAGGTGTGTGTCCCCCTCCGCTCCAGGAAGTCCTTCAACAACGACAAGCCCTGGTTTTCATCCCAACTCAGGCGTCTGAGGTCAGAGAAGGAGGTGGCTAGGCGCAGTGGGGACGTGGACCGGGTCAAGCAGGCCAAGTACAGGTTCGCCAAAGCGGTGAAGGAGGCGAAGCATCGCTTTTCGGAGAAGCTGCAGAAACAGCTCTCTGAGGGGGATTCCGCCTCCGTCTGGAAAGGCCTAAAGACCATCACCAACTACAAACCCAGGTCCCCGCTGATGTCCGACAACCTCCCCCTCGCTAACGAGCTGAACGAGTTCTATTGTAGGTTTGAGAAAGAGAGGTTCCCGCCCACCCCCGCCCTCTCCCTCCACACCCCCCGGCTACAACCACCACCCCCGTCCCCCAGGGGGGCCAATGTCCCTCCTGCTACCCCCCCCCTCCCCCCCCCCCCCCCTCCCTCCCCCCTCCTCACCCGCCCCGCCCACCCCCACCCCCCTTTCCCCACCCCCTCTCTCTGTCACAGTGCGAGAGGTAAACAGACTGTTTAAGAGGCAGAATCCCCGGAAGGCAGCTGGTCCGGATTCCGTCTCTCCCTCTGTCTTGAAGCACTGCGCCGACCAGCTGGCCCCGGTGTTTCCCCACATCTTCAACGCCTCGCTGGAGCTGTGTCACGTCCCAGCGTGCTTCAAGGCATCAACCATCATCCCCGTCCCCAAGAAGGCCAAGGTCACAGGCCTCAACGACTACAGACCCGTCGCTCTGACCTCCGTCGTCATGAAGGTCCTGGAGCGCCTTGTCCTGGCCTACCTGAAGCTCATCACGGATCCTGTGCTGGACCCCCTGCAGTTCGTGTACAGAGCCAATAGATCCACGGAGGACGCCGTGAACATGGCTCTGCACTACGTACTAGAACACCTAGACACTGCAGGCAACTACGCCAGGATCCTGTTCGTGGACTTCAGCTCGGCCTTCAACACGATCCTCCCACACATCCTGGAGCACCAGCTATCCCTGCTGCAGGTGCCGGTCTCCACCTGCAGGTGGATCACGGACTTCCTGACTGACAGGTCTCAGCGGGTGAAGCTGGGGAAGAGCATTTCCAGCTCCAGGACCACCAGCACGGGCTCCCCGCAGGGCTGCGTCCTGTCTCCAGCACTATTCTCCCTCTACACCAACAGCTGTGTCTCCCGCCACCCCTCGGTCAAGCTCCTGAAGTTTGCAGACGACACCACCCTGGTGGGCCTCATCTCCGGGGGGGACGAATCTGCCTACAGGGGTGAGATCGAGGGGCTGCAGAGCTGGTGCAGTTTAAACAATCTGGAGCTAAATGCTCTAAAAACAGTGGAGATGGTGGTGGACTTCCGAAGGAAAGCAGCCCTGCCCCCTCCCATCACGCTGGGAGGTACCCCGGTGGCCTCCGTGGAGTCATGCCGCTTTCTAGGCATGACCATCTCCCGGGACCTAAAGTGGGAGCAGAACACCGAGGCCCTCACAAAGAAGGCCCAGAAGAGGATGTTCTTCCTCCGGCAGCTGAGGAAACTCAGGCTGCCGAGGTCCATGATGGTCCAGTTCTACACGGCCATCATAGAGTCCATCCTCACCCACTCCATCATCACCTGGTTCCCTGCTGCAACGACCAAGGACAAGGCCAAGTTGCAGCAGGTGCTACATTCAGCAGAGAGGGTGATCGGCTGTCCCTTGCCCTCCCTCAACTCCCTGCATGACACCAGGGCTCTGAGGAGGGCAAGGAAGATCATGGCAGACCCCTTCCACCCCGGCCACGGCCTCCTCACCCTGCTTCCCTCTGGAAGAAGGTTGCGGCTGCCTAAGGCACTGAAGGCCCGCCACAGGCTCAGCTTCTACCCCTCAGCCGCCAGGCTGTTAAATGACTCTGGCTTCCCCCCCCCCCCCCGCCCCCAAGTCTGCCCAGGACTGAACTGGACTCACTGTAAAAAACTCTGCACTGCACTTTACTTTATACCGCACTATCCAATGCACTGTTGTCTGTCCTGTGTTGTTGTTGTGTTGTCCTGGTTTTTGATATGTGAAAAAAAGTATAAACGCACTTGCTGTGGTGACGAAGCAAATTCCTATATGTGTAATGCATAGTGGCAATAAACGTTATCTCAATCTCAATCTCAATCTCAATCTCAATCTCAATCCACACCCTGGACAAGCCCTCCACCTGCCCCCTGGACAAGCCCTCCACCTGCTCTCTGGACAAGCCCTCCACCTGCCCCCTGGACAAGCCCTCCACCTGCTGCCTCTGCCACCACCTCTGCAGCCCGTCCTCCACACCGGCAAGCGTTCCTACAGGTGTCAGGTGTGCCAGCAGGGCCTCCCTACAGGTGTCAGGTGTGCCAGCAGGGCCTCCCTACAGGTGCCAGGTGTGCCAGGGCGCCTACTCCCGGCTGTCAGGGCTGTGGGTGCACCAAAAGAATGCCAGGCACCGACCGGTCTCCCCCCCCTCCCCCTCAGATGAGCTGCCTGCCTCATTTACTGTTCAAACCCTAACCCTAACCCCCCCAGTTTGAAGACAAAGACCGTTTGAAGACAAAAGATCTTCAATCATATACATTGGTTAGAACAATTTGTTTAAAGGAGAAGATATGGCTAACTCCAAATTAAGTTCAGTCTGTCGATGCTTTAATTATATATACAAGTATGTGTGCTTGTATTGTGAATATTGTAAATTCGGAGTAAATATAAATAAATACTGTATATATAATTTGCTTATGTCACGCAAATCTTTTAATTGCTACACGAGGGTGTGTGTGTGTATGCATGTATGTATGTATCTTGTTAATTAGCCAATGACAGATAAATAGGCAAACATTTAAATAAAATGTGCTGACCATAGTCTTTACAATGGAAAGCTGCTATTTACACACAACAGCCACTAGTCTTGGCTGTCTTGTAAATTCGCCTGCCTCCTGCACAGAAAAACTGCTAAATAGCTTTATACTAGCTTATCCTGATGTGATTTTGAAAATGTAAGGATACTTGGTGGTAGAACGCACATATCTAGGAAAAGTCATGAAAGCTGGATCCATACCAGTTCGCCTACAGAGCCCACAGGTCCACTGAGGACGCCATCGCGACGACTCTCCACGCCACTCTATCCCACCTGGAGAGGGGAAACAGCTACGCGAGACTGCTCTTCGTGGACTTCAGCTCCGCCTTCAACACCATCCTTCCAGACAGGCTAGTGACCAAACTACTAGACCTGGGTCTATCACACTCTATATGTGCGTGGATCAAGGACTTCCTGACCGACCGCCCCCAGAGGGTGCGGGTGGGCCCCCACACCTCCACAGCCCTCAGCCTCAGCACTGGGTCCCCCCAGGGCTGCGTGCTAAGCCCCATCCTCTACAACCTCTACACCTACGACTTCACCCCCGTCCACCCCAGCAACTACATCGTAAAGTTTGCAGACGACACCACCGTGGTGGGATGTATCTCGGGGGGGGACGAGGCGGCGTACAGGGATGAGGTAGAGCAACTGAGCAAGCTGTGCAAGGTTAACAACCTGCTGCTGAACAAGTCAAAGACCCAGGAAATCATCGTAGACTTCAGGAGGAAAAAGTCCGAGATCCAGCCCCTGCTCATCGACGGAGAGAGCGTGGAGAGAGTCTCAACCCTCCGATTCCTGGGACATCACATGCGGGATGACCTGACCTGGAAGGACAACACAAAAGGCACCATCAAGAGGGCACAACAGCGGCTATACACCCTGAGATGCCTCAGGAAGGAACACAGCAAGCAGGAGATACTGGTGACCTTTTACCGCGGCGCAGTGGAGAGCATCCTCACCTACGGCATCTGCAACTGGTTCTCCAGCTGCACAACAGCGGAGAGAAATGCGCTACAGAGAGTAGTGAGAACAGCACAGAAGATCACCGGCGCCCCCCCTCCCCTCTCTGGAAGAGCTGTACAACACACGCTGTCTCAGGAAGGCCTCAAAGATCTCCAGGGACCCGACCCACCCTGGGCACGTACACTTTACCAGGCTGCCCTCGAAAAGGAGGTTCAGGACCCTGGCCGCTAAGACAAACAGACTGAAGAACTGCTTCTACCACAGGGCCGTCCAGGCCCTGAACACAGCAAAGACCTAAGTTCTGGGCCCTGGACAGTCTGGACGGATTGTATGGCAGCTGCTGGACTGAAAAAATCAGGTGTAGTGCTGAGGCACAAACATGTACATTTCAAGCCTGCAAACTGTGACACTTTAAATAACGTGAAAAAATACTATTGTGCAATATGACAACCCTAGTCGACTATCTGTACAGTATAGTAAAGTGGATTGTGTACATAGCCTTTATTTATGTAAACCAGCTCCTTCCCTTCTTGTGATTTTTTTTAAAAGTTTTTTTTTTTTTTTCCCTTCCTAACACCAGGGGAGCCACCCCTCCTAAATTTCGTTGTTTGGTACCTGTACTGTAGCAATGACAATAAAGTCCATTCATTCATTCATTCGAAAGGAGGGTCCTGAAATTTGATCGAGTGCAAAGATATACACATTTTTACTCACAGGGTCAAATGACCCCATCCATGGCTGTTCTAGTGTTAAAGGCATAATCAGGAACATAGAGACCTGCTAGGATACACAATAGGTAATGGAATGATTACAAATATGGAAGGAGCATGATTATATTGTACTTGATTGCATTAAATCAGCCTATTCAGAATAATCAGGACATGTTTGTACAGTTGTTGGTTTAGTAAACAGGAGTTGACATGTTAGAGTAAAACATAGTTCAGGTTTTCAGTGATCATACAATATATTAAGTAAAAAAAAAATGAATTCTGCTAACATTTTCATTTTCAGCTCAACAAACAAATGGCTAGATATGATTCTGAAGACTCAATAGCAGCATAGACATAACAGAAGATGAATATCTGGATCAAAGAGATACACAAAAAACATGACTGTCTCTTTTGTGAGATAGCACAATCAAAATTAGCCCAGCACCTGGCACAGATTCATAAAAGTAAAGCTGAAGTTGCAAAGGCCCTTTCTTTACCAAAGAACTCCAAGGAAAGAAAGCTCCAACTGACCATACTGAGAAAATGGGGGGACAGAGCACACAGCATTAGTGGCGGACTCAGGCTGTTTGAAGGGCAGGGGCGAAAAGAAAAAAAGGGCTACTGCACAACATGGGACCCCATCAGTGCACATGGTCAAGTTTAGACCATTGGAAGGGCAGCCAATAGGGCACATCCTCTCATTTTCGCCACTCAAAAGGGCATTTTTGCCACTCAAAAGGGCACTTAAGAGAGACGTTTTTCAACCGTGGGGGCACCAGGAGGGGCGGTCGCCCCCCCCTGCCCCCCCCATGAGTCCGCCAGTGTGTGTGTGTGTGTGTGTGTTTGGCTGATTAGTATGATAACACAATACAACATACAGCCATTTGTGTGTTATGTATGGCACCAGATGTCCAGCGAGCCACCCCTCCCTCCATATCTCACCTGCTTCTCCCTGCTGGGCTTCTTGTGGCTCAACAGCAGCTCCACGGCTCCCACCACCTCCTTGCGTATCGCGTGGAGCAGCGCGTCCCCCACGTACACGTTGTAACTGAGCAGCAGCTCAACGATCTCCAGGTTCTCGTTCTCTATGGCGATGAGCAGCGCCGTGCGCCCCAGCGGATCGATGCAGTTGATGTTGATCCTGAAGTAGATCTCGGCGTCCTCGAGGGCCTGTTTGACGCTGGCGTAGTCTCCCTTCTCCACGGCGCTCAGATAGGCCCTCTCCAGCGCGGAGAGCTCAGACTCGGCGCGTACGATGCGCAGTGGGATGCGGTCCCGGTACGAGGAGTTGTCCGTTCTCCCATAGTATAGCTGTGACATTGCTGCTATGGCTAGGCCGTCACACAGCCGGGTAGGTAGGATAGGGAGCACCACCAGGGGACAAGACAAGACCAGACAAGACAGAGATGTGTGTCATGTAATGTTGAGAGGCGGCTCAAGGACAGCATTTTCAAGATTGAAAAAATGCTTTTACAGACTGATTTAGATCTATTTATTATGTGAATACTGCAGGTATTCCGATGAGATGTACTGTAACATTGACAATGTGGATAAATTAATGAATTTCTGACTCAATATATTTATTTCACAGACGGACAGTGGACAGTGTGGGGATAACCACTCCCAACAGCCTTTCATTTCGACTAATTCTTAGCAAATATCCTGACTATAATTGTTAGATGGGCTTTGGATAGGTTTTAAGCACAACTTCCCATTAATCTTACACATGCACACACACACACACACACACACACACACACACACACACACACACACACACACACACACACACACACACACACACACACACACACACTAAAACTTACCCCCTCAGTCCATGTAAGTCATTATAGTATTCCCAAGAAGTAAGCACCCCTCTTATCACTATTTCTCGTCGATTTTAGGAGAGTCAAAATAAGAAAATACGTTTTTCGTTCAATTCAAAATGCCACATGTATCACGTGTGTCACGAAAGCAAAAGATGCTGTCACGAAACTATATTAGATAGTTTACTAGCTTTTCTTCTGAGGTCATCTTCTCCGACCTAATTTCTAACAAGATTGTTGATATTCCATGACTACTCTAACATCCTTGGAATCAGCAACACATATCTTGAAATCTTAAGTTGTTTGTCGCAACGGTATCTGTTCATCTGTTCATTCTCTCCAACTAAAATCCATCAAGTGCGCAACTCGAGACCTCATCTTCCCAATGCGCAGCGCTCTTTGGCTGCGTTCGTAAATTTCCTCTGAGAGCGGCGGAGCGCACACTGCTTTCAAAGTCATAAAGGGACCAAGTAGTTTGATTGGACAAGAGGCATTCCATGAGCGCTGATCGGATTTCCAGAGCAAATTTACGAACGCAGCCTTTGAGTCCAATCTGTCTTATCTACTAGAACGCATGTGGTCGCTGAGTGAGTGTGCGGTGACTGAATGAAAGCAACTGGGACAACGGGGTAATCATCTCCACTTACCTTTCTGTCGAACATCCGCCATCAATTCAACATAGGTCCAAAAACCTGGAATACTGTGAGTCACTGAGATCAACATCTCGGTCGGTTTTCAGAAAGCAGCTGAAAGATGATTATGGATGAGCCGTTCATTTCATCTTGGTCCTGCGAAATATTCTTAGTAATAGATTGGTTTTCTTTATTTTTTTGGTTTAAATTCTTCATGACTTGTTTTCTTTTCCATAATTATTGCTCTTAAATCTATTTGTCTTTTTTAATGTGTTCTGAGTGTAACCCCTCACAATCCGGACAGACACACAGGTTCACTTTCAAACTGTTTATTTATCTGAATGTGCAAACAAAATTATGGTTATTTAATGTTAGGCTCCAGCACAAAACAGCTCTCGCCCCATCTCAACCGCTCACAAAGACGAAAGGGCTTCTGCCTTTGTCATAACATCAAATAATTATTAGTTATCATACCATTCATATCATTATAACACACAAGACTAAACCATACCCATGGATACAACATACATAAGACATACCTGAATGTGCAAACAAAATGCTGGTTATTTAATGTTAGGCTCCAGCACAAAACAGCTCTCGCCCCTGCATGTCAGCAAAACAAAACATTCAGAACACGCCACATTGCCACCATCTTAGCTCACGTTAACTGGCTGGCAGAGTAGCTAACTGTTAGCTAGTTAGCTCACAACTTTATCCATCCATAAAATACAAATAAACAAAACATAACTCAAAAGTAATGGCATAAAAACCAATGGTAAACATTAATCTCAAATAATACATTCGGTTTATATTAGTGGCAACTCTTTATCAAAGGAAATATAAAACGGGGACCGGAGCACAAACTTTAACCTACCATCTCAACCGCTCACAAAGACGAAAGGGGTGATCTACGGTGGCCTTCGTCATAACATTAAATGCGGCCAGTCCAACCACCACTAGGGGCACTACACACCGTATGCAGTAATCAATTCAAAACACTTAACCAAATGATAAAAAGCAAACGATTTTGATGAACTTCAACCTATAACTTAAATATAATTTATAACCCTGTTACATGAGCAGGGTATCTTGTGTCTTTTTTCTGTTTTTTTGTGCTATCCCACCGCATAGGATATGCCCCATGGATATGATTAGTTTGTGCTTTCTCTTGTCTTATTTACATGTATTACGTGTTTCGTGTTTCTCTGGTCTTATTTGCATGCATTAAGTGTTACTCTGGTCTTATTTACATGTATTAAGTGTTACTCTGGTCTTGTTTACATGTATTAGTAGTTCCAAGATGGCGGCGCGCTTGGTCGCGAGGCTTGGGGGAGCTCCCAAATCGATGCTTTTAAGTGTTTCTAAGTACATTTGTATGTACATTTTTATTTTAGTACTTATAGGGAACGGTTGTGTAAATAGTACCTACAGCAGACTAGACTTACTAGAAGTTGGTGCGAAAAACGAGGGGACTGTAACGGCGGAATTCTTGAAACAACACAGGATCCCATTCGACCTCGCGCAGTCGCCGGGTGAAAAATATTACGCGATCCCCGCCCTCAGGCGCAAGCGGCGGAGGCGAGACCGTAAACAACGCCGAGGAGGAAGGGGAGGCCTGCTAGCCAGGCTGAGACGTAGCCCGGATAAGCCAGCTTTGCCGAGTATTTTCCTATCCAACGTCAGGTCCCTGGCTAATAAGATGGACGAATTGAGACTACAGGTCGCCAAAAATAACATCGTGGGAGATAGCTGTGTGATTATTCTCACTGAAACCTGGCTAAATGACACTATCCTGGACTCCGCGATTAGCCTGGAAGGACGGACCCTTCACCGGGCAGATCGGACTTTGCTTAGCGGAAAGACCCGCGGAGGTGGGCTCATTATATCTACGAAGGATAGCTGGTGCTTAAACACGAAAACTGTAAGTAGCCACTGTTCCCCAAACCTGGAATACTTGACTGTTAAATGCCGACCCACTTACCTCCCGAGGGAATTCAATGCAGTGTATATTACAAGCGTTTACATTGCACCTAATGCAGATGGTAGCTTAGCATTGGCGCGGCTATATGACGTCATCAGTGGTCAACAGAACGCGGACCCACAGGCAGTTCACATTATAGCCGGAGATTTTAATCATGCCGACCTGAAGGCAGTACTACCCAAGTTCTATCAGCATGTTAAATGTGCAACAAGAGGAGAAAAAACACTGGATAAGGTATACACCAACATCAAGCGTGCTTACAAGGCTAGACCGCTAGCTCATCTAGGCATGTCTGACCATGTGTCAATCCTCCTGATCCCAGCCTACACTACCATGAGGAAAAGTGCTCCCATCATCACTAAGACTGTCAGAACCTGGCCAGAAGGGTCCGCTCCACTGCAGATCTGCCTAAATGACACCTCATGGCAGGAATATGAGCATGAGGACCTGGAACAGTTCATGTCGTCGGTTCTGAACCACATAGTGAACTGCACCAACTCAGTCACCGTGGACAAACGGGTCCGGGTCTACCCCAACACGAAGCCATGGATGACTGGGAAGGTCCAAAAACTGATCAATGAGAGGGACAACGCCTTCTTCGCAGGGAAGGGCACACTGCTGTACAGCACCACCAGGGCTAACCTAAAGCGCGGCATCCGAGAGGCCAAGGCAGACCACAGAGAGAAGATTGAGGAATGCTTCCTGAGCAACGACTCCAGGCGGATGTGGCAGGGGGTTCAGCACATGACAAACTTCAGAGCCAATAGGCTCACAGCCGCAGAGGACGACCCCCTGCTGGTGGAAAAGCTGAACTCCTTCTACGCCCGGTTCGACGAGGGGCGAACGGAGGTAACCACAACACAAACACCACTCTCTCCAGCTCTCAGCAGCCTCACCCTCACAGAGCATGAAGTGAGACGCGTGCTGAAGGCGGTGGACCCCAGGAAAGCCTCGGGGCCGGATGGCGTCCTGGGACGGGTGCTGAGGGACTGCGCCGACCAGCTGGCCGGGGTTTTCACCAACATCTTCAACCAGTCCCTGTCCCAGGCCACCATCCCACCCTGCCTGAAAACCTCAACTATCATCCCAGTCCCGAAGAAAAGCACGGTGAGCTGCCTAAACGACTACCGCCCGGTGGCACTCACACCAATCATCATGAAGTGCTTCGAGAAACTAGTCCGGGCCCACATACTCACACGCCTCCCGCCCAACCTGGATCCATACCAGTTCGCCTACAGAGCCCACAGGTCCACAGAGGACGCCATCGCGACGACTCTCCACGCCACTCTATCCCACCTGGAGAGGGGAAACAGCTACGCGAGACTGCTCTTTGTGGACTTCAGCTCTGCCTTCAACACCATCCTTCCAGACAGGCTAGTGACCAAACTACTAGACCTGGGACTATCACACTCTATATGTGCATGGATCAAGGACTTCCTGACCGACCGCCCCCTGAGGGTGCGGGTGGGCTCCCACACCTCCACAGCTCTCAGACTCAGCACTGGGTCCCCCCAGGGCTGCGTGCTAAGCCCCATCCTCTACAACCTCTACACCTACGACTTCACCCCCGTCCACCCCAGCAACTCCATCGTAACGCTTGCAGACGACACCACCGTGGTGGGCTGCATCTCGGGGGGGGACGAGGCGGCGTACAGGGATGAGGTAGAGCAACTGAGCAAGCTGTGCAAGGTTAACAACCTGCTGCTGAACAAGTCAAAGACCCAGGAAATCATCGTGGACTTCAGGAGGAAAAAGTCTGAGGTCCAGCCCCTGCTCATCGACGGAGAGAGCGTGGAGAGAGTCTCAGCCCTCCGATTCCTGGGGGTGCACATACAGGATGACCTGTCCTGGAAGAACAACACAGCAGCCACCATCAAGAAGGCACAACAGCGGCTCTACTTCCTGAGAGTCCTCAGGAAGGAACACAACAAGCAGGAGATAATGGTGGCCTACTACCGCGGCGCAGTGGAGAGCATCCTCACCTACGGCATCTGCAACTGGTTCTCCAGCTGCACAACCGCGGAGAGAAATGCGCTACAGAGAGTCGTGAGAACAGCCCAGAAGATCACCGGCGCCCCCCTCCCCTCTCTGGAAGAGCTGTACAACACACGCTGTCTCAGGAAGGCCTCCAAGATCTCCAGAGACCCAACCCACCCTGGGTACGAACACTTTGCCCGGCTGCCCTCGAAAAGGCGGTACAGGACCATGGCCGCAAGGACAAACAGACTGAAGCACAGCTTCTACCCCAGGGCCATCCAGGCCCTGAACACAGCAAAGACCTAGGTTCTGGGCCCTGGACAGTCTGGACGGATTGATGGCAGCTGCTGGACTGAAAAAATCAGGTGTAGTGCTGAGGCACAAATATGTACATTTCAAGCCTGCAAACTGCGACACTTTAAATGAATGTGCAATAACACTATGTGCAATATGACAACCCTAGTTGTCTATCTGTACAGTATAGTATAGTGGATAGTGTACATAGCCTTCATTTATGTAAACCAGCTCCTCCCCTTCTTGTGTTTTTGTTTTGTTTTTTTCTTTCCTAGCACCAGGGGAGCCACCCCTCCTAAATTTCGTTGTTTGGTACCTGTACTATAGCAATGACAATAAAGACCATTCATTCATTCATTCATTCATTCATTCATTAAGTGTCCTTGTGCTAATGCCGCGAGAGGAACTATGTACAAGCCTTCTGGGCTTTGTTCCCTCCTTGCACTGTTTTTTAATCATGTGCTAAATAGTTGTGCCCAAAAATGGTGACTCTTCCTGAGTGTAAACCCGTGAAGAGGAAATAAATTACATCTAACTACGAACTGCACATTTTTACAATATGAAACAAGAGAGAAAAATCTATGATCTTGAAATATCTGGTAAGAATTAAGTCATGGATTTACTACAGCTCAGTGCAACTGGGCAAGACACTATAAAGGATGCATCTACTGCATAATTGCAGTTATTATCACATCGGCTGTGAGTACATCAGGCTTACTGTGTTAGTCTGTTTAAACAAATGCAGAACACTGGGTAACATCAATAGTTGAGGTTTTGGATTTGGAAAATCTACCAAACACACCAACAGGTGATTTAGTTGGCATGCTGCTCCCATCTCTGGTCTGCACACCAGGCGGTCACCTGGCACTTGCCCCACTGTTATGCACCTGGCCAGGTTGTCTCTCCCCACTGTTATGCACCTGGCCAGGTTGTCTCTCCCCCACTGTTATGCACCTGGCCAGGTTGTCTCTCCCCCACTGTTATGCACCTGGCCAGGTTGTCTCCACCAACCAGCGTTTCCTATGTCCTGCCTATAGGGAAGGAAACGCGCTCCCACACGTCTGCGCGCCGCGTCATTCATTCGCGCACAAACACCGGTGCGTCTCGTTCACTCTCACACGACATTCACTGTAATGTCAAATCTTCACGTGCATACATAGTCAACAACATGTAGACTTGAGTCATCAACATCAGGTATTGTACCACACGTAAACTCCTCGCAATGTCATGCATGGTCATAGCATATTGGGCATTGTTAATGGAATCTAGGAGCGGGTATGATCGAGTGTCTTCTCTCACAGAAATGACCAAATCATTGTCAGTCAATCATTATTAATCATATCATATCTTTTGGAGTCGAATATAACGTAATGTTAACTTGTAGTTAGTCATGTTGAATGAATGAATGAATGGTCTTTATTGTCATTGATATAGTACAGGTACCAAACAACGAAATTTGGGAGGGGGGGCTCCCCTGGTGCTAGGAAAAAAAAAACTAAAAAACAAGAAGGGAAAGGAGCTGGTTTACATAAATAAAGGCTATGTACACTATCCACTATACTATACTATACAAATAAAACACTGTGCTGTACTCTATGCTATGCTATACCTATTCTAATATTTCCTATTCTCTGAACCTTATGTACCCTAGGGTTGTCATATTGCACATAGTGTTATTGCACATTCATTTAAAGTGTCGCAGTTTGCAGGTTTGAAATGTACACATTTGTGTTTCAGTATTACACTTGATTTCAATCTAGTAGCTGCCATCAATTTGTCTAGATTGTCCAGGGCCTAGAACCTAGGTCTTTGCTGTGTTCAGGGCCTGAATGGCCCTGGGGTAGAAGCTGAGCTTCAGTCTGTTTGTCCTTGCGAACATGGTCCTGAACCGCCTATTCGAGGGCAGCCGAGCAAAGTGTTCGTACCCAGGGTGGGATGGGTCTCTGGAGATCTTGGAGGCCTTCCGGAGGCAGCGTGTGTTGTACAGCTCTTCCAGAGAGGGGAGGGGGGCGCCGGTGATCTTCTGGGCCGATCTCACGACTCTCTGTAGCGCATTCCTCTCTGCGGCTGTGCAGCTGGAGAACCAGATGCAGATGCAGTAGGGGAGGATGCTCTCCACTGCGCAGCGGTAGAAGGCCACCAGCATCTCCTGTCCGATGTGGTCTTTCCTGAGGACTCTCAGGAAGAAGAGCCGCTGTTGTGCCTTCTTGATGATGGCTGCTGTGTTGTTCTTCCAGGACAGGTCATCCTGTATGTGCACCCCCAGGAATCGGAGGGTTGAGACTCTCTCCACGCTCCCTCCGTCGACGAGCAGGGGCTGGACCTCAGATTTTTTCCTGGGTCTTTGACTGGTTCAGCAGCAGGTTGTTAACCTTGCACAGCTTGCTCAGCTGCTCTACCTCATCCCTGTACGCCGCCTCGTCCCCCCCCGAGATGCAGCCCACCACGGTGGTGTCGTCTGCAAACTTTACGATGGAGTTGCTGGGGTGGACGGGGGTGAAGTCGTAGGTGTAGAGGTTGTAGAGGATGGGGCTTAGCACGCAGCCCTGGGGGGACCCAGTGCTGAGTCTGAGGGCTGTGGAGGTGTGGGAGCCCACCCGCACCCTCTGGGGGCGGTCAGACAGGAAGTCCTTGTTACATGTCCTTGTCCATGTTACAACTATAGAGTCTGTTTTATCATCAATATCAATAACCATTTGAAGTTTACTGGGGAATACATGTACAGTAGGCTAATTCTTTATTCTTATCCCATCCAGTGTTCTCTTTTTTTTATCTTCAACAATATGAAAAATTCTGATGTTATGAATGTATTTAGATCATTACATTTTATTATGATAGCACTGGGAAGAACACCAGGATCTCAAAAGCTCTCAATTTGACTTGTGTCACCCACTGAATGTAAGGGAGATAATTGTGTTAAAAGTAGATTCTGGGATATGACGTCAATGGGGAAAGAACAGGGTCATATTGGGAGCATAGACCTTCATTTGAGGTACTATTAAGACAGAACATTGTATCTTAGTCATATTCTAAGACAGAACACATTTTGGTAGATGTAATACCTTGCCTCTAGAGTAGGCCACTATCTTAACAGTAATCTATGGACCAGGTTAATGTATGTCTTTCATGGTTCTCTCTAGCTTTATGTTATGGTGTGGCAGTGTTTAGAGGTACAGTGGTAAACTCCAAACAAAAACTATGGAGCAGCCAAATCAGTTTTGACAATCCTTCTCCACAACGCTGTCGATATCATTTGGAGATTGGGGGTTGGGATGTGGGGTTTGTAGACTAACTTTTAATCTATTAATGAGATCACATCCAGACTATTGTACTGTAGCTTCCTCTGCACACTGATGTCTGAGTCGGCTACAGACAGGAGGACATGAATTGTCTAGGTAAGAAATGTGTCAAAGTCACACTTTTGCATCCCCTCTCTACTGATGTGCACCAATCATCAGACGTGCTGTCGTGTTCTCTTCAGCACTGTCAAGTGTATTTTACATTTACATTTTTGGCATTTAGCAGACGCCTTATTCCAAAGCGACTTACAATCAATACATTTGAATACTATCAAGTGAATCATCAATCCACCAGTCGTAGCAGGAAGAGTAATCCAGCTCAGGCCCGGGGCCATTGATAGAAGGAAAAACCTTCTATTATTTTTGCAAATATTATTGCTTCCACTTGAGTTGAAGTGTTGAACACTACTAAGTACTCCTTATCTACTTCAATTCAATTACCTTTTGTAGAGTGGTTGGCTTTTCTGAACACCAAAATAATTCCCAAGTAACATTGAATGTTTCTATTTCCTCAATATTGTCCCTATA
This sequence comes from Nansenia antarctica, assembly GCF_963989245.1. Classification (NCBI taxonomy): domain Eukaryota; kingdom Metazoa; phylum Chordata; class Actinopteri; order Argentiniformes; family Microstomatidae; genus Nansenia; species Nansenia antarctica. The sequence continues at coordinate 83,436,424 of NC_137674.1, forward strand.
AAACAGTCTGCATACTGTAACAGCTCATTATTTAACAAGACGTGACGTTAGAATTATAAGGTTCTATCTCCATTTTTGTCAAAATGTAGTTTTTTACATAATCTGATCCATTAGGTGTTTATTAATGCCTGTGTGGTGTTATTTTTTAAATGTTGACATTTTTTAGTTAGTAATTAATAAAATACAAAGGTTCCATCTCACAAAACATAATGGAATGTAAAACACTTTGACGCTCAATATCTCTGAACTGCCCTAAACGGAGATAGAACCTTATAATTCTAACGCCCAGTGCACACAGGGCCATTGGGTTGCGTCGTTCTGGCGCAACCTGTTGGGATGGACTTGACGTACTTCAACGTGCGATGCAGACGCAACAACTCTACTCGTGTTGCTAGCGAAGTTTCCCACAGAAGTGGGGAAAAAAACGTCAGATCAGATATATAAACGGGTTATTTTGATAAACTGGACACATTTTGTACTTTCTCGCCTGAAAACATATACAAACTTCATCAAATGACATATTAACACTTGTAGAGCCAAATTACAGATTTTAGCCAATGGCGGCCAAAATTGAGGATTTAAAATCTGAGGCGAGAGCTACAGGCAAGAAACTACTTACGGTTTACTTCCGGATCCAACAGCAAAAAGCTGAAATGTTTTGACTGATTGCCGCACCCTGACGGTCAAGAAACGCAATGCAGAGCAAGGCAACTGATCAACGCAACGGCCCCATTGAGATGAATGACTTCCGGTGCAACGCAATGGCCCTGTGTGCACTGGGCGTAAGTGTCACGCCCTCTACCTCTAGGTAGTGGGCAGTGCCTCTCTCTCTCTCTTTCCCTCTCTCCCTCTCTCTCTATCTCCCTCTAATTGGCAGGAGTGGCTTCAGGTGTGCAGCTGTCCGGCTGTTCTTCATTATCTCATCGTTAGCCCTGTATAAAGACCGGTCCAGCCTTCACTACTCTGCCAGATCGTAGCTTCAGTTTACCGTATGATACGCTTCCAGCTCCCCTACCTAATTACTACCCTGCCTGTACCTGCCTCCTACTTACCCCTGTTTTGCCTTTACCCCCCAGTTCCCCTACCGGACTCCTACTACCTGCCCTCCTGCCTGCCTGCCCTACCTGCCCTCCTGCCTGCCTGCCTGCCCTACCTGCCCCCCTCCTACCTACCTGCCCTCCTGCCTGCCTGCCTGCCCTACCTGCCCTCTTGCCTGCCTGCCCTACCTGCCCCCTCCTACCTGCCTGCCTGCCCTACCTGCCCTCTTGCCTGCCTGACCTCCCGGCCTGACCCCCCGCTTGCCCTACGACCATTCTCTGCCTACCCCCTTAAATAAATCAGACTTTATTTTACCTTAACCTGTCTCTGTCTGTGTCTGCGCTTGGGTTCCCTATCTGACCGTCACACTAAGCTCACGAAGAGCCCTAGTTTTTGCTCCCGTATGTCCATCACTTCCCCTGGCGACCCTAATAATCCTGAGAGCCTTTCTGACACACTGGTCACTGCAGATGTCCTGGACGTGAGGAAACTCACATCCGCTGACATGTTCGTTTTGCGGTTTTAGGCAGTGCTGTTCTCGTAACAGACAGTGATGCAGCCTGTCAGGATGCTCTTGGTTGTGCCTCTGAAGAAGGCCCCCAGGATCTTAGGCCACCTGGTTGGTGTGTTCATCCCAGATGAGGTCCCAGGTGAGGTCATTGGTGATGTGAACCTCCAGGAACTTGATGCTGTTAACTCTCTCCACAGCAGACCCGTTAATGGTGATGGGGTCTCTTCTTCCTGAAGTCCACCACCAGCTCCTTGGTCTTGTCGGCGTTAGCAAGGTTGTTGACCTGGTTGTACTGTGCCAGATGGTCAACCTCACTTCTGCAGGCTGTCTTGTCGCCGTCGGTGATCAGGCCAATCACTGTCGTGTCGTCTGCGAACTTGATTACCATGTTGGAGCTGTGAGTGGCCATGCAGTCGTTGATGTACAGGGAGTAAAGGAGGTGACACAGCCTTGGGGGGCTCCTGTGTTGATGGTCATTGGGGTGAAGCCCATCTTCACCTCTTATTTGCGGTCCGACAGGAAGTCCAGGATCCAGTTGCGTAGGCTGGGGTCGATGCCTAGGTCCCTGAGCTTGCTGTCGAGTCTGGAGGGGACTATGGTGTTGAATGCTGGACTGTAGTCTACAAACAGCATCCTCACGTAGGAGTTCCTCTTGTCAAAGTGGGTGAGGGCTGAGTGGAGTGCCGTGGCAATGGCGTCATCTGTCGATCTGTTTTCTCTGTAAGCAAATTGGTGAAGGTCTAGGAAGGGTGGAGGAGGGGGGGGAGGAGAGGGAGGAAGGGTGGCAGCTCCCTGGAGACGAGGACCATGACAATCTTCTCAAAGCATTTGCACACTACGGGGGTGAGAGCAACAGGGCGCCAGTCATTCAGGCATGTTACATCACCGTTGTCAGTACCGGGGTTTGACTTGAAGTGGAGAGGGCAGAGGTTGAATATGATGGCTGAATAATATCCTTTGATCAAAAGATAGCATAGCATTTCTTAATATATTCTTTGTTATACTGTGTACTGTATGTCACTCTACATAACTTAATGACCAGACAAATACCTCACAGCACTTAACAACAGGGCCATCTCACGCATCGCAACCACAATAGAACAGGACATCACCCACCCACTCAATCTGTACCTCGCCCCACTGCCATCCGGGTGTAGGTACAGAACGCTAAGGTGCAAAAGGGCTCGCTTTGGCAAAAGCCTGATCCCCACAGCCATCGTTGCCTTAAATAATAGACCGCGACCGAGTGTGTGTACTTGTGTATCTGTCATGTGTAGTACTGTCTGTTGTTGTCTGTGTTATACATTATTGTATGTATATATGTATACTGTACAGTGGTGTGAAAATGAATTTCCCCCTGGGGACAATAAATGTAATCTAATCTAATCTAATCAAAGACAAAGTTCCTTATAGAAAGCCTCCACTCAGACATTACAGAGGCGTCTGTCTGCTAGCTAAGTAAGCTATAAAAGGTCAAGCCTTCCTTTCCTCTCCTGTCCTGAGCTGTTTTTAATGGTCCACGAATTAGATGCAAATCACTGAGATGCAACCTTGGTTCTAAAAATAAACACTTGAATAACCCTGATGCAATATGTGGACAGAGCGAGCAGCAATTAAAATTCACAATGCAAAGTTAGAGGCCTCCTTCATTTTGGAAACTGACCAAATGTCAGACTGACCAAATGTCAAACATCCGTGTCACTTTGCTTGTGTTTATGTGAAGCTGAGACAGTAGAGTCAAATCCCAGATTGTGTCTTTAATATCATTCTAGACTTTCTTGAGCGTCAAAGCACTGTATACACCTTGGACGTCTCAGGTCTAATTTACCCATACGTTATCCTGAGATTAACTCCAGCATGCACAGAGTGGGACATGGCTGTGATAATGATGATCCATTGGGCAGCTGATATAATTAGACCTGTGCCCTGTTGACATTATGTGAGTCTCCCCTCTTTAGACAGCAAGGAGGTGAAAAAAAAGCAGGGTTAATGAGGAAGCGTCTTCTGATCAGATCTCAAATCTGTATGTATGTTTCCCCCCCCCCCCGCCATCTCCTACTACTGTACCAGAGCATTATCCAGCTCATCCTCACTACTACTAGTACTGTTCCTCCTGCTTCTTCAACATGCTCACAGTCATCAGCCGGGCCAAACTCACACGCATCACCAACACTGCTGCCAGGAGAATTGGACTCCCCACACCCACAATAGAACAGGACATCACCACCCACTCAATCTGTACCTCGCCCCACTGCCATCCAGGCGTAGGTACAGAATGCTATGGTGCAAAAGGGCTCGCTTTGGCAAAAGCCTGATCCCCGCAGCCATTGTTGCCTTAAACAATAGACCGCGCTGAGTGTGTGTACTTGTGTATCTGTCATGTGTAGTACTGTCTGTTGTTGTCTGTGTTTATACAGTGTTGTATGTATATGTATATGTATACTGTACAGTGGTGTGAAAATGAATTTCCCCCTAGGGACAATAAATCTAATCTCTAAAATCAACTCTGAATGTTCTGTAACAGAAAGTGCTCAGGGAAAGTCTGGATCAGAAACTATGGTAACGGATCCTTCAGAGCTCAGCCCTAATGTGCCTCATTCCCCCAAATTGCTGTTGTCTAAATAACAACCATTATAGGCTCACAAAGCCAGCCATGATAAAATATGGGGGAGGCTGTGGCGCAGGAGGAAGTGCCGGCGTCTTATGATCGCAAGGTTGTCAGATCTGCGGTACGAGCCCAGGCTGGCCACATGTCAAAGTGTCCATGGGCAAGACACTGAACCCCAAATTGCTCCCAATGAGCGGGCCGGCGCTTTGCGTGGTAGCTTATTGCCGCCGTTGGTGTGTGAATGTGTGTGTGAATGGGTGAATGAGCCCGTTGTAAAGCGCTTTGGAATAAGGCGCTATATATAATACGTCAGTCCAAATACAACAAATCGGCAGATTTCCATTTGTTGTCCTCTTAATGACTGTTATAAAGATAGACGATCAAGCTCATGAGGGATTTCTTAACGCAAGTCGTGACGTTAGAATTATAAGGTTCTATCTCCATTTTTGGTTAAAAAAAAAAGTGGTGTTATTTTTAAAATGTTAACATTTTTGAGTTAGTAATTCATAAAATACAAAGGTTCCATCTCACAAATAATGGAATGTAAAAACTTTGACGCTCAATATCTCAGAACTGCCCTAAACGGAGATAGAACCTTATAATTCTAAGCTCACGATTTCTTAACGCAAGTCATATTATTCACAAATCCATCGTTATATAGGCCTATCATGTATTTAAAAGTACAAAATATAGTGTACCAATCCCAGAATGACCCTTTAGGTAGACGTTTTTACTGTTGTGAAGTATTTCTATGGCTGCCTCATACTAGCCATCAATATTGAAATACAAAATACAAATACAAAAATATTTATTTTTGGATTCTTATTCATGATTTAGTGGCTATCTAAATACGGCTCATTTACTATAATGAAAATAACTGGTCAAAGACAATCCAAATACTCTGTTGCAATGTTATATCGCTCTCTTCTGGCAACATGCAAGAAGTGCAAGTGTAGGGTTTCATTCCAAAAAATCTGTTTGCTAAAGTTTTGGTTATTTAGCATTTATACAACAGTTAGTTCCGACCAAGTAATTTGATTGGACGAGGCATTCCATGAGTGCTGATATACAGTATTCATCAGAGCAATTGCGCGTCATCTCCCTGTCATCAGAATGATCACGCCCCTTTTTGGGTGATAGAAGTGGAGAAGTTTGACTGGCGGTCAATGAGAATTTCTGGTCTTCGCTACTTTAATCCGATAAAATAAGAAAACCGTAGTGCTTTTTAGATATTAGGAGCCCAAATCCGATGGCCAGTTAGACAAGCTATTATATAGTGTCGTTGCCGATCAAGGTTGAAGAGCAGCATCACTCCAGCCCTGGACTAATTACGTGATTATTGTCACCTGTGAGTGTTTGTATGTGTATTTAGGTGTGTCCCTTTTCCCTGTTCTCTTGTCAGTTGTTCGTACTTGTTAGCATCTTGTGAACCCTTGTCTTTCCCTTAAGAGTATTGTGCATGATACTTGTCCCTGTCCTTTCGGTCCTGGAGGACTGTACCTTACCTGTCGCTACTTCCAGGTATTATTGACTGTGATGATTGGATACTCCTACCACTAGGTGTCAGTAAAGGTCCTTGTTATAGGACATCACCAGAGATGGTGTGGTGGTAGCGAGAGAAGAAGAACTAAGAGGTACTAGGTAGATGCAGTTGATGTAAACGGAGCACGTTAATAAAAGTTACAAAAAGATCCTGTTTCTCATTGAACGACACGAACAACACATGGTACCAGGAGTAAAACAGTGCAAGATACAACTGTGAAATGCGACATGGATTCAGTAAAGCCACCGACGAGTCTGCAACTGACGGGGAATGTCGACAGCAATTGGCACACTTTTAAGCAACAGTTTCTACTCTACATTACAGCATTGGGACTGGAAACGAAGTCGGACACCAGGAAAGTAGCACTCTTACTGACAATAGCAGGCCCACAAGCCATCGAAGTGTATAACACGTTCGTGTTTGAGCCAAGAGCTGATAACGAGAAGCTGGATAAAGTGCTCGAGAAATTTGATGCCCATTGCTCTCCCAAAAAGAACGAGACGTACGAGAGATATGTGTTCCGTTCTAGAATCCAGCAGCAGGGCGAGCCTTTCGATAGTTTTCTGACTGACCTAAAGCTAAAAGCACAGTCATGTAACTTTGCTACACTAAAGGACTCCATGATCAGGGACCAGATCGTAGTTGGTGTGGAGGATAAAAAGGTCAGGGAAAGGCTGCTGAGGGAAGCTGAGTTGACATTAGAGGGGGCAATCAAGATCTGTCATGCGAGTGAGCTGTCCCGGATTCACGTGAGGACGTTCGGCGAGATGGCAGCGGGCTCCATGAAAGTGAGTGATGATGTGACAGTTGGCGCGGTCTTCTACAAAGGAAAACAACGCGCACAAACGCAACGGACAGACGGTGAGACGTTCAACTGCAAACGCTGTGGCTCGCAGCACAAGCCAAGGGAGTGTACAGCTTTTGATAAGCAATGCTCTCATTGTAAAGGAAATAACCACTTTGCCAAACAGTGCTTCTCTAAAGGGAAAGAGAAAAGGATGGGAAAACCTGTAAATATAGTGGGGGAAGACACTGAAACTGACAGTGACAGTGACCCATATTTTGTTGGCATGGTGGGCTGTGAAGTAGAGCCACAGAAGCAGATAAATGCTGTCAAGCAAGATAAATGGATAGCACCACTGCAAATAAATGGGACTATAGTCACTCTGAAACTAGACACTGGTGCAAAAGCAAATCTAATCAGCATGTCTGACATCAAAGCAATGAAAGAAAAGCCAAAAATTCAAAGAAAAATGCTTGAGCTTAAGGACTATAATGGACAGAGAATTGACTGTTTAGGCACATGCAAGCTGAAAGTAACAGTGAAAAGGAAAGTGCACCACTTACTCTTCTCTGTGGTAGCTGAAGGACTAGACTCACTGATAGGTGATAAAGCATGCGAAGATTTAGAGCTGGTGAAAAGAGTGTACTGCATCAACACAACTGTGAGCACATCTAGTGACTCTGTTGAATCCATAGTGCAGAGCTATTCAGATGTGTTCAAGGGCTTTGGTGAACTGCCATGCACCTATAAAATCCAGCTCAAAGAAAATGCACAGCCAGTTGTGCATGCTGCACGAAGGGTCCCAGCACCATTGAGAGACCGTCTAAAGGAGGAACTAAACAGGATGACAACACTGGGTGTAATAAGGAAGATTGAAGAACCAACAGACTGGGTCAATTCAATGGTGTGTGTGAAAAAGAAAAACGGTGACCTAAGAATATGCATGGACCCAAAAGATCTAAACGACAACATCAGGCGTGAACACTACCAGATACCCAAGCGTGAGGAAATCACCTGTGAAATGGCGGGTGCAAGATACTTCACAAAGCTTGATGCATCACAAGGGTTCTGGCAACTCAAATTAGAAGAGAGCAGCACCAAATATTGCACCTTCAACACTCCTTTTGGTCGATACTGCTTCCTCAGACTTCCATTTGGAATAATCTCTGCGTCTGAAATATTTCATAGAGCAGTGGAACACATCATCGAGGGGCTGGATGGAGTTCGAGCCTATGTGGACGACATCATTGTCTGGGGCTCCACAATCCAAGAACACAATGAGAGGCTGACAAAGGTGCTGGAGAGCATACGGAAGAATGGACTGAAGCTCAACAGGAGCAAATGCCAGTTTGGAGCTCAGGAAATAGTCTTCCTTGGAAACAAGCTCTCAGCACAAGGTGTCCAACCCGACCAGGAGAAAATCAATGCCATACTCGACATGCCGAGGCCCACAGACAAAACAGGGGTGCTACGCATCATGGGGATGGTCAACTTCATAGGTAAATTCATCCCCAACCTATCAGCGAAAACATCCTGCATCCGTGGGCTCCTGCACAATGAGAGTGAGTTCAAGTGGACCTCCAAACATGAGCATGAATGGCAAGTGCTCCAGAGAGCACTAACCACTGCACCTGTGCTAACATTCTTCGACCACACAAAGAGGATCAAAGTGTCCACAGATGCATCAAAAGATGGGATTGGTGCAGTACTCCTTCAGGCTGAGGGTGAACACTGGAAACCAGTAGCCTATGCATCTAGGTCTATGACAGAAACTGAGTGTCGTTACGCTCAAATAGAAAAGGAGTGTTTAGGGCTAGTGTTTGGGCTAGAGAGGTTCCACAGCTACATATATGGCCTCCCCTGCTTCACTGTAGAGACAGACCATCGTCCATTAGTCGCTATAATCAAAAAGAATCTGAATGAGATGTCACCAAGAATACAGCGAATGATGATGAGATTGCAAAGATACGACTTTGGACTGATCTACACACCAGGAAAGCATCTGGTACTCGCTGACGCACTCTCGCAAGCACCAACAGGGAACAGTGTCAGTACAACTGAAGAGGATGTTCAGAGGCATGTGAACATGGTGTCTGCTGTGCTTCCTGTATCAGACTCCAAGTCCAGACAGATAGCTGAGGAAACAGCGAAAGACACAGAGCTGCAACAAGTCATCAACAACATGCAAAATGGATGGCCTCCAGGTTCCTGTCCACAGTTCTTCCATGTCAGAGGTGAGCTGAGTGTAGTCGATGGGCTGCTGTTGCTAAAACACGACAGAATCATCATCCCAAGAGCTCTGAGGCAAGACATGCTACGGAGGATCCATGAAGGTCATCTCGGTGTCGCAAAGTGTAAAAGAAGGGCGAGAGATACTGTCTACTGGCCTGGAATCAACAAAGACATAGAGAGACTGATAAGCAGGTGTCAAACATGTCAGGAGCATAGGAACAAGCAAACCAAAGAGCCCATGATAGTAGCTGATGTGCCAGCAGCACCGTGGCACAAGGTATGAATGAACTTGTTTAATCTCAAAGGAAGAGACTATGTAGTAGTCATTGACTATTATTCCAACTTCCCTGAAATGGCACTGCTAGCAAACATGTCATCAGCCTGTGTCATAACACACACAAAATCGATCTTTGCCAGACATGGCATACCACATACCGTTGTGTCTGATAACGGACCATGCTTCAGTAGCGGAGAGTGGAGAGAGTTTGCAGAACAGTACGACTTCAATCATGTGACCTCCAGTCCTCTCTATGCACAGTCTAATGGAAAGGCTGAGAAAGGAGTCCACATTCTCAAGCAACTCCTGAAGAAAGCTGCTGACAGTGACTCAGATCCATACCTTGCTCTACTCAGCTACAGAGCATCACCTCTTGAGTGTGGACTGTCACCTGCTGAGTTGCTCATGAAGAGAAAGCTTCGTACCACACTGCCCAGTTACTCACAGCAAAGAAAACGTCCAAAGTTGAAACAAAAGCTACAGCTACAGAAGATGAAGCAGAAGTCATTCTATGACAGAACAGCCAAGCAGCTTCCACCACTCTCAAGCGACGACACAGTCAGGATTCAAGGTCCTGATGGATGGAAGACAAAAGCCACTGTTCTTGACGAAGTCGCTCCACGGTCATTCACGGTGAGAACAGAAGAAGGACAAATCTTCAGACGCAATCGCCGCAGTCTCCTAAAAACTCCAGAAGCTGTTCCAGAGCTCAGTGAAGCCTGCAGTGAGTCTGAGCCCATCCGTCCACTTCCAAGTGACTGTAACACAGACAGATATACTGAACCACACTAACACACACATGTCAAGTGAACCTGTGATAAGAAGATCCACAAGACACATCACAAAGCCTGATAGACTGAACTTGTATTTTTTTTTTTTTAAAAACACAATAAGCATGAATGTGTAAGAATGTGTTTAATGTTTTGAGTTGATATGTTATACATATAAAATAAAGTTTAACCCTTGTGTGGTGTTCGGGTCAATCTGACCCGTTTTCAATTTTTACTTAAAGAGAAATGGTAAAAGAATACATTTTATCAATCTGAAACTCCATGGCCTTGGCTCATTTTATATGAAAAACAAAAAACTAAAATCGTTTTTTTTTTTACACATCCTACAATACCCCAACACATTTATGTCCTTCATAAGGTGTTCGGGTCATTTTGACCCGGATACACAGAGACACAGAAACATACACACACTCACACTGACACTCACTCACTCACACACACACCTCTGCTCTGTCTTTCCCGTGCCGAGAAGCCGTCTGCTCTCGCACTCTTTACCCTTTGAAATGCAACATTGTATAATAATAATAAAGAATAATATTGTACTGGACTCCTCACACCTGCACAAGAAGCCGTCTGCTCTGGCTTTCCCGCGCCGAGAAGCTGTCTGCTCTCGCACTTTTTACCCTTTGAAGTGCAATGTTGTAAAAAAATGTATAATAATATTGTACTGCACCTGCACATCATGGGAGGGATAAAAGAGAGAAATAGCTCTCCATCCCAGTGTATAGGTCATTTCAACTACAATCCTCCACCAGCAACATGAAGAAAAGATACAGTGTTCAGAGGGCCGTGGAGATAATATTAGAAGAGAGTGAGCAACATAGTGAAGTTGAAGGGGGGGAGGATGTTTCAGATGAGGATAATGTAGAAATTAATTCAGAGTATTCTGATTCTGAAAGTGAATTTGGAGATGAGTTTCACTCTGAGCATGCAGCAGAAGGATCCCCACAGCCAGCCACTGGAAGAGCCCCACAGCCAGCCACTGCAGGAGCCCCACAGCCAGCCACTGCAGGAGCCCCACAGCCAGCCACTGGAAGAGCCCCGCAGCCAGCCACTGGAAGAGCCCCACAGCCAGCCACTGGAAGAGCCCCACAGCCAGCCACTGGAAGAGCCCCACTGCCAGCCACTGGAAGAGCCCCACAGCCAGCCACTGGAAGAGCCCCGCAGCCAGCCACTGGAAGAGCCCCGCAGCCAGCCACTGCAGGAGCCCCACAGCCAGCCACTGCAGGAGCCCCACAGCCAGCCACTGGAAGAGCCCCGCAGCCAGCCACTGGAAGAGCCCCGCAGCCAGCCACTGGAAGAGCCCCACAGCCAGCCACTGGAAGAGCCCCACAGCCAGCCACTGGAAGAGCCCCACTGCCAGCCACTGGAAGAGCCCCACAGCCAGCCACTGGAAGAGCCCCGCAGCCAGCCACTGGAAGAGCCCCGCAGCCAGCCACTGCAGGAGCCCCACAGCCAGCCACTGCAGGAGCCCCACAGCCAGCCACTGCAGGAGCCCCACAGCCAGCCACTGCAGGAGCCCACACATATTTGTCCAAGAATGGCCAAATTGAATGGTCTTCATCCCCAATGAGAGAGCCCCCCCGCTCAGCTGCTAACATTATAAGGATGGTACCAGGGCCCACACGATTGGCAGTGACTCATGTTGATGATATCAAGTCATCCTTTGAGCTGCTGATTACTGATTCAATTCAGAAAATAATTCTTGATATGACCAACCTTGAGGGGAGACGTGTTTTCGGGGAGGAGTGGAAAGAAATGGACAACACACACTTACAGGCCTATTTTGGGATCCTCATCCTAGCAGGTGTCTATAGGTCAAGAGGGGAGTCGACTGAAAGTCTGTGGGATGTGGAGACAGGGAGAGCAATTTTTAGAGCCACAATGTCTCTGAAGAGCTTCAATATCTACTCGAGGGTCATCAGGTTTGATGACCGGGAATCAAGACCTGTTAGACGGCGTAGGGACAAGTTGGCTGCAATCCGCACGGTGTGGGACAAGTGGGTGGACCGGCTTCCACTTCTTTACAACCCTGGGCCCAATCTAACTGTGGATGAACGGCTTGTGGGGTTTAGAGGTCGTTGCCCCTTCAGGCAGTATATGCCCTCCAAACCAGCAAGGTACGGAATAAAAATCTGGGTTGCCTGTGATGCCGTTTCATCGTATGCATGGAACATGCACATTTATACAGGGAAGCCAGAGGGAGGAGCCCCTGAGAGAAACCAGGGGACACGGGTGGTGTTGGATATGTCACAGGGCCTCAGTGGCCATAACATCACCTGTGATAATTTCTTTACATCCTACAGCCTGGGACAGGAACTTCTCAAACGAAAGGTGACAATGGTTGGAACAGTCCGAAAAAACAAGACGGAGCTCCCACCCCAGTTTCTAAATGTGAAGAACAGGCCAGTCCATTCCTCCAACTTTGTGTTTACAGCCAACACTACCCTGGTGTCTTACATACCAAAAAAGGGCAAGAATGTGATGCTCATGAGCACTCTACATAGGGATGGAAGAATCAGTGGCCGGGAGGACCGTAAGCCAGAGGTCATACTTGACTACAACGCCACCAAAGGTGGAGTAGACAACCTGGACAAGCTGCTGGCCTGCTACAGCTGCCAAAGAAGAACTCTACGGTGGCCTCTCGTGATCTTCTTCAACATCCTGGATGTTTCAGCCTACAATGCATTTTCAATCTGGATGGCAGTCAACCCAGACTGGAACCAAAGGAAGCTCCAAAGACGACGTCTTTTCCTTGAGGAGCTAGGTATGGCACTGGTGACACCGCATATCCAAAGGAGACAACATATGCCCAGGACCCCAACTTCTCTAGCCATAGTGAGGAGGATTACAGATGCTCCACCTGCACAACCCACACAACCACAATCTCCAGTGCCTGAGGTAAGTGTCCTGTTGCGGTTGTTTGTGTGTGTGTGTGTGTGTGTGTGTGTGTGTGTCTGTGTTGATTCACTTGCTTAGTCAAATGTATTGATCGCTTTGGTAAATGTAAGTCGCTTTGAAATAAGGCGTCTGCTAAATGCCAACATTTTTAATGTAAATGTAAATATGTGTGTGTGTGTGTGTGTGTGTGTGTGTGTGTGTGTGTGTGTGTGTGCGTGTGTGCGTGCGTGTGTGTGTGTGTGTGTGTGTGTGTGTGTGTGTGAGTGATTTAGAGTATTAGGAGACGTGGTGGAAAAAAAATTCCTGAACTAAGTCTTTTCATTATTCTAGACTGCAGCCCATGGCAAAAAGAGGAAGCGCTGCGAGGTGTGTGGACCCTCAAAGGACACAAAGACAGGGACCACATGCAGCAACTGCAAAAAGTACATTTGTGGTACACATACTGTCAAATGCTGTACTTCATGTGTTGTGTAGACAGGCATGCCCATGCACACACCATTGTAACCAGAGTTCAGTGACTAAAACAGTGTACATTCCACATGTTTTGTGTTTCAGCATTTGTAGCATTATTCTTGTTCATCACCTGTATTTTTTACAGCTTTGATTATAATGCTTTGAAAATCAATTGAGAATATAAGTTCAAAATAATAAACATCAATAAAAACATTGTTTCATTTACATTTTTCCTAGATAAGTATGATTTATGACAACCAAGTCTTTATTATAGTGGATTTTGTTTAGTGGAAGTTAGGAGCATCATGTGCGTAAAAACGCCTCTACTCATCATGCTGCCGTTCGGCCCCACCTATTCCCAGGGGTCTGACACTTTGAGGGTTATAATTAGGCACCCTCTGCTCCAGCCCCTCCAAAGGGCAGCCCCCTAGGTCCACCAGAACAACATATACACTTTTGAATGTGAACACAGTACCTATTGTGCATTAATGGGTACAGTACCTGTTTGTGCCCACAGGAGGCGCTCTTTAATATTATGGGCTATTTTGGGGCTATCTTGCACCCTGAGCATACCCCCTTGTACGGGTCACCATTGGGACTAGGAGCACCGTGTCAGGAAAAGTGCATTCAAAACCCCAATGATGTCCCGGGTCAACTTGACCCGAAGAGTACGAAAGGGTCCAAAAAGTGAACACCACACAAGGGTTAAGGGTTAGTTCATAGTAAACATGTTTGGTTGTGTGTTTCAGTAATTAAGGACATAGCTGCAGTTAAGATTGTAGCTGATACCTGTAATTTGTGTAACTTGAACTGTTAGCTGTTTGTTATTTTTCTTACCTCAAAGAAAGGAGGATGTGATGATTGGATACTCCTACCACTAGGTGTCAGTAAAGGTCCTTGTTATAGAACATCACCAGAGATGGTGTGGTGGTAGCGAGAGAAGAAGAACTAAGAGGTACTAGGTAGATGCAGTTGATGTAAACGGAGCACGTTAATAAAAGTTACAAAAAGATCCTGTTTCTCATTGAACGACACGAACAACACAATTGACTATATGTGTGTTTTGATTTGTTTTTAAGTGAAGTTTGCTTTTAGTAAACGGAGCCTTGTTTGCTCATCTTTTGTTTTCGCTACTCGCAAGTGTTTTGTTTTTGTTATTAGTTATCGACTCGCTACGCAGAGCCTTGCTTGCTCTCCTTTATTTTTCTGTGGTTCTGTATCACGGTCCTATGGATATTCAGTGTACTCATCTCAGTAAAGAGAACTTTATTTTATTCATGTCTCGACCTCAATTCCTCTGAGTCGCACCGCACCGCACATGGGTCCAACACCACTCTACATTTAGAACATTATTCCAAAACGTAACACACGTTATCCTAAAACATTCTGGGAACAAACAAAAAACTTAAGCTGAAAATGTTTTGAGAACATAAGGTGTAATGTTCTAGCAATATTGTCAACTCACATTTTAAGAAGGTTATTACCGAACATTATCCTAAAACATTCTGAGAACTTCCCACTGAAAACGTTTTCAAGAACATTAGGGCATAATGTTCTAGCAATGCTGTCACTTAACATTTTAAGAAGATTATCACACAACATTTTAAAAATGTTTTTAGAGAACGTTATCCTAGAACATTCTGGGAACTTCCCACTGAAAACGTTTTCAAGAACATTAGGGCATAATGTTCTAGCAATGTTGTCACTTAACATTTTAAGAAGGTTATCACAACATTTAAAAAATGTTTTTAGAGAACGTTATCCTAGAACATTCTGGGAACTTCCCACTGAAAATGTTTTCAAGAACATTAGGGTATAATGTTCTAGCAATGTTGTCACTTAACATTTTAAGAAGGTTATCACAACATTTAAAAAATGTTTTTAGAGAACGTTATCCTAGAACATTCTGGGAATTTCCCACTGAAAACATTTTCAAGAACATTAGGGCATAATGTTCTAGCAATGCTGTCACTTAACATTTTAAGAAGGTTATCACACAACATTTTAAAAATGTTTTTAGAGAACGTTATCCTAGAACATTCTGGGAACTTCCCACTGAAAACGTTTTCAAGAACATTAGGGCATAATGTTCTAGCAATGTTGTCACTTAACATTTTAAGAAGGTTATCACAACATTTAAAAAAAAAAATAGAGAACGTTATCCTAGAACATTCTGGGAACTTCCCACTGAAAACGTTTTCAAGAACATTAGGGCATAATGTTCTAGCAATGTTGTCACTTAACATTTTAAGAAGGTTATCACAACATTTAAAAAATGTTTTTAGAGAACGTTATCCTAGAACATTCTGGGAACTTCCCACTGAAAACGTTTTCAAGAACATTAGGGCATAATGTTCTAGCAATGTTGTCACTTAACATTTTAAGAAGGTTATCACACAACATTTTAAAAATGTTTTTAGAGAACATTATCCTAGAACATTCTGGGAACTTAAAGAAAACTTCCCGCTGAAAACATTACGAGAACATTCTAGGTAACATTCTTTGAACATTTTTAGAACAAAAAACTGCTAGCTGGGAATGTTCTTCCTTTGTTATCGTGTAACATTGTGGGAACATTTTATAAAAGAACATTCTATAATCTGTTACCTAAACAATGTCCCCAAAACATCCTTGGAATGTTGCAGGTAAAACGTTCTTCCTTTGTTTACATATCACATTACAGGAACATTCTAGAAAAAACGTTTTGTGATCTGAGGCATCAATAACATCCTGAAAACATTATCGAATGTTGCTTTGAAAATGCCCATTCTTTGTTATCATGTAACATTGTGGGAACATTTGTGACGCAACGTCATCGAAGTGCGATGTGGGCGCAAAGTGCGAATGCCT
Source organism: Nansenia antarctica (assembly GCF_963989245.1). NCBI lineage: Eukaryota > Metazoa > Chordata > Actinopteri > Argentiniformes > Microstomatidae > Nansenia > Nansenia antarctica. The sequence goes on from NC_137674.1 coordinate 83,452,412, forward strand.
TAAATCTGCGTTCAAAGTTTTTCAATGCAAAAAATCTGATTGACTTTTTTTGTAATAAGACGCAACTTGAAGTTGTGAAGTACCCACTCGTTATTTTTTCGAGCAGTTTTCATTTAATTAAATACGTGTAATAAGTCTTCAAAATAAGCTTGTTTTATGAGATGAGTTTGAGAAGCTTGGGGGCGGGAACGTGAGCCCAGCTAACAACAACAATCGGTGTGAATGGCTGTGAGCTCAATCGATGTAGCCAATAGCTGGGCGAGGGGGAGGGATAAAAAGCCACATGCAGGAAGCAGTGCGCTTTTGTTTACACCTGAATGTTTTCGACCAGACTCTAAGAAGGTAAGATCTTCTATGTATGTACATGCCTTTGTTAGTTAAGTTAGTTGTTAGTTACTAGTTGAAACCAGTGTGTTCGTGTATTTAGACATTTCTTTATTATTACCCACGAGCAACTAACTGAAACCAGTTCAGTCTGTAAGCTGAAGATTGTTAGCATGCTAGCATTGTAGCTCGGTATTCTGTCTATGTTGTAAATACGGTTAGTAACTTAGTATGTCTACGTTGTAAAAGTTGTAAGACTCATGTTCAGTGTGTAATACTGGAATACTGTAACATGTCAAGTGTAATAGATTACAGAAATGTTAAAAGTTTAAAAACATGTGCTTTCTTTGTTAGAACCGAGCTAGCCGCTAGTTGGCTAATGCCAAACACACTACTCTGATGATTTTCAATACATGTAATGTTTTTCTTCTCTTCCTCTTTTTTCTATTATGACCTTCTCCCTTACGTCCACTGACCCTCATCTACTACCTGGAGTTACTATGGAAGTATGGAGTTGGACAAACATACTTAGTGCTACAGTATCAGTGTTTCCTCCAGGAATTTGTACAATGGTGGCGGGTGGGCGTGACCGATTTTTTCCGCGTGCACGCGCATGAAACGCGCACGCGCGCTCAAAACAACGTTTTTTTTTTTTTTTTTTTTCCTAATCACAGCCAAAACTAGAGGATGGCCCAAAAAAAAATGAATATACAGAATATAAACTTGTGACTGACAGTCACATACACACACAAAGATCATCAGCTATAATATAATACGAAGTAGGCCTACATGAGCACAAAAGCGGCTAACGTTACTGATTAACTGTTTACTGTAGTGCAGAGAGATGGTAGTCGTAGGCGGCGTATCAAATGACAAAGCTAAACGTTTAATGAAGGACATGAACGATTGTCAACAACACACTCAAGCAGTAAATAGAACAGTCTAAACAACTTGGGTACTACGGACGGAACAATAGTCTCAACCTATAGTTCCGTGCGTGAATTATGTCAACCCACCACATTACAGAAGTAAAATCACAGTCAGATGGAGCATTCGGTAAACAGCTGAGTATCAGCTGAGTTAAAGAAAACAAACTCTTACCTTTGATGAGACCCACATGAGCCCTGTTTTCCCGTACTTCTCCCGTGTGTCTCTTATTGTCCAAATGTTCCCAGAATTTTAGCTGCATGTTTTTCCAGCATGTAATTCCGTTGTCAATAAAAAAATCGTCTCCCCTTCTTTTCCCCTTGACAATACTGTGTCGTTGCTAAAGTGACGGCACATAAGAATCGTTTTTTGACTTGCAAATGTCTGCTAACGTAGCACTTGAAACTGGCGCCGTTCTCTGGACTGCAGCTGCTCCCGCGTTAGCATTAGCATCCATCTTTTCTTCTCCCTTCTCACCGTCACGAGCTCAAATGACACTTGTCGGCCGATCTAACTCTTAACACTCACTTACAGGACTTCTGACACCATGTCGTGTTATTCTATTCTGTATTTCAATGTAAGTGTCTTTATTTTAACTCGCTCTGTAAGCTCTACAATACCGGTCTCTTGTTGTCTCGTTGTAACCTGCCCACCTGACCTGGGGGGTATTCCATCAACGTCGCTAAAGGAAAATCCTGGCTTATTTTTGATAACTCTCGCGAGACCTATCAGAATATGCCTGGATATTTGTAAGAACTCTCGCGAGATTTATCAGACTAAACCTGGATTTTCCCTTTAGCGATGTTGATGGAATACCCCCCGGATGTCACTACGGTGGCCTGTACACAATAACAATAATACCACAGTTCACATTTAGACCAATCAGGAGCCCTTGTGTTACGTCGTCAACTGAATGTCATTAATCTGATTTTGGATCAGCGGTTAGAGAGAGATGGGCGTGGATTTAGGTGCACTTTTAGTCAACATCCATTATAGCGCTGATCTAGGATCAGATATTATTTTAATCAGCTAAAAATAATTTTTTTTTTTTTGAGAACTTTTTTTTGTTTGTTGTTGTTGTGGACTGAATCAATTCGTGGCGGAGGAAATTCCATCGTGGCGGCCCGCCACCAATAAATGCATGTAGAGGAAACACTGAGTATGCTTAGTGCTAGCATACAGTGCTAAACTGCTACCGTCCAATGTCACCAAAACCTCCGTCTGGCGTCTCTACAATGATGCTCTGCAAACATCTGGTATGTAAAATGTGTGTGTGGGACTACAATCCAAGATTACAGAAATGTAACATAATGTAAAATATGTTACATTGTGTTAAATATGCTAAAACAACTTTTTAAAATGACTTGACTGATGGCTGTGTTAACAGCCAGGCCCTGTGTATACACTGTGATAGCCATGCTAATGTGCAAACAGTTTTGATTTTGCACAACAGGTGAGAATAACTTCATCCTATGACACTGTTGATTTGGTTGATTGAATTTCATTTACCCACACACACACCTCTGTGATGTTACTTTTCACTGCATCTAATCTTTTTCTTATCTTCCTCTTTTGCCTCTCTTTCTTAGGTCCACTACCCCTCTGACCCTCATCAACCAGGGCCCATGTACTTTCTGACTCCACGCAAGTGCAGCATCTTTGGTGTCTCCTGCGAAGGGATGCCTAAGCAGGTGAACTACCTCATCGATGAAGGGATGTCATCGAGTAAGGGCAGCAACGCAGTCATCAATTACCTGCATCACTTCTTCGAGAAGTATGGAGTTGGAGAAACATACGTGGACCTGAACTGTGACAACTGCAGTGTCCAAAACAAGAACAACTTCATGCTGTGGTACTGTGCATGGCGGACCATGCATGGCCTTCACAAGACACTGGGCCTCCACTTCCTGATTGCAGGCCACACCAAGTTTGGCCCCGACTGGTGCTTTGGCCTTATCAAGCAGTGCTTCAGGAAGACCAGAGTGGACACTTTGGATGACATTGTTAAAGTCGTGAGGGCCAGCTCTCCAGTGAAACACGTCAACATCCCCCAGCTTGTAGGCCTGGAGAATGGCACCGTGCTGGTTCAAACCTACGACTGGCAAAAGCATCTGGGTGGCTACTTCCGAAAGCTCCCACAGATTAAGAGTTACCATCACTTCAGGTAATTCATTGTCATGTATTTACCTATTTCATTTTATGAACATAGTATGGCGGTCATATAATATCATTTACTGTGGGCAATCATTTAATGCATTGTCTTCATTCTGTTGCAGCTTTGATGCTCGGAAACCTGGCGTGGTTATAGCCTGGGAATACGACGGGGCAGTACCAGTCGAGTTTCAGCTACTGAAACACACTGATGTCAAGCCCCCCAGAGGTGATCTTCCTGTGCAAGCCCCACCCGGACTTGACGTGGCCAGACAGAAGTACCTTTTTGACAAGATCAGAGAATTCTGTACTGATGAGGCGAAAGACACTACATGCCCCTGCCCACCAGACTCCACAGCACCTCTGAAAAAGGCACCTCAGAAAAAGGCTGTCCGTTTGTAGCTGCAGGACAAACACACAGGAGGAATGCAGGAATTGCACACTGATTGTACTTTGCACAGCTTGCCGCAGTATTGTTCTGCTTTTTCCTCCTTAATATTAGTCATGCCTGATGTTATTTTATAAAGTCTAGATTTGAGCTGTAACTCTGTGCCTCGGATAGGAGCAATTTATCACTGTAATAACGTGCCACTTTTTTACTCCTACTTTTTTTACATGGTTCATTCTGATTGCAGTACTGTGATTTGGTACACTTTTTTTGTGCTTTGGTCGACATGACGTGACGTGCAATATTGGTGTGAAGTGTGCCCATATATTTTTATTTTTATTAGATGTGCTTTGGTCGACATGACGTGACGTGTTTGTGAAGTGTGCCCATATTCTGTGTATGACACAATATTTACAGTGATATCTTTATCCTACCTATGCTTGTGTACTGTAAAATAAATTCTGATTCTGATTGAATACTTTTTGGTATCATTACAAGACTAACTATAACAGTTACAACAACCATAAATAATAATAAGCTGGGTAATTAGCTTAGGTAATACCTTGCTAGGTAATAATGTTATAGCTGTATAACTATAGCTGTCTGACCCAGTGACCAGTATTGACAGCTGATAGCTGTCAAGCTAGAGGGGGAGTGGTTGGGGGTGGGGTTGACCAGCTATTGTTACCGCCCATTACCTGCCTGTGTGAAGGTGTGAAAAAGTCCCAAATCTTTGAAGGGCTTTTTCTCAGGATTTAGTTTTCAGGGTTAACAAGTTTCAAATACTCATGTTGTCTTACATTTTTTCCCGATGTCTATGTATGACACATCATTTGAAAGATTACAATCTGTAGTTTAAGCATATGTAAAAAACAGAAAAATGACTTTGCCCCCTCTTTGATCATTCCACCAGATCGCGTCACATTTTATAAAAGAACATTCTATAATCTGTTACCTAAACAATGTCCCCAAAACATCCTTGGAATGTTGCAGGTAAAACGTTCTTCCTTTGTTTACATTACACACATTACAGGAACATTCTAGAAAAAACGTTTTGTGATCTGAGGCATCAATAAGTTGATGATACCTGTCTTGTTATTAGTAATAGAGTAAATAGCTGTCTGTTTTAAGGCTATCTGGTTAAAATTGGACTACTGATACCTGTCTGTTCATTAGTAATAGTGATAGGAAAAGTAATAGGGTGATTGCTGTCTGTTTTAAGATTATCTAGTTAAGCTGTCTGTTTTCAAAACAAAGGCTTCAGAGTCATTCTGGGGGCCATTCCACTAAAGGTGGATCAGTATAGCGGCGATATAAATAAATGCGGCGATCAGGCAACTCGAGATTGGAATTCAAGCCTCAGGTGATTCCTCGAACGAGGATCAGCCTTGTGTGATGAGTGTTCACAGAAGACAGGCTTACAAATCTTCGATATGGGCACATGCACGCAGACATAAAGAGCCCAGAAGAGTCGATCTGTCGAAATGAAGATACTCCACTCTGCAGGGGTCCTACATTTGCGCAGCATTCCCGAATTATTGATCTTTATGAAGACGGAAAAATAAGATGTAAAATAGTGCAATACTGCCGCAATTAACAAGGCGAGGGAAATGGTTTGGCAAGAAATTGCTGACCGATTAAATGCGTAGGTCATACTAGCCCCAGTTATTGTTATATGTTCATATTTTAATAAATGAATATTACTACTGTGGTGATATCAGCAGCAGGCTACAAACTGTCATATCGCCACAATGGCCTAGTGGTACCGACCGCTGCCACAGGATTTATTCGTAATTTTTAGACGTGGTTCGAATCCCGCTTCGGACACACTTTTTACTGCATTTCGTTGTCTGAATCTAATCTAAAATCTCATCTAAAAAAGTATGTAGGCTATAAAATTATGGTGCAGGCTAATTTACAAGAACTGACATGATTACAATGGTGTTTGAAGCCTTTGCATGAAATCTTCGGTTAAATGTAAAAAAAATATATATATATACTTAGTCAAGTCTCGAACTCGCAACCTTTGGGACTACAGCCGGCTGCCTTAACCACTGCGCCAACCAAACCGCTGTGATGTCAGCAATGCAAGTTGATAGACATACCTATTCATTTTATTTTATTTTTTACACTTTTTAATTTATGTATCCATCGATCTATCTATCTATCACACTTTCAAAATATCTAGTTATCTATCACACAATCAAACTATCTATCTATCGATCACACTTTCAAATTATCAAATTATCTATCTATCACTCAGTCAAACTATCTAATCTATCTATCTCGTGTGAAGTGGGAACTAATATTTCCTAAAAGACACATGAGGAACTGTCGTTCTGGGTTTAGTTTCCACCTGTGAGCCTTTTTTGACGCGCGTCTTACTATAGCCTGTGTTTTAGCCTGGTCGCGACCAGGCTAATTATATCTAACTCAGAAGGAGCTCAACCAAGCAGTGAATTATTTGAGCCACATTGATGGCACCGAACGCAAGCTAACATTTTCGAGGCTTAGAACTTTATCGAGCTTCGTGGAATACCCCCCTGGTGAAACTGCCAGTTTCTGACCTAAGTAGGTGTTAACTTGTAGTAGGAGGAGACTTCTAGCTCCCCTCGCGGGGGCCAGTCGCGTGTTGCTATAACGGAGATTTTTAACCGTTTATTGACCCTTTCTTGCCGTCTTTTCAGCCGCGGGTTCGAATCCACCTGAGGACATTACTGTCAAAAATATTTTCTTTTTTAAAGTCTTAATCAATTAAATGTTTAATGTAACACAACATGTTTTGATGATTTATAATTCATTTTGTAACCAGGGAGTAGCTGAAAAGGACTGTATAATTTAGGAAGGGGCTGGTTATCTAACTAAGGGAGCTAAATAGGCAGTATAGGAGGATACAGGCAGGGGGCGACAGCAAACCGTTAGACTGGCAGTTAATGTCGTTAGCATTAGCAAGGGAACTAGCATTAGCATTAGCCTTCAAACAACTAGCATTAGCATTAGCGCTACAAACAACTAGCATTAGCATTAGCGCTACAAACAACTAGCATTAGCATTGAAGCTACAAACAACTAGCATTAGCATTGAAGCTACAAACAACTAACACACGGTATTACAGATGAACAACACATTTATTACACGACGGTTGTATACATCCCCATATATACATTCCCACCCGGCCGGCCACACACACTCTCAATCACTCACTGATAGTCTCTGGCCTGAACAGGCTTATAGTCCAGTGGCGTGGTGCGCGTTGAGGCCTGGTTGACTGGCATGTGCGTCGATGAGGTGGTCCGCGTCGAAGCTCCGCTGGAGTCTGTGTTCGCTCGTGGAGGCGACGATTAATGTCCAGCTGGCGTCCCGCTTGGTCCAACGTTGAACACAACTAAAACGGGCTACACTGGTACACTCAATAATCGGTTTCCCTGGCGTCTTCAGTTGCTGCACGGTGTGCGCGCTGCTGAATCCGCCATCTTTGATTGACTTCGTTGCTTTCTCTCGTTCGGCTTCTCTCTCGTTCTGCTGCTCACCACACACTCTGACTGACTCCGCCCTTCCGTCTCTTATATAGGCACCACCGAACGTAACATCCGGGTCACAGACACACCCCGGATATACTACGTCATCAACATATACATAAACAGTACAATAATAATACATACACTTCACAAACGTATATAATTGTATAGAAAATAACAAAGGAAATACTAGGGGCAAAAATAGGGCTGGTTTGGGGAAACTAAACTGGCACTAAACTGTGGGCCTTCACAACAGCCGCCCCATGAAACCCTCGGTTTCAGTCAACTAAGAAGGCACACTGGCTAGGCTGCTCTAGCAGCGTGAGGTAGGAGGTGATAGTGTCCTGGCTAATTTGAGGGAGCTCAATCAGGCGTGCCACAGGTCGGGTGTAAGTGCGACCACCAACGTCCACGATGGCCGTCCGCACCCTTCCATCCGGACCCGGCAGGACCTTGGTCACTCGGCCTGTCTGCCAGGCGGCGCGTGGAAGGGACTGGTCGATCACCAGTACCACGGCACCTTCAGACAAGTTGTCTCTCTCCCTCGTCCACTTCTGCCTGACTTGCAGGGTCGGCAGGTAGTGCAGTATGAACTGCTTCCAGAACTGGTCCGCGAGCACCTGGCTGTGCCTCCACCATCTTCTTCCGGTGAGCTCTGCAGGGTCGTAGACTACCTGAGGCAGTGCAGAGTCTCGCCGCCCCATCAGCAAGAAGTTAGGCGTGATGGGATCCAGATCTGCTACATCACTGGAGGTATAGCCTAGGGGCCGGGAGTTCAAGATGCCCTCAATCTCTGCTAGCACAGTCTGGAGCACCTCATCGGTAGGCACCTTCTGTCCGAGAATGGTACGTAGGACGTTCTTTACTGAGCGAATCTCCCGCTCCCAGGCTCCCCCGAAGTGTGGAGCATTTGGGGGGTTGAACTCAAACTTCACTTGCTGGGAGGCGAGTCGGTCACGGGCCTCCTCAGTCATCGCAGCGTAGCTCGCCCTCAGCTCGGCCTCACCACCGACGAAGTTGGTGCCTCTGTCCGACCGGAGGGTCTTAGGGGTCCCTCGCCTGGAGGTGAACCTCTTGAAGGACATGAGGAAGCTGTCGCTTGTGAGCTGGTGCAGAACTTCCAGGTGCATTGCTCTCGTCGTCAGGCACGTGTAGATGATGCCCCACCGCTTTTCGGAGGCTCGCCGGTTTCGGACTAGGAGTGGCCCGAAACAGTCGACCCCAGTAGAGTGGAACGGAGCCTGTCTCAGTCGCAGCCGGTCCTCGGGCAGATCGGACATCATGGGCTGCGGCGGCGTGGCTCGCCACCTCTGGCAGTCCGAGCAGGACCTTTGATATCTCCGTACCGCCTCCCGTCCATGGAGTATCCAGAATCTCCGTCGTACCTCCGCGAAGACACGCTCTCCACCCGCGTGCTGCACTTTGTCATCATGGTGCTTGATGACCAACCTGGTGACCTGATGCTTAGTGGGAAGCACGATGGGATGCTTCGTGTCCAGGTCTAGATCTTGAGCGCGGCGCAGTCTGCCACCCACGCGAATGAGAACACCGTCGAGCTCTGGAGCTAAGCCGCGGAGTCTACTGTCCGAGGGGATCGGCTTCCCTTTCTCGAGACACTCCCGCTCTCGGGAGAAGGCATCCTGTTGGGCACTCTGCAGCACCAGGAGCTCCGCCGCGGTGTAATCTTCGGCGCTGAGCGTAGTATCTAGGGGTAGACCGGCCTTGGAGCAGAACATCCTCTTCTGCAGCTCTTCGAGCGTCTCACACTCCTCGCCTGGAGTAGTCGCAGGGTCTACCGCCTGGGTGACTCCGCAGAACAACGTCTTACGCAGCTCTTTGTCCTCTCTGTCTTCTGCTAACGCCGGCGCGGCTGGCCACTCTGACTCCCGCTCCTGTAGGAAGTCTGGTCCCGTGTGATACAGGTGGGGCTCAGCCAGCTCCTGTAGAGTTGCCCCTCTCGTGATGACGTCAGCAGGGTTCCTCTTGGTGTCTACATAACGCCAGCAGTTCACCTCAGTCAACTCCAGAATCTCTGCGACTCGGGTGCCCACGAACACCTTGTACCGACATGAGCTGGACTTCAACCACTGGAGGACGGTAGTGGAGTCTGACCACATGGTGACGCTCTTCAGAGGTAGCTGGAGCTCGTCGAGCAGGAACCTTCCCAGTTGCGCGCCGTTCAGGGCAGCACACAGCTCCAGTCTTGGGATGGACTGTTGCTTCTTCGGCGCCACTCGGGAACGTGCCAGGACAAACGAGACGTGGACTTCACCTCCAAGCTCTGCCGCTCTGACGTATGCCACGGACCCGTACGCCATCTCCGAGGCGTCGCAGAATACATGTAGCGTGATGACACTCCTCTCTAGGTCCGTGGAGGGAGGGAAGTAGCTCCGCTGCAGCTTGATGTGCTGGAGAGTGGGAAGTTCCTGCTCCCAGGCCTTCCACTTCTCTTCTAGGTGACGAGGCAGAGGATCGTCCCATCCTCGTTCTTGGGCCCACAGCTCCCGGACAAGCACCTTGGCCATCGTCGTGAAGGGAGCGATATACCCCAGTGGGTCGTACTGGCTCGCTAGAGTGCTGTATATCGTTCTCATCGTGACGCGTTGAGGCTTGGCAGGCTTATTGCGATAGCGTAGAGTGTCGGTCTGGAACTGCCAGATAAGTCCGAGCGTCATCTCCTGAGCATCATCTGGTGAGTGAGAGACCCAAGCCTCGCTGCTGGTCGAGGTGGCCTCCTTCGGGAGGTCTCTGATGACTTGCGGGTCGTTGCTGGCCCACTGGCAGATCTCAAATCCACCCTCCTGGAGATGAGCACGCAGGTCCTGGACTAGCTGACGGGCTTCCATGGCTGTCTTCGAACTGTGGAGGCAGTTGTCCACGTAAAAGCTCTTATGGACGGCGTCAAACACTCCAGGAGGTGCCGTCTCCTGCGCGGCGTGAGTCTGTAGCGCATAGGTAGCGCAGCAGGGGCTGCAGGTTGTCCCGAAGGGTAGCACCTCCCACTGGTAGATAGAGGGGTCGGGGTCGCTCGGGTCCTCTCTCCAGAGAAACCTCATGAGTGGCTTGTCTTCCTCCAACATCCTGACCTGGTGAAACATTCGCTTAATGTCACCACTGACTGCGATCGGCTGCTGACGGAAGCGCACCAGAACTCCCAAGAGGGCTGGGGTCAAGGTTGGACCCGGGAGAAGATAGTGGTTGAGGTTGAGCTTCCCCACCTGGTAGCTACAGTTGAAGACCACTCGGTTCTTCCCGTTGTGGTGAACATTGTGGTGCGGGAGGTACCAAGACTCGGCACTCCGGTTCGCCTCGGCTGGCTCAAGCTTCTTCACCAGACCGGACTCCGTCAGTTTCTTCATCTCCGTTCGGTAAGAAGCAGCAAGGACCTCGTCCTTCCTCATACGCTTCTCAGTGCTGGTCAGACACTGTAGGACGGTTCGAGGGGATACTCGAAACTCTGGCATGAGTTCTCTGCGGAGTAGTGGTGTGACGTATCTCTTAACGCCCTGGACTTCGATACGCACTGTCTTTGCTTTAAGGAGGTCTAGGGCGTAGACGTCCTCCTTTGACCGTACGTAGAGCTTCTCATTCTTGTAGGGCGCAACGTCTAGCGTCCACAGCTTCTGGACGTTGTCTAGCAGCGCCGCATTCATGGAGTCTACACTGGTGTGAAGGCAGTTGATGGTCTGCACTTCTTCGGTGCGGACATGGAGGGATGACGTAGCTCTCCCGTCTCTATCTCTCCACTCGGTAGCGCCTTGGAGGGCCCACCCAAGCGCAGTCTGAACAGCCATCGGGCAGCCTCGTGGTCCTCTCAGCGGAGGACGGAGCGACACGATCAGTGCAGCGTTGTCCGAGCCGATGAGAAGGGTTGGCTCCGCTCCTTCTATCGGATGTAGTTTTACTCGCCGTAGGTGGGGATATCTTGCGCGTAACCTCTCCAGGGGGTAGTCGTAGCGGGAGAGCGCTAGCTGGTCGGCGGTGAAGACATTCTGAAGCCGATGTCTATCCGACGGCCTCCCCGCCGGGGAGATAGAGAAGTTGATTCTCGCCCCGGTGACCTCTTTAAGGTCGCGACGTATCGTGCGCAGAGTCAGCTTCTCCTCAGTCCCGTGGAGCCCCAACCGGCGCACTGCCTCCTGGAGGAGGATGGTCCGTTCCGACCCGTCGTCTAGAACGGCGTACGTGTCGTACTCAACGTTGTTGTGGTGGAGTCGGACCTTCACCACCTTCAGTAGGACCTTGGAGCCGCTGCTCTGGGTTGGGTCTAGGTAGTAGACAGGGGTTTCCTCTTCCGGTGCGCGACCGGACCTAGGGCTTCTGTTGCCCTCCGTGGACCTGGCGAGGGAGACCTCGTGTAGGATGTGGAGGTGGACCTCCTCACAGCGGTTGCACTTCCTCCTCAAGGTGCAGTTCTTCGCCAGATGGTCGCGCCCACAGTTCCAGCACCTCTTGTTCTCCTCGAGCCACCTCTGCTTGTCCTCGGTACTCAGGTTGTTGAAGTCACTGCACTCATTGAACCAGTGCTCGCTGGGGCAGTACGGACATGGCGGTGGCCCTCCCCATCTGGAGGCGTTCACGCTCGAAATGGATGCGTTCCCTCTCTCGTTCACGCTCGAACTGGAGGCGTTCTCGCTCTAACGTCACCTCGGCCTGTTGGCGCTCCCGCTCTAACGCCATCTCGGCCTGTTGGCGCATACATTCGGACAGCGCGGCACCACTCCCTCTGGAGTGCAGGCTATCCGCCCCAGCCCTGGACCGGTAGGAAGCCACTGAGCGGCAGGAGCTAGGTCTCGAGCGCGCCGTACTGGGAGGCAGATCGTTAAGGCTGAGGCCCTCCCTCTTCCGCCCGCAGGCGCTGTCGGACCGGGCCTCTCCTTCCTGTTCTTCCGTTTCCACGGCAAAACCCTGCGGTTCTGCCATCTCATCCTCAGGCTGGTGCTCGTTGAGGGCTGTCTCAGTGCTAGCCACCCGCGCGCCGGCGGACACCTCGGCCTCTCCGACCACTGTATCCCGTGGAGTGCGCTCCTCGCTATCACTCAGGGAGCTTTCGAGCTCAAGCTCATACTCCTGTAACCTCGGAGGCAACCGCGGGACTCTCTGTGGTCGTGGCTCTGGCTCAGGGGGCGGAGAAGGGGGGGTAACTGTCTGGTCTGGTTGGCTGCGCTCAGCCATGCTATCACTACACTACCAATCCGGCTCGAAGGACCAATTGTAACCAGGGAGTAGCTGAAAAGGACTGTATAATTTAGGAAGGGGCTGGTTATCTAACTAAGGGAGCTAAATAGGCAGTATAGGAGGATACAGGCAGGGGGCGACAGCAAACCGTTAGACTGGCAGTTAATGTCGTTAGCATTAGCAAGGGAACTAGCATTAGCATTAGCCTTCAAACAACTAGCATTAGCATTAGCGCTACAAACAACTAGCATTAGCATTAGCGCTACAAACAACTAGCATTAGCATTGAAGCTACAAACAACTAGCATTAGCATTGAAGCTACAAACAACTAACACACGGTATTACAGATGAACAACACATTTATTACACGACGGTTGTATACATCCCCATATATACATTCCCACCCGGCCGGCCACACACACTCTCAATCACTCACTGATAGTCTCTGGCCTGAACAGGCTTATAGTCCAGTGGCGTGGTGCGCGTTGAGGCCTGGTTGACTGGCATGTGCGTCGATGAGGTGGTCCGCGTCGAAGCTCCGCTGGAGTCTGTGTTCGCTCGTGGAGGCGACGATTAATGTCCAGCTGGCGTCCCGCTTGGTCCAACGTTGAACACAACTAAAACGGGCTACACTGGTACACTCAATAATCGGTTTCCCTGGCGTCTTCAGTTGCTGCACGGTGTGCGCGCTGCTGAATCCGCCATCTTTGATTGACTTCGTTGCTTTCTCTCGTTCGGCTTCTCTCTCGTTCTGCTGCTCACCACACACTCTGACTGACTCCGCCCTTCCGTCTCTTATATAGGCACCACCGAACGTAACATCCGGGTCACAGACACACCCCGGATATACTACGTCATCAACATATACATAAACAGTACAATAATAATACATACACTTCACAAACGTATATAATTGTATAGAAAATAACAAAGGAAATACTAGGGGCAAAAATAGGGCTGGTTTGGGGAAACTAAACTGGCACTAAACTGTGGGCCTTCACAACACATTTCATTAAAGAAAACAGGACATCTTATGCTATTTATTGGTTTAACATTGCAATGTATTCTGCCCTGTTGAGTTCTCTAACCCTAAGCTCCATTGTTGATGTTAATGTAACCATTATACTGTTTTAAAACATACACAGACACGTGGATGTATTGAACTCCACACTTGATTTATTAAAAAGCACACACGCACAACTGCTAAACCATGTACATAAAAAATAAACAAAACTGATTAAACCTTGGTTGTATCGAACTAAAACAAAATGTGCATATTTAAAACAATTTCCAACAGTGTTACAACATTAATTAATCATTTCATTGTAAATAAAAACTCTACTATGTGTGTGTGTGTGTGTGTGTGTGTGTGTGTACAGTCTCTTTCCCTTCTAAGGTGCCACACTGATCAGGACCCTGGCCACTCAACCCATGGCCATTCAGCCCCATCTTCATCCAGATGCTCTGATGGGGACAGCAGTTCCAGCGGCCGACATTGTGATCGTAGCTGGGGATGGAAGGCTCAGCTGCAGGCTGTGTTGGGGGCGGAGGGAGAGAGGCTGCAGGCTGCGTTGGGGGCGGAGGGAGAGAGGCTGCAGACTGTGATGGAGGAGCATGGTGTGGCAGTGCTGCATGACAACAAAATAAATAGGAAACACATGTTAAACCAAAAAGGAGCTGTGCATAGACTTCAGTTAAAAAACATGCCAGAGTATTGAGGCAGCACTGTATGCTGCTCTGCTCTGGTAGGGGCAGGGTGCTTCACATGACACTTCTAGTATCAGAGAGAGTAGTACATTCACCATTTTTAAATCTAGAACCAAAAAATTACAGAAAGAACATCAGTTCTGTGATCATTAATTGTATTGATGATGATGATGATGATGATGATGATGATGATGATGATGATGATGTGTGTGTGTCTTAACTAGTGTAATGTTGTGTTGTAATGTTTTTACTTTATTTTTATTTTTATTATCAACATCATTTATATATATATATATATATATATATATATATATATATATATATATATATATATATATATATATGTTACGGTACATGTGGGAATACGGTACATGTGGGAAAACTAGGGTTAGGGTTAGGTGCTAAGGTGCTACGGTTAGGGTTAGGGATAGGGATAGGGTTAGGGTTAGACATGCCATCATGTACCAAGTCGACGTAGCACCTAACCCTAACACTAGTTTTCCCACATGTGCCGTCTTCTCACATGTACCGTAACATATATATATATATTTATTATTATTATTCCATTGTTGATTAGAACTTTATTGTATCTTAGTCATTTGTATTAGTGTATCCTGTTTCCCTATTGTCTTGTTACCCTTCCCCCAGGGACTACAGATGGAAATTAGCTCTGAACTATATCTGAAGCAATATATGTATTGTGCATTATCCCTGTCAAATAAACTAATAAACAAACATGTAATGTAGGATCTAAGGTAATAGGATGCAAAAGAAGTCTCAATAGTTTGTTAAATATCCACAGCAAAGTACCAACATTTACAGATGACTTTCAATCAAAATAACAGACCTGGTTGAAATTGTGTGCAATATAAATAAACTGAAATGACATACTGTATTCCCACACGGCGGGTTCTAGAGTGTAGGCCTAAGGATGGGGCCCAGGCAAGCCGCTGAGGAGGTATTGGCAGCAGGACCATCACTGGAGCTGAAGGAGGAGGTAACATGAAACTTCACACAACTGGAAATCACTTTGACAGTGAATAAAGATGGGACACACAGTAATATACATGAATTAACCTTGCAAAGGAGACGCAGTCACATCGGATTCATCATCATGAGCTGGTCTCAAGAGTGTAACTGAAGCAGTCAGTTTGCTCCTCACTGTAAAAGAAAATAAAGTGTTATTCTCTCCCTCACTAATGCCTGGCTTATTCATCATGCTTGTAAATGGGTTATAGCCACATTCTGTCATTACCTGTTATAGTCTGTCAAGCTGATTTGAACATTAATAAGTCTCAGTATGTCTACTCTGATGTGAATATGTCTCATCTGATGAGAATTACATATACATTGGTATATAGGCTATTTGTTATGAATGGATATTTAGTTCAATGTTCACTTCTTTAAAGCAGGTAAAGCCTCAGTGACGGTATGCATGTTTAAACACATTGATTGTGAAATCAAGGGTTTGGTATGTTTCTAAATTGTATGGGTGTCACCTGCTCAAAATGCCTCTTACATACTGTAATGTACATGCCAAACCCTTGAAACACATCTTCAAAAAGGATGCAAAAAGAGAACTCGTATGAACACTTATCCTCCTCCTACAAATAGATACAATATGGAATGTAATAACACATGCAATTACACATGTACTGTACAGAGCAGACATACATTGTACATTGTACATGTAGGCTAACTAAACTTGTAAATAAACTAACTGTACATACATTTACACTTTAATTGTCCTATAATATAAATTACACCTGATTGATTTGATTTGATTTAGGCCTATTTGAAAGTTAATATCACAGTGTAACACTGGGGGATTTACTAAATGACAACATTGTGGGCACTGCTAGGCAGCAGTCATATCATTTGCACATTAGTATGTACAATACTGGTGTACATATTATGTACAGTAGCCTAATGCTGTATAGTATGGCCAGGCTATCATTGTGCAAAACTGTGTAGACTAGCATTGCAGTAGTATCTAAAACATTGCACAACCATAACACTATGAATAACTCGCAAGACGGTTCGCAAAACCCACACACTGTTATTAACATTGTTAATTTAACAACTGTTGAACAAAGTATTGAGACAGCAGACTTGTCCGATGTGTAGCCGTACAGTAGCTTGGCAAATCAATATCGAAATAGCTTTGAATATGTTACCTATATATATATATATATATATATATATATATATATATATATATATATATATATACATATATGTTACCGTAGACACGTCCGGACCTGACAGACATGTCCGATAACGAGTCAAGTACAGCAAAAGTACCGTAAATTGAAAACTGTCCGCTTTTCAGATTCAGATTCAGATTCAGATAACGTTTATTGCCATTATGCATACACATATAGGAATTTGCTTCGGCATTACAGTAAGTGCGTTTATACTTTTTTCACGTGTATACAAAAACAAATGCAAAAAAACAGGGCAACACAGGACAGACAACAGTGCATTGGATAGTGCAACATATATAAAGTGCAGTGCTTTCTGCAGCCCCTCTTGTATGTCTACTTATTATATATTATTACAGTTAATGTTTGTGACTTACCTATTAACCAAACGAAGAAAGTAAACTTGAGAGTTTAGAACGCGAGAAAGACGGTACGCTGTCTTTGCCTTTCAGGAAATAGTGCAGTCGAGTTGATTTCAGTGTTGTGACGTGACGTCACTGCTCAATGCGCCACAAAACCATCCGGTGGCCGAAAATATATGAACTATATAGAACTACCAAAGTGAACGGGATCTTAACTACTGCCATAGACAATGAATGGGCCAATGCAAAGTCTATGGCAGTAGTGTAGGCATATCTCTCGATTGCCGCATATAGTGGATAGACCAAGGCCAGGGAGGTCATACAGGCGACTTGTGAGAACACCTGTCAGTCGTTGTCATTAGTGCTCGTTAGTGGGGAGTGGCTACAAGCCTGCTAGTGTCCATAAATATCTGGCCTGTCTGAGAGCGACAGCCTCCTGACACTAAGACTCGTGACAACAAGACAAGGGAGTCTATCTGTGGGAGTCAAGACTCGTGACAACAAGACAAGGGAGTCTATCTGTGGGAGTCCATCGAGGAAGGCCTGAGAGGAAGCCAGGGTACTAGGTACCTTCTCTTCCAGTTGTTTGTAGTGTTGCTGTCTTCTCAAGTCACTCCGGTCTACTGAGTGCGCTTAGCTACTCCTAGTTCTGTTGGTTCTTTAGCCCTCTTCCCCTCTACAGACTTTTACCACAATGTGCTTTCTCCCTATCCCTGTTCTTCTGACACTCAGGAGGACACCTAGATGCTACATCCCCGCTCGCAACCCTTCCAATCTCATCTACCCACCTCTTTCCACTGACCATGACTTTATCGCCGCAGGCGGTCTCTGGAATTGCCAGTCGGCGGTCCGGAAAGCTGACGCTATCTCAGCTTATGCATCTCTTATGGCCCTCAATTTCCTTGCTCTCACCGAAACCTGGATCACACCAGAAAACACAGCTACACCGGAGCCCTCTCTGCCGCCTACTCCTTTTCTCATTCCCCTAGACCAGGGGTCGGCAACCCAAAATGTTGAAAGAGCCATATTGGACCAAAAAAACTAAAAACTTATCTGTCTGGAGCCGCCCAAAAATTAAAGCCTTATATAAGCCTTATAATGAGTGGGTAGTGGTGGTCTAGTGGATAGTGAGTTGGACTTGTGATCGGAAGGTTGTGAGTTCAAATCCCGCCTGAAACCACACCACTACTAGTGTGCCCTTGAGTAAGGCACTTAGCCCTCAGTTACTCCAGGGGGAATGTCCCGGGAATTCGTAATTGTAATTTGCTTTGGATAAAAGCGTCTGCTAAATGGCAAAATTAATAAAATTAAAAATTAATGAAGGCAACACATGCTGTAAGTGTCTATATTAGCTATATTATAAAAAAGAAATGACTAGGTAGGCTACAAATACATAATGAGCATTCATGATTAAATGTTTATTTTCGCTGCAGCGCACCCTGGAGAGAATGACGCACCACGTGACTACTCTGCTGTACGACGGTGCTTTAAGTTTAACTTCCATTACAATATTAATGTATTATGTTTCGTTGCATTGATGAAATTATAGAATTACAATAAAGAAATCACATTTTTGAAAAAACAACAACAAAATGGAACGTGCATAATAGGCCTCCTGTAATTTCAGACCTCCCCATGGAATAAAATGCAGTCCTCTTCAACCCTCAATAATACAATACGAATACAACATATAAGTCGAATACAATACAATCCTCTTCTCTTTTCCCCCTTATCTGGGCAAACAGTGCAATAAAACGCAGCCTGCAGTTAAAACGCAGCCTGCAATTATAAACAATAAAACAGCAGCCTTTTGAAAAGGTAAAGTATATTACATTTAAATAATACAGTTTAAGTTCGATTTCTGTGCATTATCCTCTTCTCTTTAGTTTTCTGCCAATGCCAAGTAAGTCAGTGCTAGAACTAGGGTTGCCACCTTACAGTCAGAGAAATAAGGGACACCCCTCCAGTGTTTCCTCCAGGATTTTTCCCTTTAGTGGTGAAGCGGTCATTTTAAAATGCTAATTTTTTCCCGTGTGCACGCGCATAAAACGCGCACTGGCGCTCAAAACAAAGACGTGATTTCACCAAAAACTAGTCATTAAGTCATTAAAGCTGAGCAGGTGATACACAGAAAGATCATCAGCTCAATATGAAGTACACAAGAGATAATCAGCTCATCAAATATGAAGTACACCCATTAGCGGGAACATAATTTGTTTCACAAAATACGTTTTTTTTAGTTGACCATGAACATCAGAGACATACATACATACAGACATACATCAAGGACCCCAATTGAAATAAGCCAGTGGCTTTCTTGGGTTTTTATCCTTTTAGTTGACCTTGTATGTAATATGTACTTTCATGTACCTACTTCTGCAAATCTTCTAATAAAGTTTTCAATCAATCAATACACCCAGTGAGCAAAATTGCGTTGAAAAGACATCTAAAAGACGACTTTCCCCTACGTCTATTCTACATCCGGATTTGGTTGACGTTGCAAAGTGAAAAGACGTAGTTTTTAGGTCGTTGAAAAGACGTGGTTTTCAGGTCGTTGAAAAGACATGGTTTATAGGTCGTTGAAAAGACGTGGTTTTCAGTTCGTTGAAAATACGTTGTTTTCAGTTCGTTGAAAAGACGTTTTCAGGTCAAATGATGGACGTCCTGCTTTTGGCCAACCTGATTATGTACGATGTAGGAAAAAAAACAATGCTCCCTCCCATACCTAGAACATTTCTGTAAAAAAAATCTAACTCTTGAATCAAATCTGCCATACATGTACATGATTTTACATTTGCATAAGAAAAACAAGTACCATTTATTAAATACACATGTACTTTATTAAGCATAAAATTTAAAAAAATGCATTGAGGAATACGTTCAGAAAGAACTGCTCCCAAGGCAGAACAATACTTACTAACATTGGAGTGATACAGAGACCAGCATGGCCCCTGCGCGTGCAAGGATGACACGCACATTCAGGAAGCTTTCCTTATTTTACACAATTTCCCCACGGGGATTAATAAAGTATCTATCTAATATTGCAAAATACCGAATACAGAATATTCCAAAATATTGCACAAAAATTGAGTTTTTCCCCTGGTAAAAATACAAAAAATACAAAATACCACAGAATATAAAAAAAAATACAAAAAATACAAAATACCACAGAATATATACCACAGAATATTCCAAAATATTGCACAAAAATCGAGTTTTTCCCCTGGTAGTCATTGTCCTTTGGGCCTTAGACGTTAAGGTGTAGGGTGAAGAGATGGGTCTTCAGTCTCCGACGGAAGATGGGGAGTGACTCTGCAGTTCTGACAGCCGTGGGAAGTTCGTTCCACCAGCGGGGAGCCAGTATCGAGAAGAGACGTGACCGGGCACCATGGCAGCCGCGTTGGCGTAATGATGGTGGGGCCAGTCGGCCGGCAGATGTGGAGGGGCGGAGGGGGCGGGATGGAGTTTGAGGGGTGACCATCGCTTGCAGGTAGGCAGGTTGCCTTCTCTATGCTTGTGGCACCTCTGCTCTGGGCTGCACTACAGTGGTGTAACCACCACCTCCCGATCTTCCAGGCGCATGCTTGAGGTGGTCCCCAACAGCGAGCCTAATCATGTGGTCTGTGGCCTTAGAATCCCACTTCTTGACTGCAGCTGTAACACCAAAAGACATATATATATAGTTATATTACACAAAACATGCTTTCTGCAACTTCAGCGCACATTTTATGAACTTGGACATGAGGTTGTTGGTGAAAAGCCTATAAGTACAGAAAAGTTATTGAAAAGACAGTCTAGGAAGAGACAAGTGGAAAATGTGGCAGCGGCTTTGTTTTATGGAGTGGTGTTTCCATTGTTTTGGGCAATACTTGTACAGTACTCCTGTGTACAGTAATCCTGTGTACAGTACTATCAAAACCCAAACTTTCACCAACACCTATCCCAAACAAGTAACACATTCGATTGCTGTGCTCCACCTTGTTTCCCATTCGGGGTACCACAATATATTCACAATGTAGCATACCTGTCCATGATCCTTTTTGCGCAGTCCTTCACATCCTTTCCTCCAATCTTGCTTAGCTGTGAAATCTGAGTGGAAAATAATCAAATAATCAAGAATAAACATTTTACCTGATGTTATGCCATTTACTTGCGCATCAACTTAAAACACAATTTGTAAGTCGCTTTGGATAAAAGCGTCAGCAAAATGAAATTGATGTAATGTAAATCAAATGTCACCATCAGTTTCTTCTCTTCCTCACGTTGTAGCCTCTCCTCCAGGTTGTTGAACTGCTCCATCTCTTCCATTCTGTTGATGATATGACAAACCGAGGCGTGTGGCTCTGCTCTCCCCATGCGGCGGACCTCCTCATGAATAGCAACCAGCTTCTCCATAACACACTTAAATTCTGAAAATTGGACATGAAGACTAATATTTAGTGACAGTAGGCCTAAATACCAGTGCATCATCCAAGTTAAGTCAATTCTGTACTTACTGGTATGGTCGTCTTACAGGTCTCTTTCTGAAAGCCACCGTTCTGAAACAATCAAACAAACATTTAAGCTGAATTTAGGCTAAATCAAAAAGAAGCAATGGGGAACTATTTAGAATTGTAGAGGACAAAGCAACGTAATTTATTGGAATTGAACACTACTAACCTATATTAGATGAATTCCTCAAAAACAGTTAGTGGGAGAGAGAGGGGAAGAGAGTGAGTGAGTGAGAGAGAGCCAGCCACTGTCTGGAACTGCAACCATTATGAAATAGCAGTGGTGTGCCGTCAGGGCCAGCAAGGCCTTCTCTGCTGGCCTAAACATCATCAGAATATACATTTTATTTAATATATTTTTTCCACAAATATGTAATGATTCCCCATAGTCTATTCTCTTCATTTCATAGCTTTCCTCTTGGTTGCGCTGCTTCCAGTCTCCAATTGAGATTTGGAGGGCTGGCCTTTATGTTAGAGCTTTTATCCAATCAAAATGTGTTGCTAGGGGGCTCCCAAATCTGCCCGCCTTCACAACAGACGGTGCCGCGGATACGACCTGTAACTTAACGTTGGAACGAGAAAACATGTGGCGTACCTAGTAAACCTACGTAGATGCGAGCAAAATCAACAACGGCGCCTGCTGGAAGGCTCAATCTGATGTCAGCACCCAGCACGTCTTTTGATTGGATACGCACTATTGAGATGCGTAGCAAGGTAATTTGCGTATCTTTATACCGTCTGCAATCAGCTACAATGGCGGAAGGGGGAGAAGAGGCAGATGTGGTGGCAGATCTTAAAACAACGCCATTTTCTAGAAGAACTTTCCAGGAAAAGATAGACATTATCAGAGAACGGCCAACCCCGACTCTTGCGAGCCTTTCTCAGCGGGGAAAAGGGTTTGTCCGGCACTTTCAGATCGCTAACTACGAGCGGTACCCCTGGCCCACAGGCTCCGAAAGGCACTGCAAATTGTACTGCTGGCAATGCCTGCTATTTGCAACAGATCGATCGGGTGTTTGGAGCCACACTGGTTTTGCAAACTTGAGTTGTCTATCCAAGGGAGCAACGAGACACCAAAGCACGGCTGGGCACTTACAAGCAACGGTGCAGACTCGGCTTTCAGCATTAGCTTCCATATCAATTGAAAAGCACTTATTGATGGAGCTGAAGCGTACAGATAAACTCTACAACAGAGTAATTGAAGTATTCCTGAGGAAAGAAAGGAGGATGGATTTTGTTTTCAAATGAAGTTGTTTTGGTGAGTACAAAGCATTTTATTTTTTATTTTATTTGTATATATTTTTGTCATTTTATTTCGTTATTTCATTTTATTTTCGTTTCAATATTAACGAATTAATATATAGGTAATTAAAATGACAAATATAGGCTTATAAAATAAATGTTTGATGCGTCTGTTGCAGGTTGCAAGAGATGTGGAGATTACGTGGGTGGCGCACGTGAATCAGCTGTGCAGTCACATTTCTTGACGATAAAAGTGCCTTTTATTTAAAAGTTTTGACAGTATCCAAGCGAAGCGATCTTAAAGATGTTAGTTTAACACTCTTCATTGTAAATGCGGATTTATTGATTAAAAATGCTTCGGAAATATTAATATAACTCTGTTGTACTTGTCTGATTATGTTAAGGTGATGCAACGCCCGGTTATACTGTGTTTCTGTCTAGTTTCTAGAGCCATGGCGTCATAATGATGGTATTAAGAGGTAGAATAATTCAGGTAGGACTGTGTCGGACATCACTGAAGGCCTAGGTGTGAAATGCACCGCCCGCCACTGTGAAATAGTACACTTAGTGCTCTACAAAAACTAAAATCAAAATATATATCACATATTGAACAACTGAACAGACTAATATACTTCTCTGTAATAAAACGTCAAGCTAAGCCCAGTATCTTACCATATCTGGGTGCGTCAGAGCGTCTTTCTGCATTGGACGGCAGCTTGGTGTCCCGGAGTGTCTCTGTGTAGCAGAGCGTCCTGGTGTCACAAGTTCACAGCCTGAAATACAACAAATGTCATGTTAGAAAGACACTGAAAAACAAGACCATGATAACGGTGTGAAACCTCAGATAGGAGCTTGTCGAGCATTACTTGAACAACAGCAACAACTCACCTTTCTGTGTGTGGGCCTCACCTTACTGGGTGGCGTGGGGGAAGGTAACATGTCTTGTATGCCTAAACATCAATATAAAAAGAAAATCATAAGTACATAAGTCATTACATTTAACTCTTAAGTTGGTAGTACTTAAAGCTGCGTTCAGTAATTGTTTACTGCTAGATGGCAGTAAGCGACTAAGAGACAAAAGGCTGAAACGTATGATATACATTGTAAGACAATGGAATTGCAAATATCAGCGCCTCCGACGCGCTGGTCAGACCACTAGACAATATAATTGCAAATCATACATGATGTCCCCGGCTAAGATCGCCTTGTCTGTAATGTACGGATGTAGTGAATATAATGTGCCATCTTACCGTGGTTTTTTCTAAGCTTCCGTTGATGAAAAAATAGGTATCTTGAATGTAGCAAGTAGTTAGCCGTTAGCGTCGCCATCTTCGTTAGTTACGTCATCATACACTTACTTCCGTTTTCTCAGAGGCCAAATCAGCCTTCCCACCCAGCCTCTTCTGGTCGATCTTTGTATATGACGGTAGAAGAATTACAACAGCGCCACCTGCTGTATTGGATGAATAGCGCAAACAAACGTGGAAAGATCTCTGACGAACTAATTAGATTAGATTCACTTTTATTCAACTATATACAACAAAATGCAGTTTAGTATTCAACCAGAAGTGCAGTACTGATATTACATGCATGTTTCATTTACATTTTCACAACTACACGTTCGCTCATATGTGGGAGACGTACCGGACGAACGGCTATATTCAGTGGAAATAACGGCCAGACGGACGGACCTTATTTCGCTGTAAAAAAGACGTCCACAGACGTCTGGTGCGCACTGGGTTCATCTAAAATACTCTATACTGAGCACTGGTATAAGAACATGAACCACAGAACAGCAGTAAATGCAATAACCCACAGTCGTCGCTGATGATGTTACATTTTCGATTAGGCTACGGGATTAAAGGCACCGGCGACGGGCGATTTCCTGAAATCCAAATGTCCCGCGAAATTCGGACCAATCACAAAACTGTTTTGCAAGCGCGGCCTGTTGAGAGCGATTCAGTCTCGATTGCAGTGCGGGCCGCCACGAATCAATGCATATAGAGGAAACACTGATATTGCCCAGCGCTGCAGTAAGATATATTGGAGGAATCACGCAATGCGGGTGGATTGAAAATACGGAACAAACAGCGTTCCGTATTGGTTCAAAACGGAACGCATCTTTTAACTGTCAAATAAGGAACGATTCCGTATTTCAAGGGACGGGTGGCAACCCTAGCTAGAACTGAAGTGAAGTGAACTGAACAGAACTACTAGTCAAGGGTAAAACACAGCAGCATCCTCTTCTCTTTTGACACGCACAATACAACGCAGCCATCCTCGGACCTGAGCAACAAAACACAATAATATCCCTATATGTCATTCCAAATATATACTGACAAAAATCTGAAATCACTTTATAAAAACAGCCACTTTGTTACTAAATATGTGCCTATGACAGGATTGTGTTCTTACCCGTTTAATGTGACTTCTGTTTTCGGACCTCACTGGACAGCTTCTCAACATGTAAGATGTAACTTTAATCTTCACGCATGACTGCAAGCTCTCATCTGTGAGGCGGGTGCGGTATTTGGATTTGATGTAGTTCATGTTTGAGAATATCTGCTCGCACAGGTATGTTGATCCAAATATGGATAATACTCCAAATGCATATTTCTTCATGTTCCTATAACTGTCAGGAAGAGCATTCCATGTTTCAAACACAAGTTTCTCGGGTGTTGGGAGGCTTTCAATTTCGCTCCATTTGTGGCTTTGGGCAAGCTGGGCTTTCTGGCGAGTGACGTCTTCAAGCTCGGCTGTCAGACTTTTGAACTTGGACACCGATAAATCTTTGTCAGCTATATCGGCCATTTCCATTTCAAGGTCAGCTTGATTTACTCCTGGGAATGTGTTCAATAAGGACGGGTCAATCTCCAGGAGTGTGACAGGGAAAGATAGTGACATTTTTTCCTTTCGGAACTCGCTAAATCTGCTCCCAAATGCAGTTTGCATATCAACGATAGCACCTTGTAAATAATCACCGTTGAGTGTGTGATCGTGATGGGCTTCTTTGAACTCTCTCAGGGAGGGGAAGTGAGAGAGCGTGCCTCGCTGTACATGGCCCATCACACACCCGCCGGTTTGTTCGCAACAGCCACCTGCCTGGCACCGTGACTACGGTGGCCTGTACACAATAACAATAGCACCACAGCTATGACGCAAATCTTCGTTGACAGAAATGTTGAAATGTAATATTTATTCTGCACATTTTTACAGCATTGGAAAGCGTTAAGAATGTTTGTGTCATGTTTGTCCTCCTACAGAAACCATATATATATATTTTTTTTTTTAATCATTTTCATACATTTTTGAAAAAGCTCCAGGGAGCCACTAGGGCGGCGCTAAAGAGCCGCATGCGGCTCTAGAGCCGCAGGTTGCCGACCCCCGCCCTAGACCCTCTGGTCGAGGGGGGGGCACAGGACTCTTCATCTCGCCCAAGTGGTCACATACTGTCCTTCCCCTGGCACACTTGTCTATATCCTCCTTTGAATTTCATGCTGCTTTCGTCTCCTCCCCGGTCAAACTCCACATTGTTGTCATCTATCGCCCCCCAGGCCAGCTCGGTGACTTCCTAGGCGAGATGGATGGCCTTCTCAGCTCCTTCCCTGATGATGGCACTCCGCTCGTACTACTAGGTGACTTCAATTTCCAATCTGAGAAGCTTCTCTCATCTGGAGTACTTGACCTTCTCCTCTCCTTCGGCCTTACCCTGTCCCCCTCTCCTCCGATTCATAAGGCAGGCAATCAGCTCGACCTTGTCTTCACCAGATCTTCCCACACTTCCAACCTTACCGTTACCCCTCTTCCAGTTTCTGATCACCACTTTATATCCTTCTCCCTTCCCCTCAAAACTTCCTCTTCCC
Source organism: Nansenia antarctica (assembly GCF_963989245.1). Classification (NCBI taxonomy): domain Eukaryota; kingdom Metazoa; phylum Chordata; class Actinopteri; order Argentiniformes; family Microstomatidae; genus Nansenia; species Nansenia antarctica. Next base: position 83,478,766 of record NC_137674.1, read on the forward strand.
TCTCAGCCTCTAACCACTTAAGACCCTCTCGTCGTAACCTACGTACCCTGTCCCCCATCACCCTCTCTTCTTCTGTCCTATCCTCCCTACCCTCTGTCGAATCCTTCTCCCTTCTATCCACTGATGCGGCATCCTCAACCCTCCTGTCCGCTCTCACCTCATCCTTCGACATCCTCTGTCCACTAACCCTGAAGCCAGCTCGATCCTCTCCTCGAGCTGACTGGCTCTCTGAAACGCTACATGCTTGTAGACTAGAGCTCAGAGCAGCTGAGAGGAAATTGAGAAAAACTGGCCTTTCTGATGACCTTAACCTCTATCACTCTCTCCTTGCCAACTACGCCTCCTCGGCATCAGCTGCTAAAGCATCTTACTATCATTCCAAAATAAATTCTTCTGCCTCTAATCCTAGAAAACTGTTCTCCACTTTCTCTTCACTCCTTAATCCACCTCCTCCCCCTCCTCCTTCCTCCCTGTCCGCCGATGACTTTGTCACCTACTTTGAAAAAAAAGGTGGACGACATCAGCAGCACCTTTTCCCCCCCACCTCTCCCTCCTCCCACTAACAATGCTAACACCCCTTCCAAACTCTCTCCCCGACACTCGGTCTCTGGATTGTCATCTTTTCCCCCCTCTCCCCCGATGAGATTCTCACACTTATCACATCAAAGCGGGCAACCACATGCCCTCTTGATCCCATCCCCTCCCCCCTTCTCCAATCCATTTCCGCCGACATCCTTCCTTACCTTACCACCCTAATCAACTCCTCCCTATCCACAGGATCTGTCCCAGCGGCCTTCAAAATAGCCAGAGTCAAGCCTCTCCTCAAGAAACCTACCCTTGACCCATCATCTGTCCACAATTACAGACCTGTATCCCTTCTCTCCTTCCCTTCCAAAACCCTTGAACGCGCGGCATCTAAACAACTGACTGACTATCTCCGGAAGATGGATCACTTAGACCCCCACCAATCCGGCTTCAAGGCTGGGCATTCCACTGAGACTGCGCTCCTTGCTGTCACGGAAGCCCTCCACTCTGCCCAAGCTTCCTCCCTCTCCTCTGTTCTTATTCTCCTTGACCTGTCTGCTGCCTTCGACACAGTCAATCACCAGATCCTTCTCTCCATCCTCTCAGACCTGGGCATCTCTGGCACCGCACACTCCTGGTTTTCTTCCTACCTGGCGGGCCGCTCCTACCAGGTGACCTGGAGAGAATCGCTGTCTTCTCCTAGAACCCTTTCCCCTGGAGTACCCCAGGGTTCTGTCCTAGGGCCCCTACTTTTCTCCCTCTACACCAAGTCTCTTGGCTCGGTAATCTCTTCACATGGGCTCTCCTACCACAGCTACGCAGACGACACTCAACTCTTCCTGTCCTTCCCCCCGTCTGATGTACACGTGGCAACCCGTATCTCCGCATGTCTCGCTGACATTTCAACTTGGATGGCTGACCACCATCTCAAGCTCAATCTTAACAAGACCAAGCTCCTCTTCATCCCCGGGAAAGCCTGCCCTCTCCAAGACTTCTCCATCACAGTGGAGAACTCTACTGTAACCCCCTCCCTGACAGCCAAGAACCTTGGAGTGATCCTGGATAACCGACTATCCTGTGCGGAGAACATTGCAGCAACGGCTCGCTCCTGCAGATTCTTCCTCTACAACATCAGAAGGATACGACCATTCCTTACCAGAGAGGCAGCGCAACTCTTGACCCAGGCACTGGTCATCTCCCGCCTGGATTACTGCAATGTACTCCTGGCTGGGCTCCCCGCTTCAGCCATTAGACCTCTGCAGCTCATCCAGAATGCTGCTGCCCGGCTGGTATTCAACCTCCCCAAATACTCGCATGTCACCCCTCTCCTTCGCACCCTGCACTGGCTCCCGATAGCAGCTCGCATCAGATTCAAGACCCTGGTGCTTGCATACCAGGCAGCTAAAGGGACAGCCCCTGCCTACCTGAAGGAAATGGTAACCCCCCAAACCCCTGCCCGCTCACTCCGCTCCTCCACCTCGGCTGGCCGACTGGCCCCACCTCCTCTACACAGCAGTCGGGCTGCCCGATCACGTCTCTTCACAACACTGGCTCCCCGCTGGTGGAATGAGCTCCCCACGGCCGTCAGAACGGCTGAGTCACTACCCATCTTCCGTCGTAGACTGAAGACCCATCTCCTCAGGTTACATCTTAACTGCTCCTCCTGAGACATCTTCTGACCCTCACCACTACGTCTCCTAAAGACACCCGCTTTCCCCTCTACTGTGTCCCTAAGAACTTCTATTGCCCCCCTTGTACTGTTCTCAGTTTCTCCAGAAAAAAATAATAAAAATAAATAAAATTTGTAGAAGGCGATAGGGAGAAGGTTTTTCCTTATATCAGTGGCCCCGGGCCCGAGCTAGATTACTCTTCCTGCAACGAATGGTGGATTGCTGATTCACATGCTTAGTATTCAAATGTATTGATTGTAAGTCGCTTTGGAATAAGGCGTCTGCTAAATGCCAAAAATGTAAATGTAAATGTCAATAACATCCTGAAAACATTAACCCGAATGTTGCTTTGAAAATGTCCATTCTTTGTTATCATGTAACATTGTGGGAACATTTTATAAAAGAACATTCTATAATCTGTTACCTAAACAATGTCCCCAAAACATCCTCAGAATGTTGCACCTAAAACGTTCTTACTTTGTTAACATTTAACGTTATAGGAACATTATTTAAAAACATGGTGAAAACAAATGGTAAACATCCTTAAAATGCTCTTTGAACATTAGATGAAAACGTTTTCTTTAAAACATTAGCAGAACTTGTAGGGAATGTTAGCCAATGTTGTGGGAACATTCCCTGCTAGCTGGGTAGTTGGCTAATGCGTGCGCTTACTAGAGCTACAGCTGGCGGCATGTATTGTGGATTTCACAACATTTAATGCTCTATTATGCACTATCCATTTTAGCTTTTAAAATCATAATACTGTTTTTTACAACATTTTTTAAATGACTGGACTTTTTAAATAGGCACTACATTTTATAAACACTGTTATGTCTGTCTGTTTTTATTGTATGTATGTGACCTATGTGTGTTTTTAATGTGGAAACTGTATTCATGAACTGCACTTCTGCCTGTCAAAGGAGAATTTCTGTCACTGTGTGACAGACAATAAAGCAATCTTGAATCTTGAATCTTATTGTTATAACGTTACTTTTGACAGGGAGAAAACCAGAGAGAAAGACAAATACTAGATTCGGCAAGGCACCTCCTTAATTTGATAACGGACATACCTTCCCCTGGCCCTGCGGGTCCCAGTGCCCAACAAGAAACTGCCCCAGAGACTCACAGGTTTTGGCTAGTTTCAGAACACAAACCCAATTAAACATGTATACAAATTCATATGAATGTTGACTACTCGGCATCAAATGATAATTTTTTAACATGTTATTTTCGCAGACAGGGAAGGAGTCAGGACAGATGCAGAGGTAGTCAGGAGAGAGGGAGAGATAATAATAATAATACATTTATTTTATAAGGCGCCTTTCATGGCACTCAAGGTCGCCGTACAACAACAAATTTAAAAACAGTTACAAAATTCAAAATACAAAATACATAGAAATATACAGTATAAAACATAGCTAGTAGCAGAGCAGCACGGGAACAGTAAATCAACAGGGATACGCCTGCGTAAACAGGTGGGTTTTGAGGTGGGTTTTGAAAGAGGAGATTGAATCAATGTTCCTGATGTCGGGGGGGAGGGAGTTCCAGAGGCGAGGGGCGGAGTGGCTGAAGGCTATAAACCCCATGGTGGACAGACGGGCTGGGGGGACGGTCAGGTTGATGGAGGAGGCAGGGTGGGAATGTTGATGTGGAGGGGGTCGGACAGGTATGGAGGGTGATGATGGCCGACCCAGTGTCCACACTGAAATGACCAGGTCCTTACTGTTTTGGTTGATTTGTCAGCCTGCAACTCGTTGTCTCTTACATTCACAGATGTCTGCTAATGAGACAAAACTGTACAAATGTCAAATTAAAACATTCTCATCACAGGTCTTTTCCTGCCATGTTTGGAGTGAAAGGAAAGCGACGGTGCCTCAGAGGGCCTTCCAACCACTGAATGAATGAATGAATGGTCTTTATTGTCATTGATATAGTACAGGTACCATACAACGAAATTTGGGAGGGGGGGGCTCCCCTGGTGCTAGGAAAAAAATACTAAAAACAAGAAGGGAAAAAGAGCTGGTTTACATAAATAAAGGCTATATACACTATCCATTATACTATACTATACAAATAAAACACTGTGCTGTACTCTATGCTATAAATATCCTGATATTTCCTATCTCTGAACCTTATGTACCCGAGGGTTGTCATATTGCACATAGTATTATTGCACATTCATTTAAAGTGTCACAGTTTGCAGGTTTGAAATGTTCACAGTTGTGTTTCAGTATTGCACTTGATTACAATCTAGTAGCTGCCATCAAATTGTCTAGATTGTCCAGGGCCTAGAACCTAGGTCTTTGCTGTGTTCAGGGCCTGAATGGCCCTAGGGTAGAAGCTGAGCTTCAGTCTATTTGTCCTTGCGGACATGGTCCTGAACCGCCTGCCCGAGGGCAGCCGAACAAAGTCTTCGTTCCCAGGGTGGGATGGGTCTCTGGAGATCTTGGAGGCCTTCCTGAGGCAGCGTGTGTTGTACAGCTCTTCCAGAGAGGGGAGGGGGGCGCCGATGATCTTCTGGGCCGATCTCACGACTCTCTGTAGCGCTTTCCTCTCTGCGGCTGTGCAGCTGGAGAACCACACGCAGATGCAGTAGGTGAGGATGCTCTCCACTGTGCAGCGGTAGAAGGTCACAAGCAGCTCCTGTTTGAGGTGGTATTTCCTGAGGACTCTCAGGAAGTAGAGCCGCTGTTGTGCCTTCTTGATGATGGCTGCTGTGTTGGTCTTCCAGGACAGGTCATCCTGTATGTGCACCCCCAGGAATCGGAGGGTTGAGACTCTCTCCACGCTCCCTCCATCGACGAGCAGGGGCTGGACCTCAGATTTTTTCCTCCTGAAGTCCACGATGACTTCACACCAGTCAGAGAGTTGCAAATAACATTTGACCTTTTACCAAAAATTGTTGAGCGCACTCCTAAAGGCAATGAAGAAGTTCTTAATCTGCAAGCTGGTTTGGGACGCAGGTCCACCCAGATTCCTGAAAATTACAGTCACAATGAGGTGAAGCACTGTTCCACAGTTGGAAGTCATGCAGTCTTCTGATAACTTTTGCAGTCTTCTGATAACTTGTTTTAGTCCACCAATGCTCCTATTTTATTAATTTGATGTTATGTTTCATATCACTCCTGAAGATATTTTCAGCACTCCAAAGGATTTATCCGAAATTGGAAAGTGTGTCTGGGGGCTGGTTGTTGTACAAATCTGCAGGTGAACCGATAACTGAAAAACGAATGCAAAATAATAATGTGATTGTTAGTATACACTATACACCATCAAGTAGCCTACTGCAACACTGAGGGCGAGGGTCCAAGACACAGAACACATGGGATTCGATTGAGAGCTTTCCTTGGAATCATTATCCCAAGTATTACACTAACATACTGAATCATTAGAATCAGTTCATTGAAAAGATTCATTCACCGAATTGTTCAGTAGGCTACTTGTTACCAGAGCTCCGACGAGCCATGGCGAAAACGGCTTGTAGTAGGCTAATGTAGGTAGCTAGCTGTCATTCCAGTTAATGCGCTAGCCAGCTAGCTCTACTAAGCTAGCCAAATAGCTGCAGCAGTAACAAGCTCAGCTGCTCCATGTTAACAGCTACAGTTAACATGTTAATCAGATCTAGCCAACAGCTACGGTAGTACTACCACTTGTGTAACGTTATAACAGTCAAAAGGCCAGTAAAATACATGGTAACCAGTTGATATTTACCGTGTTTGGTGTCCTTCCCTCCATGATGACGAACTGAGCTCAGCTTTACTGGCGGGAGTGGGTGCGTTGTTTAAACTTCCTTGGGTACGTTAATGAAAGGTGCTGATTGGCCAAAAAGGAGTAAGGTCAATCAGCGCTCGATTGCTCTTCCTTAAGGACCCGGATTATGGCCAGAGATATGTGCCACTAGAATCTGAATCTGAATTACTGACTTTGAATTTGAATTGCTCAATTTGAATAAAAAAAATGACGTTGAATACTTTTTTTTACTTTGAATCACATAATTTGAATTTGTATTGTTTAACTTGAATAACTGAATTGAATACAAATTCAAATTATGTGATTCAAAGTAAAAACATTTATTCAAATTGAGCAATTCAAATTCAAAGTCAGTAATTCAGATTCAGATTCTAGTGGCACATATCTCTGCCCAGAGGTCGTGCTGTTATACTGAATATCAGTACGACCGAATCACAGCCATGCTGATATTCAGTATAATACACTCCCTCTCGTGTGATATTGCTTAATTATCACTAGAAATCTAGTTGATCACAACTTCAAGAATATGATTATTATGTATGCAAATAAATAACTGTCCTTTCAAATGTATCATTTAAGGGTTTATAACAACTTCAATTTATAAGCCTTTAATTATAAGCCCTTAGTCAATTGTTATTGAACTTGCTTCAGCAACCATCAAACAACAGAATTCACTTTTTCCATCATCAAACAGCAGAAAATCACTTTTTCATTTATACTTTTTGAGCTGTCCTCTAATTTGCCTGAAATGCTGTTAATTCCTTTTTTTTGTGATACATTTTTCATTGATTTTTCTTCAGGGAATGGTACAAGGGAGTGGTAACATGTAAATGAACAAAAGAGAAATAGAATAACAAAAATCCAGTAGAAACCTTCCCCCCCCCCCCCCCCTCTCCCGATCTCCCTTTACCCCAGCAGTACCTGTACTACCTCCCCCTCCTCCCACACATGTCCCTCCCGCCACAAACCTCCAACCCACCCGCCCAATGACAGCCCCCTGCCCCCCACCCACTCACAGCCCCCCGCCTTTCACTCCCCACCCAATCACAGCCCCCCGCCCCCCACCCCCCACCAGGACCCTATGGAAAGGCATTCCTGAAGGCATTTGCTATGAATGCGGAAAGGTGAATATTTTAAGCTTGATAACCTCAATTCAACTTCAACAAACGTGACAGGGTCTGGTGACAAAAGTCCCCAAGTAGGGCAAGGTTGCTTTTACAGATTATGAAAGTACATTATTGTAAGCTTTCAAATGATATGTCAGATTTTGAAATCTGAAAAATAGTTGAAGAACATATGCTTATTTGAATGTCGGTACACCTCAAACCAAATACCCGGGGGGAAAAAATCACTGGTGTTGACCTAGTTTCTTTAGCAACTTCCATTGTTCAAACAGGAGTAGACAGCTACCTCTAATGGGGCTTTTCCACTAGAGGGCTGACCCGGGTCAGCCCGGGCTGGCCTGCTTCTTTGGCGCTTTTCCATTTGTCGGCCTGGGTCGGATCGGGTCGGGTCCGGTCGCTTCTTTAGCTACCCATCGAGGGCAGGAACCTTTTTTGAGACCCGGAACCTTTTTGCCAGGCTGCGTGTGACGTGTGACGCTGCACACCGTTGATTGGTCAATGGAAATCGTCATATCATGTTCATAGATTTCATCACTAACCGCCATTTTTAAATACCACATTCGCTCTTGGAAAATGTCACTACATTTTCTGTAATAGCTTATTAATAAAGATTAGAAAATTTATGCTGACCATCGTATTATCTTAGTTTAATGTCATTTCAATGCATCATAGAACTTTTATTTACAACAAGCATAACCCAAAAATTGCTATTATGCACCGTCTTTGCCCGTGAATAACACCGGCTGTGAAGGTGGTACAAACACAATACTCCTTTGCTAACTTCACCATCGGTATACGGTCATTTTGAGCCCTTAACCACCGCGCTGACACCCCGAGAAGATATGCTTTTAACCGTAAACTCAATGAACCGGGAGTTCACCCGCTGCTGCTCGCAGCACCGCGCCTGCTGGTTGAAACTCCCGTTGACAGCGGGGGGGAGAGAAACGTTTTAACAGGGAATTCGCTCCGCGCTGTGTCGACCGTGATAGCAGTGTCGTATCGAGACCATTCAAATGGTTTTGGATTCCCTGTCCTCTCCCCTATCCGGACACGTTTGAATTGTTATCCTAACCCACGGTAAATCACAGTTATTAACCCGCAAAGGGTGCCTCCAGTAGCCAGGCAGTAGCCATCTCATATGCTCATACAGTTCATAAAGCAGACAAGTGAAGGCAGTGGTTTTAAGGGTTCAAAAAACATGACTTTATTATGTGTACATAGCTTCCTCTCTCTCTCCCTCTCTCTTTCTCTTTCTCTACAAAAAAACACGGTTAATAATATACCACATGCCGATCGAAAGGCATACGATAGCTTCAAGTTCCTCCATGTTGCTATTGTTGTGGCTGTGTTGTGTCTCGTGAAAATATACGTCACCACCATGGCGCGCTTTTATGACGAGTAACTCCGCCTACTATCTCCTACTCCTCCTACTCGATCCTGGTCTGTTGTGTATAGTGGAAAAGCGCCGATACCAGGAACTGTTCAAAAGCGTGCCGAAGCGAACTGTGCCAAGCCGTGCCAGGCCGGTCAATGGAAAAGCGCCATAAATGTACTGTATGTACTAAAAAAATAAAGTTTCATTTTCACCACTTCCCTGGAAGTAGTGTGATTACATTTTTAAGATTCTATGTGTAAATCTTGACTATGGCGAAGGCTAAATAAGAGTTAAAACTGATAAATCTCATATCCCTTGATGAGCTGACAAGTAAGTAAGTAAGTAAGTAAGTAAAGCTTTATTTATATAGCACCTTTCATACAAGAAATGCAGTTCAAAGTGCTTTACAACAGGAATAATCACATAAAGTGAATAAAAAACATATATAAAAACATATACATGCATAGAATGAATATAAAAGCAGGGGAAAACAGTAAAAAGAAAAGGTAAAGATCTAACTTTCCATATCCCTTTCATCTCTCTACTTTACACAGTCTTTCAGACAGACAACCTGTTATGACATACAGTGACTTTCCCTCAGCGGTGTTATGTTCTCTCCTCCTCTGAGCTGCGTTAATTAGTTCAGCCCATGGGGGCGGGCCCGCAGGTCAAGTGCCTTAGGTTTAAAACTCATCAGGAGAGGCACGGGCCGCGGGGCGTCTGTGCAGATCTGGCAGAAATCAAATTAAACGCCATGGCCTTTGGCCCCTAGGTGATCACTGCCCAGCTGGAGGGCCGAATTACTTTAAATAACTTATATTTAAAAGCTGAGCTCTGGAGTACAGGTTAGTGTATTATTGTGCTTTCATATTCTGGATGGAACGGCCAAAGAACTGATGTTATTGATGCAGCCAGTTCCTCTTTATCGAAGGAAACAAAACCCCTGAACGCCTAGTAAAAGACTGGGGTATTTGTAAGGTAGCTATGGAAGCTGTCCGTTTTTTAAATAAAATGATTTTAATTTACAGTAATTGTGTTTAAACTGTGTTTTAGAATGTTTAAGAGTGTTTTAGAATGTTTAAGAATGTTTAAGAATGTTTTAGAATGTTTTAGAATGTTTAAGAATGTTTTAAGAATGTTTAAGAATGTTTAAGAATGTTTTACAATGTTTAAGAATGTTTAAGAGTGTTTTAGAATGTTTAAGAATGTTTTAGAATGTTTTAGAATGTGGTGGGGGGGGATTTGGCAGGCATTCTGGGAATGAGTAGGGATGGGAAGGAAAGGGGGAAAAGTTTGGATATATTTACTGCAAGTCAGACAAAACACTGTTGATAGCCCTGGAGAATTAAAACCGTGTATCTTTTTTCAAGCTACAACCGGAAAGTAAGGTCACACTCATCAGGTAAATAACCAATTATCCTCTGACATTCCTGCCCTGCTGTGAAGGTAAGCCTGTGTCCTCTGGCAGTGTGATGACAGGTACCCATTAGCAGCACTAGAGTTGAGGGGGGATGAGGGGGGATGGCCTGAAATAAAAACGGTCAAAATCATCCCCCTTCTAAAACTGCCATCCCCCCCTTTCCATCCCTTATGTCATTTTATCAATGAACGTGGTATTACTGCTATTTCAACATTTAGTTTTGTGCATATCGAGTCAAATACTGTGGGCGAGGGAGGGGGCACGCACACATGCAATGACATTTTTACCAAGTCACTGACACTGAAGTCACTGACGCTGTGGGGATGCTTAACTTGTCCCCATATGATAAAATCCACCATCCCCCCTGATTTTCTTTTACAACTTGAGTACTGCCCATTAGCTCTCTCTAGTGAGTTTGGTTGTCTTGAGATGTGATGATGACCCCTGTGTCCGTTATGCTGTTCTGGCTGCATGCTCCCTTCTTCTTCTTCGGCGTATGGGTTGTTGTTTACTCCAATCCACCAGGCTTGGGGCCGAGGGGCTACCCTTTTACCACCCCGAGACCTGGTTGAGGGGCTCACCCGGGCTATATTTCTGGACACCCCTCCAGAAATGCTCCCTTAAACACCTGGGACATTTTCAGGATGCACACACACACACACACACACACACACACACACACACACACTGACATAGAGATATTTGATTTTCCTTCCATTTGTTGTGTTTCATCCACAGGTTACATTTTTTTAGACTGGGTCAAGTGGGGGTCAAGTTCAGTGTAGTTGCCTCCGCCATTCCAGTGTCCATGATCAAAGCAGAGTGCCTGGCAGTGAAGTAATGAACTAAAATAGCCTTAATGAGAGCTTCGCTTGCATTGTTTCCGGAAGAAAACCCTGAGTGAAAATAGACCTGATAAGCCTGAGCGATTCTTACAGTGGAATGACTTCAGCACAACACAACACTACACCCAAAAGCATTGATGCAAAGTGAATCGAATACCAGAAGAGTTTTCAGGAAGTTTTCAGTATTGGTTACTTACTTTAACCAACTGTAACCAATAAATGTCACTTGGACAGCAGACCAAATCCCAGATTTCTTTTGTGCACAAACGAGAGTCTGCATGGTAGCTAATTAATGGTCAAATCTAGTACATTACTCAATGTACCTTACCTGCAAGTCTTGGGCCAAATCAGAACATAGTTACCGTTACTATAGCAACCACTCTGATTGACGTTTTCTAGGAATCATAACAGTGACCTCGATCTCCCAAAATAATGATTGTCTCCAGTTGCAGAGTGCTATATTAGAGGAGTGGCGCCATTGAGGGGGGTGAATTTTGTATTGGCTAACGCATGTCATGTGCTTTATGGAGGCTCAAATAGTTCATAAATGGTTCATTTGAAATCAATTGTATAATTATTTATTTTTTACATCTAGTCATGTAAAGATAATACAAGTATACATCACTACATCCAAATAATTATATTGTATATGTCTTGATACAAACCTTTCCAAGTAACAGTTGCAACTGCAGAATTCATTCCAATCGCTAACGATGCTATGGGTGTCAGATTCTGCAGTGTCGTTCTTTGTGGCCATGGTTCAATGGTGTGTCCTTAATATTAGCGACTCATTCAGGATGATGGATAACAATATACCTGTCCCAGTGGCGGCTGGTGCTAAACATTTTTGGTGGGGCACAGGTTATGGGGGCATGCTCCACGGGGAAGAATATCAACTTTAAAATCTGGATTTACAGTCGATTTTAGCATGAAAATATCAGTGTTTCCCCTAGGTTTGCTGCCTTGAAGGGGTGGCATGGACCGTGGAATGGACCCCCCCCCCCCCAGGGGGTAAGACCCTGCGACATACCAGCGTCATGTCCAGGGGGTGTACTAACTTCTACATTAAGCCGCCTCACGCTACGGAAACAGGAGATAGGCTCCTTCCCTATGGGCCATTAGGCTCGAGAACCATCGGTTCTCAAGGCTACTTACTTATGTGGTCTTGACTACCTGTCCACTTTCTCACCTGGTTCTTGCTGTCTCTCTCTCTCTCTCTCTCTCTCTCTCTGGTGTGCCGACACCATCCTGCTCTCTCTCCTTCTCTCCCTCCCTATCCTTCTCTCTCCCTTTTGCTGTCAACCAAAAGGCAAACATAACAACCAGAGTATTTATAATCTAATAAGAGGTATAAATTGATCCATATCAATTGTTATTCATATATACATACATATCATATATTCGTCATAGTCAGGGACTCCAATTAAATGTCACATAGCCTATAGGCATCTCCATCAATCCAGGATTCATTACATTGTCTACTGTCACATTGCCCATTATAGTGGGCTGTTGTTCAGGTATTGATGTTAGCCATTGATGTAGTCAGGATTATAGAGTTGGTTTAATTTTCTGGATGTAGTGTGCCATGGCCTCTCTGTGGTCCGTGAAGGAGGCAGTGTTGTTAGCAAATGGGACAATCAGCTTGCGTGGAAATAACAGCCCATACCTCACGTTAGCCTCCCGCGGGGTTGAGAAAGTTTTTGTTCGATATCAGTTAGACGGCGTTCCGTCTCGTTAGCGGCTGTTTCCAGGTCCTTTACCTTGGTCGTATTGGAAATCATATCCTTGCGGAGTGAATCCAGACATTCTTTAATTGGTTTAAGTTTCAGATCAAATGCGGAGTCAAGCTCTTCACGTATGACTTCTCTCATAATTGATGCAAGTTCTCCGCGGTCCATCACCGTAACCAGTGGCGGACTGGCCACCGGGCAAGCCTGGCAAATGCCAGGAGGGCCGCGAGACTCTGGGCCGCTCAGAATGTATTATATTAAAAATATATATATATATTTGTAATTTTGTCTCTGGTGATTTTCATTGAAAATAACTTATTTCAGCAGACCGCGGCCCAAAACATTTTATATCGTCCGGGCCATCCACGCAGTTCTGCGCGTATGCCCAGGGCCCTAAACCAATAGGAGCAGAGCTCCCCTATGGGGCGGAGCTCCACGATATAGAAGGATAGTTATGGAGATATACTCCAGTTCTATGAGTGGAGCGGAGCCCCATAGGGCTGCTGGCCCACTTCGACTTGTTCAAACCCGGCTGTATTGTATGTTTGGGAGAATGAGGGAACGGAGGACGCCCGTTTTATAGCACCCCAGGGCGGGCGCGGACATCGAACTGGAGTATATCTCCATAACTATCGTAGTCAGCTCTATATCGCCAGTGGACACGCACCTCATGTCATCATTCCGTTTATAACAGCAGTTAACGTTACACTGCTTTCATTTTCAGAATGGGGGGAATTTGACGAGAGCGATGCAGTTAATGTGCAACAACTGGATGCAGGGAGCAAGTGTAGTTGGAAGTAGGAAAAATGCACCGAAATTCGCATGTATTGGGCCGAAAATAGCACAAAAAAGTACATTCGGTGTGAAAAGGCTATTGAAAGAGATATTGACTGATGACTGCCTACTGATAATACATATAATTACAGCAAACATGTTGGTAGTTTGGCATCTGTCCTCTGACTTTTTATGTTAACAATCCGTGTTGCGTTTGGAAATAGGGCTGTTGTGTCGCAAATGCCAGGGCTGTTTTTTGATTCCAGTCCGCCCCTGACCGTAACTTTTTGTTTTAGATCGCTTCTTAGATTTCTTAACTCTCTGCTGCCAGCAGCGTTGGCCATACAACTTGAGTAACCTATATCAAACAATCAACAAACAGCCGGTGCGGAGATTGCGACCACAAACGAGATAAGTTTGACTTCGGTAATAGGTCCAGTTGCAATATCCTCAAGTTAGGAACAAAAGATGCCTCCTTCTAATCCATTTGTTCAATTTGTTTACAGAAATAAATCCTCCTTACATTGTAAAAAACGTAATTTGTTAGGAGAGCAGTCGTGCTGCAGTCGTGCTGCCCCGGAAGTCGCTGCCCCGGAAGTCGGAAGTCCTCAGGACTTCCGCATTGGAGCATATACTGGATATACAACCGGATATTCAAGGCGCAAATTTTTGCGCCCCGGCCGAGAAATAGGAGACAGCCAATTGGAGCGCTGCTACAGCTCACGTGTAAGCGAAAAGTATTTGGCCTGCGATAGACTTGCATTCGACCGGCGTCCCGACTCCTCCCCCTATGATGAATGAATGAATGAATGAATGAATGAATGAATGAATGGTCTTTATTGTCATTGCTACAGTACAGGTACCAAACAACGAAATTTAGGAGGGGTGGCTCCCCTGGTGTTAGGAAAGAAAAAAAAACACTTTTTAAAAAAAAAACACAAGAAGGGAAGGAGCTGGTTTACATAAATAAAGGCTATGTATTTTAACAGTGAATTTTACACACACACAGATAAAAATGTTTATTGTATTAGAGGATTTTTAATGAATGCTGATAGGCGCCGACAGAATATCAGCCGCATTTTGTGAATAAACAATGTTTATTTTAAAAAAACACTTTTACAAATCGCAACTAGGAAGTGAAGGTGGGGGCGGCGCCCCAGCGCCCTCTATCGGCCAGCCGCCACTGACCTGTCCAGTTGTGTATATATATATACTTGTGAGATTGACTGCTGTTCACTACAAAAACCTTTCCAGTTGTTTCAATTATAGTTGTATTTCAGACAGTCTTAATGGTTTCTATTTCTTCATCTCACAGTAACCCATGTATCCCATTTAAGAGTAACACTGCCAGCAGCAGCTTTAATAATATAAGAAGATATGAGCTAATCTACCCTGCCCTTGAAACGTGAGCGGCCTGAGATAAGGTGCAACCCAATATTCAAAATATTCCTGCTAGATATTGTGTATATATATATATATATATATATATATATATATATATATATATATATATATATATATGTCCAGTTCTGTTTACATTCTTGCAGTTTGTGACGTAACCCACTCTCATTGCGTATAGACAGGGCTCAAGCATTCCACACAGCATGTGCAGACATTCTGTCCTATAACAACTCCTATAGTCAGGTTGGGTATCAAGTACCAATGATAACATAATCATAACTGTACCACTATGCAGTTAAAACAAAGGTGCCATTGTCTGATCTGAACACATGGATTCAGGTTAGGTCTATGGTATGTTGAGTTACCGATGATGCATTAGTTTAGATTAGATTAGATTCAACTTTATCACAGAGTACTTTTACTATACAACGAAATGCAGTTTAGCATCCAACCAGAAGTATATAGTACAAATAGTGATCATTAATACTAGAACTGCCATGGATGGGGTCATTTGACCAAGTGAGTAAAGAAAAAGTTATACCTAAAAGGACCCTCCTTTCATGACTTTTCCTAGATATGTGCGTTCTGTTTTACCACCCAGTATCCTTACATTTTCAAAATCACATCAGGATAAGCTAGTATAAAGCTATTTTGCAGTTTTCTGTGTAGGAGGCAGGCTAATTTACAGGACGCGCCAACTAGTGGTCTTTGTGTGTAAGTAGAAGCTTTACATTGTAGCCTATGGTCATTTGGCTCTTATAGTAGGTACAATAGGCGTGGCTGTTCTAGTGTTAAATGGCATTTTTCCAAATGTGAGCATAGGGGACACAGCCTAGTTACAGCCCCATAAGTGGGGGCATAATGTCAAACGCTCACAGTTAATCCTAAACTCAAGGGACATTCCAAATGGAGAGGAAAGCAGCATAGGTATATTCCATAAAGTTGGTATTTACAGTGCTAAATGAATACTATTTTAAAGTTATTTTTCTGAGTGAGACAGTCCCACTCATATTTTTTCATTTTATTGGACAGATATAGTGAAGACAGACAGGGCATTTCAGCAGGGCATGGGCCGGATTCAAACCCATGCCGACATGGGCATATGTGTGCACAGTATACCGTGGTGCTAGACCACTGGACCACCCCAGGCCACATTAAATGAATACTTATAAATAAATTGCTCTACACGTCAAAGGTTTTGAAATCAAACATTACTATGAGGTGAAAGTGTATAGAGCCACAGCTTTTATTTGACGGTATTTGTGTGTCACATATTAGTTTCACCATTTAAACATGACACCACTTTTAATACACAGTCCCCCTATTTCAGCGCACCAAAAGTAATGGGACAGATTCCATAATATGATACATATTATCATTCAGATTCATAATATGATATATATATTGATATCTGTCACACAATATATGACAGGGTCTGGTGTCCTCAAGCAGGGCATGGTCATTTTTCATTTTTTTCTCCAGATTATGAAAGCGCAGATTGTAAACTTTCAAATGATGTGTCATACATTGAAAATAGCTGAAGAAGATTTAGAGCTTATTTGAATGTTCCATCTCAAACCAAATAACGAGAACGAACAAAGCCCAGAAGGCTTGTACATAGTTCCAATCCCATCAATCGTTAGGGTTCAATATACCACAAAGAACACTTAATCCATGTAAATAAGACAAGATAAATGAATGAATGAATGAATGAATGAATGGTCTTTATTGTCATTGATATAGTACAGGTACCAAACAACGAAATTTGGGAGGGGGGGCTCCCCTGCTGCTAGGAAAGAAAAAAAAAAAAGAGAAAAAAAAAGGGAAAGGAGCTGGTTTACATAAATACAGGCTATGTACACTATCCACTATACTATACTGTACAAATAAAACACTGTGCTGTACTCTATGCTATGCTATACCTATTCTAACATTTCCTATTCTCTGCAACCTTATGTACCCTAGGGTTGTCATATTGCACATAGTGTTATTGCACATTCATTTAAAGTGTCGCAGTTTGCAGGCTTGAAATGTACACATTTGTGCCTCAGCACTACACCTGATTTTCAATCCAGCAGCTGCCATCAATCCGTCCAGACTGTCCAGGGCCCAGAACCTAGGTCTTTGCTGTGTTCAGGGCCTGGATGGCCCTGGGGTAGAAGCTGAGCTTCAGTCTGTTTGTACTTGCGAACATGGTCCTGTACAGCCTGTTCGAGGGCAGCAGAGCAAAGTGTTCGTACCCAGGGTGGGATGGGTCTCTGGAGATCTTGGAGGCCTTCCTGAGGCAGCGTGTGTTGTACAGCTCTTCCAGAGAGGGGAGGGGGGCGCCGGTGATCTTCTGGGCCGTTCTCACGACTCTCTGTAGCGCATTCCTCTCTGCGGCTGTGCAGCTGGAGAACCAGTTGCAGATGCAGTAGGTGAGGATGCTCTCCACTGCGCAGCGGTAGAAGGCCACCAGCATCTCCTGTCTGATGTGGTCTTTCCTGAGGACTCTCAGGAAGAAGAGCCGCTGTTGTGCCTTCTTGATGATGGCTGCTGTGTTGTTCTTCCAGGACAGGTCATCCTGTATGTGCACCCCCAGGAATCGGAGGGTTGAGACTCTCTCCACGCTCCCTCCCTCCGATGATTTCCTGGGTCTTTGACTGGTTCAGCAGCAGGTTGTTAACCTTGCACAGCTTGCTCAGCTGCTCTACCTCATCCCTGTACGCCGCCTCGTCCCCCCCCGAGATGCAGCCCACCACGGTGGTGTCGTCTGCAAACTTTACGATGGAGTTGCTGGGGTGGACGGGGGTGAAGTCGTAGGTGTAGAGGTTGTAGAGGATGGGGCTTAGCACGCAGCCCTGGGGGGACCCAGTGCTGAGTCTGAGGGCTGTGGAGGTGTGGGAGCCCACCCGCACCCTCTGGGGGCGGTCGGACAGGAAGTCCTTGATCCATGCACATATAGAGTGTGATAGTCCCAGGTCTAGTAGTTTGGTCACTAGCCTGTCTGGAAGGATGGTGTTGAAGGCAGAGCTGAAGTCCACAAAGAGCAGTCTCGCGTAGCTGTTTCCCCTCTCCAGGTGGGATAGAGTGGAGTGGAGAGTCGTCGCGATGGCGTCCTCTGTGGACCTGTGGGCTCTGTAGGCGAACTGGTATGGATCCAGGTTGGGCGGGAGGCGTGTGACTATGTGGGCCCGGACTAGTTTCTCGAAGCACTTCATGATGATTGGTGTGCAATGCTAACACTGTTCCCACTAACAATGCTAACACCCCTTCCAAACTCTCCCCTCGACACTCGATCTCTGGATTGTCATCTTTTTCCCCCCTCTCCCCCGATGAGATTCTCACACTTATCACATCAAAGCGGGCAACCACATGCCCTCTTGACCCCATCCCCTCCCCTCTTCTCCAATCCATTTCCGCCGACATCCTTCCTTACCTTACCACCCTAATCAACTCCTCCCTATCCACTGGATCTGTCCCAGCGGCCTTCAAAATAGCCAGAGTCAAGCCTCTCCTCAAGAAACCTACCCTTGACCCATCATCTGTCCACAATTACAGACCGGTATCCCTTCTCTCCTTCCCTTCCAAAACCCTTGAACGCGCGGCATCTAAACAACTGACTGACTATCTCCGGAAGATGGATCACTTAGACCCCCATCAATCCGGCTTCAAGGCTGGGCATTCCACTGAGACTGCGCTCCTTGCTGTCACGGAAGCCCTCCACTCTGCCCAAGCTTCCTCCCTCTCCTCTGTTCTCATTCTCCTTGACCTGTCTGCTGCCTTCGACACAGTCAATCACCAGATCCTTCTCTCCATCCTCTCAGACCTGGGCATCTCTGGCACCGCACACTCCTGGTTTTCTTCCTACCTGGCGGGCCACTCCTACCAGGTGACCTGGAGAGAATCGCTATCTTCTCCACGAACCCTCTCCACTGGAGTTCCCCAGGGTTCCGTCCTAGGGCCCCTACTCTTCTCCCTCTACACCAAGTCTCTTGGCTCGGTAATCTCTTCACATGGGCTCTCCTACCACAGCTACGCAGACGACACTCAACTCTTCCTGTCCTTCCCCCCGTCTGATGTACACGTGGCAACCCGTATCTCAGCATGTCTCGCTGACATTTCAACTTGGATGGCTGACCACCACCTCAAGCTCAATCTTAACAAGACCGAGCTCCTCTTCATCCCCGGGAAAGCCTGCCCTCTCCAAGACTTCTCCATCACAGTGGAGAACTCTACTGTAACCCCCTCCCTGACAGCCAAGAACCTTGGAGTGATCCTGGATAACCGACTATCCTGTGCGGAGAACATTGCAGCAACGGCTCACTCCTGCAGATTCCTCCTCTACAACATCAGAAGGATACGACCATTCCTTACCAGAGAGGCAGCGCAACTCTTGACCCAGGCACTGGTCATCTCCCGCCTGGATTACTGCAATGTACTCCTGGCTGGGCTCCCCGCTTCAGCAATTAGACCTCTGCAGCTCATCCAGAATGCTGCTGCCCGGCTGGTATTCAACCTCCCCAAATACTCGCATGTCACCCCTCTCCTTCGCACCCTGCACTGGCTCCCGATAGCAGCTCGCATCAGATTCAAGACCCTGGTGCTTCCATACCAGGCAGCTAAAGGGACAGCCCCTGCCTACATGAAGGAAATGGTAACCCCCCAAACCCCTGCCCGCTCACTCCGTTCCTCCACCTCGGCTGGCCGACTGGCCCCACCTCCTCTACACAGCAGTCGGGCTGCCCGATCACGTCTCTTCACAACACTGGCTCCCCGCTGGTGGAATGAGCTCCCCACGGCCGTCAGAACGGCAGAGTCACTACCCATCTTCCGTCGTAGACTGAAGACCCATCTCTTCAGGTTACATCTTAACTGCTCCTCCTGAGACATCTTCTGACCCTCACCACTACGTCTCCTAAAGACACCCGCTTTCCCCTCTACTGTGTCCCTAAGAACTTCTACTGCCCCCTTTGTGCTGTTTCTCAGTTTCTCCAGTAAAAAAAAAAAAAAAGTTTTAGTAGAAGGCGATAATAGGGAGAAGGTTTTTCCTTCTATCAGTGGCCCCGGGCCCGAGCTAGAGTACTCTTCCTGCAACGAATAGTGGACTGCTGATTCACATGCTTAGTATTCAAATGTATTGATTGTAAGTCGCTTTGGAATAAGGCGTCTGCTAAATGCCAAAAATGTAAATGTAAATGTGTGAGTGCCACCGGGCGGTAGTCGTTTAGGCAGTTAATACATGTAAATAAAATAAGAGAAACCACAAACAAAATCATATCCATGGGGCAAAATGGTAGGACAGCACAAAAAAAAACTTGAAAAAAGACACAAGGATACATAGCTTGCTCAGAACACATTAGTGTGCTCATCATTACTGAACATGTCTACAGTACCAAAGAGTACCACAAGAGGGAGCCAACACATGTTAGTTATCCAACTCTAGTGTTATTGACTTTCCTAAACACCCCTCGGTATCATAGACGTTTATGTATTAGTAACATAATTATGTGAATGGATTTGATTAATAGTGTAAGCACTTTGCAACTAGCCTACTCTTTATTGGATGACAGCTGTTTTTTTTCTTTCTTTTTAGATATCAACTAGCCTATTTAAAATATTGCATTGTCACAGATTGTGTTTGAATGAATGAATGAATGGTCTTTATTGTCATTGCTATAGTACAGGTAGCAAACAACGAAATTTGGGAGGGGTGGCTCCCCTGGTGCTAGGAAAGAAAAAAAAAACAAAAAAAACAAGAAGGGAAAGGAGCTGGTTTACATAAATAAAGGCTATGTACACTATCCACTATACTATACTGTACAGATAAGACGACTAGGGTTGTCATATTGCACATAGTGTTATTGCACATTCATTTAAAGTGTCGCAGTTTGCAGGCTTGAAATGTACACATTTGTGCCTCAGCACTACACCTGATTTTTTCAATCCAGCAGCTGCCATCAATCCGTCCAGACTGTCCAGGGCCCAGAACCTAGGTCTTTGCTGTGTTCAGGGCCTGGATGGCCCTGGGGTAGAAGCTGAGCTTCAGTCTGTTTGTCCTTGCGGCCAGGAACCATATAGATTTCGGTCTATGTTTCTAATTCAAACTAAGGGGGAAAAAGCCAGTAGTCTACCATTAATAAATGTTTTCAAAATACTATACTAGAGGGTTTATAAGTTACAATATACTATGTGGAATATGTAGGTATTAACTAATTAATGAAAATGCAACGACATTTCATTCTATTGATTGTTTGTTCAGCACCAAGTGAATATTAGGCTACATACAATTGTAACTAGAACAATATGAAACGCTGTGGGCTTGAAAAGTGTTATGTTGGTAGAGGAAAAGGATAGATAGATAGATAGATAGATAGATAGATAGATAGATAGATAGATAGATAGATAGATAGATAGATAGAAACGTTATATTAGAAAGATCTAAACAATTAAGAGGTTAACCCAAAAGTCTGTCTTTCTGTGTCCTGTTGATATTGTTGTTTGTTACTTGTTCTTATTTTCAGGTGTTTGCCTATTTTAACCTGCTATGACTTTTGCTCTTTTATTATGTTCTTGTATATGTAAAGCACTTTGTGACCCCTGGTCTGGGATAGGTGCTATAGAAATACATTTTACTTACTTACTTACTAAGTTAATCAGTATGGGTTATGTGTGAAGTGTTTTATGTAGTTTGTATTATTGCTGTTGTGTGTTTTACAGTTTTACTATTGTCCTATTACTGTTTTTATGCTCTTAAAGCACTATGAGCTGCAACGTTTGCAGGAAAAGTGCTATACAAATAAAGGTTATTATTATGATGATGATGATGATTATTATTATTCAACCTGCTACAAACCCACCCCATGCCCTATCCTTTCTGTTTCTCGACTGACATCCTCACGTATATTTAAAAACGTGACAAACGCATTCCACCGTGAATATCATCCAATCAGAAGGACGTGGGCGTGATTCTCTCACTCCTGTGTTTTCCAAGTGCATAAAGAAGTTTATCTCTGTGCCTCTGCTGGGAGAGGATGGTGCACCTTACCGCGGAGGTGTGTGCGAAATCGGTCAACTCAGATGCTGTTATAATCTAAAACTCGTACTAAATCAGTTTTTTTTTTAATGTGCAAAGTTCAAAGCTTCTTCACTACAAATGGCTTGGATTATTCGCCCGCAGTGCCAGGGGATTGGCGCTGTTTTTACGCACACGTTTCTATTTGCGGTGATCCTGACAGGTGATACAGTCGCGGCGCAGGTTTTTGACAGCTATGGATTATCATACGCCTTGAGATCGGAGTTATCAGAGGATGCGATACTGGTGGCCAACAACGGAATACGCGTGCCTTTTGGAAGATCTGTCTTCATTGATCCCATCAACGACCTGGTGATCCAAGTCCAGCCGGGTGACAGATGCAGCATCACAGTGTTGGAGAACGACCCGCTGGCACAGAGACCTGGTCAGCTTTCCCCGAAAAAGTTCCCTTGTGAATTCGGTCCAAACGAGGTGAAGTACGCACACTTCGGGTCCAGGAGCCCTCCAAAGGACAGGGTGAGATTACAACTCAGGTACGACACTCAAACAGAGACCATAATCATACCGTTTATGATGGAAGTGGAGGTGGTTTTTACACAACTGGAAGTATTAACCAGGAATATGCCTCTGACGGTGGAGAAATTGCTCGGTACAAGTAACCCCATTGATAGGAACATCTTGGAGTTCACCTTTGATAGGACCACCCATCAATGCAAGGTGGCGTCTCTCTCCAGTGGTAGTGCATTGCCCAGGTATGGAAGACTTGTGGATGAGGGTACATTTGAGGAAATGGTGGGTTGTGATGAATTTATCAGAATGAATATACGTTATCAACACTTCTTTGCTTATAAATCGCCGAATAGGGATTATATCCCGATGCTTGTGGAGTTACAGGATAAAGAGGGTAATTTGCTCAAACAGGAGTTTTTCAAAATCATGGTGCGCATTAGAGAGGGAGAGGAAAACACTGCTCCCAAACCAAGTTTTGTGGCGATGATGATGATGGAAGTAGACCAGTTTGTAATGACCGCCATAACCTCTGACATGCTTGCCGCTGAGGATGTCGAGTCTAATCCTGACGATTTAATCTTCAACATCACATCCCCCCTTTCCTTTGAGGAGGGCTACATTGTCAGCACGGACGACAGAAATTTGCCAATAACATCGTTTTATCAAGGAGATCTCAAAGACCTGAAAATAGCCTACAAGCCCCCCACTGTGGACTCTGACACTGAGCGGATTTTCCAGATTGAGTTCGAGGTCGTAGACACAGAGGGGGCTGTGTCCGACCCTTTCGCTTTCATGATTGTCGTTAAGCCCATGAACACACTGGCCCCTGTTGTGACCAGGAACACCGGCCAGCTGCTGTACGAGGGCCAGTCGAGGCCCCTGTCCAGTTCACACAACCTGGAGATCAGCGACGAGGACAACTTAGACAGCGTCAGGATCACTGTGATCGACGGGCTGCGGCACGGCGACCTAACTGTCGTCGGCTCCAGGAGTACGTTTTTCTCCCCGGCCGACCTCGACACCGGCGTTGTCATCTACCAGCACGACGGCAGCGACACCTACAGCGACAACATCATCTTCAGGATGACCGACGGCAAAAACGAGGTAGAGTTCTTGTTTCCTATCACTGTTGTTCCAACCGACGACGAGCCTCCGATTATTAACGCCAACACCGGCTTGATACTGTTCAAGAACCAAATGCTGCCCATATCCCCTCTGATGCTCAGCGCGGCAGACATCGACTCTGAGGACTCGACTATTAAGTTCATCGTAGAGCGCCCCTTCTCGACTATCGGAGAGGTGCTTCTGCGCCAATCTGAGGCCCCTGAGGACCCGTCGACCTGGAAGTTTAACACCGAGGATGAACTATACGAGAAGGTAGTAACAGAGTGGCAGCAGCAAGATATCACTGACGGGAAACTGTTTTACAGGCACGTCGGGCCTCACATAACCGACACGGTCATGGATCAGTTCGTTTTCAGGGTTCAGGATGACAACGACCCCCCTAACCAATCGGGCGATACCTCGTTCGTCGTCAAGGTTCTCCCTATCGACGACATTCCCCCACAGCTGTACCCAGGCACCACTTTGCTCATCACCGTGCACGAGTATCAACTGACGTACTTCCGCAAGAAATTCCTTCGCTACACTGACCTGGACTCGGAGGATAGGGACCTTAAATACACCGTCACACAACCGCCTACGGACACAGACGAGAACAGCCCTGTTGTACTGGGTTCTATAGTTCTAACTGAAAGTCCAGACACTGAAGTGACAGAATTCACTCAAGCACAGATTAACCACCACAAAATAGCTTACAAACCACCTGACCTTGAACTGGGAATAACGGCTCATGTTTTGCAGTTCCAATACACTGTCGAAGACACCTCTGGCAACAGTATTACAGGGGTGTTCTCCATATATTTGCAGCCTGTTGACAACAAACCACCCCAGATAACCAACTCTGGCTTCACTATATTTGAGCGAGGCACTCATACAATCACAAGTGCTGAACTGGACACCATAGATGCAGACACCGACAGCAAACAGATATCGTTTACCGTCACTCAGCCCCCGCTGCATGGCCAGATGCAGTACACATTCACTGACATGACCAAAGGGGACTCCTTCAATCTAGAAGACATCGCCACTTACAGAATCTCCTACATCCACAACGGAGACGAGTCCACAAGTGATTGCTTTCAATTGGATGTTAGCGACAACGTCCATGTCGTCACAATTACCGTCAGGATTACCGTGAAGCCTATCGATGACGAGACGCCAACTATCAGTCTCCCGGCCGGCACGATAGGTTCCTACATCGACGTTTTGGAAAACGGAGCCACTGAAATCACAACAAACGTCATCCAGGGAAGAGACGAAGACACGGATGACCTCCAGCTGACCTTCATTGTTGAGGACCCCCCCGTTTTCGGTGAAATCCTGGTGAACGGAGTCTCCTCTGGTAGATTCACCCAGGCGGACATCATCAACGGGTTGGTGGTTTACGCCCACACCAGCGGGGAGATAGGCCTCACCACGAAGGATGACTACTTTAATCTGACCCTCACTGATATGTCTGACGAATGGACTGTAGGGGGGAATAAAGTCATCGGGGTCAGAGTACAGGTCACCATCCTTCCCTTGGACAGCCAGGCCCCAGAGGTCTTCGTGGGCCCACAGTTCAGTGTTCCGGAGGGAGAGAAGACCGTCATTGAAATCCTTCACATCAGCGCCGATGATATTGACACCCCCAACAATGACCTCCTTTGCACGATAATTGTCCAGCCCACCTCAGGCTATGTGGAGAATATATCCCCAGCCCCGGGCTCAGAGAAGTCCAGGTCGGGGACGGCTATCAGCGCTTTCACCATCAAGGACATTAGACAAAACCACATCTATTATGTTCAAAGTATTCACAGAGGAGTAGAGCCGGTGGAGGACAGGTTCACGTTCAGGTGCTCTGATGGCGTTAACTTTTCAGAGAAACATTTCTTCCCCATTGCCATAACTCCCTCTAATGATGAGAAGCCAGAGATCTACATGAGGGAGTTTGTGGTTATGGAAGGCATGAACATAGTAATCGACACACCCATTTTGAACGGCGCTGATGCAGATATCCCCTCGGATGAACTGACATTCGTTATCACCAGACCCCCCAAGCATGGATATATTCTCAATCAACTATCCACCGGCACTGTTTCAGTCACTAACTTCACACTGGATCAGATAAGAGAGGCCTCCAGCATTGTATACGAGCATGACGATTCAGAAACCACAGAGGACAGCTTCGACGTCACTCTCACAGACGGCAAATTCAGTGTGAAGAAAACAGTTATAGTTATGATCATCCCAGTCGACGATGAAACACCAAGGATGGCAATAAACGACGGCCTTGAAATAGAAATAGGTGATGTACAAGTGATACATAACAACCTCTTAAAAGCCACCGATGTGGACTCTGTTGATAGCTCCCTGATGTACATAATTAAGTACGGGCCAGGCCAGGGGTATTTACAGAAGAAAACACCATATGGGACATTTGGAAACATCACAGTTGGGATGAACTTCACACAGAACGACATCGACCAGGGTTTGATCGTGTATATCCACAACGGGCAAGAAGGGATTCGTGACCTCATCAAATTCGATGTCACTGACGGCATCAATCCGCTGATTGACAGGTACTTCTACGTCACAGTTGGAGGCATCGACATGGTTTTCCCCGACGTGGTCAGTAAAGGCGTTTCTCTGAAGGAGGGGGGCAGGGTGACCCTTACCACCGATCTACTCAGCACCCATGACTTAAACAGCCCTGACGAACACCTGGTCTTCACCATCACCAGAGCACCTATGAGAGGCCACCTGGAGTGCACTGACACACCAGGCATGCCCATCACCTCCTTCACGCAGATCCAGCTCGCCGGTAACAAAGTCTACTACATCCACACGTCGGACGATGAGGTGAAGATGGACAGCTTCGAGTTCGAGGTGACCGACGGCTACAACCCGGTGTTCCGCACCTTCCGCGTCTCCATCGCGGACGTGGACAACAAGAAGCCCGTGCTGACCATCCACGGCCTATCGGCGATCGAAGGAGAGAACAAGCTGATCACGCCCTTCGAGCTCACGGTGGAGGACCGCGACACGGTGGACCGCCTCCTCAAGTTCACGGTCACCCAGGTTCCCGTTCATGGCAAGCTGCTCTTCAACAACACCCGGCGTGTCACCTCCTTCACCAAGCAGGACCTGAATGAGAACATGATCAGTTACAAACACGACAGCACAGAGTCCACCGAGGACAGCTTTTCCTTCACCGTCACCGACGGAACTCACACCGACTTCTACGTGTTCCCGGACACCGTGTTCGAGACCCGAAAGCCACAAATGATGAAGATCACAATCCTCTCCGTGGACAACGGAGTGCCGCAGATCGTGGTGAACAAGGGTGGCCCGACTCTGAGGGTTCTGGAGACCGGTCACCTGGCCTTCCGGATCACCAGTAAGACCCTGAAGGCAGAGGACAGAGACAGCCTCCACGTCTCTGTGACCTTCAAGATCACTGTGGGCCCAGAGCACGGCTACCTCATCAACTTGGGGAAAGGCAATGCCACCATCACCACCTTCACGCAAGGTAAGGAAGTCTTTCAATTTATGTAGAAATTAGAGTTGGGCGGTTTCCAATTTTAGAAACTGTTAAACCCGGTGGGTAATTGACAAACAACTTTGCTATTTTCTTGTGCTAGATGTTGATCAAAAAAGTTACAACAGCATGCAAACTGCAAATTACAAGCTAATGTTAGCTAGCTAGCTTAGTATTTACATACCCTGAGCTATGTGCTTTTAATTACCATAATAATTAAGTAAATAGATATTAATCCAGTAAAGTGGAAAGTGTGATTGCACATAAGCAAAATATTTAGCATGTTCGAAACAGTTTGTGAGCGCCCGTAATGCTGCTTCTCTCTTCAACTGTCCACAGCTTTGTGCTTTGAATTACCGTAATAAATAGAAAGTGCAGCTTCTCTGCTTTCAGGAACCGTTAGAATGTTTTTGATAGTACATAGTTTAGGAATTACGGTAATGTGAACAACGTGTGTAAGATTCTGTCTACCTGGCCAGTTTTATTAAGCCGTTTATTAAAGCAATTTATGACGTTTTCATGCTATTTTTGAATACCAAGGTTTTCGGTTAAACTGAAAAACCACCCAACCCTAGTACAAATAGCAAGCTTTGTAAGTAGCTTAACATTTCAATCCTAGCTGACAGCAGCACTTAAAGTTGCACTATGTAACTTAAGTTGCTAATTGTAGCCTATACCTACATGTTTTGCTCGCTTGAGTGTTGACTAGGGCTGCAACTAACGATTATTTTGATAATCGATTAATCTGCCGATCATTTTTTCGATTAATCGGATACCCCAAAAAAACAAATGTTTTGCAAATTTTATTTTATGTTTTCTAAATCAGCCAGGCCTATACATATACATGTGCAAAATGAATAAGTATTAATAAAAAATTATAAATAATATAAATAAAAAAGGCTTTGCTACATCAAATAGGTTTAACAACAGGCCATGGACTATGGCGGTAGATTGTTTCAATAAAGTAGTTGAACTCTAGCTCAATACATGCATTGTTTTAGGTAATAACTTTGCTTAATGTAAAGGTCAGTAACCCAAAGTGCAATATAGGCTACAGACAAGACATTCATGTTTTTATATAACAGATATGCTCCAAAACAATGCAATGTGTCCTCTCACTCCATACAATAGGCTAGGCTACAGTCAGTGCCTCACTCTAACTCACGGGTAGCTTGGTAGGCTACCACTAGCTAGCCTTTAGCTTATCACCTCTGCTCTACCACTGACGTTAGCCAGCTAGCTAAATACACTTGTCATGCAATATTGAATTCATGAATGCGAGCAAACACTCACTGGCTATCGCATTACATTACAGTCATTTAGCTGATGCTTCGCCAGAACTCACAAGTGGAGCCGTCTTCATCCATTACTGTCACATGCTTTCTTTTAAGGTGTTCTCGCATCACCGTTGTGCTCCCGTGCCATGCAAGATCGGTTTTGCATAGGTTGCACCATTTTTTAGTAGCTTTTAATGTGAAGTGCTCCCATACCTTGGACGATTTCGGTCGAGTCGTTTTCTCCGCCTCCTACATGATTTAATTGTCTTAGATTCCAGATTAATGAATATCAATATGATTTTATTTTCCAGCTGACATTGATGACATGAAGATCTGCTACGTGCTGAGGGATGGGGATAATGCTACAAGTGACATCTTCTATTTCTCTATCGAAGACAACGGTAAGACATACTTTGTTCTGGTGGATGATGTCCATTGTGTCCATTAGGTTATTGCTCAAAGACTTGTAATGGATAACCTTAAACAATGATACAGATAAAACGTTTTTATCATTGAGAGTTTTGAGGTTTTCTGGGAACATTATAGAAACCTCTCAATTGTAGATCTTGTGATGGAGAGGGATATTCGATTTTAGAAGAAGATGAATGCGTCGGTGTGAAGGGTAGATAACTATAATGATAAAGAACAGAGCAACAGGTAAGGACCTTAACATAATAACCAGGGGTGCACATAACTTTTTTGGGCCAGTGCTCAGAGGAGCACCTAGGGATGCTGCTTGGTGCTCCCCGAGCTCGCGAGTCACGACCCGTCCCACAGGATGGATAAAAAAGGGATACATGGATAACTTATATTAGCAAAACGACATTTATTCATAAATAAAGATGAACGAACAAATGATTGTGTGCAAAACAAAAGAAACAAATGCAAAATCAAATGACTGCTCTTTAAGCATGAAAGTCTGTCAGACTCCTTTAAACACAATGAAATCAACTGACATCTCTTTAAGCACTAACTGAATATCTGTTCTTTAAACACAATGAAATCAACTGACATCTCTTTAAGCACTGCTCTGTTCTGTAAACACTGAAATCAACTTTTCAACAAAAAGTTACAGCCTAAGCATTTATTTATGCTGCAAGCTTAATCATCATCATCACTGCTCTCTTGACTGCTGTTAATACTGTCCTCAATTTCAACCATGGTAGAGGATGTTGTAGGCCAGGGGTGCCCAATACGTCGATCGCGATCGACCGGTCGATCGCAAAGGTAGTATGGGTAGATCGCATGGCATTGAAAAAAATCCATCCTCACTATGGCTTTTGCCACTTGATTGACGTACCTGTAGCCAGTCTGAGATCTGATCTTTTCACCTACACCTAACACGCGGTTCACCACGCATGCGCAGTCAACAGCACCAACTACAAAATACAAAATACCGGCGAGACTAATTACCTAGTTAGCCTTCCAATTAAATGTTCTACTATTTACTATATAATACTAAAGAAGGGGTATACACATGAGTGGGGAAGCTGGACCAAGTAAGAAACCAATAACGTACAACTTCCATCCAGAATGGGAGGAGGACTTTTTTACACGATGTTTTATTGGAAATGCGTCTGTCTGATCAGCAAATCTACGATGGCTGTTTCGAAGAAGGGAAATGTGGCAAAAGAGCGAAAACGTACGGCTGCAACGATAGCTTCTTATCGTGTCAGTCACGTTCTTGTTAAACACAGGAAGTCATTCAAAGACGGCGAAATTGTGAAAAAAGTTTCTCGAGGCTGCAGATTGCCTTTTCGATGACAGATCCACAGTGGCTGATGACAACTTGCAACCAGCTCCTACAGCCCTGACTACTAGAAACTAGCTGCCTCCTCCCAGTGCCAGGTCTCCCACTAAGGTAGAGAAATGCATTTATTTCCTCCTTTCAAACTAGGGAACTACCTGTTTTGTATCTGGTTTACTTTTCTGTTTGTTGGATCAGTAGTTGGCTATGGTACTGCAGACTGGCTGTCAGTGTGTGAGTGAGAGAAAGTGAGTGTGTGTGTGTGTGTGTGTGTGTGTGTGTGTGTGTGTGTGTGTGTGTGTGTGTGTAAGAGAGTGAGAGAGAGAGAGGGAGAGAGAGGGGGAGAGAGAGGGAGGGTTTGTGCTATGGCTCCCTATGCAGACTGGCAAATGTGTGTGTGTGTGTGTGTGTGTGTGTGTGTGTGTGTGTGTGTGTGTGTGTGTGTGAATGTGTGTGAGCGAGAATAGCAAAGAGGGAGGGTTTGTGATGGTCTTCTCCTGTGGCTGTGTGACAGAGAGAGGGAAAGTGTATTGTGAGTTTACTATGCAGGCTGGGAACTGTGTGTGTGTGTGTGTGTGTGTGTGTGTGTGTGTGTGTGTGTGTGTGTGTTTGTAGTACGTGCATGTACGTTTGCGATGTTGAAACTAGACTGGTAGATCTTGGCAGACTGGCTACTTGAAAAGTAGATCTTGGTTCCAAAAAGTGTGAGCACCCCTGTTGTAGGCTATCACTTTAAATAGCTCATTATTTTGATTGTGCAACAAAGTCTTTTTTTCTTCTTTTTCTAATAGAATTCCCAACCATATTCCCTGGGTCAGAGGTCGAGGTGCGATAATGAAGCTGTAAAACAAACGTCTGAACGTTTGAAAGCTTCAGAGAAAAGAAACGTGTCCCTTGGTGTTGTTTTTCCTTTTAGCGACGAGTCGTTCGGGACTGAATTTTCACGTGGCGGCGTGATAACTGTGCGATACGCGATACGCGGAATGAAAGTACGAGTTACGATACTTTCCGAATGTTTTCGTGAGGGGAGTCGCCGTGGTCGTCGTCGGTCGACTGTTGTGATGGATTACTCGTCGGGCCTTCGGCTGAGGGGACGGCAAATAGTTACTTAGTGGGGCTTGCAGTGATGCAGCAGTCAGCAGTCAGCAGTTGGATTTTGAGGAAGTAAATTCCTCTCCCAGCGGTTCCAGCTGTTGGTGCGCAAGAGCGCGTTCATGCGGCTGATCTGCCGCGCAGCATGCATTTTGGCAACGCATGCGCACTGGCGCACCAGTTATGTGCACCCCTGATAATAACACAAAAAAACAACCTTGAAGTTCCTCCCCATGAAGTTATGCTTGAGAGAAGGCAGAGAATTTTTTTTTTTTTTTATTATATTTTTTTTATTCCAGTATAGAAGATGTCATGTACATTGAAAAAGGCATGAATATTTCTTGTTTTTCTCCCTGCCCTCCACCCACCCCTCCCTCTCAAACATGTCTGCATACATATAGATTTGTCCATCTAGCCACACACACATATAAACAAGTTACACATTTTACTAACAATTTAGTGAGTAGATAAAAATAAAAATAAAAATCTGTATGGTAGTAAGAAACATAAAAAAAAACGTTAAGTAAAGAAATAGATAAAAAATAAATTATAAGAAATTATATATTTTTAAATATATTCATACATACATATACACAAAAAAATTATAATAATAAAATGTAGAAAAAATTGGGGGGGAAATAATATCATAAGGAATTCTGCTAGGTTGTATAAATGATGTAGTAGGAGATTGCTGCTTACATAAGTCATATTCAGGCATCAGATCATGAGCTACAATATATTCATAGGTAAGTTAGTGTCAGTTTTATTTGGAAACGTCATGGTCTCAGAGGCCAAGGCAGACAACAAACTGCTTGGTTACAAATAGGGCTGGGTTAAAAAAATCTATTTCCCGATTCTGAATCGATCTTCATTGAATGAGCGATTTATCGATTCATAAATCCCGAGATCGATCTTTTTTTTTTTTTTTTTTTTTTGCTTGCAGCTTCAACCCGCAACGAGATCTCGCGCTACAAGAATTTATCATATCTCACGCAACGAGAGGTCTCAACACTAAAATCTAAAAACATGGCGATGGCAGGGACACTCAAGTCACCACCAGGCTTAAAGTCAGATGTCTGGGTGCATTTTGGATTAGCAAAATGTTGGTCAATGATGTTTATTTATGTTCCAATAAAAAGTACATTCATGTAACTGCTTTGGAGTCAATTCTTAATGTAAACATTGATATGTTTAACAATGCTACATGTTATAGGGTTCCTTGAACCATTTATAGCATTAGTTCTGAGAATCTCTTTCATATTCAAGCAAAACATTTATATTGTAACTAGATCGAATCGGAATCGAATCGAATCGAATCGTGAATCGAATCGAATTGTGAGCTGTGAATCGGAATCGAATCGTTTTGGGAAATCAGTGGCGATACCCAGCCCTAGTTACAAAAGCATCAGTTTGTAGGAAGTGCTGTCAGGCTCTCAAAATATGTAATGAACGGTTGCCAGTGCAAGTAGAATTTTTTTGTTGAACCTCTAAGCGTGAACTTTTCTAACCTTAGAATGAATGAATGAATGAATGAATGAATGAATGGTCTTTATTGTCATTGCTATAGTACAGGTACCAAACAACGAAATTTGGGAGGGGTGGCTCCCCTGGTGCTAGGAAAGAAAAAAAAAACTAAAAAAAGACAAGAAGGGAAGGAGCTGGTTTACATAAATAAAGGCTATGTACACTATCCACTATACTATACTGTACAGATAGACGACTAGGGTTGTCATTTTGCACATAGTGTTATTGCACATTCATTTGAAGTGTCGCAGTTTGCAGGCTAGAAATGTACACATTTGTGCCTCAGCACTACACCTGAATTTTTTAAATCCAGCAGCTGCCATCAATCCGTCCAGACTGTCCAGGGCCCAGAACCTAGGTCTTTGCTGTGTTCAGGGCCTGGATGGCCCTGGGGTAGAAGCTGAGCTTCAGTCTGTTTGTCCTTGCGGCCATGGTCCTGTACCGCCTTTTCGAGGGCAGCCGGGCAAAGTGTTCGTACCCAGGGTGGGATGGGTCTCTGGAGATCTTGGAGGCCTTCCTGAGGCAGCGTGTGTTGTACAGCTCTTCCAGAGAGGGGAGGGGGGCGCCGGTGATCTTCTGGGCTGTTCTCACGACTCTCTGTAGCGCATTTCTCTCTGCGGTTGTGCAGCTGGAGAACCAGTTGCAGATGCAGTAGGTGAGGATGCTCTCCACTGCGCAGCGGTAGAAGGCCACCAGTATCTCCTGCTTGTTGTGTTCCTTCCTGAGGACTCTCAGGAAGTAGAGCCGCTATTGTGCCTTCTTGATGGTGGCTGCTGTGTTGTTCTTCCAGGACAGGTCATCCTGTATGTGCACCCCCAGGAATCGGAGGGTTGAGACTCTCTCCACGCTCTCTCCGTCGATGAGCAGGGGCTGGACCTCAGATTTTTTCCTCCTGAAGTCCACGATGATTTCCTGGGTCTTTGACTGGTTCAGCAGCAGGTTGTTAACCTTGCACAGCTTGCTCAGCTGCTCTACCTCATCCCTGTACGCCGCCTCGTCCCCCCCCCGAGATGCAGCCCACCACGGTGGTGTCGTCTGCAAACTTTACGATGGAGTTGCTGGGGTGGACGGGGGCGAAGTCGTAGGTGTAGAGGTTGTAGAGGATGGGGCTTAGCACGCAGCCCTGGGGGGACCCAGTGCTGAGTCTGAGGGCTGTGGAGGTGTGGGAGCCCACCCGCACCCTCTGGGGGCGGTCAGACAGGAAGTCCTTGATCCATGCACATATAGAGTGTGATAGTCCCAGGTCTAGTAGTTTGGTCACTAGCCTGTCTGGAAGGATGGTGTTGAAGGCAGAGCTGAAGTCCACAAAGAGCAGTCTCGCGTAGCTGTTTCCCCTCTCCAGGTGGGATAGAGTGGAGTGGAGAGTCGTCGCGATGGCGTCCTCTGTGGACCTGTGGGCTCTGTAGGCGAACTGGTATGGATCCAGGTTGGGCGGGAGGCGTGTGACTGTGGGCCCGGACTAGTTTCTCGAAGCACTTCATGATGATTGGTGTGAGTGCCACCGGGCGGTAGTCGTTTAGGCAGCTCACCGTGCTTTTCTTCGGGACTGGGATGATAGTTGAGGTTTTCAGGCAGGGTGGGATGGTGGCCTGGGACAGGGACTGGTTGAAGATGTTGGTGAAAATTTCGGCCAGCTGGTCGGCGCAGTCCCTCAGCACCCGTCCCAGGACGCCATCCGGCCCAGAGGCTTTCCTGGGGTCCACCGCCTTCAGCACGCGTCTCACTTCATGCTCTGTGAGGGTGAGGCTGCTGAGAGCTGGAGAGAGTGGTGTTTGTGTTGTGGTTACCTCCGTTCGCCCCTCGTCGAACCGGGCGTAGAAGGAGTTCAGCTTTTCCGCCAGCAGGGGGTCGTCCTCTGCGGCTGTGAGCCTGTTGGCTCTGAAGTTTGTCATGTGCTGAACCCCCTGCCACACCCGCCTGGAGTCGTTGCTCAGGAAGCATTCCTCAATCTTCTCTCTGTGGTCTGCCTTGGCCTCCCGGATGCCGCGCTTTAGGTTAGCCCTGGTGGTGCTGTACAGCAGTGTGCCCTTCCCTGCGAAGAAGGCGTTGTCCCTCTCATTGATCAGTTTTTGGACCTTCCCAGTCATCCATGGCTTCGTGTTGGGGTAGACCCGGACCCGTTTGTCCACGGTGACTGAGTTGGTGCAGTTCACTATGTGGTTCAGAACCGACGACGTGAACTGTTCCAGGTCCTCATGCTCATATTCCTGCCATGAGGTGTCATTTAGGCAGATCTGCAGTGGAGCGGACCCTGCTGGCCAGGTTCTGACAGTCTTAGTGGTGATGGGAGCACTTTTCCTCATGGTAGTGTAGGCTGGGATCAGGAGGATTGACACATGGTCAGACATGCCTAGATGAGCTAGCGGTCTAGCCTTGTAAGCACGCTTGATGTTGGTGTATACCTTATCCAGTGTTTTTTCTCCTCTTGTTGCACATTTAACATGCTGAATAGTAAAGTAGGAAGTGCATTATGTCTGTAAGCCACATGGCTATTGAAGGAGGAGTTGGAGATTTCCATCCTAGTAAAATTCTACGCCTTGCCAGCAGTGTAGTAAATGCTACTATATTAGAATCTTTGGTGGTTAGGAGACTGAAATCTTGTGGAACTCCAAATATGGCTATCTGGGGTGAGGGTTCGAGATTAACAGAAAAAACCTCTGTCAGTATCTTAAAGATAGTAGTCCAGAAGGTTACCAGCCTAGGGCATGACCAAAACATATGGGTAAGATTGGCTGGGGATAAAGCACATCGTTCACACTTGTCCTCTACATCAGGATATATTGCTGCGAGTTTAGATTTGCAAAAGTGAAGCCTATGGAAGACTTTGAATTGAATAAGGCCTAATCTGGCACAAGTGGTTGAGGTGTTAATGCAGTCTATCGCTCCATCCCACCACTCGTCAGTGAAGTTTACATTGAGTTCAGTTTCCCATTTGTTCCTATTTTTGGTTAGAGAGTGTGTGTCGAGACAAGTGAGAGAGCGGTATATATTTGAGATAAGGCCTTTTTGACCTGGTGTGAACGCCATAAGATTTTCCCAGGGTTGATTGTGTGGCACTTCGGGGTAAGAGGGGTATTGGGTTTTCACAAAGTCTCTGATCTGAAAATAACGAAAGAGATTACTCCGGGGCAAGTTATATTTAGTGCATATCATCTCGAAACTACAAAAAATGTTATTCTCAAAGAGGTTCGAAAAGTTTGTAAGGCCTCTGTCCTTCCAGAGCAAGAAGGCGGAATCCAAAGTGGAGGGAGGGAATAGATGATTCTTATTTATAGGACCATTAATGGAGCTGTCTGTAAACTTAAAGTGGAGACGAAACTGGGCCCAAATCTTAAGGGTAGCTAACACCACTGGGTTGCAGGTAAATTTGGAGGGGGATATAGGCAATTTAGAGTAAATCATTGCAGGAGGGGAGGATATATAGCAAGATTCAGCTTCCAGCAAGCACCAGTCTGTCAAAGGAGAGTGAAGCCAGTAATGTATCTTTTGAATATTGGCAGCCCAGTAATAGTAAATGAAATTAGGCAAAGCCAAGCCACCATTGTCACGGCCTCTTTGCAATGTGTGTTTTTTAATCCTGGGCTGTTTGCCTTGCCAAATGAATGTGGAGATGATTTTATCAAGAGATTTAAAGAATGATTTGGGCAGGAATAATGGGATGCACTGGAAGAGGTATGAGAATTTAGGGAGTATCGTCATCTTTATTGACTGTATCCTGCCTACTAGGGACAGAGGCAGACTGCCCCATCTTTGGAGATCTGATTTTACCTGATCAAGTAGGGGGGAGAAATTGGCAGAAAAGAGAGAGGGGAATGAGTTTGTTATCTGTATACCAAGATATTTAAAGCCTTGAGCTGAGATATTAAATGGTAGTTCGGCTTGTGTGATTTGTTTATCACTATTGTTGATAGGATAGAATTCACTTTTTCTATAGTTCAGTTTGTACCCGGAAAAAACGCCAAAGCTCTGAAGGATTGAGAGTATATGGGGGACAGCAGAGACAGGGTTAGATATGTATAGAAGTAAATCGTCCGCGTATAGAGAGACCCTGTATTCTGGATCCCCACGTAACACACCTTGGAAGAGCTGTGAGGTCCTGAGGGAGATGGAGAGTGGCTCAATTGCTAGCGCAAATAGAAGTGGAGACAGGGGGCACCCTTGCCTTGTTCCTCGTGCTAAGGGGAAATAGGCGGACCTAAAGTTGTTGGTGCAAATGCTAGCTTTGGGGGAGATGTACAGTAATTGAATCCATGAGATAAATGTATTGCCAAAACCAAATCTTTTGAGTAGCGCAAATAGATATCCCCATTCCACTCTATCAAAAGCCTTTTCAGCATCAAGAGCAATAGCCGCCTCCGCAGGACTCGAAGATGATGGAGAATGTATTATATTTAAGAGCTTCCTAACATTCGAGAAAGAGTGGCGTTTCTGAATAAAACCGGTTTGTTCTTCTGAAATAATATTAGGTAAGATTTTTTCTAGTCTAGCGGAAAGGGTCTTTGTTAGTATTTTACTGCCTACATTTAGGAGGGATATAGGTCTATAGGATCCACAGTCAGTTGGGTCTTTATCTTTTTTAAGAATAAGGGAAATAGTAGCTTGTGTCAGAGTGGGGGGAAGGGAGCCGTTCGCTAGAGATTCATTATACATGTCGAGTAAAAGAGGGGAAAGCTTGGTATTGAAGGTCTTATAAAATTCTGCAGGGTAGCCATCAGGGCCAGGGGTTTTGTTATTTTGCATTAGTTTAATTGATTTAGTAAGCTCATCTATGTCAAGAGATTTGTCCATATTCTCTGCGTCAGCCAGATTAACATTAGGGATGTCGAGATTTGATAGAAAGGTTATCATATTAGACGAATCAGCTGGAAATTCTGATTTATATAGGGAGGAATAGAAAGTGACAAACGTTTCATTTATACTAGAGGGAGTAGATTGGAGAGTGCCTGAGCTGTCTTTAACTTGTGGGATAAGCCGAGCAGCTGCTTGTCGTCTCAACTGATGTGCTAGTAGACGGCTAGGTTTGTCCCCATATTCATAGTATGAGGCCTTTGATCTCAACAAGAGTTTTTCAGCTGTGGACGTAGTCAGTAAGTTGGCTTGTGATTGAAGATCAAGTCGTTTCTTACATAGTTCTGGGTCAGGATTAGAAGCAAGATTTTGGTCTATGTCAGAAATAGCCTTACATATGTTATCAAATTTAAGTTGCTTGTCTTTGTTGTACGAAATCGAGTATGAGATTATTTGGCCTCTGAGAAAAGCTTTCAAGGTTTCCCATAGGAGGGAAGCCGAAGTCCCTTCTGTTTTATTTGAAATAATGAATGAGTCAATTGAGTCTGTGATATATTTACAAAAAATCTTATCTGAGAGAAGTAGGGAATTGAATCTCCAAAGAGGTCTTTCTTTCTGACTGATAGAAAATAAATTGATATCAAGGTGCACCGCTGCGTGGTCCGAGATGACTATGGCCGTGTAATCACATGACTCAACAGCTGGCAGGAAAAGTTGGTCAACAAAAAAATAGTCTATGCGGGAGAAAGTGTTATGAGTGTTTGAGAAGAAGGAGAATTTCTTGGCGTGGGTTTTTTTATCTCTCCAAGGATCAACACAGCCATTTGCCTTCATAAATACACTGAAAGCTTTAGACATAGCGGACTGTTGTTGAGTCCTAGGGCTTGATCTATCTAATAGAGGGTTCATCACACAGTTCAGATCGCCTCCTAAAATAAGATGGTGAGTGTTCAAGTGTGGAAGGGACGATAGCAGGTTGCTGGCAAAGCTTGCATCATCCCAGTTGGGAGCGTATACATTTACTAAGAGTACTGGTGTTTGGCAAAGGGTACCCGCCACAACAACATATCTGCCTTTTGTATCTACCCTGACCTCCGAGACCACAAAATTACGTCTTTTATTAATTAAAATAGCTACACCTCTCGACCTACTATTGAGGCTCGAGTGAAAGTATTGGCCTACCCAGTTACTATGCAGTCTAACAGGATCTGACAGCCGAAGATGAGTTTCCTGCAAAAAGGCTACATCTGCTTTTAGACGTTTTAAGTGTAGAAAAACCTTAGATCTTTTGACTGGACCATTCAAGCCTTTCAAATTCCATGATAGGAACCGAACATTCGAGTATTTATCCTTATTGCCTAAATTGGTCATATTGTGAGTGTAGCAGGTAAGTAATTGTAAGCATCCTTACAGTGAGTGTAATGCCTTTGCAAGGCCTACTTCCATTGAGTCTTGGAGAGCGAATGATTCCTTGTTTAACAAAGCAGATGACAAAACAAAATAGATGGGGTAAAATAGGTACAGCAAGAAAAGAAAGAAAATGAATAAAAAGAGAAAGCAAACAATAAAACCTCTGGTGTGAGTAGCACTTTTCTGCAGACAGTCCCTCCCCAGTCCCTAAGTCTTCTTCCCCAAATGAAAAAGACAGCGGGAAAAAACATCCAAAATGTTCCCAGTTAACGCAACTCTTATACATTCTAACCTTAAAGCACTAAGGGTGGCTCCCAGAGTACAAGAAAAACAACAACAAACAACAACAAAAAGAAACAGTGTCAATATGATGAATGAATATAGCCCATATCCAGTGTCGCTAAAACAGAGCTGCCGGGGTTCAGAATACATGCAACACACACACACACACACACACAGCAACACACACACACACACACACACAGCAACACACATACACACACACCCACACACACAGCAACACACACACACACACACAGCAACACACACACACACACACACAAACAGCAACACACACACACACGCACACACACAACAACCCACACACAGACACACACAGCAACACACACACACACAGCAACATGCACACACACCGCAACAAGCACACACACAGCAACACACACACACATACACACACACACACACACACACACACCTGCCTATGCATGTATGCACCCGCTGCGTGAATGATATGCGCGCGTATAAACGCACGCCCCTTTAGATATATCACAGACCCCCTCAACGAACCCCAGCTCCTGCTCCGGTGTTATTTTAGTTCTAGGTAGCCTCTCATACAAGAGCTATCCGGCTATAGATGAAAAGTAATAAAGGCGTTTGAACCGTAAGCGTCAATACCGTTAAGCACACGCACACACATTCAATCAAAGAAGGAAGTAGGTCCGTAATACAGCATCACGCAACGTCAATTCAAACACATGCACACCAACACACACATATTAGCAATAGGAGAAAGTATACCCGAAATACAGCGCTATGTAACGTCACCTTAAGCATGCGCGCGTATATAAACAGTTAGTCATGGTAAGAAGTAAACCCATAATACAGCGCTATGTAACTATGTAATAACAACAGTCAATGAGTTGAGCAATCCCTGAAATTAGCTCAGAGTTAGCTGGATAATGACCTGGGGACTGTTTACTCACGTTATCATCATCCTATGAAGCCTATGGAGAGTCTGAACGATTTTCAGTGATTAATTAAACTGGTCCGTGTATAAAGTGTTCAATCGAATCAGGCATAAGTTCGGTTATAGGTCCAATTGTCCTCTCATAGTATCGCAGTTCAAAAAAGCGATGCAGCCTCCCGGTGAAAAATAAGCACAGTATAAACAAAACATAGAGCTAGCCAGCCCCGGTGGCTTATGATCAGGGTCTTATAAATTAAATCCTTCGTGGGTTGTCAACAGTTCACGGTAACGTTATTACGGGGCAAAAAGAAAAATGGTTAATGCTATATAGAAGTTAGTTAGGCTAAGCATAGCTTTAACTTTATACTAGCAGTCATGAAGGTAATCGTTTCCTCTTGGTGTGTCAGCTACAGAATAGCTTATGCTCACCGCATATGGCCATATACTAGTCAGCATCCCCGCCACCATCCGCTCCAGAAACGCATTGGTTATAAAACCGTTGTGCTTCTGGGGCAGTCTTGAAGTCGTAGATTTTGTCCTTGAAGTCCACTTTTAGAAGAGCAGGATAAATTAGACGAACTTGACCTTCTTCTCGTAGAGCAGTGATTTCACTCGGGCGAATGATGCACGCTGCTTGGATGTGTTGATGCTGTAGTCTGGGAAGAATGGTACTTTACGTCCACGCCATACGAGCTGATTACGATCGCATCTCAGAGCCCGGGCTTTGTCCTGGTAGTAATGGAAACGGACAATCATCACTCTGGGTTGTCCAGTGGGTCCAGGGCGTACTTGGCCAATCCGATGTGCACGGTCCAGCACGGGGGGAGTTGGATAGACATCTTTGCAGACCTCTGTAAAGAACTCAGCCATGAACTTAACAGTGTCCGTTCCCTCCGCGTTCTCTGGGATATTGATGACTCGTAGGTTGCACCTGCGGGACCGATTTTCAATGTCCTCCGCGCGGCTAGCGAGAGCTTCGTTCTCCGAGCTAAGTCGTTCACAGGTCTTTTCCAGGGCTATAGTCGTGTCACTGTATCCGTTGAGCGCCCTTTCTAATTCAGCAATGCGTTTACCATGGTTGATTGCACAGCATCTAAAGACTCCTTGAGTGGAGAGAGGGCGCTTTCGAACAGTCCCTTAATCATGTCCTTCATGTCTGTGACTAGCATTAAGCGGAGATTTTGTAGGTCGGTAGGCAGGTTCGCTAAGGCTTCGGCCGCCATATTAGCTACTTCGCTAGCGTCTTCTGTTAGCTGTTGAGGTGTAGATGGTCGTGTGCCCCTTTTGGTGCGTTTGTTGGGCATATCCTCGAGACAAGTTGTACAACTGAACTTTTTCTAATTGTTTTTCTTAAAAATATGTTTAAGGGATCACGATAGTTGAGATTTAAAATATGAAATACTGGGAGCCACCCTCCACGCGTCTACCTCCTTTCACATCGTAACCGGAAGCCCCGAAGGCAGAGAATTCTGATCAAAATAAATTTAAAACGTGTTGACAAACCTTACTTAGGGCCAATCCCAATTCACCCCTACGGCTTAGTTTTCACCCCTATGGCTTCGTTTTGCGCGTTCACGTTTAGGGGTAGGGGTGTCCCAATTCATATTTCATCGAGCCATGGCTTCATTTAGAGGGCTAACTATGACTTCGTTTCGAGCGATTCCAGGACCAGACTAGCTTTGAAGCCGTAGGGGTACGATACCCCTTGATTCCAGGATGCATTCCGAATCATCTACAGAAATGTTATGTCGCTCTATTCAATGCGGAAATGTCATTACTTTCTCTGTAATTACTTATTAATAAAGATTAGAAAAATTATGATAACCATCTTATTATCTTAGTTTAATGTCATTACAATGCATTATAGACCTTTTCTTTATAACAAGCATAACCAAAAAATCGCTTTTATGTCGAGGTGCTGTGTCTAACGTTACAGGCTGATTTGTGGACAGTCGCGCATATGACATATTTCCATGTCTAATGTCTGATGTACTAATGTCATTTCAATGCATTATAGACCTTTTCTTTACAACAAGCATAAAAAAAAATCGCTGTCGAGGTGCCTATGCTTAACATAGAAAGTTCCACAGTCCAGCGCGCTCGGGTTTAGCAGTAGAGGACTGGTAGCCTACCTGATCACTTCCATTAGACCAGGGGTCCCCAAACTTCGGCCCGCGCCCCCACACTTGGACCGGCCCTTTGAACAACGTCGCCCCCACACACTCTCAACAATGCCAGAAACATGTTTTGAAAATTAAACTTTAAATATATGTTTTAATCATATCATATCTGTATT
This sequence comes from Nansenia antarctica, assembly GCF_963989245.1. Lineage (NCBI taxonomy): Eukaryota > Metazoa > Chordata > Actinopteri > Argentiniformes > Microstomatidae > Nansenia > Nansenia antarctica. The sequence goes on from NC_137674.1 coordinate 83,520,888, forward strand.
TGATATTAAAGGTTGGCTTTCAAATTAAAATGTCCCTTAGTTATAAACTATTTTCATTAATAACATTATTAGTTAGTTTCACCCGCCCACAGAATGCGGTACATTCAACGTAACGTTCCATAGTGAACAAGCACGGATCTATAGCAGGTGCACGCGAGCTAGAACGAACATTCAGAGAGATGAAAAATGGCCAAACGGTTGGTAAAGAGAAAAGTTGATTCAGAATGCAGGGGATTTAACCAACAGTGCACAAGTGATTATTATTTTTAAATGCAAAGAAGTTTGTCAATAAATGTATGAATGTGATCGCGGAGGTAATTTCTAACTGCAATTGCGGCATTGCGCCGACGTGGTGGCGGGGGCGCTGTTTCGCAAATAAGTTAGCTTTCGTTTTTGCTAGCGAAATAGCTGATAGTTGATATTGACTGCTCAAGGAGAATACATGTTTGAAAGTACAGAATGCCTGAGAGCCTTATATTGCATTATATTACATTACATTTTGAATGGTCATCTGGTGCCTGAATATTGTGTTTTCCTTTACATAAATAATGACATTTCCACCATAAATTGATGCAGAAAGGGCACAAATTGCATCTAAATTCACCAGAATGCAAGAAATTAAGTGTTTGATGCTCGTTTAAGGACCCCCAGACAGCCCTGCTTCATGGGTCCCCCCGTGTATGATGAGGGTCCTCCCTCAAGTATCAGACTGTAAAACTGATTATATTTAATTGCAGTGGCGGGCGGTGCATTTCACACCTAGGCCTTCAGTGATGTCCGACACAGTCCTACCTGAATTATTCTACCTCTTAATACCATCATTATGACGCCATGGCTCTAGAAACTAGACAGAAACACAGTATAACCGGGCGTTGCATCACCTTAACATAATCAGACAAGTACAACAGAGTTATATTAATATTTCCGAAGCATTTTTAATCAATAAATCCGCATTTACAATGAAGAGTGTGATCTTTAAGATCGCTTCGCTTGGATACTGTCAAAACTTTTAAATAAAAGGCACTTTTATCGTCAAGAAACGTGACAAAACAATTCAACAAGTCTCCTTGAGTACTTTTACTGCACAGCTGATTCACGTGCGCCACCCACGTAATCTCCACATCTCTTGCAACCTGCAACAGACGCATCAAACATTTATTTTATAAGCCTATATTTGTCATTTTAATTACCTATATATTAATTCGTTAATATTGAAACGAAAATAAAATGAATTTTAATTACCTATATATTAATTCGTTAATATTGAAACGAAAATAAAATGAAATAACGAAATAAAATGACAAAAATATATACAAATAAAATAAAAAATAAAATGCTTTGTACTCACCAAAACAACTTCATTTGAAAACAAAATCCATCCTCCTTTCTTTCCTCAGGAATACTTCAATTACTCTGTTGTACAGTCTGTTGAGCTGTAAATCCACTCGAGTGTCCCCAAAGGTGTTCAAAAGCACCGTTGCTTGTAAGTGCCCAGCCGTGCTTTGGTGTCTCGTTGCTCCCTTGGTTAGACAACTCAAGTTTGCAAAACCAGTGTGGCTCCAAACACCCGATCGATCTGTTGCAAATAGCAGGCATTGCCAGCAGTACAATTTGCAGTGCCTTTCGGAGCCTGTGAGCCAGGGGTACCGCTCGTAGTTAGCGATCTGAAAGTGCCGGACAAACCCTTTTCCCCGCTGAGAAAGGCTCGCAAGAGTCGGGGTTGGCCGTTCTCTGATAATGTCTATCTTTTCCTGGAAAGTTCTTCTAGAAAATGGCGTTGTTTTAAGATCTGCCACCACATCTGCCTCTTCTCCCCCTTCCGCCATTGTAGCTGATTGCAGACGGTATAAAGATACGCAAATTACCTTGCTACGCATCTCAATAGTGCGTATCCAATCAAAAGACGTGCTGGGTGCTGACATCAGATTGAGCCTTCCAGCAGGCGCCGTTGTTGATTTTGCTCGCATCTACGTAGGTTTACTAGGAACGCCACAGGTTTTCTCGTTCCAACGTTAAGTTACAGGTCGAATTCGCGGCACCGTCTGTTGTGAAGGCGGGCAGATTTGGGAGCCCCCTAGCAACACATTTTGATTGGATAAAAGCTCTAACATAAAGGCCAGCCCTCCAAATCTCAATTGGAGACTGGAAGCAGCGCAACCAAGAGGAAAGCTATGAAATGAAGAGAATAGACTATGGGGAATCATTAATACATATTTGTGGAAAAAATATATTAAATAAAATGTATATTCTGATGATGTTTAGGCCAGCAGAGAAGGCCTTGCTGGCCCTGACGGCACACCACTGTTTAATTGACATATCACTATAGGTATAAATTCCATCCAAATTCAACTGTTTAGACTTTGTTTGCATCCACCAGTGCTCTCCTGCGCGCAATTGCTTTGCGCAACCGCCTCCATTCCACTCCGTTCCATATTATTTTATGTTAGAGACCGACCCAGGCCCCCCATCACAGAAAGGAAAAATGATGTGGCCCTCACAGAAAAAAGTTTGGGGACCCCTGCATTAGACTATCAAAGCAGGACACCGGAGCACTCATATCTGCGCGTTTGTCACAGGGTGACAGACAGTCACCCTGTTCCTCTGCCCCGGCGTCAGTCCAATGGAATCGTCAAGCACAGCCTTCCCCATATAAATACATCGGTGTGCGATTACAGAGATGTAAAATCATGTTTATTTAGAAATAAATTGTGGTGTTTGACAGCGGATGATGGTAGACATGGTGTGTGTGAATGGGTGAATGAGAATGAGAGGCCATTGTAAAGCGCTCTGGAATAAGGCGCTATATACTGTAAGTCAGTCCATTTACTAACGAGTGTCAGTGTGGTAGCAAATTGATGGTAAATCCCAACAAATGAATCATGAATCAGTGAATCCTTACATGCAAGCTTAGTAAACCTTGGGCCACATCAGAACATATTTACAGTTTGTTAGCAACCACTCAGATGTACTTCTGCTAGCAATCACAACGGTGATGTCTGTCTCTAAAAACTACTAATGTCTGAAGTTACAATACGTTTACATTGTTTGCAGTTTGTACTGTATATATATCAGGGTTTCCGTTAGAAAAAATTGCCGCCGGACATCGTGTCCGGGAAGATTTCGATTTACCGGACAAACGTGATATATTCCGGTCATCATATTAAAATATAATTTAAAAAAATCTTTTCAAAATCATATTTTTTTTTCTTCAAATCTAATATAGCTGTTTGTCGCGGTGATTACTGTTGTGTAGCGGCCTATATATGCCATTTAATGTCTATTTCTCATCCGATACGATTAGATGCGAGCTATATAATATATAATAATATAACATGATTCGCATGCGCGCTATGCCATTATGTCCAGCGCTGAACGGGCGCCTCACTGGGAACTGAACAGACAGCATCGATCAATGAACGGACTCCACATTACGTTAACTGAAGTTTGTTAAATTGTTTGGGATTAATGTGAGTTTTCTATTTTCTCTTTCCAGTTTTACCCTTTTTTTATCAATAAAACAACGTTTTCTATAACCAGGTCTTGCTGGTTGGGAAGGCATTTCGTTTAGCTGCCTGTCAAATCATACTTAATCGGACTCGGGAGTATGACAATGAGGAGAACATAACTGTTTATTGAGAAACAATAGGCAGGCTGGGATACGTATATAAAGAAATACCACAATGTCTAGATGTATAACATTTTATTGAACAGTGCAAGCATGTAGGCTTCTGGCGTGACATCGTACCCCTAATGTTCTTAGGGCTTGTTTGAAAAGCTTAGACTGAAAGTTAGTGCCCTGGTCAGATTGTATAACAAGAGGAAGACCGAATGTGGAAAAAAACGTTGTTAAAGCTTTCACCACTGAGCTGGCTGATATGTTACGCAACGGAACAGCTTCGGGAAAACGAGTAGCAGCGCACATAATAGTGAGCAAATACTGACTTCCACTTTTAGTCCTAGGCAAAGGTCCAACACAATCAATTATCACACGTTCAAATGGCTCCCCTATAGCAGGAATGGGATGCAATGGTAAGGGTGGAATGGATTGATTAGGCTTACCCGCCACCTGACAAGTATGGCAACAGCGGCAGTGCTTGGCAACATCCGCCTTCAGTCCGGGCCAAAAGAAATGTTTCAATATCAGCTGATACGTTTTAGTTATACCTAAATGTCCTGACCACTGGCTCTCATGTGCTACAGATAACACCTGTTGTCTATAACCCACAGGCACAACCACTTGTTTTACAGTATTCCACTCACAACCATTTGCATTAGGAGGAGACCATTTACGCATTAATATCCCATCGTTAAGGAAATAAACTACGTTGCCCCCTATTTCAGATTCCTCACTAGCTGCATGTAAAAAACATTTGTTTAATGACTGATCAGCTACTTGAGCGACACGCAATCGCTCGCCGGTTACAGGCAGAGATAGGCTGTCAGCGGATGGTATGGTAGGACTCGGGGAGGATGGTAACTCTACCACTTTCTCCCTGGGAGAAGCTGAAACAATCGGGTTCTCATCCCTTTCAGAAAAGGCTTGCATAATCACACTATCACAGAGAGAAACATCGCTATCCTCCTCTCTGCCTCGACTCGATTGTGCACGAGTTATAGCGCACACCGGAAACAACCGCTGTTTCGCATAGGCAGCCTACACATTAGGAGTCATCATCATGCCGGTGTCAAATCATATCATAATAAAAGAAATACATAGCCTATATATTCGTCTTTTTTAAAATAGAAGAAATCAGAATGTGAACTTTAGCGAATTGTATTCAAATTGTGCTTAGAGGGAATTATTTTCACCGGACATTTATGTCCGACGAGTTTTCAATTTGTCGGACTTCAACAAATTTTACCGGACAAAGACCGGTAATTACCGGTTAACGGAAACCCTGATATATATGTATATGTGTGTATTTTCTTGAGGCCAAGAAAGTCATGTTTTGGCAGGCACCTTTTTATTGATGTGCATGAAGTATTGAAAACAGATTAAGAAGTTGGCAACAGCTGGATATTGAATTTCAATAATATTTATACTCATGGTCATACCAGTTCATCACTCACTCAGCCAATTGAAGAATGGAAGATCATTTGGATATGATATTCCTTTAGTTTAGAGGGACCTTCATATAGAGCACTATAATAGTGCTATTTTTAGAACATGCCCTGCGGGAGACTCACGTGGTCCCTGCGGGCGACCAGGTGCCCGCGGGCGCTGTGTTGGCTACCCCTGCTCTAGGACCCCTACCCTTGCTCTAGGCTGTCAAGTCAAAATGTATCAAAATGTCAGTGCCTGAAAGTTACAAAATGCGTGAAGTTAAAACACACACCCTAGTAGCTACATACAATGTGGAGTTTTTATTTTATTTTATTTTACAAACATCATTGGCAACAGACATACAGTTTAAGGGTAGGAGATGATGGGCACCTGCCCAATAGTAATTAGCGGTTTCCTGACAATATAGCTTTTGGTTCTGGTCAGGGGCGTATTTAGGATTGGAGGAGATCCGGGGCTTAGCCCAGAGGGATAATCTAAGCCATTGGATAGCAGCTGACCTGTATTACAAAATAGACAGTAGACAGTAAACACACACACACACACACACACACACACACACACACACACACGTCAGTCACCATCATTTATATTTGAATAGAATTACATAATTGATGGGCTGAGGCTAGTTATGTTACAGTATGCATATCAGGGCAGACTCTGTGCTCACCACTTATATTGTATTTAGAGTCTTGTCCTGTGTTATATGACGATATATTACATGTATTGTTGGCCTGTGTATAGTACTGTGAAATCAAATTCCCCCTGGGACATTAAACAAACATAGTTAGTTAGCGTTACATCTTAGGATAGATTTGAGTCATGTTCTGTATACATACATACTACCATAAGGGCATACTTAATGTGGTTACTCCATGTTTACTAGCTGTAACATTAACGTTACATCATTCTTTTTCACTTGTTACTCAGTCAACCAGAGTGCAGATATCAAAGACTATCAGCCTGTTATTCACTTTATTTGTATTATCCTTTGTTTGATTTCTTACCATGTACCGTAACAGTACCTTGCTATGTTTCATTTTCATTATAACATAACGTTATGTTATGATAGCCAGCTAGCATTAGCAAACCGGAAAAGTAGTGTCAGTGAGTCAGTCACCTTTCTAATAAGATTCACAAACCTGAAACATCATCTATGTCATCACTGCTGGTGATGTCATTGTTGTCAGCTGCTGATACTGCTGCTGCAACAGTTCTTGGCGCTTGTTTTGTTGAAAAAAACTTTAGGATATCCATCCTTAGAATTTTGCAAGTCAGGCACTGATTGAGATCACTTCTTCTTCAGGGCAGGGCAGGCTACGCAGTACGCAGGCTAATGTCGCGCAGCTGCTGCCTCTCTGTTGGACTCCGGTACTGCACGTTACTCACGAGTTTTTAAGTTTTTTAAGTAAAACATTCGGGGCTTTTCAGAAAACATCCGGGGCTTGAGCCCAAGTAGCCACCCCTTAGCCCCGCCCCTGGTTCTGGTGGTTTTTGGTGGATTTAGCGTTTAGTTTTTAGACTTTAGTGGTTAGGCTGGAAATTGTCAATCCCACCTGGCAACCCTATCCTTGATCCCCCCCTCTTTGTCTTGACTTCCTGGATGCTTCTTTTCTACTTTGAGAGAATCCTTAAAAGGCTGTTGTTGGAGCGATGAGGGGTGATGAGAGACAGGGACTGGGTCTTCTGGCTCAGGGACACAAAGAGATGCTCTGTTTACCCTTTAGCTACCACAGGCTACATGCGCCCTCTGACACCCTAGCATGATTGGCCCTTTCATTTCATCCATGTATGGGCCACTTGAATTAGCAGCAGCAAAAAAAGAAAAAGAAGGCTCTCACTTTTTAGGTATGCAAGCAAGCGATGGATGCTGGTGGTGGTGGGTGATTAGTTTAAGCAGAGTGGATGACAGTGTGTCCTTTCTTCCTCTCCTCTATGGCGGTGATGGAAACACAAAGGCTTCCTTTGACTGAGGCCCCTCTTTTCCCACAGGCACCTCAGTGGGCTACTAAACAGATCTCTCCCCCCCCCCCCCCCTTCTGTTGACCTGGGAGGAATCTATGAGTCCATTGAAGTAATACATAGGTTAACAGCATTCAAAGTAGGTGGATGAAGAGCTAATGAGAGCATTGCTTGGTGGTTGGGTCAGCGCATGAAGAGGAGTCTAAATTGAGACATTTTAGACCTTTTATTATCTGCGTTAACTGGTGATGTAGTAAAGTCGATTCAGAGCATTGCAGTCAAATTCAGTTAATCCCCGTATCATTCTGTCAATTGGCTTATTTGGTCATGGATCTCTTTCTCTCTCTCTCTCTATCATTCTCTCTCTCTCTCTCTCTCTGTCTATCTATCTCTCCCCCCCTTCTCATAAACCATGAAGGTGACTGAAGGTTTGACATTTATTTCCATTTTTCAGAATAAAAGTCTGAACAATTTGATTGGTTGCTGACCTGTTCCCGGTTTCACCAGCTGCTGTCACACATGTCTGTATGCTGTCAATAATGGAACAACACTTCCACACATTTTCATGTGCTTCTTTGAATGATAAAGCACCTTGACTTGTACCTACTCTAGTTTTGATGTCCTGTAACACAAATGAAGATTCGGGAGCATTTTCTATGGAGCATCTTTATAGATGTAGTGATGATTAATGAGATTGCTTCACATGGCAAATCCTACTCACCACTTACAAAGCCATCAACAATCTGGCCCCCTCCTACCATGCCAGCCACACCCCCTCGCGTTGCCTCAGGTCTGACGACCAAACCACCCTCAAGACCACCAGGACCAAGCTCCGGACCTGGGGTGATAGGGCCTTTTCAGCCGCAGCCCCATCCCTCTGGAACACCCTCCCAACATTTAAACAGGCCCTCAAAACCCACCTCTTCAAGTTCGCCTTCACCAGTTAACCCTCTCCCCCTCCCCTTCCCATGTGTCCCCCAGCACTACCTTAACCTTTTTGTGTCTTTTTATTATTACTACTCAATCTTTTCAGTTTGTAAAGCGTCTTTGAGTGTCTAGAAAAATTATTATTATTATGGCAAACAGACAGCACACTTGCCTTGACTGCCACTTGTGTCATTTCTAGAGAACATTCGATGTTTAAAACATCACCACTTGAAATGTGCCGCATTGCACTCGAGGAGCATCTGTGGACCCGTTGAACGGCATGTTAAACAGGCGCGCTGAGGGACTGGGAGCCACCCTGGACCTGACCCCACAAGGGTTAGGGGTTGGCCTGCACATAGCTGGTGAAGTAGTCTTTTATATATATATATTTTTTATTTAACCTTTATTTATACAGGTAAAAAACACTTTGAGCCCCAAGGGCTCATTTTCAAGTGTGACCTGTTCACAGGCATACAACATCCACCACAAACAAATACAATACAAAACCTGGCCTACATAGTCTAAAACTAAACTAAAACTACATAGACTGTTTTAGACTAGTTTTAGTTTTAGACTATGTAGTTTTAGTTTAGTTTTAGACTATATTGACGGAAAGTTTTAGATTATCTTAGACTGTTTTAGACTAGTTTTAGTCAAACAAAAAAATCTACTTTCCGTCAATATAATCTAAAACTAAACTAAAACTACAAAACCTAAAACTAGACAGCTAAAGAGCTAGGGACAGGGAGGGGTCAGCAATGGGCAAAAGGGAGGGTCAACTCAACTCAGTCTCTCAGCTTCTGTTGTTGTTGTAAGGATCTGTGATCTGCTGGCTGTTGCCCCCAAATACCCTAGGTAGTGCTGCTAGCCCCTCAGAGGGGCAGAATGTTGAATGGTAGGAGAAGAAAAGAGAAGAGAGAGAGAGAGAGACTGAGAGAGAGATTGAGAGAGAGAGAGAGATAGAGAGACTGAGAGAAAGAGAGAGAGAGAGAGAGATTGAGAGAGAGAGGGGGAGAGAGAGAGAGATTGAGAGAGAGAGAGAGATTGAGAGAAGGAGAGAGAGAGAGAGAGAAAAAGACAGAGATTGAGAGAAAGAGAGAGAGAGAGAGAAAGAGCCAGATTGAGAGAGAGAGAGATTGAGAGAGAGAGAGAGAGAGACTGAGAGAAAGAGAGATTGAGAGAGAGAGATTGAGAGAGAGATTGAGAGAGAGAGAGGGGGAGAGAGAGAGAGAGATAGAGAGAGAGATTGAGAGAGAGAGAGAGATTGAGAGAAGGAGAGAGAGAGAGAGAGAGAAAAAGAGAGAGATTGAGAGAGAGAGAGATTGAGAGAGAGAGAGAGAGATTGAGAGAGAGATTGAGAGAGAGAGGGGGAGAGAGAGAGAGATTGAGAGAGAGAGAAATTGAGAGAGAGAGACAGAGATTGAGAGAAGGAGAGAGAGAGAGAGAGATTGAGAGAGAGAGAGATTGAGAGAGAGAGAGAGAGATTGAGAGAGAGATTGAGAGAGAGGGGGAGAGAGAGATAGAGAGAGAGATTGAGAGAGAGATTGATTGAGAGAGATAGAGAGAGAGATTGAGAGAGAGTGAGAGAGAGAGAGAGAGATTGAGAGAGAGAGATTGAGAGAGAGATTGAGAGAGAGATTGAGAGAGAGGGGGAGAGAGAGATAGAGAGAGAGATTGAGAGAGAGATAGAGAGAGAGATTGAGAGAGAGATTGATTGAGAGAGAGAGAGAGATAGAGAGAGAGATTGAGAGAGAGTGAGAGAGAGATAGAGAGAGATTGAGAGAGAGAGAGAGATTGAGAGAGAGAGAGATTGAGAGAGAGAAAGAGAGAGTGAGAGATTGAGAGGGAGAGAGATTGAGAGTGTGAGAGAGAGAGAGAGAGAGAGATTGAGAGGGAGAGAGAGAGAGAGAGAGAGAGATTGAGAGGAGAGAGAGAGAGAGAGAGAGAGAGAGAGAGAGAGAGAGAGAGAGAGAGAGAGAGAGTTAGTACACTGGCACAGCTGCGTGCTCTTATGTTCAGCAGCCAAAAGCACTCAGTTTTCTTTCCCCCTGTAGGTTCAGTGGGATGTGTGGATATACAGATATATTTGTTCCCCAAATGCAGGATTGTAAGTGAGTAATTATTAACGATTGTTTTGCTACCGTAATCAATCTATCAATCAATCAAACAGAGAGCACATTTCCACGTTCACTGTGAAGTTGTACAGGACAGTGAGTAGTGTGACTCCGGGTTCCCACGCGTCCTTGAAATCCTTGAAAGTTTGTGAATTTGAGAAAAAAGAAATCAAGGCCTTAAAAGTTTTTGAAAATAGACATGGGTCATTGAAAGTGCTTGAATTCCCTTCTCTCTCTCTCTCTCTCTCTCTCTCTCTCTCTCTCTCTCTCTCTCTCTCTCTCTCTCTCTATCTCTAAAAAACATCAAAAATGTTTTACTTAGCTCGTCAACTAGTAAATAAGTCTCTGTATTGCTTAACTTTACACATATTTCACAATATTGTTTTGCTGTGCTGTGGTAGAGAAGGCAAGAGACCATCTAGTGTTCACACATTCAAGCCTCTCTTATTACTTGTGAGCGGATAGTTCCTATTATATCAATTCTCATCTAGATCTGTCTCAAACTATGCCGTGTTGGGTCCTTGAATTGGAGGGAATTGAGTCTTGAAAGTCCTTGAAAGGTGCTTGAATTTGATGTTTCAGAAGGTGTGGGAACCCTGGTTACTACTACCTGGCTACAGGCCATGTTTTGAAGAAATTGCGCGTTTTGGGGGAGGTTCCACCTGTTACACACACAAAGGGCAGGTCTTAACACTAGAACAGCCGTGCCTGTTTTACCTACTATAAGAGCCGCCTCGGGGGTCAAATGACCATAGTCTTTACAATGGGAAGCTGCTACTTACACACAACGACCACTAGCTGGTGCGTCTTGTAAATATGCCTGCCTCCTACACAGAAAAACTGCAAAACAGCTTTCTACTAGCTTATCCTGATGTGATTTTGAAAATGTAAGGATACTGGGTGGTAGGAAAAGTCTAATGTCTAAAAATCTAGGAAAAGTCATGAAAGGAGGGTCCTGAAATTTGATTGAGTGCAAAGACCCCAGCCATGGTTGTTCTAGTGTTAAAAGAATGGTCATTGCATATAGGATATTCTTAATGGAATCTAGGATCCGACATGATTGAGTGTCTGTCACACAGGGATAGGTAGGTAAATCATTAGGTAAATCATTATAAATCATTATTAATTTGGAACTGAATGGTATGACGGTTATACTGATTATTTACATGATGATCGAATGCTCCCGACAATCCCATGACCGTCACAGCCTGCGTGCGTGCGTGTGTGTGCGTATGTGTGTGTGTGTGCGTGTGTGTGTGTATGTGTGTGCGTGCGTGTGTCTGCGAGCGTGTGTGTGTGTGTGTTTGTGTGTGTGTGTGCGTGCGTGTGTGTGTGTCTGGCTGCGAGCGTGCGTGTGGTCCCTTGAGACAGGGATAGACAGGCTTTCTCCCTGCAGCCACCTCCCTCTGTCATTGTGCCTGTGAGAGCTGAGGTTTACTGGACTGGGACCAGCACACTCCAGCCCTGATTGTCCCAGGATGGCTGTTTCCACAGCCCCTTCTCCCAGATAAAGAAACCCACCCACTGCCTGCACTCATTAGTGCACTCTAGTTGCTTTATGTAGGTTTCTTTTCCCTTTCTTTTCTAAAGGGTGGAATGCATGTGAAACGCCAAGCTTTCTCGTTTTTTCATATTGCACTATTAGAAGACTTATGGAAGTTCTTATCTTATTTTTTGGAAAGGAGCCATTTCAGGTTTCATTAAAAAAAAAAATGTTTTACTGGAAAAGCTAGTGGGTGACTTTTGACCTTCTTAGGTTTGGGTCACTGCCAAGTGCTGTCCAAGCAGGGTGATTAATCACTCTGTTCGTTTTGAAAGGGGGTGAAATACCCTCCCGAATAAAAGGTTGTAAGTCTGTGTGGCATTAGGGGGACTTGCCTTAGAGCTAGATAAATGGCACCCGTGCTGAAATGCTGAACTGTTTGGTTGTAATAAATTGCTCTAATCTTATCGTATTGATATAATGAGAATGTCTTGACTTTTCAACACAAATGTCACCTGCAGCATAACCGCCATTGAAACCACGTCTGTCTTGCCTGTGCCTCAGTCTTGATTGGTGTGTGTCAAAAAGGAAACACTACACACTCTGTCCATCATGGATCTGTTGGTCCTTTAAACTGAAAAAGAATAAACTCCAGATTCACATATTCTTCACCTCATGCATGTGTGCGACAAACAGTATAATTGGAACAAAAATATGGTATGTGCAAAGGTAGTATACTGTATGTAAACAGCAATAGTGTAAAGGCTAATTGAGTGTTCACATTGACCTGGGATGTGTGCAAACAGCAGTAGTGCAAGGTTAAATTGGTTGTCCACAGTGACCGGCGGGGGGGGGGATACTGAGAGTCAGTGTACACCATGTTGGGGGGGTTTAAAGAGTTTAGAGTCTGTTTAAAGGTGGCTGGATGCTGGGGAAAGGAGATGACAGTGTCATATTCTGGGAGACGTGTGTGTCTTGTTATTTGTCAAACTTGTCTAGATGTTCAATGAATAATCATGGAGGGTTGAAAAGGTTGTATACGTTTGTGACTTCCTGTTTTCTCTCTGTGGAGAAATCTCTCACCTGCCAGAGACACTGTCCTGGAACAGGAACTGTATTTAACTACTTAAAAAGTGTCGGTACTGGTTTATTTTTTTTGGGGGGGTGGGGAGTTGGAGGTGGAGAGGGAGGGGGAGTCATGTTTGTCTTGTCATGTTTAGTGAGTTAATTGTTGTGTTTTTGTGCACCCCACCAGCCCTTCCTCCTCTGTCTCATTTCACCCCCCTTTGCATTCAGGTGAGCTTACCTGAGCACACACAAGCCCTGGCATTCCCAGGCCGTTGTTGTTTGTGGAGCTGAATCCCCAGTCTGCCTCCAGCCCCTAATCCAGCCAGTCAGTCAGCATCAGGGATGTTCCCACTGACAGACAGACAGTTGCTTTTCATTCCACCCCCCCACCCCCTTCCCCCCTCCCTCTCATACGTTCTGCGTCTGGACCAAGTTGACAGGATGGGGAGGGTGGGGGGGGGAAGTGTCTGCCTTTAAAAATATAGTCGTCTTCTTTTTTTCAACGAATTATAAGGATAGGAAGTATAACGTTGTGTGTGTGAAAAAAAAAACAAAAAAAATAAACGAATGAAGATAAGTGTGGGACTGTTGAGAAAGAACAGTTGAGAAAGTTCCAGACTGGAACAGTGTCAGAACCAACCGGAACAGTGATCTTTACATGGCAGGGTCTTAGACGGAGAGGAAGGAGTGTTTCTCTCCTATCTAGTTACGATTGCTTACGATGTCTGCAGCAACAGACTCATCAGGACAGTTTTGTGTGTCATTTCTGTCTCGTGAAACTGGATGAATTCAGGTCACAGTAAACGCCTCTACCCCCCCCCCCCCCCCCGCACCGCCCCACCTCACCCCATCTCTCTGAACCATTGACAGGCTTGCCCGAGGTAACGTCTGCCCGGGTTCGTGTTGATCAACAACTTTTTCCATATGGCAACCACTGTGTGTGACACTTGAATGCATATTTGAACCCATCATCTCCCCTCCCCTTCCTTGTTCTCTCTCTAATCCCAGGTTACGAGGGATTAGCTTTCACTCCGTAGGGTGCGGTAGGGCAGAAAAGGTAAGAGAGAACATGCACTCACACGCAAGTAGGGAGGTCAGGAGAGTCTGTGTGGGACTGGGTATAACTCTAATCCCCTCCACATCTCAGCCCACAGAGAAATCTGACGGCATTTTTCCTGATGTTTTTCTAAACCCATTCTTAATGAAACCCCCCCGCCTTCCCCCGCCTGTGGGAGACGCAACCTGCAACCTTTTGTCAGTCCTGAGGATATACAGCTGGTGTAGATGCATCGCCGTAAGGCTTGAGTAAATGATATATAGAAAGAAACGTGTGTTGTCATAGATATTCTTAGAATGTTACGATTCTGTTTAACTGTGGAGACTCTCTCAATCTCTCTCTCTCTCTCTCTCTCAGTCTCTCAATCTCTCTTTCTATCTCTCTCAACCTCTCTCAAACTCGCTCAATCTCAATCTCTCTCTCAATCTCTCAATCTCTCTTTCTCTCTCTCTCTCAATCTCTCTTTCTCTCTCTCTCTCTCTCTCTCTCTCAATCTCTCTCAAACTCACTCAATCTCTCTCTCTCAATCTCTCTCTCTTTCTCTCTCTCTCTCAATCTCTCTCTCTCTCTCTCTCTCGCTCTCTCTCAATCTCTCTCTCTCTATCTCTCTCTCTATCTCTCTCTCAATCTCTCTCTCTCAACCTTTTGTCAGTCCTGAGGATATACAGCTGGTATCGATGCCTCTCCGTGAGGCTTGAGTAAATGATATATAGAAAAGTGTGTTGTCGTACATATTCTTAGAATGTTAGGATTCTGTTTGAACTGTGGAGGATGTCGGAATTTCCTCACACCCTGATGAAATGTTTGGTAGTGATTTTGTTTCTGAAAGTCCTCCCAAGATAAAAACATCCGGGAGTTCATTACAGAGCCAACAGCTGCCTGGGCCAAACTGGGCCTGGAAGACCCCTGACAGACAGGGTTTAACACTAGAACAGCCGTGCCTATTTCACCTACTATTAGAGCCGCCTCGGGGGTCAAATGACCATAGTCTTTAGAATTGGAAGCTGACACAAAGACCACTATTTGGCGCGTCTTGTAAATATGCCTGCCTTCCTACACAGAAAAACTGCAAAATAGCTTTATACTAGCTTATCCTGATGTGATTTTGAAAATGTAAGGATACTGGGTGGTAGAACGCACATAGCTAGGAGAAGTCATGAAAGGAGGGTCCTGAAATGATGGGGAGTGGGGGGGGGGGGGGGTTAATTAAGAATGGGCTAGAAAAACATCAGGAAAAATGCAGTCAGATTTCTCCTGGGCTGAGATGAGGGGATTATGCCCAGTGTTTAATCATAACTGCTGCAGATTGTAAGAAGTAAATAAAGATAAAACATTAAATAAGATAATAGCTAACGGATAAAAAGGCATAGATAGAGTGTTAGTGTTTGATCATAACTGCTGCAGAACATGAAGGTTTTTTAGCTTAGTTTTAAATATTTGCAGGGAAACTGTGGTAGATAATATTCTTTAATACTCTACTCTTTCTACATTCAGAACATAAACACACCTCGTGAGCATAGAATTCTAAGGTTCTATCTCCGTTTAGGGTAGTTCAGAGATATTGAGCGTCAAAGTTTTTACATTCCATTATGTTTTGTGAGATGGAACCTTTGTATTTTATGAATTACTAACTAAAAAATGTCAACACAGGCATTAATAAACACCTAATGGATCAGATTATGTAAAAAACTCAATTTGGACAAAAACCTTATAATTCTAACGTCACAACCTCAGTAAGCGGGACTCTTGATTAATGGTGGTGAGGACAAAAGCAGTGTAAAAACATTGGCTGCAATGTTGGGCTACCAGAACTGGGTGACCTTGTGTCTGGCACAGAGGGCATGAGCTGTCGTCTCTCTCTCTCTCTCTCTCTCTCTCTCTCTCTCTCTCTCTCTCTCTCTCTCTCTCTCTCTCTCTCTCTCTCTCTCTCTCAATCTCTCATTCTCTCTCAATCTCTCTCTCAATCTCTCTCTCTCCCTCTCTCTTTCTCTCACTCTCTCTCTCAATCTCTCTCAATCTCAATCTCTCTCCCTCTCTCTCTCAATCTCTCCCAATCTCTCTATCAATCTTTCTCTCTCTCTCTCTCTCTCTCTCTCTCTCTCTCTCTCTCTCTCTCTCTCAATCTCTCTCTCTCAATCTCTCTCTCTCTCAATCTCTCTCTCTCTCTCTCTCTCTCTCTCTCAATCTCCCTCTCTCTCAGTCTCTCTCTCTCTCAATCTCTCTTTTCTTCTCCTACCATTCAAACAGCCCTCCGTGCCCAGCCGGGGGTGAATAAGAGCAACTTAAATGTTTTCTCCCTTGATGTCTACTGGCAACCGACCGACGTGAGGTTCAATTTAAGGTGACAAAAAAAATGGTGAGAAACTCACGTGAACATGAAGTAAACTCCTAAAATAAGGACTGTTCCTTATTCCACTTGTGTAATAACAAAGAACTCTGTATCACTGTTTACCATTCAACAACATATTAATACTATGTTGTTACAGAGTACTTACACAGTTACTACACTAGTTGTCCCGTGTTTGATTGATTGATTGATTGATATTTGGGTAAAAAGTACAGACAGTACATCCCAGAGGATAGCACGTGTACTGAAACACTTGTTTCCAATGTGGTCCTCATTGTGCATTCCACAATTTGGGTGCATAAAATGAGAATGCAGCCTCACCAAATCTCTTCTTTTGTACATGCGGTACACAGAGAAAACCAGCGTCAGAAGACCTGTACCCTATCCTCTCAGTGTGCTACTAGTAGAGTGAGGGAAACAGAGCTAGGGTTCACATGTCGACATGAGGCAAATTCCCAAGCCTACATGGAAACCCCAGGCCCGGGCTTGTTCCCTGGATGATGATGTGTGTCGTCATCCCTGCCTTAGGATGTCGTTCTTGCAGAACAAGAGGCTATTCGGGCACAGAGTCTGGATGGAAAACACAAAGTGTGCATTCTATTGTTGTTGGATTAACACTAGAAAAGCCGTGTCTGTTGTACCTACTCTTAGCACCGACTCGGGGGGTCAAATGAGTCATTTGAAATGACTGTAGTCTTTTGCATTGGAAGCTGCTACTTATACACAAAGACCACTAGTTGGCACGTCTTGTAAATTAGCCTGCCTACTACACACAAAAACTGCGATATAGCTTCGTACTAGCTTATCCTGATGTGATTTTGACAATGTAAAGCAGGGGTCGGCAATAGGCGGCCCGCGGGCCATTGCTGGCCCATCACCAATAATATTTGGCCCAGCAGAATATTTGGAGAATCCACTTTTTTTTTTTTTTTTTTTTTTTTTTTTTACAATATCCGACCGACAGTCCCACATATAGCGCCTATAATGTCCGAATAGAGAATCTACCTCCACCTGAATAATGCTTATTGTACTTTTATCCATGTTGAGAGTGAATGACACAGGGACAGACAATCAGGCAGCGGGGTGCACCGAAGCGCACTGACGCTGAACCCCTCATAGTGAATCATAAGTAGGTGGACAACGTGTAGTGCTGAAATAGCCGTGTGTGGTTTGAAAAAAATAACACCAGCTCAGTAAATAATTCAAACGTAATGTTTACGTATATGTGACTGCAACACACATATGAACAGTAACAAAGCAAATTCAGTTTAATATTCTGAAAAACATTGACAACAAAATCGGTGAAAAAAAGAAAAGAAAGAAAAGTAATCCGCTTATGCGAGGGGTGGTGGTGCATAGGCCTATGCTCCTGAAACGACAGAGCAAACACGCTATTAGGGATAATAATTACAATGAGCCATTCATTCAAAATATACAAAATACAATTAGGTTATTAAATACAATAACGACAGGCTTGGTACTCACTTAATGTGAAAAGTGGCATCTCCCATCGGTCAGTATTTGCTTGATATCTGGTTATATGGACGTCACTTTAATCCGCAGGCAGTTCTCAAGTTTTTTTTTGCATCAATCGATTCCTCTCGTGCGTCTTTATCACATTCATTGAGGAAAAGGACGACTCGCATGTATAGAAAGGGAACATTGTGAGCACGGAAGATGTGAGTCTCACAACGGCTTTGCGTTGATGAAACCAGGTAGGATGAACATTATAGTTCGCTGTCCATTCCTCTTTAAATGCCCTGTTTTCACCGTCAACTTTCCTCTTTACACCTTTGGAGAGTGACATGATGTTTCTCTTGCTAGTTAGCAGGTTAAATGTTTAGCTAACTTCACCCGGCACCAAACAACCAATCCAATAATAATGTGACCTTGTCTGGGAGGAGGGGGGAATCATTCAGAATGAAAGTATGTTAAATAATTATTAGAATAAGCTAGGCTGCGCTACATCGTCAGTCCACACATTTATTATTCAAAACTATGGAAAAGGGTGAAACTACGTTTCAACGTTGTTGAGAATCACAACACAAACTTGCTAGTCAAGCCAAAATACTGCAACGTAATGGATTGGACTGCTACCTAGTTAACTACAACACTACTTTACATTGTTACCTAGTTAACTACAACACTACTTTACATTGTTACCTAGTTAACTACAACACTACTTTACATTGTTACCTAGTTAACTACAACACTACTTTACATTGTTACCTAGTTAACTACAACACTACTTTACATTGTTACCTAGTTAACTACAACACTACTTTACATTGTTACCTAGTTAACTAGAACACTACTTTACATTGTTACCTAGTTAACTAGAACACTACTTTACATTGTTACCTAGTTAACTACAACACTACTTTACATTGTTACCTAGTTAACTACAACACTACTTTACATTGTTACCTAGTTAACTACAACACTACTTTACATTGTTACCTAGTTAACTACAACACTACTTTACATTGTTACCTAGTTAACTACAACACTACTTTACATTGTTAGCAGGCTCACAAAACAAGCTGTGTTAGTTGACTAGCGATGTGTACATTTTTCGAAAGAAAAGTCAAAGCATTAGAATGTGTCACATTTTTTAACAATCAATTACTTATGAATGAATTAATGGAATGAATGAATGGTCTTTATTGTCATTGCTACAGTACAGGTACCAAACAACGAAATTTAGGAGGGGTGGCTCCCCTGGTGTTAGAAAAAAAAAAAAAAAAAAAAAAAAAAAAATCGGGCCCGCCATCTAGTGGCTCAAAAAAATTTTGGCCCGAGGCCAAACCTAATTGCCGACCCCTGATGTAAAGGATACTGGGTGGTAGAACGTACATATCTAGGTAAAGTCATGAAAGGAGGGTCCTGAAATGTTATCGAGGGGAAAGGTATACATATTTTTTACTCACTTGGTCAAATTACCCCACCCCATGGCTGTTCTAGTGTTAAAACAGAAATTATGTGGAAAATGGCTTCTTGACACCTCTGTAGAAGATTCCAAACACAATTTTCTTGGTCACGGCTGATAACATTTTCAGAGGGTGCATGGTAATTGTGTGTGTGTGTGCGTGTGTGTGAGTGTGTGGTGTGAGTGTGTGTGTGTGTGTGTGTGTGTGTGTGTGTGTGTGGTGTGAGTGTGTGCGTGTGCGTGTGCGTGTGCGTGTGCGTGTGCGTGTGCGTGTGCGTGTGCGTGTGCGTGTGCCTGTGTCTGTGTCTGTGTCTGTGTCTGTGTCTGTGTCTGTGTGTCTGTGTGTGTGTGTGCACTTTCAGTGGTGATTGCTGCTCCAACTTTTCTTGCTTCACAGCAGCAATGTTTTCCGCTCAATAAATCACCGTGGATAGTGTGTTCTGGCCCCTGCGCCCAGCTGTGAGCCCGTGCAGCCCTTTCTCTGGGCTGGTTGAGAAACTGCTGACAGCTGGGCCCAGGAGGCAGCCTCGCAAGGCCCTCTCCCTTTGGGCACGGGTGTCAGGGCTGGAGCCGGACGGGCGCAGAACCCTCACTCTGTCTCACACACACACACACACACACACACACACACACACACATACACACACGCTCACACACACTCACACTCACACACACATCACCGTCCCATAAGATTAGCTGCTTGCTACCTGTTGATGCAGCTAGCACTGCTATGAAGCTCCTATTTGTGTCACGTTCTAACGCTATGGTCCTCATATCGGGATCTGATGTAACGATCAGACTTTTCTTTCATAACAAATTTGAATACATTTCCGCGTTGTTGAAAATCAACGACATGTCGCTGGTCAGTTAACACAGCTTGTTTTGTGAGCCTGCTAACAATGTAAAGTAGTGTTATAGTTAACTAGGTAGCAGTGGGGATTACTCACCGAATCCATTGCGTTGTTGCGGTATTTTGGCTTGACTAGTGAGTTTGTGTCGTGATTCTCAACAACGTTGAAACATACTTCAGTGTTTCAAAAGAAAAGTCTGAACATTTTGATCGGTTGCCGACATGCGGACCAAATGATGTCATCTTGTTGGCTGTTCCCGTGATTATGACATCATATTGCAGTAAACGCCAGTAAAAATATATGGGGAAAAAACTACTTTCGAGTACATTGAGGATGATGGGCATCTTTTAACACACTCCACTGTGAGTGTGGTAGCAGTATCAACCTGGATATCAGATATCCCAGAGGTTTGTGGGGGGGGGGGTAGTGTAGGTGCTAGGTGCTGACGAGTGGTTTCCGGGATTCCGTGTAGATCTCACCCCCCCCACCTCCCACCTCCCCACCCCTGTGTCCTCACTAAAAGTAAAAGCCTAAGATAGGCAGGATGTGGGGAGTCATCTGGCTGAGACATGAGATGAATGGGAGGGGCAGGAAAAGGAGATGAAAGGTGGAGGAGGTGGAGGAGGTGGTCCCTATGAGTGGTGGGTACGAGTGAGGTAGGCTTCCTGAAGCCTGGAGCTATGGCATTAATGTGCTGATTCTGGAGCGCTCGCTCTCCAAACACTGCCTGTTTTGACTTGTTCTGAGGGCTCGAGTAGGCCCCACGGATACCGACATAAAACTACACATGAATGAACATTATTTTGTTCACCGACACGGCCTGTGCTCAAGGAACATGGCCCTGTGCAGTGTTTACACTACAGTCTTTCTCCCAAAAAAAAGAAAAGAAAGAAAAAAAAAAGAGTCAAATAAGGATCGTTTTTTTGGGCTATAGGCTTGGAGAGAACACGTTTTACTGCTGAGATGTTGTTGTGTGCTTTATACTGTAGATCTCAGTGTCTGTTAGACAGCACAGACTCACTTTTGACAGGTAGTGTGACTGCACATAATCTGTCACGTTCTAATGCTTTGGTCCTCATGTCGGGATTGAAAAATGTGAATACATTTCCGCGTTGTTGAAAATCAATGACACATCTCTAGTCAACTAACACAGCTTGTTTTGTGAGCCTGCTAACAATGTAAAGTAGTGTTATAGTTAACTAGGTAGCAGTGGGGGATTACTCATCCAAGCCATTGCGTTGTTGCAGTATTTTGGCTCGACTAGTGAGTTTGTGTTGTGATTCTCAACAGTGTTGAAACTTAGTTCCGTGTTTCAAAAGAAAAGTCTGAACATTTTGGTCGGTTGCCGACATGCGGACCAAAATACTAGAACGTGTCACACATCATCTCTGTACACAGGAGCTGATTCAGTTCATAGCAAAACATCCTCATCTCATCCTAATGTCTTTACTTCTCATGTAGAGTATTCATACATTTCCAGGCTGGTTTTGATTCGCTGCATGCACTGCATTTTTATGTATGTGAGCAGTATCTTACATGACTTTTGGACGACTGTCCATGTGATATGCCTTTACAAGGGGTTAGACAGGGAAGTAGGATCCATTTCCCTCGTTACATTTCCATTTGAGATCTAGCAGTCGCCTTTATCCAAAGCTACTTACAACAAATACATTTGTCTAAGTAAGTGAATCATCTATCCACCAGTCATCATAAGAAACAGTAAAAACTATGCTCGGACCAGGGGTCATTGGCAGTTACAATGCTAGAAGATGGAATAATTACTTTTTTTTATATTCACAGTAGAGAAAGTGTATTATAACTATTGTTGAGCTAAATGTAATGAATGTAACGACAAATAAACAAGATAAACAAAGAAAAAAAAGAAAAAAGAAAGGGAAGTAGACAGAGTTCAAAGTTAGAAGAATATCAGTCCAGAAATGTCCAGTGCTCTGGTTAACACCCTCCCCCATAAAGGTATGTGTGATGAGGAATTCCTTGCTGTCTGAAATTAACCAGTCCATGCAGTGCTTATCTGCATGTTCCAGGACTATCGGCTGGGTGTGAGGAGTTATAGATTAGCAAGTGAATAGAAAGAGGGAAAAAAGAGAGGAAAGGGACTTGTTGCCGAAGCAATCTGTATACAGTTGTCAAAAGTTTACATAATGTACACTTGTAAAGAATATGTATGTCATGGAAGTCTTGAGTTTCCAATACTTTCTACAACTCTTATTCTTTTGTGATAGAGTGATTGGAGCACATACTTATTTTTCACAAAAAACATTCATAATCATGAAGTTTGGTTCTTTCATGAATTTATTATGGGTCTACTGAAAATGTGACCAAAAAATGCTGGGTCAAAAATATATATACACCCCACCAGATGCTGGGTAGTATCTTCTCTGGTGATGCTCTGCCAGGCCTGTACTGCAGCCATCTTCAGTTGTTGCTTATTTGCCTTAAATCTCATCATCAGGAAATGAAATGCATGTTCAATTGGATCTAAATCTGGAGATTGACTTGGCCAGTCGAGACCTTTCCACTTTGTGGCCCTGAAAAACTATGTCTAGCTGCTTTGGCAGTATGTTTTGGGTCATTGTCTTACTGTATGATGTAACACACCATCCAATTAATTTGGAGGCATTTGCTGGCACTCGAGCAAACAAGATATTTCTGTACACTTCAGAATACATTCTGCTGCTGCTGCCAACAAATACAATCATCAATTAACCCTCTAGAGCCCCCAATAGAATTCTAGAATGCTGCTGTAGATTACTGAGAATTCCAAGTTAAATGCACATTTTATAAAACTATTCAAACATGTATATAGCTATAAAACAGAAGAAAATGGACCAATACAAGTTCATTTAGTTTTAAAGACCACAGTGTCCACTTTAATATGACACCAAGTCCATAAGAGAATGATTTGTGTCACGTTCTAATGCTTTGGGGGGAAAAACTAGACAACTTATTTGCATAAACATTTGAAGTATTCGTTTTATGTATGATATAATTAGCTTTTATTGTAAAAGCAACATTATTGTATCAGTTCCAGAGTCATTATTGTAAGTTGGATCAGATCATATACTTTTTGACCAGAACTGTACTTTTTTTTCTTCTTTTTTCTGTTTAGTTACTTATCGTAACCAGATTCAGAAACATATTTCGTTTTAGTTCCAAATGTATTTATTTTTATTTACATCCTCCCAATAGTCCCATACAGATCTTCGAGTGTGACATGCGTGTCGGCCTGGGGTGGCATATAAACACAGATACACACTACCGATACCGTGAACCGGTAGCCAACCGGGCGACATAATATTAATATAATATAGAGAAGAAGGATTTGATAGCATGTACAGTTGTTTGCATGTACAGTTGTTTGGTCATGAAACATACAAACATACCCCTCCATCTTTGCTTTTCCCCGAAGGTTCCATTGTTCTTGAATTCTTTTTTTCTTTAAAAAAAGTATTGTGTTGTTTTTATTGTTAAATCGACAGACAGTCAGACAGACAAGTGTGCACACAGACAGATAAGCAGACAGATCTCCCCCTCCTATACAATAGGGAGATACATTCTGTAAATAGAGTAACATGTTGTTTTAACCTCAACCACACATAGACTCAAACTTTTCTCCAGTCCTCTTCCTCCTTGAATTCTTGAGGAATTACAAATGCAGCTCTTTAGAGTGTTCCTCTTCTCTAAAAGGGACACTTGTGTTTTCCTAAGGATTTGCTGCCACGTTGACAAAAGTAACAACTGTGTAATGCAGTTGAAACTCGCTGCACTAAATCAAACACCCGTCGTCTGGCCAGCCTGTGTCAGCCAGCCGAGGCTTTTCTTTAGCACATTGTTTGTTCAGAGGGTCACTGAGAATTTATAAATGTTCCTTCAGAAACTGCGGTCGGTAGTCGGAGCGAGCAGTCATGCATAATTGACTAGTAATGAGCGGCAGAGACTCAATATTTAATCTGCAATGACCTTTAATTTGTGAGTGGTGGTGGTGAAAGTCCTGCAGCTGCTGCTAAACTGAAAGCTTTGTTGTTGTTTCCGATGCCATGGAGGATTCGGGGCGTTCACTCTCTACAGCGTGCAACAGACTGTTAATGAAGACACCCAGGGGGGGCATAGCAGCATCTCTGAGAGACAGAGCTGCATTCAAGGGCAATCAAGAAAGGTTGTATCTGACCTTACCTCGGCTCGGCAATCAAAAAGAAGTTGAGTGCTCAAGGCATGTGACATGTATACTTCTATCAGGTCGGGCTCCCAAATCCAAGGCCAGCTAATTGATTTATTCACTCAGCCCCCAAGAGCTTTCTTTACTGATGTTTGTTTGTTTGTCATCGACAAACTCTCCTCAACCTGCAACGCACAGTATATTAATCAAGCCCTTGTACAGTGAGAGGAAAATACTGAAAATACTACCGCTCATCCGTTATCAGACTTTGCTGAGGCGCTGGAACTGAATACTGAATACTGACTACTGAGTATCAATAGAGTGCAAAATAACAGCATCCGCACACTCAAACACTGTGCAAAAAACGTAGTTTATTGCGAGCTTTCGGTCATAGACCTTCTTCAGGCATGCCGAAAGCTGGCAATAAAGTACGTTTTTTTGCAGAGTGTTTGAGTGTGCGGATGCTGTTATTTGGCACTCACAGTGAGAGGAAAACAAAGTGTCAAGAGAGAAAACATTGTTGGATAGCTTATGCCCATCCAAGTCTGGACAGCCTAATGCCAGGGATAAGGGCTGAGCTTGGGGGTCTTGGCAGGACAGCCTTGTGGGCCTTGTTTGAGGTCTGAACAGGCCACTCATGACAGCGTGGATCTTCTACAGCGCCAGGCGTCCTGACTGAGCGACTCTCTAATCCTAAAGGTGTTCTGTAGGAGTCCGCTGGAGCTAATATTCCCAGGCAAGACTAATAGGATTACGCTTAAAATCCCTGGGGTTTTTGATATCTACATATCGTGACGTTAGAATTATATTTACATTTTTGTCAAAATTGAGTTTTGTACATAATCTGATCCATTAGGTGTTTATTAATGCCTGTGTGGTGTTATTTTTAAAAAGTTGACATTTTTTAGTTAGTAATTCATAAAATACAAAGGTTCCATCTCACAAAACATAATGGAATGTAAAAACTTTGACGCTCAATATCTCTGAACTACCCTAAACGGAGATAGAACCTTATAATTCTAAGCTCACGATATGGTAGCCTACAATAATTTCCCAGTCACATTGAAATATTGACCTCTACCAAAAGCACCTCTAGAGTAGATATATACAACAGTATTCTGAATGTTTGGGAAAAGTATTTTGACTGCTTTCCAAACCATGCTTAGGTGTTAATCGATTAAGCATGTTATTATTTTCATAATATTTATATTTTAACGATATATCTCAATTAGCTAAATGCTGGAAGGACTGTGGAGAGCAGAGTCTTTACTTTGAACACTAAATATTCCGTTAGCCTAGCATTAGCCTGTGTGTATGTGCGTATATGATTTCAGCCAATGCGTAAGAAATGGTGTCATCGGGGTGCTTAGGTGGCGTAGCGGGTTAAGCGTCGACGATGTAACCGCAGGGTTCCCGGTTCGATTCCAGCTGGCGGACATGTCCTGCATGTGTCATCCCTTTTCTGTCTCTCACCCATCCTTCCTGTCAAAATCTCTACTGTCTCTGTCAATAAAAAAAAAAAAATAAGTGGCTTCATCAACGCCTATGAGTGAGAGCACAGGAGCGTGTAGCGTAGCGGACTCCCAGGACAAGAATGACCTTTATCCACAATCATACTGTATACTGTCCCTCTTGCCAGTCTCTCTCCCCAGGGCAACAAATTAAGACAGGAGCCACGTCTGAAAAAAATAAAAGCCCTGGGAATTCCACACCGCCTCTCCCCACTAGCGTGGGGCTCCTGCCTTTGTGTCCCAGGAAGAGAGCCTCGACACGGTTTCCACAACAACCTTGAAGTACAAGGTTTGGAATCAAAGAGAAAAGAAAAGGGGGAGGAAGAGGCAGTGGTAGGAGCCATGAATGTGATTGAGTGTGTGTTTAGTATAAGAAAGCGAATGGGTTTTATTGTGAGTTTTACTTTTTATTGTTTGTTTAATGTTTTGAGGATCACAGTATTTTATTGAGACCTTCCAGAAGTCACTGCGTGGGCGGCTGTGTCTCAGGAGGTAGAGCCGCCGTCTAATAATCGCAAGGTTGGCAGATCGGCGGTTCGAGCCCCGGCTGGCCACATGTCGAAGTGTCTTTGGGCAAGACCCTGAACCCCAAATTGCTCCCAGTGAGCGGGCCGGCTCCTTGCATGGTAGGGAGAATGAGAGGCCATTGTAAAGCGCTTTGGATAAAGGCTATATAAGATCTCCAGGGACCCATACCACCCTGGGAACGAACACTTTGTTCGGCTGCGCTCAGGCAGGCGGTTCAGGACCATGTTCGCACGGACAAATAGACTGAAGCTCAGCTTCTACCCTAGGGCCATTCAGGCCCTGAACACAGCAAAGACCTAGGTTCTAGGCCCTGGACAATCTAGACAATTTGATGGCAGCTACTAGATTGTAAACATAAGTGCAATATTGAAATACAACAGTGAACATTTCAAACCTGCTAACTGCGACACTTAAAATGAATGTGCAAAAATACTATGTGCAATATGACAACCCTTGTGTACATAAGGTTCAGATACCGGAAAAAGTTAGGATATTTATAGCATAGCATAGAGTGCAGCACAGTGTTTTATTGTATAGTATAGTAGTATAGTATAGTAGATAGTGTACATAGCCTTTATTTATGTAAACCAGCTCTTTTCCCTTTTTTATTTTACCCTTGGACCTCTTGTTTTTTTGTCTTTTTTCCAAGCACCAGGGGAACCCCCCCCCCCCTCCTAAATTTCGTTGTATGGTACCTGTACTGTATTAATGACAATAAAGACCATTCATTCATTCATTCATTCATTCATTCAAGTGAAGTCCATTTACCATTTACGTCATGGTTATGGGCGGGGATATTCTGAGGTTAATATAAGCACCTGTTCACCTGTTCACCTGCATGGCGGGAGTGGAGAGAGAGGGTTAGCCAGGGTCGCTGTATTTTTGTTGACCGCATATTCTATACGCTTTGATTGTTATTTTTCCGGTTTTGATCGCTTATGGATTATATTTGTACGTCACCAAGTTTGATTGTCCTATTCAGTAAATGCTCTAAAACGTACTCTTCATCTCAGCTAATTGTTTTGGCGCGTCATACAAATATCCTTAAGACACCTCCTCCTCGCGTCTCTCAGCGACTTTTTTACTTCTGGTTCCATCTAGTCGCTACAAGCAGTTTCCTTTGTGTTTGCAAGACGTCATTTACCGTCAATGGCATTACAGCAGGAGAGGGAGAACACTGATGTGCATTACATAAATGTTCTTTATTTGTAAGTAATTCTGCCGTCTAATGATCGCAAGGTTGGCAGATCGGCGGTTCGTGCCCCGGCTGGCCACATGTCGAAGTGTCCCAAATTGCTCCCAGTGAGCGGGCCAGCGCCTTGCATGGTAGCTTGCCGCCATTGGCGTGTGAATGTGTGAATGGGTGAATGAGAGGCCGTTGTAAAGCGCTTTGGATAAAGGCGCTATATAAGTACAGTCCATTTACCAGTGGCGGCTGGCCAATAGAGGGCGCTAGGGCGCCGCCCCCACCTTCACTTCCTAGTTGCGACTTGTAAAAGTTTTTAAAAAATAAACATTGTTTATTCACAAAATGCGGCTGATATTCTGTCGGCGCCTATCAGCATTCATTAAAAATCATCCAATACAATAAACATTTTATCTGTGTGTGTGTAAAATTCACTGTGAAAATACATAGGGGAGGAGTCGGGACGCCTGCCGAATGCAAGTCTATGGCACTGCAAATACTTTTGGCTTACACGTGAGCTGTAGCAGCGCAGATTACAGGCTTACCTTGTCTGTCTCTCTCCTCTCCTTGTTGTCTGTCTCTCTCCTCTCCTTGTTGTCTGTGTCTCTCCTCTCCTTGTTGTCTGTGTCTCTCCTCTCCTTGTTGTCTGTCTCTCTCCTCTCCTTGTTGTCTGTGTCTCTCCTCTCCTTGTTGTCTGTGTCTCTCCTCTCCTTGTTGTCTGTCTCTCTCCTCTCCTTGTTGTCTCTCTCCTCTCCTTGTTGTCTGTGTCTCACCTCTCCTTGTTGTCTGTGTCTCTCCTCTCCTTGTTGTCTGTGTCTCTCCTCTACTTGTTGTCTGTCTCTCTCCTCTCCTTGTTGTCTGTGTCTCTCCTCTCCTTGTTGTCTGTGTCTCTCCTCTCCTTGTTGTCTGTCTCTCTCCTCTCCTTGTTGTCTGTGTCTCTCCTCTCCTTGTTGTCTGTGTCTCTCCTCTCCTTGTTGTTTGTCTCTCTCCTCTCCTTGTTGTCTGTCTCTCTCTTCTCCTTGTTGTCTGTGTCTCTCCTCTCCTTGTTGTCTGTCTCTCTCCTCTCCTTGTTGTCTGTCTCTCTCCTCTCCTTGTTGTCTGTCTCTCTCCTCTCCTTGTTGTCTGTCTCTCTCCTCTCCTTGTTGTCTGTGTCTCTCCTCTCCTTGTTGTCTGTCTCTCTCCTCTCCTTGTTGTCTGTGTCTCTCCTCTCCTTGTTGTCTGTCTCTCTCTTCTCCTTGTTGTCTGTCTCTCTCCTCTCCTTGTTGTCTGTGTCTCTCCTCTCCTTGTTGTCTGTCTCTCTCCTCTCCTTGTTGTCTGTGTCTCTCCTCTCCTTGTTGTCTGTGTCTCTCCTCTCCTTGTTGTCTGTCTCTCTCCTCTCCTTGTTGTCTGTGTCTCTCCTCTCCTTGTTGTCTGTCTCTCTCCTCTCCTTGTTGTCTGTGTCTCTCCTCTCCTTGTTGTCTGTCCAAATATCGGTTGTTAAGTCGCGACGTGTTTCCGGGTCCAACGTTGGCTGAGGCGCTCTCTTCGAAATGCCTCAGTAATAATAATAATTTATTATATTTATTTAGCGCTTTTCCGAGGCTCAAATACCCTGACAATATGGAGAAAACGGGAAAGTGCTGTGTCCCTTATTGTATGAATAGATCCGAGTCTAAAAAACGATTAAACTGTCATTCTACCGCTGGTAGACATGGCAGGATGTAGAATACCAGTAGTATGAAACCCGCTGCCTCAGCAGCCTCGGCGGCAGTTAAAGATTAACTCTGATGTTTTCCTTGGTGCCTCTTTGAAGTGGACTTACTCCGACCCTCCAACCCTGCTTATCTTAATTAGAAAAAACAGGTTGTGGAGTGAAGTGGTCCTCTGGAAACTAGCCTTTCCACACCTCCCTAGACTGCACATTAGTGTTGCTGTTTCTTAGGCTTCCTGTGCCTGGTGGTGATGACTCTTGCAATATGAATGATATTCACTGATAATTACACATTCTGAATTGACGTATGTCATCATCGTTGCTCTGAAGGCGTTACACGGTGCAGTAGCTGCTTTGAATGGTAAATGGACTACACTGCATATTATATTATATAGCGCCTTATTCCAAAGGGCTTTACAACGGCCTCTCATTCACCCATTCACACACACATTCACACACCAATGGCAGCAAGCTATCATGCAAGGCGCCAGCCCGCTCATTGGAAGCAATTTGGGGTTCAGTGTCTTTCCCAACGCCACAGCCGCTTTGACTGCTCCAAATCTTACCAGGATAACTTGTGTTATGTACTATTCTCACAAGCAGGTGTTCTTTGAAATACTTAATCTAAAACTTAAATGTACAGTGGCCCCTTTGATGTAAATGTTTATCTTTTCAGTATAATGTACATAGTGATATGCCACCATCTACCAGTCACACTAAAGGTATGGGGGCACAGAAGGGTGGTTTAGTACGTCTATACATGGTCATGGAATGTCCCTGTGTATATTTGATTAGAGAGGAGATAGTATGCAATCCATAATTTACGTTCTCTCATCCGAGATGTGTTTCGTGTATCAAGTTAACATCAACAGCTATAAACTAAACATAGACTAGGCCAGGCTTTCTACAGCTTGTCTCTAATACAGCTAGCATACCAAATAAGCTCTCTCCTCAAAGAGTTATGGATGGAAAACAAGCTTGGTGTTTTCCCAGAGGAGATTATGCCTTCGATGTGTGTGTGGGGGGGTTAGAGGCAGTATGCTTTCATGTCTCAGAGATCACACACGGTGTTTACCTGTGACGTGAGCCTGGGCTACTCTCTTTTATCTCCAGAGTGTAGTAGTAGGGAGGTCTCATATCTAGGAAAAGTCATGAAAGGAGGGTCCTGAAATGTTATCGAGTGCAAAGGTATACATCGAATTTCATTTTCATCACTTTTCCTAGATATGTGTGTTCTACCACCCAGTATCCTTACATTTTCAAAATCACAAGCTAGTATAAAGCTATTTTGCAGTTTTTCTGTGTAGGAGTCAGGCTAATTTACAAGCCGGCCAACTAGTGGTCGTTGTGTGTAAATAGCAGCATCCCATTGTAAAGACTATGGTCATTTGACCCCCGAGGCGGCTCTTATAGTAGGTACAATAGACACAGCTGTTCTGGTGTTAACATCAGTGAATCTATCAGAGCTGTGGTTAGAGATCTAACGTTTGCAGGAAAAGTGCTACACAAATAAAAGTTATTATTATTCTAAAGTTATTATCTGTGAGTTATAGGAACGGCAACATCTCCATCCCATATTCTCTTTCATCCAAACCTTGTTGCCATAGCAACATTAAAGTGGAGAAAACATAGACAGACTTTGAAGAGCCAGCCAGAACAATATCATCCCTTGTTTAGTGTTTAGTGTTGTTCCTCATCATCTTCGGTTTATTGCCCTTGTTTAGGGAAAAACACTGGAAGAGCATTTGTATTATCTAAATTACAGTAGTTCATGATAAAGTAATGATAATATGCTCTGTTGGACTGGTGCCCCTAACAGAATCACCTGAATGTCTGAATCTAATTTGTGAGTTTCGCTTGAGAAAATAAGTGTATAAACTATCTATCCTCCCCTCGAGTGTTCTAGTCTGTCTGTGTTCTGTTGCCACGGTTACGGCTGAGCATTGTTAATTCACAGGTGTCACATGCATTTATTCCCATTGTATTTAAGGTAACAAAATATGTCTGCTGGCGGTTTTTTAGTTCATCAAACCACACGAAGCAGTGCTGAACAGAGTTCAGAGGAGGGCACATTTCCACACACTACACACACTACACACACACACACACACACACACACACACACACACACACACACACACACACACACACACACTCACACTCACACTCACACTCACTCTTAGATAATAATTTGTATAGCGCTTTTCCTGAAAACGTTGCAGCTCAAAGTGCTTTAATCATTATATAATCTTAAATGCAATATTAAAAGGATGGGTTTTTATAATCTTAATTTACATATTTGCTGAGGTTGCATCCCTAATGTAAACTGGCAGTAAATTCCACAATTTGGGTGCATAAAATGAGAATGCAGCCTCACCAAATCAGATGATTTTACACACTGAGACATGCCCCCTCTCTCTCTCTCTCTCTCTCTCTCTCTCTCTCTCTCTCTCTCTCTCTCTCTCTCTCTCTCTCTCTCTCTCTCTCTCTCTCTCTGTCTCTCTCTCTCTCTGTCTGTCTCTGTCTCTCTCTCTCTCTGTCTGTCTCTCTCTCTCTGTCTGTCTCTGTGTCTCTCTCTCTCTCTGTCTCTCTCTCTCTCTCTCTGTCTCTCTCTCTCTCTCTCTCTCTCACACACACACACACACACACACACACACAGACAAACACCCTCACACACAATAAAACACTCAGACACACCCCTGGTGAATGTGTAGGTCTCACTCGCTTCATGAAAGGGAAATGGGCATAGCAGAGCGTTGGGCTGGACGTGACAGCAGAGTTACTGACCATGACATTTCTGGAGGGGAGGAGAGGGAGGGGAGGAGAGGGATGGGCCACTAGGCCTCTGTAGTGATGCCAAATGCAAACATACCCCCCCCCCCCCCCGCCTGAACAATGTGCCTCAGACCCTCCTAGTTGTCTCTCTCTCTTTCCTTCAGCCAAGCTCACGTGCCAGCTGTTAGGGAGGTCAGTCACTTGGATCCAGCCTACCTCCTCCACTCCCGCCTCCACTCCCTCCCTCCTCCACTCCCTCCTCCACTCCCTCCTCCACTCCCTCCCTCCTCCACTCCCTCCCTCCTCCACTCCCTCCTCCACTCCCTCCCTCCTCCACTCCCTCCTCCACTCCCTCCTCCACTCCCTCCTCCACTCCCTCCTCCACTCCCTCCCTCCTCCACTCCCTCGCTCTTCCATTCCCTCCTTGCATCCAGCAGCACTCTGCATTCAGTCTGTTCTGTTCAGGCTGTTCTGACCCTGCTGCTGCAGACCCTGCTCTGTCTGTAGTCAGTGTTGCCAGATTGGGCGTATTCCTGCCCAATTGGGCTACTTATGATCACACTGGGCGGATTTTAGACTGTGATTAGTTTGGAAAATAATCCCCATCTGGCAACACTGTCTGTAGTAGCTATGTGCTATGCTCTTATGTGTTGGATTGTGCGTGTGTGTGTGTGTGTGTGTGTGTGTGTATGGATGGTGCTGTAACCTTGAGCCATCCCCCTCACCCTTTCTAATGGTTTGTGACAGACTTCCCCACTCCTGCCCTCCAAATGACTGTGTGTGTGTGTGTGTGTGTGTGTGTGTGTGTGTGTGTGTGTGTGTGTGTGTGAATGTTTTTGATTGTGCTGTTTGGCTTCTCTCTATGTGGTCAGACAGAAGTGCCCAGTGATGCCCTCCTCAGGAACAGAGCCACGGCTTTGAATACAGCTTCAAAAGAGAGATGGATAAAATACACCAGCTCAGACAGGAAACAGACTAACCTTTTTATCTCAGTTAAAAACGTTAATTAGGCCTCATACATTATACCTTCTGTTGCTTCAGGACTTTATAGAATATGAAAATAAAACACTGAAGAATAGATGACGGGTCAAACATAAGACATAAGACATACATTTCGCACTGATTATTTCATACAGTTATAATGGTAAATGTACTGCACTTATATAGCGCCTTATTCCAAAGTGCATTACAACAGCCTCTCATTCACCCATTCTCACACACATTCACACATCAATGGCGGCAAGCGACCATGCAAGGCGCCGGCCCGCTCATTGGGAGCAATTTGGGATTCAGTGTCTTGCCCAAGGACACTTCGACATGCGGCCAGCCAGGGCTCAAACCGCCGATCTGCCAACCTTGCGATCATTAGATGGCGGCTCGACCTCCTGCGCCACAGCCGCCCCAAGTCATGGACATGATCGAACAAACTCAACACAAGTAATCACATGACCAACTAACACAAGTTAACATTACGTTATATCTTCTGACTCCAAAAGAAAGACAATGCTTTGCTCATCCCTGTGTGACAGACAATCGATCATAATATGATCTTATCGGATCCTAGATTCCATTAGACATACCCATGAACAATGCTATTTCACCATGACCTCAGGTTACCATAAATCGGCTTGCGAGGAGTTTATACTCCAAGGCCGATTCGGTTGTTAAGTCTGACATCAAACGTGACGTTTAGCAATTTCCGGGTCCAAACCAGAAATTCCCCGCACCATCGTACCAGTGTACTACAGCGGTAGAATGACAGTTCAATCGTTTTTTAGACTCTGATCTATTCATACAACAAGGGACACAGCACTTTCCCATTTTCCCATATTTGTCAGCGTCTTTGAGCCTCGGAAAAGCGCTATATAAATATAATGAATTATTAGTATTACTGAGGCATTTCGAAGAGAGCGCCTCAGCCAACTTTGGACCCGGAAACACGTCACGACTTAACAACCGAATAGCTGAAGCTGATGATTCAGCTCTCTGTGTCTCATTAAAAATGGATGTGAACATTAGACATTGAGGGTAAACAGACAATGAGAATAGAGTATCAACAAAATAACCGACAGTTTCAAATCAACATACAGTATGACTGTAAGTTTTAACCGTACGTTTTAATAGGCCTAACCCAAAACTCTAAGAATATCTCACACTCCCTCTCCCTAAATATAATTCCCAACAAAATACTACTACTACTACTACTACTACTACTACTACTACTACTACTACTACTACTACTACTACTACTACTACTACTACTACTACTACTACTACTACTACTACTACTACTACTACTACGTACTACTACTACTACTACTACTACTAATAATAATAATAATAATAATAATAATAATAATAATAATAATAATAATAATAATAAAACTTTAATTTATATAGAGCCTTTCAAAAAGCCCAAGGACACAAGGTCTGAGATACATTACAATCGCAAAGGAATTGGCAAACGGTGATGGTGTGACTTCTTGAGAATGAAGTCTAAATTATTAGACTAAATTATTTTATATTAATATAGGCTATATATAATATCAAATAAGAGTCCTGAAAATCCTATTTGTATTTGATATTTTTGTTATTTGAATATGATAGTGTTATTTACATGTTTTCTATCCTTCTCCAGATGTCTTTGTTGATTTGAGTGATTTTTGGGGGAGTTTTCCTTTTTTGCTAACACTCTCAAATGTGTTTATGTGCAGGGGGCAACAAGCTGAAGAACCAGCAGTTCCGTCTGAACTGGTCCTGGATCTCTCTGGAGAAGCAGTACTACGTGGTGGATGAGGAGGCCAAGTTCCTGGAGGTGGTGCTGAAACGCAGAGGCTACCTCGGGGAGACGTCCTTTGTCAGTGAGTGGGCGTCCTTCCAATTAAAAACAGCCACTACAGGTTGAATGCAATGGTGAACAGATGGGCTTTAAGTGCAGCTTTGAATATGTCCAGGGTTGGAGAGTCGCGGATATCCTTGGGTAGAGAGTTCCAGAGGGTGGGGGGGGCTGCCACACTGAAGGCTCTGTACCCGAAGGTCCGGAGTTTGGCGCTGGGTTGGATGAGGAGGCCCGTGTTAGAGGACCTCAGAGTTCTGGATGGGGTGTATTGGTGGCATTAAACTACAATAACCATGCTATAAAACCAGAATGTAGTTGTATGTCTGTAGTTTCATATTTCAACACTGCTCTTTTACACTGCAATACTGCAGCTGTGCAGCCATCCAAATTATCTCTGAAGTCTTGAGAACATGGTTTTAGATTTAGTAATATTCTTTGGTCATGATGACATAAAGGTTGTTCAAAGTCTTCCTTATCATAAACTTTTTAATCATCAAGCCAAAATAAACAATGTCCTTATTTGGAGGGGGGTACATGAATGCTGATGAAGGAAAATCCAGGCTTGTTCTGATAATTGATGATTCGAACCCCCGTCTTAAAAGAACACTATGATCTACCGGCAGCAGCTAATACCACTCTGCCATCCTGATGATCTGATTCTAAAATACTACTGTAATGAATGTTCATTTATTTTTATTTTTTTTAAATAAATAGCTTTATTTCATAAAGCTCCATAAGCAGAGCGCTGCGCTGTCATTTTCCAGTCATAGTATCTTCTTTTCGACAATCGGCTGTTCTGGGCTGCTTATTACTCTGTGCACGCGCCCAAAGCCAGCATGTCCAAGCGAGAACTGAGTTATCATTGATGCCACTGGGTGAATACACCCTATGCTACAGTAGCTCCTTAGAGAGACCAGGGGTGGGACGGACATAATTGGGGTCATGCAGGTTCTCTGGGGTCATGAGCAGGTCATGAACTCTCACCCACCTCCTAATTAATTAAATAATAATAATGTTGCCATTTAGCAGACGCCTTTATCCAAAGCGACTTACAATTACGAATTACAGGGACATTCCCCCTGGAGTAACTGAGGGCTAAGTGCCTTACTCAAGGGCACACTAGTAGTGGTGTGGTTTCAGGCGGGATTTGAACTCACAACCTTCCGATCACAAGTCCAACTCACTATCCACTAGACCACCACTACCCCTCTACCTCCTCAGGCTCATATTTATGCTCTTAGTCACTAAATGGGATAGAGCTACGGGACAGCAGTTACTGGCTCTGTGGTCGTGGTTAAGCTCTATCAGAGGCAGATGATATTGACCTTAACTTCGTGTCAAGGATCAGCTGCTAGTCAAAACGATCATTCTCAGTCACTATTCAAGTGAAAGTCCACAAGGAAGGAACAACCTCCCAAGGACAATTGAGGGGCATTTTATTGATTTGCATAACATATAAGAATAGTATAATCCATAATCTGAAAAAGCAGTTTCACTTAGAAGACAAAAGACTCCCCTAAAATGTTGCTAAAATATTGTCTTTGAATGTTCTCCAGCTGGTTCTCTTCCCTCTTCTGTGATGATAAGAATGGAAAAGGAAAAAAAGTAAATGTGTGTGATGAACAGGGAACACAGATCCCTGAACAGCCTGACAGTTCTCACCAGCCATCTGCCATGGTGCTGAGATGAGACAGAGACTGATGTCAGGTCAGGGCTCTCAGACGAGAGGATAGGCCAGCTCTGCCTTGGTAAACACTGATCAGATCAGCTCCATGACACAATGTTCCTTGATTAGGAGTTACATAGCCTATATGCGCCATGAGTGCGAGGCGACAAGTGCGAGGCGACGCGCTTGCAAAACAGTTTTGTGATTGGTCTGAATTTAGCGGGAAATTTGGATTTCAGGAAATCCCTCTCCTTTGCGTTTCTCCATCACTTTAACAACGACATTGGCAGGGGAAACGAATTGGAGTCGAATTTTTATTGACAACGGATTTACATGCCGGAAAAACATGCAGCTAAAATTCAGGGAACATTTTGACAATAAGAGACACAAGGAAGCTGTGGTCGCGTGGTCTAACTATACTGTAGTACAGGCCAATATGCGCGGGGCAAAAATAATCTAAAATCATCATGAACAGAACGGTGGAGGTACGGGAAAACAGGGCTCATGTCTCTGTCATCAAAGGTAAAAGTTGGTTTTCTTTAACTCAGCTGATGCATTACCTTGCTGTTGATTGTTTACCGAATGCTCCATCTGACTGTCACACTGTGATTTTACAGTTAATGAGTAACGTTAGCCCGTTTTGTGCGTGTACTCTCATGAAGGCCTACTTCATATTGATAAGCTGATAATCTTTGTGTGTGTGTGTGTGTGTGTATGTATGTGACTGTCAGTCACAAGTTTATATTCTACGGACGTTGTTCAGTGCTGTATGCGCGTTCCCGGTTCTGTGTGTACTCTTGTATACTTCATATTCAATGAGCTGATTATCTTTCACTGTGTGTGTGTGTGTGTGTGTGTGTGTGTCTTGGGCGTATCTGTCAGTCACATGTAGGCTATTATATACGGTAACCTATGTTCAGTGCTGTAGTTCCCCATGTTCTGCTGCAGCTGTAGCATCAGGATATGTTGGTATTTGATCACCTTATATAAAACATCGCTGCTCAGCATTAATGGCGTGCACTCGGAAAATCGCGTCAGTGACCACCCCGCAACTGATGTGAAAAATCCTGGAGGAAACACTTACTGTATATATGTATTTATTTTTATCAAAAGTACCGATTTAAGTACCGTTTCGGTACCGGTACCGTTTTTAAAGTATCGATTTGGCACCGGTATCGAATAAAACCAAACGGTACCCAACCCTATTACTAAGGCAGAGCTGGCCTTAGTAAGATATAACAGTTATATCTCAGAGTACCGCTTTGAACAGGAGGATGTGATGCCCCCATTGTGAGTGAGGCAGAGTTTGGGAACTAACTGCTCTTTGAAGACACGTAATTATCCAAGCTCCATTGAGCTCCTCCATTTAATCTCTGAACACATGTGCAGGGCCCATGCCCTCTGTACTTGCATATCAAAGCTTACTTTTCTTCAAATAATTACATGGTAATTTTATCCCAAAACCCAATTATTTTTATTTATTTGGAGAGCAGTATTTGGAAGAAGCCCCTGTTCTTACTGTACTTATCTTAATTTAGTTATTATTTGTCTGTTTATTTATGTTTTTGTGGGGAGATGTTTTTGCCAGGGGGTATAGGCTGTGACAATGTTCTTATTTGCTGTGGCTCTCCTGCTGTGTGCAGTGCTGTGAGTCTCTGACCCATGATGCATCTGGTTCAGTACCCCGAACAGCAGGAGTCCTGCCAAGGTAACAGGCTGGCAATGACACTTGGCCTGATCAAACGCCTGAACCAAGCCTGAACCAAATGAACAGAACCAGGCCTGCCACAGGTGACTGACCATGGCTCCAGGGCCCAGGTTGACATGAGAGGGAATAGGTTCTGCTGTCAAGACATGACCTGATTATCATATCCTTCTGGTGCATGTCGAGGCCATCTGCTTGCAGATGAACAATAGCTTCATTTCACAGGAATCTCTTGCTGGATTATGTTTGCCATTGTATACCCATTGTATACCCATAGCTGTTTCACTATGGCTAGTGTGTGACAAAAACAAACTAAAAATAAACTATGTTCCATATAAAGTAAATGAATAGACAAACCAAGTTTAACAATAGAAAAAACTAGTGACATAATTGTACGTACTCGATAACACAAGTAACCTAAGACTAGGAAACTAAAACTAAGAGTCGACAACAAACAAAACACAACCAAACACAAAACCAGGTGACTGACAACGAGGGAAAATGAGGAACATTTAAACAGACGGACAGCCCTCCGATTGGTAGATGAGCAGCCCTCCGATTGGTAGATGAGCAGCCCTCCGATTGGTAGATGAGCAGCCCTC
This sequence comes from Nansenia antarctica, assembly GCF_963989245.1. NCBI lineage: Eukaryota > Metazoa > Chordata > Actinopteri > Argentiniformes > Microstomatidae > Nansenia > Nansenia antarctica. Next base: position 83,559,367 of record NC_137674.1, read on the forward strand.
TGATTGGATGTTGATGGAAATGACGATTGACGGGAATGATTGGCCAACTGACGATACCTGGATGTAGAATGATAGAGAGGGAAAAACAGAAGGGACGGAAACACAACAAGGACACACATGTGGACATAACAAACAGAGAATTGATGATAGGCCTTCTTTTCAATGCAGCGTGCAAGCAGCCACAGCTCTCAAGTATACACAGTAGTTTTCTACTCCAATCAGAGTATAATCAACATAGCTATACCTGAACATTATTCACACTAGTATAGTAGTGGCGGCTGTGGCGCAGGAGGTAGAGCCGGTGCCTAATGATCGCAAGGTCGGTAGATCGGCGGGTTCGAACCCCCGGCTGGCCATGTGTCGAGGTAGGTGTCCTTGGGCAAGACACTGAACCCCAAATTGCTCCCAATGAGCAGGCCGGCGCCTTGTATGGTAGCTTGCCGCCATTGGAGTGTGAATGGGTGAATGAGAGTCCGTTGTAAAGTGCTTTGGAATAAGGCGCTATATAAGTCAGTCCATTTACCATTTAGTAATGATCTCCCCCCTTGTCCCCCTAAAGGTATTGGCACCAAAGATGGTACAGCTGAGAAGAACAAAGATTTCCGGGGAAAGTCCCAGAAGCAGGTCCAGTTCAACCCGGGTCAGACCACGGCCACCTGGAAGGTGCAGATCCTGCCGGACGAGGAGTATGAGGAGTCTGAGACCTTCCAGATCGTTCTGTCTGAGCCTGTCATGGCGGCTCTGGAGTTCCCAGAGATCGCTACTGTGGAGATCCTGGATCCTGCTGATGGTGAGTGACTGGTGATCGGAAGGTTGTGAGTTCAAATCCCGCCTGAAACAACACCACCACTAGTGTGCCCTTGAGTAAGGCACTTAGCCCTCAGTTACTCCAGGGGGAATGTCCCTGTAATTCGTAATTGTAAATCGCTTTGGATTAAAAGCATCTGCTAAAAAAATAGAAAAATAATAAAATAAAGATGAATGAATAGTAATGTAATGTAATGGGGTGTGCCACACCTCCTCTGCAGAGTCCACAGTGTTCATCCCCTCCGCCTCCTACTCCATCGAGGAGGACATCGGGGAGCTTCTCATCCCGGTACGCAGGAGTGGTGATGTCAGCCAGGAGCTCATGGTCATCTGCTACACCCAGCAAGGTACGCAAGGACGACCCCTCAGTGACCCCTCAGTGGCCTGTATTGAATCGTTGACATCAGTGACACGTTCTAATGCTTTGGTCCTCATGCCGGGATCCGATGTAATGATCAGAATGATCGCTAGTTAACTAACACAGCTTGTTTTGTGAGCCTGCTAACAATGTCAAGTAGTGTTATAGTTAACTAGGTAGCAGTGTGGGGATTACTCACCCAATCCGTTGTGTTGCAGTATTTTAGCTTGACTAGCGAGTTTGTGTTGTGATTCTCAACAACGTTGAAACGTAGTTATGTGTTTCAAAAGAAAAGTCCCACCATTTTGATTGGTTGCCAGCCAAATGATCAAACTGTGTCACATTTGTGTTTGAGATCATACTGCATACAGTTTTAACGCCCTTTTCAAGGCCAGATATCTAACGATCGTCTACTATCTTGTGTCCGCCCAGTGTCAGCCACGGGCACCATCCCCACCACGGTGCTGTCCTACTCAGACTACATCTCCAGGCCGGAGGAGCACAACAGCATCCTGCGCTTCGACCCCGGGGAGACGGAGAAGGCCTGCCACATGGTGATCATCGACGACTCGCTGTACGAGGAGGAGGAGAGCTTCAACGTGACCCTCAGTATGCCCATGGGGGGTTGCCTCGGCCAGGAGTTCCCCTCCACCAGAGTCACCATCCTGGCTGATATGGACGACGGTAAGACGACCTCCCTGCACCTTTGATAACACAGTAAAAAAATGTAATCAAATCAGATGTTATTTGTATAGCGCATTTCTCACAAAATGTGACCCAATGCGCTTCACAAAGAGCAAAAGAAGATAAAGCTGTCTCTCCATGTCTCTTGGTCCTGGCTTCTGGGACCGTCAGGAGTTCAGTGTCAGTGGACCTCAGGGGTCTACCTGGTGTGTATCTTACAAGCGTAATAATAATAATATTAATAATAATAATAATTCATTGTTTTTATATAGCGCTTTTCTGGGGTTCAAAGATGCTGAAATGTCCATGATACAGTAACTGACCACCACAGTAACTGACCACCGCAGTGATAACACACCACAGTAACTGACCACCACAGGGATAACACACCACAGCAACTGACCACAGACAGTGACAACAACAGGCATTGGTGAGGCAGGTTTTATGAACAGTTAGGATGTGTCAGGGCTGTCAGATGTGTGCAGTCAGTGAAACCTCTTTCCGTCATAGTTATGAGACATGAGGGTGCCTAAAACGTGGGTGGGCGTCTGTGGTGGCGTGGAGAGGGGGGGAGGGGGGGGTGGGGAGGTGGGGGATGGGGGGGGTCTCAGCTCTGATGTTTCCTTTTAGAACAACTGCAGACTTGTTTCCCTGTGCCCACAAATGCTCACTTGCTGGTGTGAGGAGCTGGAGTCATGGCTGACTTCAGTCAAATCTTCCAAGTTTTGTGTTAGTCCGAAAAGAGGCAAGTGTTCCTAATACTAGAGAGAAGAATACACTTAAGATATTATTCATGGATGTCTTCAAAAGATTCTTGAATCAAGGAGAATAACAATGAGCAACCCCTCATGCAAAGGGAGTTCATTACTTTGGACTCTTTTGTTGGATGGGTTTTAATTTCTTCATATATTTATACAATTATGGATTTATCTATAGCACAGATAAATAGCGTTGTGTGTGTGTGTGTGTGTGTGTGTGTGTGTATGTGTGTGTGTGTGTGCGTGTGTGTATGTTTATGGGTGCAGTGTGTGTGTGTGTGTGTGTGTGTACTGTGTGTGTACTGTGTGTGTGTACTGTGTGTGTGTACTGTGTGTGTGCGTGTGTGTGTACTGTGTGTGTGCGTGTGTGTGTGTGTGTGTGTGTGTGTGTGTGTGAGTGTGTGCGGTGTGTGTGTATGTGTATGTGTGCTGTGTGTGTGAGTGGGTATGTATATGTGTGCGTGTGTGCTGTGTGTGTCTGTAGGTGTGTGTGCTGTATGTATGTGTACGTGTGCTGTGTGCTGTGTGTGCTGTCTGTGTGTGTGTGTGTGTGCATGTATGTGTGTGCGTGTGCGCAGGTGTGTGTATGTATGCGTGTGTGCTGTGTATATGTGCGTGTGTGTGTATGTGTATATGTGTGTGTGTATCTATGTGTGTGTGTGTGTGTGTGTGTGTGTGTGTGTGTGTGTGTTGCTGGGGGGAAGCCCTTATCTGGTATCTGCAGCCTCAGTCAGGAGGGTGATAGTCTCATATCTCTCCACCACGGCTTTGTTCACCGGCACCTCCTGGGCATTCCTCAGTCCTCTATCTCCCTGGCTATCTACCTCAGGAAGTACCGCTGTGAAGGGGCACCCACCGTACGCAGGCAGGCAACACTGGAGCTGAAAGGCACGGTTTAATCTCTGAGTCTTCCGTTCAAAACTCTGAGAAGTTTGAAGAGGAAATTATAATTGGGGTTGGTGATGCAATTCACTAGCCTTACTGCACAAACTGGCTTTTTTCAGCAAGTCCAACTGTTCTTGCTTGTAATTATTATGTATGTAATGCCGATGTAACCTTAGATGGTTGCACATGACCTCTGACCCCACATGACCTCTGACCTCTGAGATCGAAGAGGAGTGCTACAAAATCAGAGCCGTGGGCCAACAACAGCAAGGAAGGTGGACAACGTGGGAGGCTGTGATCAACAGAGCCATCACATGGAAGGATATGTGGAGGCTGCCCCAAGCAAGGCTGAGCTTCTCGATCAGGGCCACCTACGACACCCTTCCCAGTTCCCGGAACCTGCACCTCTGGTACGGCACAGAGGAGACCTGCCAACTCTGCAACGCCAACAACCCAAACTTGCGACACATCCTCTCTGGATGCAAGGCGGGACTGACGCAGGGTCGGTACAGATGGCGGCACGACCGGGTGCTGCGCAAACTAGCAGAAATTCTGGAAGCACGCAGACTGGAATCAAACAAGAGCAGCCCAGTCACATCACAGCAGCGGATCCAGTTTGTCCGGCAAGGGGGAGAAAGTCAGGGCAGCAGCACGAAGCAGTGGTCCCTCCTGTCTCCTGGAGGAGAGTGGAACATGAGAGCTGACCTCGATCGACAGCTGAAGTTCCCACACGAGATCACATCAACCTCCCTTCGGCCAGATGTCGTACTCTGGTCTACCCCGATGAGGACAGTCATCATGGTGGAGCTGACCGTTCCATGGGAAGAGGGGATGGAGGCTGCCTTCGAGAGAAAGAAGGAAAAGTACACAGACTTGGCAGCTGCGTGCTCGCAAGCAGGGTGGAGGGCAGTCACCTATCCTGTGGAAGTTGGGTGCAGAGGCTATACAGGAACATCTACACAGCGGCTCCTGAGGTCGCTGGGGATCACAGGATCCAAGCTGAGAAAGGCGCTCAAAGACCTGGCGGAGGAGGCTGAACAAGGGAGCTTCTGGCTCTGGCTCAGAAGAAAGGACAAGGCGTGGGGGAAAGGAGGATCCTAGGGCTGGCTGCAGGGAGTGGCAGGGAGACGTCCCTGTCACTGCTCCACCACCTTGAGATGTTCCGGGATTAAAGGAGCGAAACATCAGTGAAGGGTGGCTCCCGGCTGACGACCCTGCAGTCAGCCCACTGGCACCGTCGGAGGTGCGACAGGCAGCAATGCCCAGCAGATATACCCACCTGTGCTTTCATCTGACCCCTGTTGCATCCTGGGTAGGTTCCCTCCAGACTGTCAGGAGGACAACTGTTAGACGCTGAGTTCAAGTGCTTGGCTTTTTAATTGGGCACGCAGGACTGTTCATGACATTTAGCTGACCCCTTCTGCTGTACAGAATATTACAGATTTGTTATTCAGAACCAAAAGGTTTTAAATTCAGCAGGAAATGTTTTAGTAGTGGGGCTTTTGAATATTCATGTAATATAAACAACCGGCTCCATTCTCTTGGTTTTTATGAGTCTCCAACTCTAAGGTCATGTTCTCACATGAAAGTCCGAATCGAGACCCGGAGCAAGTGGATGAGTTTGCAACATTGTTGCATAAATTATTTCTCTGATTTGCGTTCTCACAGCCCTTTATGTAAACAAAGTAACATACGCAATCGAAGCAACAGACGTGGTAGTTTATTGGTCAGAAAAAAAAAATGTGCCCGTTCGTCCCGCTCTTATCCAGATCAACACGCATGCGCTGCTGTTTTCCTATGGACAGCCTCGAGCAGCGTTCTCACCAAAAGCGAAGCAAAGCAAAGTGATGGATGCGTCGTTTGTAACCGGAGCGAAACCACCCTTTTCAAGCGGAGCATCCATTGGTTCTTTGCTCCGGGAGCGACTTCGAATGCGCATTCTCACAGCTCCAAACAATGCAGAGCAAACAAATGTTATCCTAAACTCCGATTCCAAGTGAAGCAAATGTTCTAGTGAGATCACACCCTAAGACATGACTGCAATAGTTTGAGTGAATGTCAGTAACATCAATGATTTTTATTTTCTTCTGTATCATAATAGTTCTTGTCATTATCAGTTTGTATGGATGTTTATATGTAGGGGTCAAGGATGTGTGAGAGGCAGAAAGGAAGGTCAATAAAGAGCGTCCGTAAGCACGTTTAGATCAGATAATAATAATAATACATTTATTTTATAAGGCGCCTTTCATGGCACTCAAGGTCGCTGTACAACACAGTTACAAAAATACAGTCAAACAGTTAAAAAATGACAATCAAACAATTACAAATTACAATATAAAAAGCAGCAGCAGCAGGGCATTCAATAGTCGGGAGGGTGGCTCAGAGATAAGCCTGCCTGAAGAGGTGTGTTTTGATGTGTGTTTTGAATGGGTTTATGGTGTCAATGTTCCTAATGTCGGGGGGGAGGGAGTTCCAGAGGCGAGGGGCAGAGCGGCTGAAAGCTCTTGCCCCCATGGTGGACAGACGGGCAGGGGGGACAGTGAGGTTGATGGCGGAGGCTGACCTGAGGGACCGGGTGGGAATGTTGAGGTGGAGAATGTGAGAGAAAAATTTTATATGTAAAAGACATTCTTCTACATTTAAGATTCAAACTTTGGATGTCTTGGGGCAAAGCTATGGAAGCTGATTTCCTGTTTGTTGTCACACAATAGAACCGGTTTCTCTGCTTGAAGCTTGACATCGGCTGGACGGCGGACACATTTAAATGATTACAAAGACCTGATTGCCCTCTTTTGTCCCGGAGTGGACCAACCCATCTTGAGCAGTTTTGGACTTTTGTGTTGCCCAGACCCGGTGCTCTGGGACCAGACTGAACCAGTTTTTGGCTATTGTGTTCCGTTTTCACCTTTGTCTCCCTGGGAGAAAGTGGGGGCCGATTCCCGCCTAGCCTTCATCAAAATCATCTTCCTCAATGTACAAGTCCACACCCATTGCTCATGATTGGTCTAAACCTCACCTGAGGGCGGACCCCTTACCTGAAGGTACCTGATTGTATAAATACTGAGATGAAATGAATGATCTGGACTTTACGAGGAACTTTCACTGTTAAGACTTGTCTGACGTGCTTGTAAACTTCCTCCTTCTGCAGAAGAATATTAAATATCTTTTCTTATACATCTTGAAACGAAACAGGCTGCCATTATTGAATAATTTGCACTTACACAGGTACGGGGGGGCGAGGTTGTGGATGGCTTTGAATGTGTGGAGGAGGATTTTGTAGTCAATGCGTAGTTTAATGGGAAGCCAATGGAGTTGTTGTAGAACGGGGGTGATGTGACTGATGACAGGGGTTCTGGTGATTATACGGGCAGCAGCATTCTGGACCAGTTGGAGCTTATGGAGGAGTTTGTGTGGGAGACCAAAGAGAAGGGAGTTGCAGTAGTCTAAGCGGGAGGTGACTAGAGAGTGGACCAGGATAGCAGCGCTGTTGGGAGTGAGTGACGGGCGGAGGCGGTTGATATTTCGAAGGTGAAAGTAGGCGGACCGGATGGTGTTGTTGATATGGGTATGGAAAGATAGGGTGCTGTCGAGGACGACACCCAGACTCTTAACCTGAGGGGAGGGAGAAACTAAGGAGTTGTCAATAGAGAGGGTGAAACTGGGTTGCTTGGTGAGGGAGGATTTGGAGCCAATGAGTGCTATCTCGGTTTTGTTGCTGTTAAGTTTGAGAAAGTGGGAGGGGAACCAGGATTTGATTTCCTGTAGGCAGGCACAGAGGAAAGAGGGTGGGAAGGTGGATGAGGGTTTAGAGGAGACATAGAGCTGGGTGTCGTCCGCATAACAGTGAAAATGTATGTTGTGTTTACGGAATATTTGACCGAGTGGGAGGAGGTAGATGATGAATAGGATGGGGCCAAGGACAGAGCCCTGGGGAACACCAGAGGAGAGGGGGGAGGTATGGGATGAGAATGATTTTAACTGGATGAATTGAGTGCGACCAGAGAGATATGAATGGAACCAGTCCAGGGGAGAGTCGGATATGCCAATGGAGGCTAGTCGGTCGAGGAGGATGGAGTGGGAGATGGTGTCAAAGGCTGCGGTCAGATCAAGGAGGATGAGAATGGATAAATGTCCAGAGTCAGCTGCCATCAAGAGGTCGTTTGTGATTTTAATGAGGGCTGTTTCTGTACTGTGACGGGGGCGGAAACCGGATTGGAATTGTTCATAGAGGTTATTGTTATAGAGGTGGGCCTGAATCTGTGATGCGACAACTTTTTCCAGAATTTTTTAGATAAATGGCAGATTAGAGATTGGGCGGAGGTTATTGAAAATGTTGGGGTCTAGACCAGGTTTCTTCAGTAGGGGTGTAACAGCAGCAGATTTGAGCGGGGAAGGGACAGAACCAGAGGTGAGAGAGGAGTGGATGATGGCTGTTATCAGGGGTAGAAGAGAGGGAAGGGAGGCTATAACCAGGGAGGATGGCAGGGGATCAAGTTGGCAGGTAGAAGGCTTGGATGTCTGGATAAGTTTTGTTAAGTCAGTCGCTGAGGGGAGTTGAAAGCAGGAGAGAGGTAGGGAGAGGGGGGGATTGGGAACAAAAGGAGGCGGACGACTAGACGTGTGAGGGGTCAGTTGCTGGTGGATGGATGACATTTTAGAGTCGAAAAATGCCATTATGGAGTTACAGTGGTCAGTGGAGTAGAAGTGAGGTGGAAGGAGATCAGGGGGGCGGAGAGAATTGTTGATCACTGAAAATAGGGCCCTGGTATTCCCAGCACTAGAACAGATTTTTTCTGCAAAGAATTCGGATTTGGCGGATGAAATGGCGTCTTTATAAAGGAGGATGTGAGCATGGTACATTTGTTTATGAACAGTGAGTCCAGTTCTATTGAAAAGACGCTCCAGCTGACGACCTTTGGCCTTCAGCTGGCGCAGGTGGGGGGAGAACCAGGGGGCAGAGTGGGGGAAAGAGACAGGCCGGGTTTTAACGGGGGCAAGTGAGTTGAGCAGAGATTTAAGACCATCGTTATACAAATCAACCAACTGATCCGGGGTGTATGGGGGGGTGATTATGGAGAGATTATCAATGCCAATTGAGAGGTCAGCTAGGTTGATATTTCTGATGTTGCGGAAGGATATGACGCGAGATTGCTTGGTTTTGGACAATGTTAGACATAGCTTAAAGGAGACAAGTTTGTGGTCAGAGATGGGGAGGTCGGCAGCAGAGCAATTTTGAGGAGTGACACCTGAACAGCAGACTAAGTCCAAAGTATGACCTTTACAGTGGGTGGGGAAGTCAATATATTGAGTGAGACCAAAACTGTCCAGGCATGAGATGAAGTCCTTAGTAGAAGCAAGATTCTTATTGTCCAAATGAATATTAATGTCACCAAGCAAAATTATAATAGATGAGAGTGTGCAGATGAGAGTGAGAAGAGTGGTGAATTCATCAATGAAGTCCTTGTTTGGCTTGGGTGGGCGGTAAATGTTGACTAAAACAGTGGGAGTAGGTCCAATTAATTGCAGGGCCACAGCCTGGAATGACTGTGACACAGGCAAAGAAACATGAGAGACCTTCCACGTCTCGCGGTGTAGTATTGCGAGACCTCCTCCTCTTCCGGAGAGACGGGGTTTGCTGGTGTAAACAAACCCAGGAGGTGTACATTCATTCAACTGAGAAAAATCGTCAGGAGTTTGCCATGTCTCACTGAGACAGAGACAGTCGAGTTTGCGGTCGAGGAGGAGGTCTTGCAGTAGTTGTCCCTTGCCAGTGAGGGAGCGGGTGTTGAGTAATCCAAGGTTGACGTCGGAGTGCTGGTTCGAGAAGCCAACGTTAGCCGACCTAGCTAGGCTGGCCAACACGCTGTGATCCACCCTCCTGCCGGTGTTTTTCGGAGGCTGGCGGCGGCCGGAGGACCAGATGGACTGTATGGCAATGTTAGGTATTACAGGGGTAGGGGCACTGGGGGGCTGAGGCCCAGCAGAGTGTTCGGGGGTGGAACAGACGGCACCATCCGACAGAGTCATAGGTACAGCCAGATCACAGAGGGGCTGAAGCCCAGCAGCGTGTTCAGCAGGACCCAGAGGAGGATAAATGGAGGAAAAGTGAGCAGTGACATTAGGAGCAGGGTCGAGCTGAGAAATGTGTCAGTCAGAGCCAGACCCTAAGTCTGAATCAAGGTCGGAGAATAAGTCAGGTTCTAGGTCAGAATGTAGGTCAGATTCTACTGGTGGTGTGTCAGAGTCTAGGTCAGATTCTACTGGAGCTGGGTCACAGACAAAGGCAATGTACTGTATCAGGTTGTATGAAAGGGCTTTTACACCGATAGGGCTGGGGTGCAGGCCGTCAGATTTGTACAGGTTACGTCTCGTCCAAAAAGTGTCAAAGTTGTTGATAAAACCCAGACCGGTTGCATTACAGTAAGTTTTCAACCATTCGTGGAGACTAAATAAGCGGCTGAAGTTTCCAGCGCTTGCAGATGGCCTTGGAATGGGGCCGGAAAAGATGCAATTTTTACCAAGGGCCTGGATTTGGAGAGCTAGGGATTCTAGGCTATTATAGAGTCGCAGAGAATGGTGATCACCTATGTCATTTGTACCAATATGAATTATTAGTGTATGGGCGGAGGGGTGGTGTTTGGAGAAACTAGGTACAAAGTTGATCAAATCAGCGGTCTTGGCACCAGGGAGGCAGTAGGTAATTGCGCCGGGAAGTTGAATGGATCTAACTATAGAATCGCCAATGATAAGCAATTGTGGATGGGAGTTTTCAGGACCTCCGTTATAGATGGCAAGCTTAGATGGGAAGGATGGGGGAAGGCATACAGGGGGCACAGAGGTGGAATTAAACGCTGTGCGGCTTTGGTGATGTCTATGGGAGTCGGTACTAGTGGAAGTCTTTGTTTTTGGACGCTTTTGGGAGTGTTTTGATTGAGACAGGGATGGTTGAGTCTGACATTTGGCCGTCTGTGGGGGACAATTGGTCACCGGCTCAGCTAGTGTCTCCAGTGGGCCGAAAAAGTTTGTGAGATGGAGTTCGTCCTCTTCCCAGCTTTCTGGGGACTTTAGAGGGAGAGAAAGACGCCTTCCTCCATTGGCAGGGAGAGAAGAACGCCCTCGTCGCTTGACAACAGACACCCAGTCATCATCAGGATGGTGAGTGGATGGACCAGGGAGGATTGTGTCACTTGTTGATGGAAGCTTGTCGTTGGGGGAGGGCGATAGCTGCATCTCTGCTAGCTGGGAGGAAAGCAGTAACTGGCGCTGGGTGGCATCATGGAGGAGACCCTCAATGTTGTGAAGTTCGGATCTCAGGCCGGACAGCTCAGCTTCCTCAAGGGTGAGTGATGATAAGATAAGATAAGACCTGAGTTTGCTCTGAAAGTGGTCTTTCAAAAACAAAGTTACGGGGTCAGTAGTTTAAGGCTGTTACAGACAGACAGCAGCATTCACTGCCTGTCACTTGGCCCACTGAAGTTCCTCCGCTTTCACTCCCTCATAACACTAGAACAGCCATGGGTGGGGTCATTTGAAAAGAAGAAATGTTTATGTCTTTGCACTCGATCAAATTTCAGGACCCTCCTTTCATGACTAGATATGTGCGTTCTACCACCCAGCATCCTTACATTTTCAAAATCACATCAGGATAAGCTAGTATAAAGCTATGTTGCTGTGTAGGAGGCAGGCTAATTTACAAGGCGGCCAACTTAGTGGTCGTTGTGTGTAAATAGCAGTAAATACTATGGTCATTTGACCCCCCTCTGATAGTAGGTAAAATAGGCACGGCTGTTCTAGTGTTATATAAGGGGCAACTGATTATGTGTTCACCACACTACAGTCTCACCCAAGGGGTACAATTTGAGACCGTATGGACAATTTCCACCACCGTGAGGTGAATTCCCCTGCTCTCTTTTGACTGAAGACGTGCTTCCCTTTCCTATTATAAAAACCCGCTGTGTCTGTCGATCATATACAATTACATTCACAGACCGGTAACATAAACGAGCAATAGACGATAAAAGAAATAAAAACAGATGTTTTCCAGTGTAGGGACTGTTCCAGTTTCTTCCGGCAGGTTCTTTTTGTTCTGCTTGTGGTGTTAGAAAACCTGGCATTGTTCTCTGCTTTCCCTCCCACACAGGGTTCAGAGACAGCAGGAGACAAGCCTTTTATATGTTTCCCAGTCATGAGATTAGCTGTGTTCAAGACAAAAGAGTCTCCGATGCCAACAACCTCCAGCCAGTTTGATTCCTGCTGCCTTATCTGAAATCATGTTTTCGTAGCCTCAGGCTTTCTGACTGTCAGGGTGGCTGAACGACAGTTGAGATTCTCTCTTATGCATATCAGTTGGCAGGGAGGGAGTCTACCCATCTCATAAGGGTGACTTTATGTAGCATGAACAGTGGGGGGGGGGCAGGGAATAACAGCCCCTTTTTTTGTGGAGACTTGCTTTTCGGTACATTTTTATTGTCTTATTGTTGAATGCGAGATTCTGAGCAAGAGAGGCAGAGAGAAAAACATTGCCTGAAGCTACTGATTGACAACCTGGCTGGTGCCATTGCCGATGACGTGAGGCTCTGAAACTTGATCAACTGTCTTAACACACATACACACACATACACACACACACACACACACACACACACACACAGGATGAGGTAAGCCCGGTGTGGTGGCGCCTCCTTGGATCAGGTGTTGAGGCTGTTTACGCTGACAGCAGCTGGATAAATGGAACGTGCAGACTGGAGAGATCTGATCTGGCTAGGAACGGTGATGATGGGATGGACTGAGCGCTGGTAACCATAGTAACCACTGGTAGAGACACAGTAACCATGGTAACCACTGGTAGTGACATAGTAACCACTGGTAGTGACATAGTAACCACTGGTAACCATAGTAACCACTGGTAGTGCCATAGTAACCATGGTAACCACTGGTAGTGACATAGTAACCATAGTAACCACTGGTAGTGACACAGTATAGTAACCACTGGTAGTGACATAGTAACCAATGGTTGTGACAGTTGAATTTAATTTAATTTAATTGAATATAACTTTATTGTCCACCAAGGTGGAAAATTGTCTTCGGCTCACCAAACAGAAAAATCAACACAAGAAGCCAGAAGGCAACCAGCACCACATAAAACACAAACAGGCATAGACAGAGACAGGGCTGCACATTAGAAACACATCAAAACAGTTCATGTCTGTGGCTTCCATCTTGTTCTTGTCAAGAAACAGTACAGAAGTAGATTGATTACTGCTGTCTGTTGATTGATTACTGCTGTCTGTCTGTTAAGCCATAAGACCTCTGGGGTTTCAATCTAAGCTCAGTATGTAATCCTGGTTACCTTCCTCCCAGGCGTGACAGAGATATGTAGAGGAGCGAGGGTTACATGCAGCTGGAAGGGGGGGTACAATATAGTATTATTTCCCCCATCCCTCTCATGTCTTGTACAAGTGCGGGTCTTTTGTTGAGCACCTGTCCCTGCCAGTGAGGGGGTCCTTACCGCCCACCCCAGTCCCCAGGGGTGAGCTGGGGTTTCAGCAGCTGCTCCCCTGTCCCATCAAACCCACCCTCTCCTGTCAAACTGCCCCCCTGTTGAATTCCAGACCCAGCCAATTCAGTCATTGTAATAGGTGAGGTGATGCTAGGTAACGCTGGACATTCAGAGGAGGTGTGGTTAGTGACACCTTCTAACCAGATCAGCCAGATATCCACACAGAAATACAGATGTAGAGAAGGATGCAGAGTTTCTGAATAAAAAGGCTGTGATGTCTAATCTAGCCACAGTAGCTAACCGGCAGTTATGACCTCATCGAGGGAGCTGAAGTTCTGCAGTCAGAACCACAATGGGGGATTCCAACATCCTTCATCACACTGTCCCCCCCCCCTATACTGTGTCTCCTAAGATTTCTACTCCCCCCCGTTGTACTGTTTCTCCAGTGTCTATTAAAAACCAAAAAAATGTCTTTCTACTTCTATCACGACGACTGCCAGTGGCCCCTGGCCTGAGCTAGAGATTACTCTTCCTGCTACGACTGGTGAACTGATGATTCACTTCGCTTAGTCAAATGTATCGATTGTAAGTCGCTTTGGGATAAGGCGTCTGCTAAATGTCGTAAATGTAAATGTAAATGTTCTCCTGCAAACACAGACAGCTGTCCAGAAAACACCAAGCGTTTCCCCCATGTGATTCCAGGGTGTGCGATAATTTCCAAATCCGTATATTTAGAGCACTTGTTCTCAAACCTCTCCTCGGGGACCCTCAGCCGCTCCACATATTTGATCTGTTCCACCACCAGCACACCTGATTCAACTAATCAAGTACAAAGCAATAATGTGTACTCGATTAGTTGAATCAGGTGTGCTGGTGGTGGAACAGATCAAATATGTGGAGCGGCTGAGGGTCCCCGAGGAGAGGTTTGAGAACCACTGATTCAGAGCATACTGTAGGCCTGTCCGCCAAGACTAAGGAAGGACTTGTCTTCTCATGCAGAGGTAATTGCTGTTTGATAAAGACTACTAAATTGCCTGTGCTAGCATCCAAGGAAGGTTTCGAGGGCGGGGAGGGGGCAATAAAACCGAAAGAATTTGTATTATTTACGGTCTGGTCTGGTGTCATTCGCCGGTAAATTCTGCTGGTCTTGAAGGTATGATTATTAGTGGTTTTGAGAGCGGGGCGGGTCTGGGTCTGTGTACCTTGGATGGGGATGAGTCAGAGCTCTGAAACCTGTGATTACGCCGCACCTGGAATCCCCGGTCAATCTGATATGAGAAGATGTGCAAAATATCTGAAGGAAAACTCGGTCATGGTAAAGCAACGCCCTGTTTGAATGCTGAGTGTGTGTCATTTTCTTTCTTCACTTACTCCCTCAGTTGGTAAATCATATCCTTTAATAATATGATGTTGTGTTGAATATGCAGCTGCAGCAGTATTACTGCCCTTAAATTAGCTAGATAAATTACTCTTTGCATGTCTTTTGGTTGGATGCTAAACTGCATTTCGATGTATAGTACTTGTACTCTGCGATGACAATAAAGTTGAATCTAATCTAATCTAATCTAACATAATCTAATCTAATCTAATCTAATCTAATCTAAATTGTGTTTGTAAGTAAGCAGAGGAGCAGAATCTACTACCCCCCAGCACTGCGTCTCCTGAGACACCTGCTTTTCCCCTATACTGTGTACCCCAAGACTTCTACTGCCCCCCTTGTACTGTTTCTCCATAAAACTTTATTTTTATTTTTTCTTCTATCACGACGACTGCCAATGGCCCCTGGCCTGAGCTAGATTACTCTTCCTGCTACGACTGGTGAATTGATGATTCATGTGAAATGTATCGATTGTAAGTCGTTTTGGAATAAGGCGTCTGCTAAATGCCAAACATGTAAATGTAAATGTAATTAGCATCCCAGGCGCTGTTGCCACTTTGCTCTGTGGGAACGTCATGCGAAGTTCAAGAGTGATCAAGCGGCCAGTTTGAGTCCAACATCCCCCTCAGGGTTGTTCTTCTGTGTCTCCCTGTGCGTCTCGCTTTGAGTTTATATATATATACAGTAATGGAGACAGATGCTAAGATTTACTCAGTGTATACTTTGTATTCTAACCATTATCAGATTTAAAAAATAAATAAATAATAATAATAATAATACATCATGCTTACTCTGAGGTATGCTTGGACATTCTTGTACCTGCCCTTCAAACTGGTTTTTATTTCGCAGTTTTTTTTGTTATAAGATTATGAATGGACTCATACTGACTGGTGAGGAGGATATGAATAGGTTTATTTAGCTTTAGTACTGTACGTCGTTAATCTGGCTAAACCTTCGCTTGTGTCGTCCACTTTTCAGGTAACACTAGACAACAGTGGCGCCTTTGAAGCCCAAATGTTTGTCTGCTGTACAAATGAACCTTATCTGATTACTGGGTCGCTGCTAAAGCGTCCAGGTTCCTGGCTGCCCACCCCAGGCTAGTAGATCTGGTTACTGCAGTAGCACGAAGACCTAGGGAAGGAAGGCAGCCAAACCTGCGCTGTTTGATTTGTCTGCCGGGACAAACGCTGGCAGCTGCAAGCCACTGAAGCGACACACACACACACACACACACACACACACACACACACACACACACACACACACACACACACACACACACACTCTTTGTCCAGGGTCTGTTCTCGACACAGATAACGAAGGAAAAAATGTGTATGTTGTCCTCTGTTTGCACTTTGCATTATCATTTAATTTCAACCACAAAGGTAATTTCATGATTTCTTACTTGGCTACTATGCGAACCACAAAACCCAAGGCTTTGTCTACGAGAGAGATCTTGTCCTACTTGCAAATACTGTGAGGTGATATCCAGCTCTGAGTGGAATTGATTCAAAGTGTTTCTGTATTCTTGGAGTGCAGGATCGTATTGGAGGAGGTAATCCCGCCTCGGAGCGATCTGAAAAGAACAGTAATTATCTCAGGCTGTTCTGTGTTGCGTACACAAAATACCACACGTTCAGATGCTAAAAAGGTCTTATATAAGTACATCCAATCATAACGATATTTACATGGATTAAGGTCAAGGCATCAGATAACATGAAATTGTACCTACAGGCATGTCTTTTAGAGATGTGTTTCTTCAGAGGTATGTTGTACACCCATTATTCAACTCGCTCACTCTTTCTCCTTCTGTGTCACTCAAAGTGATCCAAGCATATGCTCATTGTCATGGTAATCTATGGCCATCACCATTCACATCATTAATTTACCCATTTATTCAGTCTCCAGTTTCTCTCTGAGGTTTTCCTGTATATTCAAACTAGATAATCGACATAATTCTGAGCCGACAGTGGCCAGCCGCTCTGGTTTTCTTACGCCAGAGGCTGTTTATTTTCGCAGAGCTTAAATGGACCGTGACCACCTAGAGTTGAGGAGTTAAACTCAGTCAACACCCTCTGTTTTCCACGTCAGTTGTCGATGTTAGTTGACAGAACCTACCCAAGAGGATAGACACTGAACCCTAAAGAGCTCCTTTCACAGGCAGCACTCTACAGTACAGAGGGAAAGAGAGAGTATAATGGTGGAGGGGGGGGGGGGGTTGGCTGGAGTGGAATCTCAGCTCATGGAAGCGCCTGGACTGGTCCATCACCCCTACATCCTCCAGACCTCCTGTCAGACCTCCTGTCAGACCTCCTGTCTGCCTCACAGCCCCCCCCCCTGCTCTATCAAAGTCCTCTACCAGGTTCTTAACAACCAGCCATGGAAATGGAGGCTGTGCCTGAAGGCTTTTTGTGTCTAATACTGAACCTACTATATGTGTTACTGATATTTTTTTAAAAGAAGCATCGTACTATAATTCTGGGGGCTTTGAAACATTTTACAGTACGATGCTTCTTTGAATTCCAGATTTAATATTTTTGAAGGGATGTATAATTACATGTTCAGAATAGTAGAGTTGGTTGTCACCTTCCTGTGTTCTTCTTCTTTTCCTCATCTCCCTTCTCTGTTTCCCTCCTCCCTCTCTTCTCTCTTCCACAGCTCCTGTCTTCTACTTCGGGGACACCAACTACCACGTGGACGAGAGCGCAGGCTGGGTGGAGGTGCGGGTGTGGAGGACAGGAACCGACCTCTCTAAAACCGGCACGGTCACTGTGCGCTCAAGGAAAACGGACCCCGTCTCTGCTGAAGGTAGCTGTAACCCGCCGGTCTCTTACGGGGTAGTGGTGGTCTAGTGGATAGTGAGTTGGACTTGTGATCGGAAGGTTGTGAGTTCAAATCCCGCCTGAAACCACACCACTACTAGTGTGCCCTTGAGTAAGGCACTTAGCCCTCAGTTACTCCAGGGGGAATGTCCCTGTAATTCGTAATTGTAAGTCGCTTTGGATTAAAAGCGTCTGCTAAATGGCAAAATTATTATTTAATTATTCTTACAACAGGCTGGGCTTGTGGCCTGGGGTGGTCCAGTGGTCTAGCACCGCGGTCTACAGTGCACACATATGCCCATGTAGGCATGGGTTAGAATCCGGCCCATGGTTTCCGGTTGGCGATGTAAGAGCAAAGACGTCGAAAACAGGTCTCCCGATTACATTGCAAATTGCACTACTAAAACAACATCAAACCTCTACAAAATTGTCACAGCTCATTATGAGTATCCTAGGCACTTTTTGATGTCAAAATGAGCAACTCAAAATCTAATAAGAAACCCAGCGCACAGACCCCCGCGGCAACACGAGCTAACATTAGCATAGCAAGCAAACTGTCATCCATGGCTGCAGCCTCGGAGGATAGCAACGGTGCTAAAGGTAGCCTACCTGCTGCTGAAAACATCTCCATGGTGCAGCTGGTGGCCGAGCTGGCGAAGCAGAGAGCCGGACTGAAGGAAGATG
Organism: Nansenia antarctica; assembly: GCF_963989245.1. NCBI lineage: Eukaryota > Metazoa > Chordata > Actinopteri > Argentiniformes > Microstomatidae > Nansenia > Nansenia antarctica. Next base: position 83,577,242 of record NC_137674.1, read on the forward strand.
TATCTCAGCTGATCCAAGTATCCTTAAAGCCTCTTGAAACTGCTGTGGATGCCCTCCGGGACGGGAAACCAGCGAGACCGTTCATTGTGCGCTTTCTTCGCTTTCAGCAAAAAGAGGCAGCCCTGCGGTGGTCCAGGAACCATGAGGTGCAGTTCCGGGGGTCCCCTCTGAGGTTTTACCCCGACTTAAGCTCCGCACTGGCGAGGAAACGCGCCGCCTACAACGGCGTGAAACAGGCACTCTACCAGAAGGGAGTACGGTTCCGTCTGATGCACCCCGCACGTCTGGTGGTAACCTTCGAGTCACAAACTTTCACATTCGACTCACCTGAAGATGCCCAGGAGTTTTACAAACGTCGGGTAGCAAAGGAGTGACAAGATGACTCTGTCTGGAGGCATTCATATTGAGTGAAAAGACCCATGCAGGCGAGTTTGGCGAGCGGGACTTCACACAGTCTCGCTATTACTGTCTGAAATGGGAACCCGCTTCCAGGTACATTACTCTTTCCCTGCCTTTTTTTCTGCAATATACACGTTGGAAATCGTTTGGTTTGAACAAGTTTATTGTTGTTTCGAGTCATTCTAGCTGTACACATCAGCAGTGTAATAGTATATTACTCTTTTCCCTGCCTTTTTTTCTGCAATATACACGTTGGGATTCGTTTGGTTTAAACAAGTTTATCGTTGTTTCGAGTCATTCTAGCTGTACACATCAGCACATAGCCCATGTTAATGTTCGCTTTTGGACTGACACTAACGAAACAACTAATGTATTACCGCAACCTGTAAATTTACATTTGTTAATGTGCTGGGTCATTTATTTTATTTTATGTAGTGGTATTATGGTTGTATAGTATATGGTAGGCTACATTGTATTGTAGTAATTATATTATTGCTATGTTTAATATTGCCTATATACTGTATACAGATCTGTTTCTATTATTTTATTCATTTTCCCTCTTTCGACATCTTTACTATATGTTTTTGTAGTGATGTTACTACCTATACAAATTGATCGGGAGTTCCTCGAGTGAAAATAGGGTTAATGGGAATAGGCCTACACTCGCGGAAGACTAACGAAGATATGGTGAGCCTGCAGTTTGCCTCAGTTGGGGACGCAAACATAGGCAATGTTTATTTTCTTTTTTACTATGTTGTATTGTTATCTAGGGTAATCTGGGATTTTGTTTGGGTTATTAGGGTATTGGGTGTGTGCATCCCTGGTCATTTTTGCAGTTTTAATTGTTTTCAACATTTTACTATACATTTATAGGTGAAGGTACCTTTTTAAGTGCTGGGCTGTGATATGGCAGATCATATATTTCTTCATATTACCAACACATTTCATAGATTATGAACAGGACACAGAATAGTAGTCAGACTGCAGGGGGGGCGAATACAAGATTTATTTCATGGAATGTTAAAGGTTTGAACGGACCACAATATTTGCACATCTTAAACTTTTAAAGTGGGAAATTGCTTTCTTACAAGAAACACATTTGTGACAACTGCCAATGAAAAGGGCTACCTGTAGGCAAAATATTTTTTCTGATTTTTACATGTGCTTAAACTACAGATTGTAAGCTTTCAAATGATGCATCATACATTGAAATCGGAAACAAATTGAAGACGACATGAGTATTTGAAAGTTGCTACACCTGAAATCACTAAGCACAGAAAATCCCCATCAAAGATAATGTTTTTTCTCACCTTCACAGCCAGGTAATGGGCGGTAACAATGTCTGGTTAACCCCACCCCCAACCACTCCCCCTCTAGCTGTCAGCTGTCAATATCTGTCAGTGGTAAGTCACTGGGTCAGATAGCTAACATTATTACCTAGCAAGGTATTACCTAAGCTAATTAGCCAGCTTATCATTATGGAGGCTTTATGGTTGTAACTATTATTCTTTTAATGAAACAAAAAAGTCTTGAATCAGAATTCGGAAGTAGCCACCAAGATGCTTTTGCCAGTCGTAGCATTGAACAAGCACGGTGCCATTCACCAACAGACAACAGTTCATCTCCCTCTCCGGTCACACCTCCTCCTCCTCCTCTGTCACACAGGGGGTCCCACAAGGCTCAGTCCTCGGCCCCCTGCTCTTCCTCTGCTACACACTCCCCCTCGGTCACATCATCCGCCAATTCAACCTGGACTTCCACTGCTACGCCGACGACACCCAGATTTACATCACCACAAACTCCACCCAGAACCCACCCCTCACTCACATCGAAAACTGCATTTCAGCAATAAAAACCTGGCTCACACACAACTTCCTCAAACTCAACAGCGAAAAGACCATCCTCATCGGCACCAAATCCATCCTCAATAAAACTGGACCCATCACACTCACCATTGACGACACTACCATCACCCCCTCCCCCCTGGCTCGCAACCTCGGCTTCACTCTGGACCCCACCCTCTCATTCGATCCCCATGTCAGTTCTATTGTCAAGACATCCTACTTCCACCTCCGAAACATTGCAAAAATCAGACACTGCCTCTCCCCCCCCCGCTGCTGAATCCCTCATCCACGCCTTCATCTCCTCCCGCCTTGACTACTGCAACTCCCTACTCACCGGCATCACCTCCCGCTCCCTCCATAGACTCCAGATGGTCCAAAACTCTGCTGCACGCCTCCTCTCAAACACCCGCTCCCATGACCACATCACTCCTGTCCTCCACTCTCTCCACTGGCTCCCCATCAAAGAACGTATACAATTCAAAGTCCTCATCCTCACATACAAAGCCCTCCATAGCCTGGCCCCCCCTTACCTGACTGACCTCCTTCTCCCCCACCGCCCTACCCGTACCCTCCGATCCTCATCCATTGTTCCCCTCACTGTCCCACCCTCAAAACTCAAAGGCTTCGGTCACCGTGCCTTTTCACGAGCTGCACCCCGCCTCTGGAACTCTCTCCCTCAACCACTCAGAGACTCACCCTCACTCCTCACTTTTAAATCCCACCTCAAAACCTACCTGTTCTCCCATGCCTACAGCCTCCCCTACCCCTAGCCATGTCCCCCATCCCGGCCACACACCCCCCCCGCTGGACACGCATACAACCTCCCCTACCCCTACCCATTTCCCCTAACCCTCCCACCCCCCTGATATGCATACAGCCTCCCCTACCCCTAACCACCCCCCCCCCCTCCCCGTTCGCTGATTCTGTGTCCCATGTGTCCATGTTGCTTGTTGTTTTTGTGTTTTCCGTATCTCCTATATTGTCAGCGTCTTTGAGCCTCGGAAAAGCGCTATATAAATGTTATGAATTATTATTATTATTATTAAGAAAGAGAGACAAGAGGAAGAGAAGAAAAAGATTAGATGCAGTGAAAACCAACATCACAGAGAATTGTGTTTGTGTAAACCAAATACAATCAACAGTCATAGGATGAACTTATTCTCACCTGTTGTGCAAAGTCAAAACTGTAGTGCATCGTGATTTCTCGGCTTGCTGGTGTGGAGGGGCCAAGAGAGAGCTGCAAGTCCTTGCAGACCTCCGCACAGGCAGCATTCATGCGCTGGTACAGACAACGCTCCTTTGCAACACGGTCTAGGTGCTGCTCCTGCTTCTTCAGCTTGGCTGATTTCACCACATCCGGCAGATTGGCACTTCGGAACACTTGGTAGTTGTTCCGCTGGCACTCCCAGCACAGATCTGTCCGGGGTTTCGTGCTTGTTATGTGAGGGAGCAAGGTCTTCCACAGCTTTCGGAAGCTGTCCACACTAACAACACGTTGCTCTGCAAAGAAAGAAATTATGTTATGAGTATGACAGCTGTACATATTTACCCACACAACATACAGTTTCTCAGTACAAAAAACATTTAACATGTCTGTAACTTAAGTGTGAGTTAGTGTGAGACAGTGTGTTAAACTATAATAGAGTGAGACAGTGTGTTAAACTATAATAGAGTGAGACAGTGTGTTAAACTATAATAGAGTGAGACAGTGTGTTAAACTATAATAGAGTGAGACAGTGTGTTAAACTGTAATAGTGTGAGACAGTGTGTTAAACTATAATAGAGTGAGACAGTGTGTTAAACTATAATAGAGTGAGACAGTGTCTCATACACACAAGGCCTTACCTTGGTGGTAAGGTATTACAGTATTACAGCTACAGTCTGGTAAGCAAGACTTCCCTGATCTCCTCTTTTAGAGCTGAAAGGTTCTTTAAAGAAAGATAATAGATCACATTACAATTCTACTGAACACGAGTTTAACACAATGTTTACATACCACGTTTTTGCAGAGCATCACTGTAGAGACGGTAGACTGTGGCTTTGCAGACATTAGATGGGAGTAGCTTTGCACTGTAGTTTCTGTGCCCAGGATGACGGCCCGGTAGAACAATGGCGTGATCTTCGGCGTAGTTTCGGATTAACTTTACGACTCTTTTGCAGTCCTTTTTCTGGAGAAAGTTTTTGTTTGTTCGTGGACACTTATTCCTCTCGCGTGGTAGTAGCCCATTTCCCTTGTAGGATTGGGAAATGGAATTGAGGAGCGTGTTGCTGATCCTAAACAGAAAAAAATCAAACAGTTAGTTAGCTAGATGTATCAACACAGCAGAAGAACAGCATACGTACAGAAAATGCTAGCTAGCTAATGCGGCTAGCCCAACCCAACCGAGAACAATAGAAACTCACTGTACACAGTATCATCGATACAGAACATAGCTAATGCTAGCTAGCGAATGCTAACACGACTAACCCAATACAAACAAACAGTTTTAAAGCACAGAAAATGCTAGCTAGCTAATGCGGCTAGCCCAACCCAACCGGGAACAATAGAAACTCACTGTACACAGTATCGACGATACAGAACATAGCTAATGCCAGCTAGCGAATGCTAACACGACTAACCCAATACAAACAAACAGTTTTAAAGCACAAACTCACCCGAGTACAAAGCGGAATGTGTTGCAGCATTCAAATCCCTTGAAATCCTGCTTTAAACCTTCTGTCATTCCTGAACGATTCATCGTGTTCAACAGCGTTCCAATTACAAGCATGTCTCGGTTTTCTTTTGATAACGACGCAAAATCTAACTGAGTATCACGAATGAATTCTGGAGACAATCTTGTACTGCAAGATATTTTGGGTTGAGAGGTATCTTTCCGTCTCCGCTGGCAATTGCAATCAAATCGTCTTATGAAGTCCAATTCTGTCTCTAGCTGATTATTCTCAACGTCGTCAGACCATTCGTTGTTGGGATCATCAGTGTCTGGATCAGTGTCCTCGTTTTCGCTGTCTTCCGACTCTGAAGCTGAGCTATGTCCATGCATGAAATCATCGATGTACGAAGTCATAAATTCTCCATTGTCGATCTTCAAACCAGCAGCAGAAATTCTGTTGATCGCGTCAGCAAGCGTTTGGCAGTCCATGTTAGAAAAAAATTGTAAACACAGAAACGAAAACACTCTTTTTATCCCACCCACTCGATCAGCTATTAGCTACCTCAGTCGAGCTCAACAGCCAATCATACCAAAATGGAATCGAAATGGTATTTTAGCCCGCCCCCGCCCCTGTTTAGCCCGCCCCCGCCCCTGTTCGCAAAAAACAACAAGAAACGAAGTCATTGTGTTATAGATTACCAGTGGTGTGCCGTCAGGGCCAGCAAGGCCTTCTCTGCTGGCCTAAACATCATCAGAATATACATTTTATTTTAATATATATTTTCCACAAATATGTATTAATGATTCCCCATAGTCTATTCTCTTCATTTCATAGCTTTCCTCTTGGTTGCGCTGCTTCCAGTCTCCGATTGAGATTTGGAGGGCTGGCCTTTATGTTAGAGCTTTTATCCAATCAAAATGTGTTGCTAGGGGGCTCAAAAATCTGCCCGCCTTCACATTAAACGGTGCTGCGGATTCGACCTGTAACTTAACATTGGAACGAGAAAACCTGTGGCGTACCTAGTAAACCTACGTAGATGCGAGCAAAAGCAACAACGGCGCCTGCTGTAAGGCTCAATGATGTCAGCACCCAGCACGTCTTTTGATTGGATACGCACTATTGCTACGCACTATTGATACGCACTATTGATATTCACTATTGAGATGCGGAACTATGCCGGTAGATGTGAAACTTTTGAAAGGGCGCAGGGAAACGGAGCCCACAACGAAAGCTTTCGTTGACTGATCGATAATACTGATCGATTGTGTCCTGTTTTTGGGTAAACAATAACTTTCATTTAGGGGACACAATGAAAGCGCCAAGTCCACAAACAGAGGAAACTACGTTGAGCTTCTTTCTTTTCTGGCTGAAAACAACCCAGATTTACATTACCACCTGTCCACAAACAAAGTGTTTACTGGGACGTCAGGCAAAATACAAAACGACCTGATTTTTGCTATTACTGAAGTGATGGAAGAAGAGATCAAAATGGAGATTAAAAAGGCACCCTTTGTCGCTATTATGGTGGACGAGACGACAGACGTGGGTAATGTAGCGATCTTAAAGATGTTAGTTTAATACTCTTCATTGTAAATGCGGATTTATTGATTAAAAATGCTTCGGAAATATTAATATAACTCTGTTGTACTTGTCTGACTATGTTAAGGTGATGCAACGCCCGGTTATACTGTGTTTCTGTCTAGTTTCTAGAGCCATGGCGTCATAACGATGGTATTAAGAGGTAGAATAATTCAGGTAGGAATGTGTCGGACATCACTGAAGGCCTAGGTGTGAAATGCACCGCCCGCCACTGTAGATTACACTTATTTAATGAACGTAAAACTGTTCTGAAAAATAACGAGTGGGTACTTCACATCTTCGAGTTGAATGTTAGCTAAAAAAACGAAAATCTGAGTTTTAGGTCAGAAATACTTTCAAGACGAATTTCACGTATTTCTATTTTCCGAGAGGTGTCTGGTTACATCGTCAGTAGACACATTTGATGGTTAGAGATCATAGTAGACTTAAAAAATCAGGGGTTGGCCAAATCTTTCATTCAGACTTTAATTCTAGATCACGTGGCACAGCAATCATAATCCACAAGAAAACACTATTCAACGCCACTGATATTATATCTGACCCACACGGCCGTTTTATCATTGTCTCAGGGTCCCTCTACCATAAACCTGTAGTTTTGGTCAATGTGTATGTATGCACCCAATTGGGACTTTTCATGGAAAAGGTAATTTCATCTATACCTGACCTAAACTCACGCTGCCTTATTTTTGGTGGCGATCTAAACTGCATGATTAATCCTTCCTTAGACCGTTCCAACCCAAAATCAAAGAAACCCTCCAAGATGGCTAAAATGTTGTCAGCGTTCATGGACCAAATTGGATGCGTCGATCCATGGCGCTTCCAATTCCCTCATGATAAAAAATTCTCTTTTTTTTCACACGTCCACCATTCGTATAGCAGAATTGATTACTTCTTTATAGACAGAACATTACTTCCCTTTGTCAAAAACGTAGAATATTCAACCATAATTGAATCTGACCATGCCCCAGTACTATTGGATCTGTCCTTCCCACTTAACTACTCTGACCGCGCTCCTTGGAGACTTGATACCACACTACTAACAGATAAAGAATTCTGCCAAATGATTTCAACTGCCATAGACAATTTCTTGGAAACCAATAGGGAGGACACTGTGTCTCCCTCCCTGCTCTGGCAGACCCATAAGGGCTCTGCACACAGCGTGCGATTTCTGTTGCGCATCAACGTTCCATTTTGAAGTTTGAATGGAAGTCTATGAGAACATCGCATTTACCCACACACGGCCCCGATTTTAATCGCACGGCGAACATTCGATTCCATTCATTTTGAATGGGACAAAGCAGTGCGACAAAACTCGCACGCCGTGTGCTTTGTCCCATTCAAAATGAATGGAATCGAATGTTCGCCGTGCGATTAAAATCGGGGCCGTGTGTGGGTAAATGCGATGTTCTCATAGACTTCCATTCAAACTTCAAAATGGAACGTTGAAGCGCAACAGAAATCGCACGCTGTGTGCAGAGCCCTTTAAGGCCAATGCACACAGCGTGCGATTTCTGTTGCGCGACAACATTCCATTGCAACGCACACAGCGTGCGATGCGATTTTTGTTGCGCCGCAAAATTCCATTTTCAACTCACACCATTGAAGTCTATGAGAAAATCATAAAAAATCGCATTCCAATGCACACGGCGTGCGATGCAATTTCTGTTGCACCTCAACATTCCATTCTCAATTGTTACGTAGTCGGACCAGGCAGGCTGATTACAATAGGCTCTACCAATATTGCTTGCCTTGCTTCCACAATTTCTACAAGATACAACTGGACATATTGTGATAAAATATGTGGGTCCCCTGATTTAGGGGTATTGGTAAAATGTCAGGAGAGGGAGCGCACAAAACACACAGCCAGAAAGGTGTATTATAAAAGCCACTTTATTATTATGGGCGATGATCAGGCGGACATAGATTCGGAGGACGGCATAGTTCAATAAGTTAGACTTGGTTTCCCTAATTACCATTACAAACAGTGTACAAAAAAGGCACGCTCTATTGGAGCCACAGCACGCTTATAAAGCCACACATAGAAGCATGCTCATATCGAGCCACAGCATAACCAAACCATAAGCTACTAGTCATTATAAACAAACGCATGATGTCGATTAGCTTCATTAGCTGGCTGGCTAGCATTTGTAAACCGATTCTCAATCGCACGGAGCTACAACGTCCGACTGAATACACACATCAGTGTTGTCAGAATAGTTACAGAATAGTTTAGCTACACTAGTAAAAGTACAAACAAACGCATGTTGTCGATGCGCTAGCTAGCATTCCTTGCTAATACTTACGAGATCACCTCCCCCCATCTTGACAACTAGTCCTCTCGCCGCCCAACAGAGAAATCCGATATGAACAAAACCATAGCTCCCTATGGCACTGAATAAACGTTATCAGCTTTTCGTTATCCATTTTTACATACACGTAGCCTACGTACAGTAGAGTAAATATAAATGTTGGGTTGCCAGATGTCCGGTTTTCAGTGGACAGTGTCTATACAACATGTGTATAATTTGGCTGGTCATTCAGTCGTGCTAGATTAGAAATCTGGCAACCCCGTGCAGCCAAAAACGATATCGTAGATGAGTAAACTAATATAATATATATAGTAATATATAGTAAACGAATATAATATATATAGTAATATATAGTAAACGAATATAATATATATAGTATAAGTATAAATAACGTTACTTGTTCAAAGATTTACGATAGCCTTCAACCTTCAGCACGTCATAGAAACACACAGTCAAGAAACAAAATATGTTTACATGTCTCTGATTCCTTTTCTGTTTCACCCTATCCTGCCTTGCAAAGTCACACTTTGTTTTGGAGAGTTAAAAATATGTTTTAAAATAGGTCATTGATGTCGTCATGCAATTAGCGAAAAGGCGAGACATTTCTAATGACAGCTGTGCCACGGAGTAGTGAATGATGTGCCAGTATGTATTTGAAATATATGATATGAAAATGAAATGATAATGTTGTACATCATAAACCCTTCATGTACCGTAGGTGTATGTACTGTATCAGACCTTTTGGGTCAGACCTTCAGCCTTTAACTTCTTTCAAAAAAGGAGACAGTCAAAAATGTATGCTCCAGTCTCTCTCCCCGTTATGAGTGACTCAATTAATTTAGATAGACCAGTTGAAGTTTTCCCAATTGTCCCATTGTGATGCAATAATCCGTCGCACCACAAACTTTTACAAAATTTGCAAAATGTGACAGTGTGACAAAACTCGCACGCCGTGTGCTTTGTCCCATTCAAAACGAATGGAATCGAATTTTCGCTGTGCGATTAAAATCGGGGCCGTGTGTGTTGGAATGCGATTTTCTCATAGACTTCCATTCAAACTTCAAAATGGAATGTTGCCGTGCAACAGAAATCGCACGCTGTGTGCATTGGCCTTTAAAGTACTAATAAGGGGGGACATTATTGCATACACATCTAGGTTGAACAAAGCTAGGAGGCAAGAACAGGAGCAACTTCTCCACTCAATGATTGACATAGATCATCAATACTCTGCCTCTCCCACTCCGGAGCTTTACAAAACTAAGCTGAATCTCAAAGCCAAATACGAGTTAATATCATCCGATATGTTATATATATATATATATATATATATATATATATATATATATATATATATATATATATATATATGTATGTTGCTGAAATCACAAGGCTTTGTTTATGAGCATGGGGAAAAGGCTGGTAGAATGTTAGCGCATCAATTAAAATGTAAATCCTCTGACCAACAGATCCCACAAATTAAAAGAGAAAATAGGGAGCTTACAACTGACCCCCTTGAAATCAATGAGACGTTTAGGGCATTTTATTCCAAATTGTACACTTCTGAGGCACCCAATGATGATACCAATATGCAACATTTCTTCACAAATTTAAATGCCCCTGTTATCAACCCTGTTCGTAAAGCAGAACTAGAACTACCCTTCCAAGACACCAACATTTATAATGCAATCACAGCTATGCAAAGTAGTAAGGCCCCGGGCCCTGATGGATACCCCATCGAATTCTACAAAAAATTCTCAACCAAATTAACTCCCCTCATCTTAGAAATGTTCAATGACTCAATGGATAATGGGGCCACAGACACTAACAGAGGCATTCATAACCCTTTTACCGAAACCAGGGAAAGACAGAACAGAGTGTGGTTCACATCGCCCTATCTCGCTGCTCAACAGCGATGTCAAGATATTAGCTAAAGCACTCGCCCGGCGTCTAGAGTCCGTCACAGACGAGGTGATCTCCCCTGATCAAACTGGCTTCATGTTGGGCCGCCACTCATTCTCTAACATCCGAAACCTTCTAAATGTCATACATTCTCCTACGTCCGAGGAGGTACCTGAGGTGGTTATCTCCCTGGATGCGGAGAAGGCTTTTGACAGAGTGGAGTGGGCGTACTTATTTGAATGTCTGAAAGCTTTTGGCTTTGGACCCACTTTTATTGCATGGATCAGACTACTATACTCATCTCCTAAGGCATCGGTAGTTACGAACGGGAAACGCTCCACATTTTTCTCATTGTCGAGAGGGACACGCCAGGGGTGCCCACTGAGCCCACTCCTATTCTCATTCACCATCGAACCTCTGTCTATCATGTTAAAATCTTCTCCAATAATAAATGGAATTTCTAGATGGGGAAAGGAACACAAGGTGGCGCTATATGCCGATGACTTACTGTTGTATGTATCTGACCCGGTGCAATGCATTTCCCATATAGTTCAGATGCTGCATAGATTTGGTAGCTTTTCGGGATCAACCTCACTAAGAGCGAATGTTTTCCAGTGAACAACCTAGCTCTCGCAATCCCACAATGTGACTTGTCCTTCCATTTGTCTAAATCTGGCTTCAAATATTTGGGAATTAATATTACACGGTCCTTCTCTAAACTACATCAAAAAAACTTCACGCCCCTCGTTAATAAATTAAAAGATGATTTACAGAAATGGAGGTCCATTAATTTATCACTGGCAGGGAAGATCAACTGTATTAAGATGAACAATCTACCCCGATTCCTCTACCTTTTTCAATGTCTCCCTATATTCCTCCCAAAGTCCTTCTCGTCCATAGATAAGTCCATATCATCTTTCATTTGGGGGGGTAAAGTCCCTAGAATACAGAAAAGACTTCTACAGCGACATCGGTCCCAGGGCGGACTGGGCCTACCACATTTGCTTTATTATCACTGGGCTGCCAATATTCAGAAAATCATATACTGGGTCCATTCACCACAGCCGTCTTGGTGCGAAATAGAAAATGAGTGTCTTTCAACATCCCTCTCCGCCTTGATTACCTCCAAACTCCCTCTATCTGCCCCACACTACACCTCTAACCCTGTTGTTGTTAATACATTACGAATATGATCACAATTTTGACGCCACTTTGGTTTAAAATATTTCTCCAACCTAGCCCCTATCTGCAATAACCACCTTTTTGTCCCCGCCAGAATAGACAATGCTTTCGCCTTATGGAAAAGACTCGGTCTCTCCAAATTTAAAGATCTCTATACTGAGGGCGTCTTCTCGACCTTTAATCACCTCTCTCAAAAATTCAACCTTCCCCGCTCAAGTTATTTTCGATACCTCCAGGTCCGACATTTCATTAAAAATGTGGATCCAAACTTCCCAAATGCACCACAACCTTCTGCTATAGATGATATCCTCCAAATTCCTCCCAATCTAAAAGGCCTAATTTCAAGTATTTATTCTAGCATATCATCCCTCGGAGACACTTCCCTCCACAAAATTAAAGAGAAATGGCAGGAGGAGCTAGGGGACGTAATACCCGATGACTCCTGGACTGAGGCTCTGACGAGAGTTAACGGGAGCACATCATGTGCTAGACTAGGCGTAATCCAATTTAAGGTCCTGCATCGAATTCACCTTTCCAAATCTAGGCTAGCCAGAATCTATCCTAACGTAGATGAGAATTGTAGCAGATGTCATAACGCTCCGGCAACACTAACACACATGTTTTGGTCATGTCCCTTATTATTTGATTATTGGTCAGCAGTTTTCAGGACCCTCTCACAGGCACTAGATCTGAACCTGCAACCTAACGCCTACTCAGCTATCTTTGGCATAGCGCCAACTGACCAACAGATTATTAACAAGCATAAAGACATTGTGGCATTTGCCACTCTACTTGCTCGACGGAGGATTTTGCTTTGTTGGAAATCCCCCAAACCACCGAATTCCTCCTTATGGTTGACTGACCTTATGCTTCACTTGAAACTTGAAAAGATTAAATACACACTTAGGGGGTCCAAAAACCGCTTTTATTTCACCTGGAACCCAATAATATCCTATTTCAACAAACTAAAAACCCTCCCTGACAATGCAAGTGCGCTGGATGCTGAGTGATGACATAATGTTGTGAATTTATTTATCAGGATAAACCCCTAGAGATACATCATCTCGTTCTAGAGAGGGACATACTATTACAATCATAACAGACATGATATCACATAGACCAACACGATCATCTCATCTATCCTCACTTACAAATGAATTGCACTTTATTTTTCTTTATTTCTTTGTTTACTTATCTATGTACTGTACCTGTACTGTCTTCATTACCTATCACCACTGTTATTATTATTATTATTATTATTTATTGTCATTTATTTATATCCTTCGTCCTGGGATGCACCACTTGGGATTTTGTGGGGTGGGGGGGTGACATGCCCTCTCTCTCCCTTCTTCTCCTTACTTTCCTGTCTGTCTTCACTATATCTGTCCAATAAAATGAAAAATATGAGTGGGACTGCCCGCCTCAGAAAAATAACTTTAAAAAAAATGTAAAACAGGCTAGGCTTTACCAGTCTACTGCAGTTGGGATAAGCTTAAGAAAAGGAAAGCCAATGTGGAATAACAGACAGTAAGCTGCCATTCAGTTTGTCACGCCTGTGTTTTTACAAACACAACAAGCCCCAGAAGGCTGCATTTGTTGGGATGTTACATGACCTGTGGAATGTAAACATTAGGGTGTGTGTGTGTGTGTGTCTGTGTGTGTGTTGGGAGGGAGTGGCAGAGGGGGGGGGGGGGGTACTTTTTAAGTCTGTAAGCTCTGACAGGATAAAGGTAGTGTGTGTGTTTATGTGTGTGTGTTTGTGTGTGTGTGTGTGTGTGTGTGTGTGTGTGTGTGTGTGCGCGCGCCCACTAAATCTCTCACACACTCTGGTGTTTAAGAAAGAGCTTTAAGCTAAGCCTGGAGTCTATCTCCTTAAACCTCCCATACAGCCACTGTGATGTCTTCTGATGGCTAAGATGCCTGTATCAAAAAGTTTTTTCCTTTGGTATCTTAATCTTGCTACACACGGACACACATAGATGAGTCATAAGTACGTGGGAAAAGCCACTAGGGTTGAAGTCCATGGCTTCAACATGCTGCCTCTACAAAGCCAAGCAAATTAATAACCCGATCTGTCTCCCACGGCAACACATTTAAACAGCAAAATTCAAACAAAATCGCTCATTGCTGTCTACTGTAAGTGAGCAATCAATATTTGATTCTTTCATCTCACTCAACAGTCAATCATTCACGACTAAATAACGCTGTAGAGGTGTTGAAATAAGTGTACTGTACATACTTCATACGTTCAGTATACACTCTGTCATGCTCCTCCTGAGACATTACCACCCCCCAGCACTGCGTCTCCTGAGACACCTGCTTTTCCCCGATATTATGCCTCCTAAGACTTCTACTGCCCCCCTTATACTGTCTCTCCAGTATCTATATATATATTTTTTAATTAATAAAAAGTTCACGACGACTGCCAGTGGCCCCTGGCCTGAGCTAGATTACTCTTCCTGTTGAATTGATGATTCACTTGCTTAGTCCAATGTATTGATTGTAAGTCGCTTTGGAATAAGGCGTCTGCTAAATGCCATAAGTGTAAATGTCATGTAAATGTCATGTGAAACTCTGTTGACGTGTTTCAGCTGGTCTGGACTATGTTGGAATCAGTCGGAACCTGGACTTTGCCCCGGGGGTCAACATGCAGATGTTCCGTGTGACCATCCTGGACGACCTGGGCCAGCCGGTACTGGAAGGTCCAGAGAGGTTCGAGTTGGTCCTCCGCATGCCCATGAACGGCATCCTGGGGGAACCAGGGAAGGCCACCATCTTCATCAACGACACCATCTCTGACTGTGAGTGGCGGCCAAAGTTACAATCTGGTTATCTATAATAGTAATAATGATTCTACCACTCCTACTACTACTACTACTACTACTACTACTACTACTACTACTACTGCTACTACTACTATTACCTTGTTCTAATGCCTTGATCCTCATATCGGGATCTGATGTAATGATCGGACTTTTCTTTAGAAAAAATTTGAATACATTTCCGCGTTGTTGAAAATCAACGACACATCGCTAGTCAACTAACACAGCTTGTTTTGTGAGCCTGCTAACAATATAAAGTAGTGTTATAGTTAACTAGGTAGCAGTGGGGGATTACACACCCAATCCATTGCATTGTTGCAGTATTTTAGCTTGACTAGCGAGTTTGTGTTGTGATTCTCAACAACGTTGAAACGTAGTTCCGTGTTTCAAAAGAAAGGTCCGAACATTTCGATTAGTTGCCGATATGCGGACCAAAACACTAGAACGTGTCACATATTTCATATTCAATAAATGGTTAAACTAAGACTCGAGCGTTCCTGACTAAAACATAGTTAATGAAAACACAAAAAATAAAACAGACTTAATGATATTCCGATGATCGGTTCATTGATTCATTTCTGCTTTTCTCTGTCAGTGCCCAAGGTCCAGTTCCGAGACGCCATGTACATGGGGGACGAGAACTCAGGGGCGATCTCAGCCATTGTGTACCGCAGCGGGGACATCAGCTACAAGTCCACAGTGCGCTGCTACAGCCGGCAGGGAACCGCTCAGGTCATGATGGACTTCAACGAGAGGCCCAACACTGACGCCTCCATCATCACCTTCCTGCCAGGTACCCACTCAAACTACCCTCCGTTGAATCCTCTCATCCTTCTCCCTTCTATCCACTGATTCAGTCGGTGCATCCTCCACCCTCCTGTCCGCTCTCACCTCCTTCGACGCCCTCTGTTCGCTAACCTTGAAGCCAGGGCGATCCTCTCCACGCGCTCCCTGGCTCTCTGAAACCCTACATGCTTGTAAAATAGAGCTCAGGGCAGATGAGAGGAGATGGAGAAAAAACGGCCTCCCTGATGACCTAAACCTTTATCCCTCTCTCCTCTCCAACCACTCTCTTGTAATGTTTCCCCATGAATCGCTTGAAGTACTTCAAACAGTTTGTTAGTTTGGTTCATAACCCCCTCCTCTTTTTTTATATCTTTTTTTTTTATTTAGCACACAGTAAAAAAAAATATTAATACATACAATAACTCTCTTTGGTCAAATAATTTGATTACAGTTAATGAAAAATAAATCAAAGAATATAAATATAAATATTAAAATGACAGAACAAAATAAAGAGATCAATAAAGAACAAAACAAAGATCAATAAAGAACAAAAAACAAAAACAAACAAACAAACTTTAGTTTGGTTCATAACCCCGTCCTCTTCCTCTTCCTCTGTCCTCAGGGGAGGTGGAGAAGCCTTGCGTCCTGTCGCTGGTGGACGACACCGAACACGAGGAGGACGAGGAGCTGCGTCTGGTGTTGGGGGTCCCCAGGAGCGAGTCTCCGTTCGGGGCGTCCGTAGGGCCGCTGAACGAGACACTCATCAAAATAAAGGACAATGGAGACAGTAAGATGTTTTTTTTCCGTCTGTGACTTTTTTACTTAGCTTATGATGAAAACGTATCACACACAAACTGCTTAATTTTTTGTTTTTACATCAGTTTCAATCTCTCCTACACGTTCTTTTCAGGAGCCATTATCAAGTTCGGCGAGACCAAGTTCAGTGTCAGTGAGCCCAAGAAGGTGGGCCAGGTGTCTGTAGTGAAGATCCCTGTCCTCCGTGTCGGCGACCCCTCCAAAGTGTCCGTGGTGCGAGTACACACCAAGGACGGCTCCGCCACATCCGGAGAGGACTACCATCCCATATCTGAGGGTAACATCAGTACCTATAATCTACCAGTACCAGTAATCTGTACCTCGCCCTACTGCCATCCGGGCGTAGGTACAGAACACTAAGGTGCAAAAGGTGAATGCTTTGGCAAAAGCCTGATCCCTGCAGCCATTGTTGCCGTAAATAATAGACCACGCTGAGTGTGTGTACCGTACTTATGTATCTGTCATATGTAGTACTGTCTGTTGTTGTCTGTGTTATACGGTATTGTATGTATATACGTAGGTATACTGTGCAGTGGTGTGAAAAAGAATTTCCCCCTGGGGACAATACATCTAATCTAATCTAAAACATCGAACATATCAAATGTTAAATCAGGTATAAAAAATAAATAAAATAAGCTCTTAGTATGCAATATTTGAGGTGATGGATCACTGAGACACCTCCTCCTGCATATCCCCAGAAATTCAGTTCAAGGACGGTGACACTGAACACTTTGTGGAGGTGGAGATTTTGTTCGACGGCGTTCGAGAGATGAGGGAAGCCTTCACGGTCCACCTGAAACCTGATGAGAACATGGTGGCAGAGACTCAGGTGAGACTTGAGAGACTTGACCACTTTCTAGATCTGCCTCTAGCCGTTGTAGCAGAAAGAGCAATGGAATCTCAGCACTTTTGTCACGTGTACATATGATATGTGACACGTTCTAATGCTTTGGTCCTCATGTCGGGATCCGACGTAATGATCCGACTTTTCTTTCGAAAAACGTGAATACATTTCCGCGTTGTTGAAAATCAATGACACGTCGCTAGTCGACTAACACAGCTTGTTTTGTGAGCCTGCTAACAATGTAAAGTAGTGTTATAGTTAACTAGGTAGCAGTGGGGATTACTCACCCAATCCATTGCGTTGTTGCAGTATTTTGGCTTGACTAGCGAGTTTGTGTTGTGATTCTCAACAACGTTGAAACGTAGTTCCGTGTTTCAAAAGAAAAGTCGGAACATTTTGATTGGGTGCCAACATGCGGACCAAAAGATCAGACTGTGTCACATATGCTCACCATCGACTAATGTAAATCTTGACTCTTGGTCGATTGTCTAGCTGAACAAAGCCATCATCTATATCGAAGAGACCAACAGCATGGCCGATGTCACCTTCCCCTCCGTGCCCCTGGTGGTGTCGCTGATGCAGTATGACGACACCAGGACCCGGGACGCCCATCCTCTCGCAGGTTACCCTGTTGTCTGTGTCACGGTAAGTCCAAGCTAATGCTTGTCAGTATGTGCTGTCTTCTTCTCACTCATTTTGCTAACTTAGCTAATGAATCCTTCAAAGGATTCGTCTCTCAATCGTGTATTGAAGGACAGGTAAATGATAATGCTAATGTTTACTTAGATGTCGCTTGATACACTTTACAGCCGTGGTTCTCAAACCTCTCCTCCGGGACCCCCAGCCGCTCCACATATTTGATTTGTTCCACCACCACCAGCACACCTGATTCAACTAATCAAGTAGAAAGCAATTATGATTTGTACTTGATTAGTTGAATCAGGTGTGCTGGTGGTGGAACAGATCAAATATGTGGAGCGGCTGGGGGTCCCCGAGGAGAGGTTTGAGAACCACTCCATCGTGCCTCACCACCCCGCTAGCTGTGCCGATATCCACGATATACCACGGCTTCTCATTCCATAACGCTTAAGTATCTCTCTTCCCATTTCCCAGGCCTGTAACCCCAAATATCCAGACTACGACAAGACCGGGTCCATCTGTGTCAGCGAGCACATCAACAACACCATAACACGCTACCGCTGGATGGTCAGCGCCCCTACCGGCCTCGACGGCGTCACCAGCCCCATGAGGGATGTGGACTTCGACACCTTCTTCACCTCCTCCAAGATCGTCACCCTGGACTCGGTGTACTTCCAGGCCGGCTCGCGGGTCCAGTGTGCGGCCCGGGCCGTCAGCTCCAACGGGGACGAGGGGCTGGAGCTCAGCAGCCACATAGTGTCCATCAGTGTGGACGAGGGTGAGTGGATCAACACTCCTCGTCTGCTTAACACTAGGACAGCCATGGGTGGGGTCATTAACACTAGAACAGCCACGGGTGGGGTCATTAACACTAGAACAGCCGTGCCTATTTTACCTACTATAAGAGGGGTCAGGGGTCAAATGACCATAGTCTTTAGGATGGGAAGCTGCTACTTACACACAAAGACCACTAGTTGGCGCGTCTTGTAAATTATCGTGCCTCCTACACAGAAGAACTGCAAAATAGCTTCATACTAGCTTATCCTGATGTGATTTCGAACATGTAAGGATACTAGGTGGTAGAACGCACATATCTAAGAAAGGTCATGAAAGGAGGGTCCTGAAATTTGATGGAGTGCAAAGGTATAAAAAAAAAAATTACTCACTTGGTCAAATGACCCCACCTATGGCTGTTCTAGTGTTAACACTCATTAGAGATGTGGGGATCTTTAAAAAAAACACTACTCAGAGTTCATATTTGTTTCAGTGCTTGGTTTTTCTTGCTTCTAGACATCAAAACTAAAAATGTCATAAGGTTCATAAGGTTTGAAAACAGGTTTATGATGTGTGTGTTTATGTTTGGGTTACAGGGATGTGCCAGCCGCGTGTCGTGGGCACGGTGGGCGCAGAGCCCTTCTCTGCCAAGCTGCGGTACACAGGAGCAGAGGACCCCGACCACCCCAACCTCATCAAGCTGACCGTCACCATGCCACACATCGACGGTGAGGACCACAGAGACGCATCCTTGGAGGACACCTTCTAATGCTTTGGTCCTCATAAAGAGAGAGAGAGAGAGAGAGACACTATGTTTGAGAGAGAGAGAGAGAGAGACTCTGTATGTTTGAGAGAGAGAGTGGGAGAGAGAGAGAGAGAGAGAGAGATACTGTATGTTTGAGAGAGAGAGAGAGAGAGAGAGAGAGACACTATGTTTGAGAGAGAGAGAGAGAGAGAGAGAGAGAGTGAGAGAGAGAGATACTGTATGTTTGAGAGAGAGAGAGAGAGAGAGAGAGAGAGAGAGAGAGAGAGAGAAAGAGGGAGACACTATTGAGAGAGAGAGAGGGAGACACTGTATGTTCAAAGTTTCCCCTAGGTTTGCTGCCTTGGGGGGGTGGCATGGACCCCCCCCCCCCCCCCCCCAGGGGGTAAGACCCTGCGACATACCAGCGTCATGTCCAGGGGGTGTACTTGTACATCAAGCCGCCTCACGCTACGGAAACAGGGCTCCTGCCCTATGGGCCATTAGGCTCCAGAACCATCGGTTCTCAAGGCTACTTACTTATGTGGTCTTGACTACCTGTCCACTTTCTCACCTGGTTCTTGCTCTCTCTCTCTCTGGTGTGCCGACACCATCCTGCTCTCTCTCCTTCTCTCCCTCTCTCTATCCTCCTCTCCCTCTTTTGCTGTCAACCAAAAGGCAAACATAACAACCAGAGTATTTCTACCGGTAATCTAATAAGAGGTATAAATTGATCCATATCAATTTATAACATAATTATAATTGATTTTGGATTGCTGTGGGCAATGCAGTCAGATAATGTCATTTTGACATTACTCTCTCACCTGAAAAAAGATCATGTCCAACTATAAAAAACAGACATTTCCAATGCTTCAATCCACTGTCCATGTACTGTAAATATGCCATTATGGTATTACCATGAAGCCCAATTCTAGCAGAATAAGAAAGATAGTATATCTACTCAGGCCCGTCACTATGGGCGGGCCTCAGGGGGCCAGGCCCCCCCACAGACGTGCTGGTGCCCCCCCAACTGGCAGCCAGATATTAAAAAAATAAAAAAAAATAAAAAATAAAATAAAACATATTTTATGTTAAATGAAGACATTAAAATTGAGAAACAATAGTGTGTTTTTCATTTTGTTGGACGGGATTCTAGTGACAACCAATCATTTGAAAGTTGAAAGTTGAAAGTTGCACGTTACGCACGCTGCTGCTCTCGCCATTTCAGTTGTGTGAGGCGAGCACTGAGCAGTTGAGTGAAATCTGCGCTTTTTGATGGATAAAGCTTTTTGAATAAAGATGGATATAAGAAAGTGGATTACCGGTAAATCCTCGAAAGGTGCAGCTGCACCCAACCCCGATGGACATACGTAGCACCAGCATTAGCGACTGTGGGCAGCCTGACACTAGCACCCCGACGGCTACCACTAGTGAGGTAAGTCCTACTAGCCCAACTGTTAGGGCTAGGGCTACTACTAGCCTTGCTAGCCCCCCGATGAAAGTTTTGTTACTTTTCGAGCCACCAAACAGACTGCTACAAAGCGAGAACATGGACCTGTTCACTGCGGTTACTCTTGTGAACAGTGCATCTGAATGCATAAAATCACTGCGCACAGAGGATGAGTTTACTGCGCTCTGGGACCTCTGCTCTCCTCCAGCCTCAGCCACTGACGAGGCTGGTCCCAGCTGTCCAACTAAGAGAAGACGCACAATTAACAAGAGCTTTGGTGCATTTGTAGTTGAAGGAACGGTTGGACAGTCACAGAGGGACACTGGCGAAAAGACAGAGTTCCTGGGAGTGTTTTACAGTGTTATTGATGCTGTGCAAGGAGAGATGGATGCGCGTTTTGGAGAGCGCAGCTGCAAGCTCATTGGTGCGCTGGCTGCTTTAAACCCAGAGGCCGAGGATTTCATGGATCCATCGAAGGTCACTCCTCTCCTAAGATTAGCTCGAACTGAAGTGGTTGAATCTGAATATGCTGTGGCTCGTGGTGGGTTCCTGGTAAAGAAGATGGAGGACACCTCGTTTCCCCCCAAAGATGGACAATGGACAATAGCCAATATTCTCAGTATACATTCCACTCAGCACTCCAGGCCATGCCAACTGTCATCCAAGCTTATACACTCGCCCTAACTTTGGGAGCGTCTACCGCGACTTGTGAAAACTCTTTTTCAACACTTAAAAATGTTTTCTCTGAGCATCGGCGCAGCATGTTGCACAAGCGCAAGGCTCAACTGATTCAGCTTGCCTTCGAAAAGGACCTCACCCACAAGTTCAAGGATGAGTGGAAGGACTTACTGATGAGGAGATTCAGCACTGAAAAACGCCTCCTCCTTCTTTTCTGAGCCGGGTGTGTGTGTGTGTGTGTGTGTGTGTGTCCGTGTGAGCACACGCCGTGGTGATGTTTTGCTAGTTGTATTCTCGACAGCTTTTTCAACTGGAGAGATGAGCTGTTTGCACGGTTATGCTATATTTAATGTGCTTTGTGTATAACGTGTTCAATGATGAGGATCTGGCTGATCCTATTTGCTGTAGATGGGTGGTTTTAATGTGATGATCACACGATCGGTCGGTCATACTGTATCCCTTTTGGAAGTGCACTGATTGCGTGCCAGTCTCCTAATTTTTGTTACGTAGGCTATCCCTGGCATTTATTTAATTCTTGTTCTTGTACGTGTGCCGGGTTGGTGCCAATTATTGACCTGTGCGCATTGTAATGCACAACTTGGCCTCTCCACGCTATAAAGTAACTTGCATTCAAATAATTTTAGCTTAGGCCTACTCGGGTCGACAAGGCCTTGTAATAAACCAGCTTCGCCTGTGTTTATTGTTATGTTATTTGCTGCATTCTGATAATTTTAGGTCTAGTCTTCATCGGTAGGCTACGTGTCCAATTTAGCCTCTGCAACCTACTATGCATGTCAGTGTTGCATGACGAATACCATAGCATATTGGATTATATAAAATAGTTAATAATAATTGTGCCCCCCCATGCAGTTCATTGGCCCACCCTAAGACTGGGCCCTGGTGACGGGTCTGTATCTACTTTAACTAAAATAATAAAGTCAAGTGCATCCAGTTAGCTCTTTAGCTGGCAAATGTGCAGCAGACTAGCTCATCTCATCACCTCTGAGCTATCTAGCTAGCTTGCTAGTTATTTGACTATTTACACTATGGAATTATAGTCACACACTTTCTAGTCACAATAATAACGACCAATTTTAACCAACGTTCTCTGTCAGAACACTCAGCAAGTATATTTGCTAACGTTTCAACTTGCTTACTTTCATCTGCAGACATCTCACCCGGCAAAAACTCTCTCGCGCCGCGCGCACACACTCGTCTCGCGCACAATCTTGTATTATTCTGTGCGAAACGAAGTGTAGGTCTGGCTATGCGAGACTACTGGCGGACTAACGTTACCAACGAGCCTATGGGCTTGCCACTCGCCAGATTCGGGTTGGGTGCGTTTAAAAAACGCAGATATTTTAGCCTGCTTGTCAGATGTTTGGTGTTTACATCCGTAAAAATTCCTCTTTCTTAGGGGGGCGGGTGGTTCCGTTCCAAGGCAATGGTAGGGGAAACACTGATGTTTGAGAGAGAGAGAGAGGGAGACACTATGTTTGAGAGAGATAGAGAGACACTGTATGTTTAAGAGCGAGAGAGAGAGAGAGACTGTATGTTTGAGAGAGAGAGAGAGAGAGAGAGAGAGAGAGGGAGACACTGTATGTTTGAGAGCGAGAGCGGCAGGCAATCAGCAGGAACAACAGTCAACTATGACCTGGGGAGTATTCCATCAACGTCGCTAAAGGAAAATCCAGGCTTATTTTGATAAAGCCCGTGAGATTTATCGAAAAATCTCGCAATCAAAATAAGCCTGGTTTCGCCTTTAGCGACGTTGATGGAATACCCCCCCTGTTGTTGAAGTTTATTCAGTGTACCGTGTCTCTCTCAGGCATGCTCCCCGTGGTGTCCTCCCGCCCGCTGTCCAACTTCGAGCTGACGCTGAGCCCAGACGGCACACGCGTGGGGAACCACCGCTGCTCCAACCTGCTGGACTACACCGAGGTCACCACCCGCTACAGCTTCCTGTCTGACGCCACCAAGAACCCAGAGGTGGCTAAAAACAAACCAATACTGTAACCATAACAACCCATAACTCTCTCTGGGCATCCCCTTGTTGCACTACATACTGTCCAGCTACCTTTCCCTCAGTACCATCGCACTGCCTTATTTTCTGTGTTATTTTGCACTTTTAATATGTGTACTTTATTTTCTATTGCACCAATGTATGTCCCTATGGTCACATACTCATTGTTTTATGTCCTATTGTATTCTGTTGTGATGTTGTCCATTATTCTTGTTGTTTTTTTCATCTATTGTACGATTTTATGTCATGAGGACTACGGATGCAAATTAGCTCACAGCTAAATCCGGCATATTTACTGTCACCATACTTTGTATAAGTGACTGTTCATTAATGTGCACTGTCCTGACTAAATAAAGATCTATCTATCTATCTGTCTGTCTGTCTGTCTGTCTGTCTGTCTGTCTGTCTCTCTCTGTCTGTCTGTCTATCTATCTGTCTGTCTGTCTGTCTGTCTGTCTGTCTGTCTATCTATCTATCTATCTATCTATCTATCTATCTATCTATCTATCTATCTATCTATCTATCTATCTATCTATCTATCTATCTATCTATCTATCTATCTATCTATCTATCTATCTATCTATCTATCTATCTATCTATCTATCTATCTATCTATCTATCTATCTATCTATCTATCTATCTATCTATCTATCTATCTATCTATCTATCTATCTATCTATCTATCTATCTATCTATCTATCTATCTATCTATCTATCTATCTATCTATCTATCTATCTATCTATCTATCTATCTATCTATCTATCTATCTATCTATCTATCTATCTATCTATCTATCTATCTATCTATCTATCTATCTATCTATCTATCTATCTATCTATCTATCTATCTATCTATCTATCTATCTATCTATCTATCTATCTATCTATCTATCTATCTATCTATCTATCTATCTATCTATCTATCTATCTATCTATCTATCTATCTATCTATCTATCTATCTATCTATCTATCTATCTATCTATCTATCTATCTATCTATCTATCTATCTATCTATCTATCTATCTATCTATCTATCTATCTATCTATCTATCTATCTATCTATCTATCTATCTATCTATCTATCTATCTATCTATCTATCTATCTATCTATCTATCTATCTATCTATCTATCTATCTATCTATCTATCTATCTATCTATCTATCTATCTATCTATCTATCTATCTATCTATCTATCTATCTATCTATCTATCTATCTATCTATCTATCTATCTATCTATCTATCTATCTATCTATCTATCTATCTATCTATCTATCTATCTATCTATCTATCTATCTATCTATCTATCTATCTATCTATCTATCTATCTATCTATCTATCTATCTATCTATCTATCTATCTATCTATCTATCTATCTATCTATCTATCTATCTATCTATCTATCTATCTATCTATCTATCTATCTATCTATCTATCTATCTATCTATCTATCTATCTATCTATCTATCTATCTATCTATCTATCTATCTATCTATCTATCTATCTATCTATCTATCTATCTATCTATCTATCTATCTATCTATCTATCTATCTATCTATCTATCTATCTATCTATCTATCTATCTATCTATCTATCTATCTATCTATCTATCTATCTATCTATCTATCTATCTATCTATCTATCTATCTATCTATCTATCTATCTATCTATCTATCTATCTATCTATCTATCTATCTATCTATCTATCTATCTATCTATCTATCTATCTATCTATCTATCTATCTATCTATCTATCTATCTATCTATCTATCTATCTATCTATCTATCTATCTATCTATCTATCTATCTATCTATCTATCTATCTATCTATCTATCTATCTATCTATCTATCTATCTATCTATCTATCTATCTATCTATCTATCTATCTATCTATCTATCTATCTATCTATCTATCTATCTATCTATCTATCTATCTATCTATCTATCTATCTATCTATCTATCTATCTATCTATCTATCTATCTATCTATCTATCTATCTATCTATCTATCTATCTATCTATCTATCTATCTATCTATCTATCTATCTATCTATCTATCTATCTATCTATCTATCTATCTATCTATCTATCTATCTATCTATCTATCTATCTATCTATCTATCTATCTATCTATCTATCTATCTATCTATCTATCTATCTATCTATCTATCTATCTATCTATCTATCTATCTATCTATCTATCTATCTATCTATCTATCTATCTATCTATCTATCTATCTATCTATCTATCTATCTATCTATCTATCTATCTATCTATCTATCTATCTATCTATCTATCTATCTATCTATCTATCTATCTATCTATCTATCTATCTATCTATCTATCTATCTATCTATCTATCTATCTATCTATCTATCTATCTATCTATCTATCTATCTATCTATCTATCTATCTATCTATCTATCTATCTATCTATCTATCTATCTATCTATCTATCTATCTATCTATCTATCTATCTATCTATCTATCTATCTATCTATCTATCTATCTATCTATCTATCTATCTATCTATCTATCTATCTATCTATCTATCTATCTATCTATCTATCTATCTATCTATCTATCTATCTATCTATCTATCTATCTATCTATCTATCTATCTATCTATCTATCTATCTATCTATCTATCTATCTATCTATCTATCTATCTATCTATCTATCTATCTATCTATCTATCTATCTATCTATCTATCTATCTATCTATCTATCTATCTATCTATCTATCTATCTATCTATCTATCTATCTATCTATCTATCTATCTATCTATCTATCTATCTATCTATCTATCTATCTATCTATCTATCTATCTATCTATCTATCTATCTATCTATCTATCTATCTATCTATCTATCTATCTATCTATCTATCTATCTATCTATCTATCTATCTATCTATCTATCTATCTATCTATCTATCTATCTATCTATCTATCTATCTATCTATCTATCTATCTATCTATCTATCTATCTATCTATCTATCTATCTATCTATCTATCTATCTATCTATCTATCTATCTATCTATCTATCTATCTATCTATCTATCTATCTATCTATCTATCTATCTATCTAGGTGATCGGGGAGACCTCCCCCTACCAGTACAGCGCCCCCCTCAGGGGAGCTAACACGCTACGCTTCTACAGGAACCTGAACCTGGAGGCGTGTCTGTGGGAGTTCGTCAGCTACTACGACATGTCTGAGCTGCTCACCGACTGCGGGGGGACCATCGGCACGGACGGACAGGTGAGCAGCTACCAACCCTCGATCACTACTCACTCACCCTCGGAGGTCAAATGACCATAGTCTTTAGAATGGGAAGCTACTATTTACACACAACGACCACTAGTTGTCGCGTCTTGTAAATTAGCCTGATCCATCGGTACTGATGTACAGGTGAGCAGCTACGACCCTCGATCACTACTCACTACACCCATGACTCTTAACACTAGAACAGCCGTGCCTTTTTTACCTACTATACACACAACGACCACGCGTCTTGTATATTAGTCTGCCTCCTACACAGAAAAACTGCAAAATAGCTTCATACTAGCTTAGGGTTAGGATGTGATTTTGAAAATGTAAGGATACTGTCAGGGTGGTAGAACGCACATATCTAGGAAAAATCATGAAAGGAGGGTCCTGAAATTTGATCGGGCGCAAACATATATATTTTTTAATTCATCGGCACTGACGTACAGGTGAGCAGCTCCTCCACCTACTTTGGTTCTGCTTTGTCTGTATCTATCAGGGTGTTGACATATTTAATAAATGGTTAAACTAAGACTTGAAGAGTGTTCCTGACTGAAACAAGAAATAAAACCAACATGATGATTTTAGATCAATGGTTCTCAAATCTCTCCTCAGGGACCCCCAGCCGCTCCTCTTACTTCATCTGTTCCACCACCAGCAGCACACCTGATTCAACTAATCAAGTATAAATAGTTGCTTTGTACTTGATTGGTTGAATCAGGTGTGCTGGTGGTGGAACAGATCAAATATGTGGAGCGGCTGGGGGTCCCTGAGGAGAGGTTTGAGAACCACTGTTTTAGATGATCAGGTTCGTTGATTGGTTTCTGCTTTTGTCAGTGCCCCAAGGTCCAGTCACTGAGGTACTCACTCGCCCATGACTCTAAACTGACCAATAGAAAGTTACCTCTGGGCCAGTTGTGTCAGGAGACGCATGTATAAACCACTACAATGCATTCCTGCTTTAGGAATGTAGAATTATGTATTTTACGGTCCGTTGTTTTCCTATAACAGTTCTTGTTATTTCTCTTCTCCATGGAGTCCTCCTGGACTTCCAATCAAATATAATCATTTACAAGCACATTAAACAGCTCCCTCTGGCCTCTGACTGAGAGGCTCTTGTGTACATATCTGTCATCCAGCAGTCATCCATTATTGTGAGGATGTCCCATGTTAACCTCTACAGTAATGACTAACCTGACACCTTTATTTTATGGATTCCCAAAACTCCCTGGTGGAACTGCTGGTGGTATTTGTGTAGTCGAACTGGCCGAAAGCACAAGAGCATCATAAAAAAGCTTCACACAGTCTTGGTCTTTTCTGTGGTGTTTATTTTTTATTTTTTACAGCTGTTGTGTTTCACAGGAGTAGCCCTTAAACCCCTCTCTCTCTTTCTCTCTCTCTCCCTCTTTCTCTCTCTTTCTCTGCCCTCCCTGCACACATGCCTCACCGCCCCCTTCATTTGCATTCACCTTGGAAACCCAACTCTATTAGTTCACTTGCAGTTAATTAAAATCGACTGCCGTCATAAAGCAGGGTCGGGAGGGGGCAAGGGGGCACGTTATGAGATTCCTCTCAGCAGACGCCCCCCACCCCCGCTGTAGATTATCAACCCAAACACAGTGGTCCATCTTTATGTGCGTCGGGGTAGAGCTCTGGGTGAATGTTTACCAGAAGACCCTTATTGCTTTAGAGGAGTGGGAGTGCATCATGGGGGCTCACGGTGGTTGGTTTGATTGATAGTGTGAGGGTCTTGTTCTGCCTGTCTTCAGGTTTGTACTAATAATGCATTACCCTGGTGATTGCAGACCCTTCTCTTGCAAGTGGAACACTGTTGCTATTGGCTGTTTACATGACTTGACGTGACTGCAGTTCCAGATTATTATTATTATTATTATTCACGAGCTGCATGCACCCCGACTCTGGAACTCTCTCTCCCCAGCCACTCAGAGACTCAACCTCTCTCTCCACTTTTAAATCCCAACTCAAAACCTACCTGTTCTCCCAAGCATACAACCTCCCCTACCTCTAACCATCTCCCCTAACCCTGCCACCCCCCCCCCCCCCACCCTGGACATGCATACAACCTCCCCTACCCCTTAACCATCTCCCCTAACCCTGCCACCCCCCTCCCCCCCTGGACATTGCTGTGTTAACTGACTCCTGTACTTGTTCATTAACTCTGTGTTCTATGTGCTCATGTTATCTGTTGCTTGTTGTTTCCGTGTTTCTGTGTACCCATATTGTCACACACGTCTTAGTCACTGAAAAGCGCTATATAAATATAATTAATTATTATTATTTTATTTATTTTTTTAAAGCAAGCAATAAACATGATTTGATAAGCAAACAGTATTCTTAAAAGGTACTTGACATCAGATCACAGGGATCTCTAGACTGGACAGAAATCCCCAGCGCAGCATACACGTTGTACTCATAACGTAGTGTGTTATAAACTAACTACTGACCCTCTGTGGTGTTTACATTGACGTTGTGTTGACGTTGAACAGACCCCACCAGTGGAGGCTGGTGGAGGCAGAAATCAGAGGATGAGCTCTTGCATAATTCCATGCAATGACCCTGTCTACCTACCAGGCAGGTCTTAAAAAGCCTTAAAGTGTGGTCTTAAAAAGCCTTAAGTGTAAGTGTAAAATCCAGCAATCCGATTGATAAGGCCTAAAAAAAGGAAATCAGTCCGGAACCAATATTTATTTTATATTAATTATCCTTTACTTTTTTGAAGGATACTTTTTTGTCTGTATGGCAGTGAAATCCCTAATTTCATCACCTTGAGGATGACAAATAGCTATCATATGGTGTCGCGAACCATACAATAGGCTAGGTGCACGATCTCACTACTTCCTGAAAGGCAACTGGTATGAACATATCCTGTCTCACTCTATTGGTTTAATTGATTAATCAGCTGTGCGGTAAACCGTTGGAACACACAGTGCACAGCTGATTAATCAATTAAACCAATAGAGTGAGACAGGATATGTTCATGCCAGGTGCCTTTCAGGAAGTAGTGAGATCGTGCACCTAGCCTATTATATTCAAAGAGGTCTAAAAAAGGTCTAAAAAGGTCTTAAATTTGACCTTCATTTTGATTGATGTGGTACTGAATTTAGCCCCTTTTGTCGATGTTGAAACTGAAATAAATAGATATTCTGGCAAGGCACAGCTTTGTGCAAGAGGTTGGGTTAAATCAACACTTTGATACCAGATAGACCTCGATGTCAGAGTCTGCCTTGCACGCCTTGCACACTTGTTTTACTTGGTCAATAATGCCTAGACCCGCAGTCTGCAGATTGTCAGTAACTATAATAATAATAATAATAATAATAATAATAATAATAATAGTAATACATTTTATTTATGGGCGCCTTTCAAGGCTCTCAAGGACACCTTACAAAACATAGTTAAAACCACATATCATATCAAAACTATCTTGTAGTGTTAAGTTGCTAGCAGCAATTGTGTTATGTCGTTGTGTGTTGCTAAAAAAGACAGTGACTGTAGGTTGAGAGATAATTGGGGTTTAAAACTTTAAAGCAGCACTGTACATTTAAAGCAGCACTGTACATTCATCTAGCCCTTTCTTCTCTTAGCTTTTTTCCCTACAGGGCATAATAAAACAAGACCTTGTTTTGCTTGTGCAATTCAAATATATGCACTTCCCCAAAGAGAGAGAGAGATAAAAAGATAATGCATTGAGGTGGTGTAGTATACCCACTGTATCCAGTATGTTTGTTACCGTTGCCATGGTAATCATTAGTAATCATTAACCACAGCTGAAGGTTCTATCAGTTCAAAAAGAGGAGCAGCACAGATTAGATTTCACTCCTATGGAAGTGAACTGTATGCCTCCCTGCTCCAGTGTGGCTGGTTGTAATGTAACCAACACAGTGTTCAACAGAGGAACAGAACTCTGTGATGTCTGATTGACCTCTGACCTTAGGGGTCCTCCTGAGTGGCCTGACTGTCTAGCTGGTTGTTCTGAGAGGAGAGGAGACAGTCAGACGTCAGACGCAAGGCCTGGGGGGGCCAATGTCCTGGTGGAAAGGCTTTGTGCCCAGCTTAACAGGACCACAGGAATCCATTACGTCCCAGCATGCAGTGTGTCAGGGGCCACACAGCAAATAATTTGCCTGAGCCTCTCTCTCTCTCTCTGCGCCCAAGGCGTCTTTGCGGCACGTCTTCACACGAACGCACGGCTAGTGCAGGCAGGTACCCCGCGCAGAGGTCAGAGGAGGGTGCAGATATCTCCAGGATCTCTCCTCACAGAGACTCTCTCTGTGCCTTCGTCTCACGGTGGTCTGACGTTTGTTTTTGAGTATCAGCATTGCACATTGCAAATCCATAACCTGTATTTCATCATATTTTGGAACCTGTATTTCATCATGTTTGTCATTGTTTGATAAAGCGATGAAATCACACAACAACAAAATAACGCATCGTCGTTTGGAAATTTAATGGCTGTTTACATTGCTGTTGCAATGTATCTTAATTAAATTAAACTGTGTTGTGTAAAAGACAAGAGCCTTCTGGAATGTTTACAAGGCAAATTCCAGAGTTAACGTAAACCCACAGTCTTGTGCAGTACTGTTTACAACTACAGTATATTAAGTGCTATTATGAGCTCTACTGGAAGTACTATTCACACACAGATAACACTACTGAGTTAAGCACTTGACAAGCCATTGTAACACCTGTATCTGTGACAGCACCTACTATATTCATTCCATAAACAAGTAAACGCACATATAGAACAGCAAGGGCAAACCATAACCAAAGACCATGTGTTTATGCAAGTCATAAACAGGTCACAATGTTGTTTTCTATTATTTTCAAGTTGAATGCTGAGAATATTTGAATGTTTACTACTCTGTTGTAGTAGTTAGGGGTCAGGGTTATATCATAGGGTTATAAACTAGAGGCTCAAAACTAGAGGGGATAGAGCCTTCGCAAAGGCAGCCCCTAGCCCTGTTTGTCGTTGTAAATGTGCTCTATAAATAAACCTGACTTGACTTATAATCAGAGACAAAGTTTCATGCTTTTTTCTTCATTTGTTCGTCATTGCAGGTGCTGAACCTGGTCCAGTCGTACGTGACTCTCCGGGTCCCCCTGCACGTGTCCTATGTGTTCCACTCCCCGGTGGGAGCCGGAGGCTGGCAGCACTTCGACCTGCAGTCTGAGCTGCGGCTCACCTTCGTGTACGACACCGCCATCTTGTGGAGGGACGGTATCGGCAGCCCACCTGAGGCAGAGCTGCAAGGCAAGGGCCTCATGTTTGGCTTATTTTATTTATTGATTTTATTGAACCAGGCAGGCCAATAAAAACTCATTCTTATTTACATTGGCGGCCTGGCAAAAGACAAAAGCTTCTTGGGGGGGAGGGAGTTAGGGGCTGAAAAGAAATCAGGTTATACAGTATGTTAAAAACAAAAGAACACACACAACAGACAGCGGCTAGAATGATGGAATGATGATGATAAGAATAAGAATAATAACTTAATAAATCATTTGTAGAGCACCTTTCAGGGTACCCAAGGTCGCTTTACAGAGAAACAGGAAAAGAAAAAAAAAACAGTCGGACAAACAAAAACAACAGCAGAACTAGAGGCCGAAGGCCTTGGCGAACAGGTGGGACTCGAGGGCCGTTTTAAAGGCATCCAGGGTGGGGATGTTGCGCATCGCCGCAGGGAGAGAGTTCCAGAGGGTGGGGGGCTGCCACACTGAAAGCTCTGTCCCCAAAGGTTCGCAGGCTGGTGCGGGGGGTGGCAAGCAGGCTGAAGACATTGAATAAATCAATGATGATGATGTGAATGATAATTGAATTATCAGTGGTGTAAAGCTACAGTATGATTATTGATGTATTTACAAAGTAGCCCCCTCTCTTTATTCTGAAGGGAGATGTTAGTGCTCAATGTGAGACGCGGCTTTGATTCGCAGGTGCCCTGTATCCGACCAGCATGCGTATCAACGAGCAGGGACGTCTGGTGGTCAACTTCCGTACCGAGGCTCGATTCAGAGGCCTGTTTGTAATATCACACTCTGGTAAATTCTCCTACTTTAAAAACACTATCTACTTTAGCTGCCCCTCTGTTATTCATGTGATTGAAATGGTGGCATTACCTGTTGTTGCCCCGTCGATTGTAAGTTGCTTTGGAATAAGGCGTCTGCTAAATGCCAACAATGTAAATGTAAAAATGTTGTATCCCAGCCTCCTCCCTGTCCTCCATGGTCATGTGTGCGGACCATCCCGGTTTGACCTTTAACCTGAGCCTCGTGAGGAGCGAGCCCAGCTACAACCAACCCATGCAGCAGTGGACCTTCCACTCCGACTTTGCCGTAAGGAACCGGAATGTTCTCTGTACCTGTGTACACCTGTATGTCCTGTATGAGCAGAATCGTTGTCTAGGTTACATAATGTGACACATTCTAATGCTTTGGTCCTCGTATCGGCAACCAATCAAAATGTTCGGGCTTTTCTTTTGAAACACGGAACTACGTTTCAGCGTTGTTGAGAATCACAACACAAACTCGCTAGTCAAGCCAAAATACTGCAACAACCGCAATGGATTGGATGAGTAATCCCCACTGCTACCTAGTTACAGTGTTTCCTCCAGGATTTTTCACATTAGTGGCGGAGCGCATAAAACGCGCACTGGCGCTCAAAACAAAGACGTGGTTTCACCAAAAACTAGTATAGAGGGTGGCAACAATTATAATTTCTTAAATAGCGGTTAAGTCATTAAAGCCAAGCAGGTGATTTTATATAGAAGGTGATCAAATACCAACATATCCTACAGCTGCAGCGGAACATGCGGAACGCGCATTACACACACACACATACACACACACACACACACACACACACACACACACACACACAGAAAGATCAATACGAAGTAGGCCTACGTGAGAGTACACGCACAAAACCGGCTAACGTTACTCATTAACTGTTTACACAAGTAAAATCACAGTGTGACAGTCAGATGGAGCATTCGGTAAACAACAACAGCAAGGTAATGCTATCAGCTGAGTTAAAGAAAACCAACTCTTACCTTTGAGGACACCAACATGAGCCCTGCTTACCCGTACCTCCGCCGTTCTGTTCGTGGTGATTTTAGAGGCAATAGATTATTTTTGCCCCGCGCATATTGCTATGAATAGTTCGATCTCCACACATGAGTCGGCGATGTTGTAGCCAGCTCTCAGAGAAGCACATCAGGCTGCACTCCCGATACACTGAATGATGCATCACGAGTGCCTCCAACTCGTCACATTTGTTGAGTAAGGAGTTAACATTTCCCATTATGATTGATGGTAGAAACGGCTTGTATCTCCACCGCCTCCTCGATTTAGCTTTTAGCTTCGCTCCAGCTTTGCACCCCCGGTATTTCTTCCGTAGTTCCTTCGGTAATGAGTGTTTGAAACCCTCATGTTTTGCAGTCTCTCTTAGTGCAA
Organism: Nansenia antarctica; assembly: GCF_963989245.1. Classification (NCBI taxonomy): domain Eukaryota; kingdom Metazoa; phylum Chordata; class Actinopteri; order Argentiniformes; family Microstomatidae; genus Nansenia; species Nansenia antarctica. The sequence continues at coordinate 83,611,440 of NC_137674.1, forward strand.
AGAGGGCACTTCTGGCATAAACAACTCTGGCTGAGGTTGTAACATTAGACATTATACAACAAAAAACCGACAAACATTAAAAACAGAGCAGCGAGACCTGCTGCCGCTCAGAATGGCGCAATGTGCCGACGTCAGCTACCACCGCATTTAATTGACCATGAACATCAGAGACATACATTACGAATGTTCATTTAAAATACTCTATACTGAGCACTGGTATTCATAGCTTTCAGTCACGTGGTTTCTTCCCTAGCAACCACCAACCTGACGGGCAAAAAGTATCATAGCAACATCGCTCAACATGGCTGCCTACTATTTAGACCACCTCACTCATGAAGAACTATCAAGATACACGACGGTGATAGGAGTGGAGGATTGACACCATTCAAATAGTGTTGGATTCCCTGTCTTCTACTCTATCCGGACACGTTGGAATTATTTTCCTAACCCCCGGAGAATCAAAGTTATTGACCTGCAAAGGGTGCCTCCTTGACCGGCTTTTCCCGTGAATAACACCGGTTATGGAGGTGGTACAAACATAAGACTATTATTGCTAAATTCACCATCAGTATACGGTCATTTTGAGCAATTAACCACCGCGCTGACACCCCGAGAAGATATACTTTTAATATGAAACTCGATCAACCGGGCGTTCACCGGCTGCTGGACGAAACTCCCAACTCCCGCTGTCAGCGAGGCGAGGGAATATTTATATCCGGGAATTCGCTCCTTGCTGTGTCCACGGTGATAGGAGTGGTGGATCGACTCCATTCAAATAGTGTTGGATTCCCTGTCTTCTACTCTATCCGGACACGTTGGAATTATTTTCCTAACCCACGGGAAATCAAAGTTATTAACCCGCAAAAAGTGGGTTTTGCCCGCAAAAAGTGCCTTTTGCCCGTCAGGTGGGCGTTTCCACTATGCTGTGACGTCACATGAAAGCTATGAATAAGAACATGAACCAGAGAACAGCAGTAAATGCAATAACCCACAGTCGTCGCTGATGATGTTGCATTTTCGATTAGGATACGGGATTAAAGGCACCGGCGACGGGCTAAGAGAGAGAGAGAGGAGAGGGATTTCCTGAAATCCAAATGTCCCGCTAAATTCGGACCAATCACAAAACTGTTTTGAAAGCGCGTCGCCGCGCCGCGCGCCTGTTGAGAGTCTCGATTGCAGTGCGAACACAAACGACGAGGTTAATTGCAACATTGTAACTATTGTAAATAACTACGCCCTAAATCGTAACGAAATGTTGGTCTGGAAGCGGCCTGAATCTAGCTTCAATCTGCTTTTTTTCTGTTCTCCGGTCATAATAACTCGCCTAACCCTTTCTGCGCAGCCTGAATCAAAGTGGACTGTCTGAATCAATTGGTGGCGGAGGAAATTCTTTGGTGGCGGCCCGCCACGAATAAATGCATATAGAGGAAACACTGAGTTAACTATAACACTACTTTACATTGTTAGCAGCAGCTCACAAAACAAGCTGTGTTAGTTGACTAGCGATGTGTGTCATTGATTTTCAACAACAAGGAAATGTATTCACAGTTTCCAAAAGAAAAGTCTGATCATTACATCGGATCCCGACATGAGGACCAAAGCATTAGAACGTGTCACATATTCACCACTGTTCTGTATGTGTCGGGCTGTGCCCTCTACCAGGTGCGTGACTACTCTGGCACCTACACAGTGAAGCTGGTCCCCTGCACATCTCCGGCCAGTCTGGAGTACACCATCCCCCCCGTCTGCAACCCCAGAGAGCCTGTCGCCTTTGACCTCGACATCCGCTTCCAGCAGGTGACCTTATTGAATTTTACCATTTAGCAGACGCTTTTAATCCAAAGCGATTTCAATTACAGATTATAGGGACTGTATTCCCCCTGGAGTAACTGAGGGCTAAGTGCCTTAGTGGTGGTGGTGTTGTTTCAGGTGGGATTTGAACTCACAACCTTCCGATCACCAGTCCAATTCCCTATCCACTAGTTTAGAGGTCCTGTGTCTATAAGGTTCGATGTCTCTCTGCCTGAAATCTAGGTGTAATTGCAGTATACAGAGTAGATTGTCCTACAAAGACACTTAGATTTAGTAATCTAAAAATTAATTAATTAATTTCTGTTTGTAAAGCGTCTTTGAGTGTCTAGAAAAGCGCTATATAAGTCTAATGTATTATTATTATTATTATTATAACCCCGTCCTGGATGATAACACTGGTATGTTTCCTTCCCAGGTGAGCGACCCAGTGGCGGCTGAGTTCAGTTTGAACACCCAGATGCTGCTGCTGTCTAAAAGGACCCTGTGGCTGTCCGACGGCTCGATGGGCTTCGGACAGGAGAGTGACACCGCTTTCTCGCAAGGTAAAGTAGCTACACATAGGTGACACAGTCTCATCATTTGGTCCGCATGTCGGCAACCAATCAAAATGTTCAGACTTTTTTTTGTAACACGGAACTACGGTTTCAACGTTGTTGAGAATCACAACACAAACTCGCTAGTCAAGCCAAAATACTGCAACAATGCAATGGATTGGGTGAGTAATGTAGCTATGTTCTGTGCCTTTTTAACCGTGTCAATCATTGTATTAATTATTATATTCATTATCATGTTCAAACAGGGGATATAATCTACAGCCGGGTGATGGTGGATCCAGTGCAGAACCTGGGAGACTCCTTCATCTGTAGCATCGAGAAGGTCTTCCTGTGTACGGGAGCGGACGGTTATGTCCCCAAATACAACCCTGACAAGTTTGAGTTTGGCTGTCTGGCTGACGCTGCATCCCTGCTCTACAGATTCAAGATCATCGTACGTATCGTATCTGCCACAGAATAAATAAAGCATACACATATAGATGTGGACTTTACTTTTTCATAGGAATGTTGACTATGGTTCATGTTCCCGACCTCTGACCCCCCCCTCCACAGGACAAAGCTCAGCCTGAGACCCAGGCCCGGTCGTTTGGGAACGTGGACTTTAATGCCCTCCTGGCTGTGGACGACCCGCGGGCTCTGGCCCTGGTCAGACAACCTGGCTCAGATGGCTTCAGGATGGACTCCTCACCTCTGTTTCAGGTCAGTTGACTTGCCCCCCCCCCCCACCCCCCCCCCCACCCCAACCATCACCATCACCACCACCACCACCACCCCTCCCACCACCACCATCACCACCACCACCACCCCTCCCACCACCACCACCACCACCACCCCTCCCACCACCACCACCACCACCACCCCTCCCACCACCACCACCACCACCCCTCCCACCACCACCACCACCACCACCCCTCCCACCACCACCATCACCACCCCTCCCACCACCACCCCTCCCACCACCATCACCACCACCACCACCACCCCTCCCACCATCACCATCACCATCACCATCACCACCCCTCCCACCACCACCATCACCACCACCACCCCTCCCACCACCATCACCACCACCACCACCACCCCTCCCACCATCACCATCACCAACACCACCATCACCACCACCCCTCCCACCACCACCACCACCATCACCACCCCCACCATCACTATCATCACCACCACCACCACCACCACCACCCCTCCCACCACCACCATCACCATCATCACCACCACCACCCCTCCCACCACCACCATCACCATCATCACCACCACCACCCCTCCCACCACCACCATCACCATCACCACATATGTGTCACATTTTAATGCTTTGGTCCTCATGTCGGGATCCGATGTAACGATCAGACTTTTCTTTCGAGAAATGTGAATACATTTCCGCGTTGTGGAAAATCAGCGACACATCGCTAGTCAACTAACACAGCATGTTTTGTGAGCCAGCTAACAATGTAAAGTAGTGTTATAGTTAACTAGGTAGCAGTGGGGGATTACTCACCCAATCCATTGCGTTGTTGCAGTATTTTGGCTCGACTAGCGAGTTTGTGCTGTGATTCTCAACAACGTTGAAACGTAGTTCTGTGTTTGAAAAAAAAAGACTGAACATTTTGATTGGTTGCTGATATGCTGATACGTGTCACATATCTCTCTCTCTCTACCTGACCAATGTAATTGCTCTTCTCTCCAGGTATCTGTAGGGAGAGAATGGTACATCCATACCATTTATACCGTCCGCTCCAGGGAAAACGCCAATCGCGGAATCGGGAAAAGAAGTTTGGCATACCACTCGTTGACACGGCACAACAGCGTGCCCGCCGCGCGTAACCAGTCTCGTTCCAGGAGGTCAGCCAACGGGCTGCCAGACGTAGAGGAGGAGATCGGTGTGGACAATAACCGCGGCACCAACATCCTACACATAGCGCTGGACCGCAGCAACAACCGGCGAACCAGCCCAGAGAGAGAGATCTTCACCAAGGGGATCATCCCTCGCGAGCTCAACCACACGGACAACAGTGATGAGGACGGAGCGGTGATGATCATAGGGATCTTAGTGGGTCTGCTCCTCACCATCCTCATCATCATCATGGCGGTGCTGCTGGTGCGATCCAAGCAGGAGAAGAAGATGAAGGACATCCCCAAAGACTCGAGAAGCACAGAGCCGATGATGACGCAGGGCTGCAACAGCAGCGAGAGCTCGGAGGTCTGAGGTCTGAGGGCGAAAAGGTCGACAGATCGAGGACTATTTGGTTTCTGTTTTATTTTTTTTGCAAGTGCCTCATATTTTTCTACATCGGGACATAAAGAGGGATGGTGGGAAATCATCACACACAACAATGAGAGCTTTGGGTCCTATCAAACAAATCTACTTGAAATACTACAGCACGTCCTGCTGTAGGGAAGACTTCCCGAACTTAGGTCAGGTCATCCGATATGTATCTGTAAAAGGCACTTGCCGCCAGCATTCATTATCGCATTGTTTTATGATGTCGCTTGATCCACAAAATGTTTTTATGATTTCACCAAAGGTGCTACGGAGGTGCTCTTGTCTTGTGTTTAGGTTGGTGTTTCATTGTGTAGGCTTACAGAAAGGATGTCTCAAAGGACATACATGTATACAGTAACATTACAAACTTGTATTTTTTAGGTTTGTTAGCCTGTATCATGGCACTGCCACTAGCTTGCTTACACTGGGAATGTGTTGCCTCTCTGTACTTTACTATAGAGAATAATTTATGTTGAAGTTCAACAACAAGTACCTAAGAAATCACTGGATGTAAAAAGGGTTGGTTTAGTATTTTTACCCGTAACATTGGTTTTTAGATGTTGACAATCGACCCAGGTGGTACTAGAACAGCCGTGCCTATTTTACCTACTATAAGAGCCGCCTCAGGGGGGGTCAAATGCCCAAAGTCTTTAGTATGGGAAGCTGCTATTTACACACAATGACCACTAGTTGGCACATCTTGTAAATTAGCCTGCCTCCTACACAGAAAAACTGCAAAATAGCTTTATACTAGCTTATCCTGATGTGATTTTGAAAATGTAAGGACACTGGGTGGTAGAACACACATATCTAGGAAAAGTCATGGGTCCTGAAATTTGATCGAGTGCAAAGATATAACATTACTTTTACTCACAGGGTCAAATGACCCCATCCCCATGGCTGTTCTAGTGTTAAGTGCTTACCTGTGTAGTTTGGGGTTAGAATGTTAGAATGTGAGTAAATGGGGAACAAAGCTTTGTGTTGCTTCATTTAATACCAACACATATTTTTAGACATTGTAAAGCTACTTGTGTACTACTATGTCCTCTGAGGGCAAGTAAATGGAATGGTAAATGGTCTGACTTAGCACCTTATACCAAAGCGCTTTACAACGGCCTCTCATTCACCCATTCACACACCAATTGCAGCAAGCTACCATGCAAGGCGCCGGCCCGCTCACTGGGAGCAATTTTGGGGTTCAGTGTCTTGCCCAAGGACACCTCGACATGTGGCCAGCCGGGGCTCGAACCGCCGATCTGCCAACCTTGCGATCATTAGACGGCGGCTCTACCTCCTGAGACACAGCCGCCCCAAGTGGCCGCCCCCAACTGCCGTAAGTGGGCATATGACCAATTAATTCTTGCTAAGTAATGTTTAAATGAAATGATATCTTATTTCTCTTACTGAATAAAGTGTCTTAGTACACTCCCCCCCCCAAAAAAAAGAAACTGTCAACATTCCTGTCAAAACAACTGTTGGTGGTGGATAGAACTATGTATATAATGATGGTAAGCACTTCTGGGTCGATCATGAACATGTGAGATATATCTAAAAACGAAAGTAAAAGAAATCCTGAACCAACCCTTTAAGGTTTTAGATTTTGTCACGTTTTATCATGTGATCAATAGGACACCCTGGTCAGCGAGGCCGACTGTATGTGACATTTTAAATAAACATTTCTCCATTGTGTATGTATTAATGGTTATCTATCATTCTGCATGCTTTTCTTCTAAAATGTATTGTTTAAAATTGTACAATAATGTGTAAAGCAGATTTGGGTGAAAATGTGGGGAAAAGTGTTGTCCAATCTACTGTCAATTAATTGCTTTTGTATCAATGCAGAAACAGTATTTATCAAATATTTTTCAAATCGTATCATTCTTTCTTATGGCTAATTATTACCTGAAATAGTCCCAAGATTGTGTTTTTTGTTGTAACAGTTTTGTATATGAATATTAGCCCTGAACCTAATGAGAGACAGTGACTCTACAGAACCTGTGGTGAGTTGATTTTTCAAGACAGCTGGTCTGCAATGGACAGTTTAGTACCAGGTCCAGATCCACCAGACACCATCATATGTTCTATATTTGTTCATCTTGGTAAATGATTATCTAGGTTGTTGACTAGCTTAGTGGACAATAACTCATGGCCAAATAAATCTATCTCACTACATGAGTCATGTGTTGACTCCCTAACGTTTTTAGATTATTTTCTGAATTCTAAGGAAACACAAACGTTTATCAAATTTCAGTTAAAGGTAATGTCAATTATAACCTAAAATCTTCGTCAGGGTCATCAGAGGTATTGTCATGTATGCATTGGTTTCAGAATTATGTATTTATTTGTATTACATATTTCTTAGGAATTGCCAACAATAATGATTTAAGATGTGTTAACAGGTCCTCCTGTTTAGCAATTCAACACGTGCTTCTAACACGACTCCATCCTCATAGACATGTGTCACATTTGTATTAAATAGATGCATTAAATCAGCTTATATAGACTTACCACTATCAATGTTTGTCATTTTGCAAGGTTTTACCTGTCATCAAGATAATGTATTTGTATAGATAAACTCATCAATAGATTTTGTCATCATATAAACTCACTGCTTCATGAACTTCAGATTTGTATGTTTTATATGAAAACATGAACGCTATGCAACCTACACTATCACACCACTTAACCTACAGTAGTATTTAATCCCATACATTATGTTTTGAAATTGTTATCTTGTCTCGTACGCATCAATGTACTGTAGCTCTTGCATTCTTGTTTTTTCCATCACCTTTATGATTTCAGGAATGCATTGAGTGCATTTAATGCCTTTGGCTGTACATGTACATGTATGTATGTATATATGTATTGCATATAAATACAGTTTGGATATTTTGGGAATGGTCAGTGTTAACATGCATACTGTATGTGTAAGTATTTGTAACATAGACCTGAAGCACAAAGTGGTCTGCAAATAAAGATTGTTTTCAAGAAAAATATGTGCGCTGTATCCTTACAATGATCTTGTCTTGATCTTTCTCCCATAAAGTGCTTAGGCACTATCACTGATCTGAACACCAACAACAACCCTCACCTTCATTTAATTAAACAAATATTGTGTGTATATTAGCCCCTTTTCTGGGAAATCATGTGACTTCTTTCGCAAGCTCCCTTCTCCAATGCCAAGTTTGAAAATCGTCTCTGTGCCTCTGTCTCTGTGTGCAACTCAGTGGTGGGTAGTGTTGATGTTCAGTTGTTTTTGTTTTCTTGGAGCTATTGAGCACTGTGGGATAGACTCAGTCACAGACTACAGTTTTTGATATATTGGGAAGAGGACTTTTGTTCCAAAGGCATGATATAGATCAAACACGGAGGCACCAAGATGGGATTCACACTAAATCTCATCATATTGACACTGACTGCAGTTGGTGCGCAACAACCAAAGTGAGTACATTCTATTAATTATTGCTTAATGGTATTATGACATGCTTATTACTAGTGTGCTTGAGAAGCATCACATCACTGTTATTCATCATACTTTATTTTCTTATGATTTTAATCATATTAAACTTAATTATATTTTTCTTCTCATTGCCAGCTAGCTAGATAGCTCTGTACTCACTCTTATAACAACTTATCTCTTATTATCTCTTTCTTCAACCATTTAAGTATAGAAATTACATTTACTGTTGGGTTAGGAAGATTAATCTTAAATGTACTTAGATTGAATGCACTGATGCTTTTTCATGTTTTAAAATGGACACTCAGAACACACCAATTCAAGTGTGCAATGAGTGGTCTAGCTCAAACTTTAAAAACTTGAATACAGCTTTTTGATACTGCGTTCTTACTTGAAGATATTGCATAATAATAATAATGAGAATTGTGCTGCAGCTGCCAAAGGAGGAGCAGCAACCCTTCTCTGCACCTCTAGTGGCCAGAAGTGGCCACTGCAGTCAGTGTCCCCATGTCACTCCTCTTCGCCACACCGCTGGCAAAATGTATCATACCTTTTTACTGTTTTCGCCTGTCTCTCAGTTTCTCTTTCTTTAGCAACTAAGTATAGAAATGTCTGCATGTCAGCAACCAATCAAAATGTTCTGACTTTTCTTTTGAAAACACAGAACTACTTTTCAACGTTGTTGAGAATCACAACCAGGGGCGGATTTAGGATTGGAGGAGATCCGGGGCTTAGCCCAGAGGGAGAATAATGTGCGCTTCAACCTTCAACTTACCACCACCTTAAAGCGGACAAAAGGCACTGGAGAACACATATACATTCACACCCTTTAATGAAGCAAACTAATTGTGGTGGTTCTGGGCACAGAGGGAGGTCAGCACACGTAGCTCCCCCTGCAGGCCAGAATGCGCCATTGGATAGCAGCTGACCTGTATTACAAAATAGACAGTAAACACACACACACACACACACACACACACACACACACACACACACACACACGTCAGTCACCATCATTTATATTTGAATAGAATTACATAATTGATGGGCTGAGGCTAGTTATGTTACAGTATGTATATCAGGGCAGACTCTGTGCTCACCACTTATATTGTATTTAGAGTCTTGTCCTGTGTTATATGACGATATATTACATGTATTGTTGGCCTGTGTATAGTACTGTGAAATCAAATTCCCCCTGGGACATTAAACAAACATAGTTAGTTAGCGTTACATCTTAGGATAGATTTGAGTCATGTTCTGTATACATACATACTACCATAAGGGCATACTTGAATGAATGAATGGTCTTTATTGTCATTGCTACAGTACAGGTACCAAACAACGAAATTTAGGAGGGGTGGCTCCCCTGGTGTTAGGAAAGAAAAAAAAAAAAAACTTTTAAAAAAATCACAAGAAGGGAAGGAGCTGGTTTACATAAATAAAGGCTATGTACACTATCCACTATACTATACTGTACAGATAGACGACTAGGGTTGTCATATTGCACAATAGTGTTATTTCACATTTATTTAAAGTGTCGCAGTTTGCAGGCTTGAAATGTACATATTTGTGCCTCAGCACTACACCTGATTTTTTTCAGTCCAGCAGCTGCCATCAATCCGTCCAGACCAGGGGTGCTCACACTTTTTGGAACCAAGATCTACTTTTCAAGTAGCCAGTCTGCCAAGATCTACCAGTCTAGTTTCAACATCGCAAACGTACATGCACGTACTACAAACACACACACACACACACACACACACACACACACACACACAGTTCCCAGCCTGCATAGTAAACTCACAATTCACTTTCCCTCTCTCTGTCACACAGCCACAGGAGAAGACCATCACAAACCCTCCCTCTTTGCTATTCTCGCTCACACACATTCACACACACACATACACACACACACACACACACACACACACACACACACACACACACACATTTGCCAGTCTGCATAGGGAGCCATAGCACAAACCCTCCCTCTCTCTCCCCCTCTCTCTCCCTCTCTCTCTCTCTCACTCTCTTACACACACACACACACACACACACACACACACACACACACACACACACACACACACTCACTTTCTCTCACTCACACACTGACAGCCAGTCTGCAGTACCATAGCCAACTACTGATCCAACAAACAGAAAAGTAAACCAGATACAAAACAGGTAGTTCCCTAGTTTGAAAGGAGGAAATAAATGCATTTCTCTACCTTAGTGGGAGACCTGGCACTGGGAGGAGGCAGCTAGTTTCTAGTAGTCAGGGCTGTAGGAGCTGGTTGCAAGGTGTAGGCAGGCTGCAAGGTGTCATCAGCCACTGTGGATCTGTCATCGAAAAGGCAATCTGCAGCCTCGAGAAACGCTTTTTTCACAATTTCGCCGTCTTTGAATGACTTCTTGTGTTTAACAAGAACGTGACTGACGCGATAAGAAGCTATCGTTACAGCTGTACGTTTTCGCTCTTTTGCCACATTTCCCTTCTAACAGCCATCGTAGATCTGCAGATCAGACAGACGCACTTCCAATATCACATTGTGTAAAAGTCCTCCTCCCATTCTGGATGGAAGTTATACGTTATTGGTTTCTTACTTGGTCCAGCTTCCCCACTCATTTGTATACCCTTTCTTTAGTAGTAAATAGTAGAAATTGGAAGGCTAACTAGTTAATTAGTCTCGCCGGTATTTTGTATTTTGTAGTTGGCGCTGTTGACTGTGCATGCGTGGTGAACCGTGTGTTAGGTGAAAAGATCAGATCGCAGACTGGCTTACCTGTACGTCAATCAAGTGGCAAAAGCCATAGTTAGGATGGATTTGTTTTTGAACTTTTTTTTTTTTTTTTTTTGGGAACTTTATTTATTTTTTTGTTCAATGCCATGCGATCTACCCATACTACCTTTGCGATCGACCGGTCGATCGCGATCGACGTATTGGGCACCCCTGGTCCAGACTGTCCAGGGCCCAGAACCTAGGTCTTTGCTGTGTTCAGGGCCTGGACGGCCCTGTGGTAGAAGCTGTTCTTCAGTCTGTTTGTCCTTGCGGCCAAGGTCCTGAACCGCCTTTTCGAGGGCAGCCTGGTAAAGTGTTCGTACCCAGGGTGGGTCGGGTCCCTGGAGATCTTGGAGGCCTTCCTGAGACAGCGTGTGTTGTACAGCTCTTCCAGAGAGGGGAGGGGGGCGCCGGTGATCTTCTGTGCTGTTCTCACGACTCTCTGTAGCGCATTTCTCTCCGCTGTTGTGCAGCTGGAGAACCAGTTGCAGATGCCGTAGGTGAGGATGCTCTCCACTGCGCCGCGGTAGAAGGTCACCAGTATCTCCTGCTTGCTGTGTTCCTTCCTGAGGACTCTCAGGGTGTATAGCCGCTGTTGTGCCTTCTTGATGGTGGCTTTTGTGTTGTCCTTCCAGGTCAGGTCATCCCGCATGTGCATCCCCAGGAATCGGAGGGTTGAGACTCTCTCCACGCTCTCTCCGTCGATGAGCAGGGGCTGGATCTCGGACTTTTTCCTCCTGAAGTCTACGATGATTTCCTGGGTCTTTGACTTGTTCAGCAGCAGGTTGTTAACCTTGCACAGCTTGCTCAGTTGCTCTACCTCATCCCTGTACGCCGCCTCGTCCCCCCCCGAGATGCATCCCACCACGGTGGTGTCGTCTGCAAACTTTACGATGGAGTTGCTGGGGTGGACGGGGGTGAAGTCGTAGGTGTAGAGGTTGTAGAGGATGGGGCTTAGCACGCAGCCCTGGGGGGACCCAGTGCTGAGTCTGAGGGCTGTGGAGGCCCACCCGCACCCTCTGGGGACGGTCGGTCAGGAAGTCCTTGATCCATGCACATATAGAGTGTGATAGACCCAGGTCTAGTAGTTTGGTCACTATCCTGTCTGGAAGGATGGTGTTGAAGGCGGAGCTGAAGTCCACAAAGAGCAGTCTCGCGTAGCTGTTTCCCCTCTCCAGGTGGGATAGAGTGGCGTGGAGAGTCGTCGCGATGGCGTCCTCTGTGGACCTGTGGGCTCTGTAGGCGAACTGGTATGGATCCAGGTTGGGCGGGAGGCGTGTGAGTATGTGGGCCCGGACTAGTTTCTCGAAGCACTTCATGATGATTGGTGTGAGTGCCACCGGGCGGTAGCCGTTTAGGCAGCTCACCATGCTTTTCTTCGGGACTGGGATGATACTTAATGTGGTTACTCCATGTTTACTAGCTGTAACATTAACGTTACATCATTCTTTTTCACTTGTTACTCAGTCAACCAGAGTGCAGATATCAAAGACTATCAGCCTGTTATTCACTTTATTTGTATAAGTATTATCCTTTGTTTGATTTCTTACCATGTACCGTAACAGTACCTTGCTATGTTTCATTTTCGTTATAACATAACGTTATGTTATGATAGCCAGCTAGCATTAGCAAACCGGAAAAGTAGTGTCAGTGAGTCAGTCACCTTTCTAATAAGATTCACAAACCTGAAACATCATCTATGTCATCACTGCTGGTGATGTCATTGTTGTCAGCTGCTGATACTGCTGCTGCAACAGTTCTTGGCGCTTGTTTTGTTGAAAAAAACTTTCGGATATCCATCCTTAGAATTTTGCAAGTCAGGCACTGATTGAGATCACTTCTTCTTCAGGGCAGGGCAGGCTACGCAGTACGCAGGCTAATGTCGCGCAGCTGCTGCCTCTCTGTTGGACTCCGGTACTGCACGTTACTCACAAGTTTTTTATTTATTTATTTTTTAAGTAAAACATTCGGGGCTTTTCAGAAAACATCCGGGGCTTGAGCCCAAGTAGCCACCCCTTAGCCCCGCCCCTGATCACAACACAAACACTCGCTTGTCAAGCCAAAATACTGCAACTGAGTAATCCCCACTGCTACCTACTTAACTAGAACACTACGTTACCTTGTTAGCAGAATCACAAAACAAGCTGTGTCAGTTGACTAGCGATGTGTGTCATTGCTTTTCAACAACGTGGAAATGTTATTACGTTTTATTTACGAAAGAAAAGTCTGATCATTAGATCGGATCCCGACATGAGGACCAAAGCATTAGAATGTGTCACATATGACTGCTATTGCTACATTATATTATTTTTATTTTATTTTTTTAAGTGATTTTTTCTGAGTGGGGCAGTCCCACTCATATTTTTTTATTTTTTTAATGACAGTTTCAGTGAAGATTTAGACAGGAAGGATGGGTGAGAGAGAGAGGAGGGATGACATACAGGATATGTCCCCGGCCGGAATCGAACCGGGGACCCTGCGGTTACATGGTCAGCGCTTAACCCGCTACGCCACCTAAGCGCCCCGTTATTTGTTTTATTAGTACTTCATTGTTGCACTGTTGAGGATCTAGCCAGGCCACGCCCCCCCCTAGTTACAGTTACATCGCTAAGCCCCGCCTCCCTAAGCGAGGGGGTGGTCTCGCTGCTCTGCACGAACACACCCTAACTGCAGTGTTGTCAGATTGGGCGTATTCCCGCCCAATTGGGCTACTTATGATCACGCTGGGTGGCTTTTAGACTGTGGTTAGCTTGGAAAACAATCCCATCTGGCAACACTGCCTAGTTAACCCTAACTCAGGGTTCCCACACCTTCTGAAACATCAAATTCAAGCACCTTCCCTTCCCTGAGCCCCACCCCCTCTGCCCGCCCATACCTCTCTGTCTCAGAGAGAGAGGTGAACCGCCTGTTCAAGAGACAGAACCCCCGGAAGGCGGCCGGACCGGATGCTGTCTCACCCTCCATGTTGAGGTTCTGCGCTGACCAGCTGTCCCCTGTGTTCAGCAACATCTTCAACTCCTCCCTGGAGTGCTGTCAGGTACCAGCCTGCTTCAAGACCTCCACCATTATCCCTGTCCCCAAAAAGTCGAGGATCACAGGCCTGAATGACTACAGACCCGTTGCCCTGACCTCTGTAGTCATGAAGGTCTTTGAACGCCTCGTCCTTGCCCACCTGAAGTCCATCACAGACCCTCTCCTAGACCCCCTGCAGTTCGCGTATAGAGCCAACAGGTCCGTGGAAGACGCGGTCAACATGGCTCTACACCATGTCCTGGAACATCTGGACACGGCCGGGACCTACGCCAGAATCCTGTTCGTGGACTTCAGTTCGACGTTCAACACCATCTTGCCACCCATACTGGAGTGTGGGCTCTCTGCACTGCAGGTGCCTGACTACACCTGCAGGTGGATCACAAACTTTCTGTCCAACAGGACCCAGCGGGTGAAGCTCGGGAAGTCCATCTCTGAGCTGAGGACCATCAGCACCGGTTCCCCGCAGGGCTGCATCCTGTCTCCCCTCCTGTTTTCCCTCTACACCAACTGCTGCACCTCCAGCCACCAGTCGGTCAAGCTCCTTAAGTTCGCGGACGATACCACCCTGGTAGGGCTCATCTCCAGGGGGGATGAATCTGCTTACAGGAGCGAGATCGACTTGGTGGTCTCCTGGTGCACCCGAAACGACCTAGAGCTGAATGCTCTTAAGACAGTGGAGCTGATAGTGGACTTCAGGAGGAACCCACCCCCTCCCTCTCCAATCATACTGGGAGGCACTCCAGTCACCACAGTGGAGTCATGCCGCTTCCTTGGGGTGACAGTCTCTCGGGACTTGAAGTGGGGGCCCAACATCGACGCCCTCACAAAAAAGGCCCAGAAGAGACTGTTTTTCCTGAGGCAGCTCAGAAAATTCCACCTCCCAAAGACCACGCTGGTGAACTTCTATACGGCCATTGTTGAGTCCATCGTCACCTCCGCCATCATCATCTGGTTCCCCGCTGCAGCGGCTGATACGCTCGGCGGAGAGGGTGATTGGCTGCCCTTTGCCCCCCCTTGAGGCCCTGTTTAAAAGTAGGGCTTTGGGGAGGGCCAGGAAGATCATGGCTGACCCCGCACACCCAGGTCTCTTTGCCCCGCTCCCCTCAGGCAGGAGGGTGCGGTCTCTAAAAACTGTGAAGGCCCGACACGCACACAGCTTTTTCCCCAAAGCCATCTGGCTCCTAAATGCTGCTGCCTCCCTCCCCCCCCTGACCTGACCCCTATCTATCTACCCTCCCTCCACCCCCACCCAGAGAGCTTTGGACTGTCTGGATATGAACACTTGAACACTTGATCTCTGCACTTTATATTTATATTATTGTAACCCCTGCCATATGGGCGGGGCCTGAGTTCTATTTTAAATAAGTGGCGGTATTACCTGTAATAATAAACTATTCAAATTATGACGATCAGTGCCTCCATTAACTATGTGGAAGTATTTTAAATAGGACTTCCTTTTTAATCCTTTTAATGTATTTATGTTTTAATTATCATATGAATTGCCTATTACCTGTTTATGACACAACACAGTGGCTTTAAATGCAAATACCAAAGGGTATATATTTATTTACTAAATGCTAAATTTAAAGTGTTGGTAGTCAATTATAATGTCAATAGACAATATTCACAATACAATGTCAACAGACAATATCACAATATCACATAACAAAATATAAGCTCAAAGCCTATTCCAATTCCTTTCAAGGAAATAAATGTAATGTTTCCAATAAACTAAAAGTCAACTCAAAGGATTCACAATTGTACAATATATCATTCAGTAAAATAAAAAGGTGAGCCCACACTCACACACACACGCACTCTGTAACTCAGTCCATTAACCAGCGTTACCGTTGCAGCTGACGTTGGTTGTGAGCGGGGGGCCTTGAAACTGTTATGGCCACTTCACTCGTCCACACGAGGTCCAAACAAAAGCTTGTGCGTGGTTCAGTACTCACGTAACCTCGTGGGGAACTCGTAGGTAAACGAGGGGTTTGAAAGATGGTGTAAAAAGAGGCAGAGATGAGGGGGGATGAGGTCCAGCGCTCTCCCACGAGCGCAGGAGAATGATTGAAGGACACTGACGCGAAGATTCAATGGACGGTCTCGAGTTACCCCAGGCGTTTGGAAACGGTCTCCGTTGTCCAACGGAGAGCTTTCCTTTGGCTTGGTCTCTCGACTTCCAATTCTGAATTAACAGAATACACTGAGCTACAAAATCCAATAGCTATTTCGTTTTGATAAAGCTAGAAACAATTTATCACTCAGCAAAGGCTAGCAACATGCTAACGTAATTATGCTAAGCTAACCGCTAGCCGCGATTAGCTCTACAGTCAAATATAACATACTACAACGAGTAGATGTAGCTTATAAACAAACACCAGACATATGTATTTACCTCTGGTAGCTTCAATGTGCACCAACATCCAAAAGAATAACTGTTCGTTGATTCCCGAATTATTAATACACACAGCATACACAAGTGTTACTTCCTCGACGAGGTCCTCAAACATTCTGACACGCAACCTAACTCTATTAGTACAAAGTCCCGCCCCCTCTCTCTCAGCATACATTTCATTGGCTAGCTCTTCCCGATGGACCAATGAAATAAAGAAATGAATGAATGACATATAACCAAAGAGCGAACTCACATTAGAGTTTGTAAACAAGTACACATTATAAACGTATAACAATGTTAATAACCGTGTACATAACCATCAAATGATGCTTATTTATTAAATGCTCATAGCTCACGTTAGTAGCTGGGCTACACTCTCCCCCTTCTAAATGTCTGATGTCCTCAGCAGACTCAATAAACAAACTTTAATTCAAAAACATAAAAGGGTGTAGCATGAGCTGACTTTGCCTACTCTAGGTCTTTCTAATCTTAATAACCACACCTCGGTGGAAAATGGTAAGAGGTTTGTCCCTTGCTCTACCAGGCTCATCATAGGTAAGTCTCATTATTGGATTTACTAATCTTTTTGGCCTAGCTTGTTTAGGGGAATGTTTTGCCTGTGATCTAGTGGACATTCTTCTATCATCTTCCTCACTGGAAACTCTTTCCGCTTCTGAGTCAGTTTCTGGTGCAGTCTCTGGGTTCCGGTCTTCTTGGGTGCAGTGATCTGGCTCTGAACGTGTCATGGTTTCTTAGGTTTTCATTTTAGAGACATTGTTATGACACGGGGGCGAGGGAGCTCAAGGACACGACACCGGAGGCAGAATACAGTGTTAGCCCCGTAGGGTATTTATTTACAGTGCAGGTGGGTGGAAACACAGATGATGAGTCCGGAGGTTTTCAGCCTGGCGGGCTGGGGGTTTCAACCTGGCGGGATGGCGGTAGTGGTTGGCATGGGCTGTGGAGGAACAGGAAAGCAGGGTAAGTCTCCACGGTAGGCCAGTACAGAAGATATCAACGAATCACAAGAATAGGCCCAAGAGCAAAGTTCATAACTAATCACAGAGGATACTTGCCAGGTCATTCTTAGGGAAGAACTGACGGTGAATGAAGGGAGTCCAGGGTAGATGTAGCCAGAGGGTTAATTGGGAGTGGAGACAGGTGTGTTGGTTTGACTGTGGCTGGCTAACCCTCCAATCACCGGGAACGAGCTTCACCTGCGGCGGAGAGCACGCTGTGCTCGAGTTGTGGGGGCGGGTGCTCGAGCTGTGGGGGCGGGAGAGGGCGTGTGTGACGGCCCAGCCGTAACAGGACCCCCCCCCGAGAGGGAGCCTCCTGGCGACCGGCCCGGAGCCTCCGGGTGGGCCCGATAGAAGTCCCTGAGGAGGACTGGGGACATGATCTGGGACCGGGGAATCCAGCTCCGTTCCTCTGGGCCATATCCCTCCCAGTCCACCAGGTACTGGAAACCCCGGCCACAGCGACGAGCCCTGAGGAGCCTCCTTACCGCCCACTGGGGGTGGCCATCCACCAACTGAGGAGGGGGCGGTGCAGGGGCTGGTGGCATCAGGTCGCTGGCGACATGGGGCTTAACCCGGGAGACGTGGAACACCGGGTGGATCCGACGGAGGGAGTGAGGGAGGACCAGCCGGATGGCAGCGGGGTTGATGACCCGGTCGATGACGTAGGGGCCGATGTACCTCGACGCCAACTTCCGGGAGGGGACATTGAGGGGGAGATCCGCCGTGGAGAGCCAGACCCTCTGGCCCACCTGGTACACCGGAGCTGGAGTGCGGCGACGGTTGGCGCTTCGGGTAGTTCGGGCGGTGGCCCGAAGCAAGGCCGAGCGTACGGAGGTCCAGACCCGACGACAGCGAAGGAGGTGTGCCTGGACTGATGGTACCGACGCTTCGCCCTCCTGGGTAGAAAGCAGGGGTGGCTGGTACCCCAAGGAGCACTCGAAGGGGGACCGGCCGGTGGCTTCATTCACCATGGCGTTCAGGGAGTACTCCACCCAGGGTAGGTCCTTGCTCCAGGAGGATGGATGGAGGGAGGACATGCAGCGGAGTGCCGACTCCAGGCTCTGGTTGGCTCTCTCCGCCTGCCCATTGGTCTGGGGATGGTAGCCGGAGGAGAGGCTGGTCGTGGCCCCAATCCCAGAACAGAAGGCCTGCCACACCTTGGACGTGAACTGGGGGCCACGGTCGGAAACCACATCCTGGGGAAGCCCGTAAAGCCGGAAGACGTGGGTGGTGAGTAGCTCCGCCGTCTCCGCCGAGGTCGGTAGCTTTGCCAGAGCTACCAACCGCACGGACTTGGAGAAGCGGTCCACGATGGTGAGGATGACCGTGTTGCCTAGGGACGGGGGAAGGCCGGTCACGAAGTCCATGGCGAGGTGGGACCACGGTCGACCGGGCACGGGTAGAGGCCGCAGCAGTCCTGAAGGCGGCCGGTGGGATGCCTTGCTGCGAGCGCAGGTAGGGCAGGCCGAGACGAACTCCCTGACGTTCGCGGCCATGGTGGACCACCAGAACCGCCGGCGCAGGAAGGACAGTGTGCGTAGGGCCCCAGGATGGCAGGCGAAGCGGCTGGCGTGGCCCCACTGCATCACCTTGGTCCTGACGGCGTCCGGGACGAAGAGACGGCCGGGGGACCCCGGTCGGGGATCTGGCTGGGTGCGCTGTGCAGCTCTGACCACCGCCTCGATCTCCAGGGTGACCACTCCAACGACCCGGGAGGATGGAACGATGGTGTCAGGAGTGGTGGGTTCCTCCTCTGCGGCATGGAGCCGAGAAAGGGAGTCAGCCTTGGCGTTCAGGGAGCCCGGACGGAACGTGAGGTGGAAGTTAAACCGCCCGAGGAACAGGGCCCAGCGTGCCTGACGGGAGTTCAACCGCCTGGCCGACTTGATGTAGGTTAGGTTCTTGTGGTCCGACCAGACGGTGAAGGGGTGCTCTGCGCCCTCCAGCCAGTGCCGCCACTCGTGGAACGCCTCCACCACCGCCAGCAGCTCGCGGTTCCCGATGTCGTAGTTGGCCTCGGCGGAGGTATAACGGCGGGAGTAGAAGGCGCAGGGGTGCACGGTCTGGTCCTCCGATCGTTGAGAGAGCACGCCACCGACGCCCGTGTCTGAGGCGTCCACTTCCACAATGAAGGGCCTAGAGGGGTCTGGGTTGATTAGGACCGGCGCCGAGGTGAAGAGCCTCTTCAGGTCACTGAAGGCAGCGCTGGCTGCTGGTGTCCACGTGAACTGGCGCAGGGGGGAGGTGAGGGCAGTGAGGGGGGCGGCTACCCGGCTGAAGTCCCGGATGAATCGCCGGTAGAAGTTGGCAAAGCCGAGGAATGACTGCAGCTGTTTCCGGGTGGTAGGTTGGCCCCACTCGACGACGGCCCGAGTCTTCTTGGGGTCAGGGCGAGTCAACCCACCCTCCACGATGAGCCCCAGGAATTCCACAGAGTGAGTGTGGAACGAGCACTTCTCGGCCTTAATAAAAAGGCGATTCTCCAGTAGGCGCTGGAGGACTAGGCGGACATGTTGGACATGCTCCTCAGGGTTCCTGGAGAATACTAGGATGTCATCCAGGTAGAGGACGACAAAGATGTCCAGCATGTCCCTGAGGACGTCGTTCATGAGGGCCTGAAAGACGGAGGGGGCGTTAGTGAGACCAAAGGGCATGACAAGGTACTCATAGTGGCCACGGGGGGTCTTGAACGCCGTCTTCCACTCGTCACCCTCACGAATCCGGACCAGATGGTAGGCGTTCCGGAGGTCCAGCTTAGTGAAGATGGTGGCCCCAAGGAGGGGCTCAAAGTTGGAGCTCATGAGGGGGAGAGGATAGGTGTTCCGGACGGTGATGGCATTGAGCTCACGGTAGTCAATGCATGGCCTGAGGGTTCCATCCTTCTTCTTCACGAAGAAAAACCCCGCTGCCACCGGGGAGTGTGATGGACGGATGAGCCCCTCAGCCAGACAGTCGGAGATGTAGGTGTCCATGGCTGCCTTCTCCGGGGGGGCAAGGTTGTAGAGGCGACTGACCGGAAGTTTGTTGCCAGGGCGGAGCTCGACGGCACAGTCGTAGGGCCGGTGAGGCGGCAGGGTGCGAGCACGCTCCTTGCTGAAGGCCTCTCCGAGGTCGTGGTAGACCTCTGGGATGGAGGAGAGGTCAGGGGGAGCCGGAGGCGGTCGCAGAGGCGATGTGGGGGTATGGGCGGCACGGAGGCACCGGGCGTAGCATGCGGTACTCCAGCTCAGGATACGTCCCTCACCATAGCTGACATGGGGAATGTGGAGCTCGAGCCACGGTCGTCCCAGGATGAGCGGGGACTGGGGGGTCTTGAGGATGTAAAACCGGATCTCCTCCACATGGTTCCCAGAGACGGTCAAGGAGAGGGGTGTAGAGCGGTGGGTGAGAGGCCCCAGGCTGTGTCCGTCTAGGGCTGAGACGGAGAGGGGGGTCTCGAGGGCAACGAGGGGAACGGCAGCTGAGCGGGCCAGCTGGGCGTCCATAAAGTTCTCGTCTGCTCCCGAGTCAATAATGGCCTCGACCGTGAGGTTCTGCCCCTGCCAGGAGAGGGTGACAGAGAACCTGGCTGGGCTGGTGGTAGGTGGGGATTGAGAGACACGGCTCACCCGGATTCCCCCTTCGGGTGAGCCTGCCCTTTTGATAGGGACGGGCAGGTGTCACGGAGGTGTCCCTTCTCTCCACAGTAGAGGCACAGGCCCTGGGCCCTTCTCCTCTCCTTCTCCGCCGTGGTGAGGCGGGCTCGACCAAGCTGCATCGGCTCCTCGCCAGTGCATGGGGTGTAGGTCGACTCCCGTGCGGAGGAGGGGTTGGCTGTGACGATAGGGTCCTGGGGGCGTGGCGAGCTGGTCTGGTAGCGCCCTCTCTCTCTCCGACGCTCCCGGGAGCGCTCGTCAACGTCGATGGCTAGGGCCACTAGTTCGTCCAGGGCGGCGGGTCTGTCCCGGACGAGCTCGTCCTTGATGGCCTCACTCAGCCCCTGGCGGAAAGCAGATCGCAGTGCCCTGTCATTCCATCCGCTTCCGGCTGCCAGGGTGCGAAACTCGGTAGAGTAGGCCGCCGCGGTCCGGTTCCCCTGGTGGAGTGACATCAGTCGCGCCCCGACCTCCTGTCCTGCAGTGGGGTGGTCGAAAACCCTCTTGAACTCCGTGAGGAAGGTAGCGTAGTCACCGAACAGGTCAGGGCGGGCGCAGAGGGTGGCCTGGACCCAATTCAGGGCGTCGCCGGTGGTGAGGTTGGTGATGAACGCCACCCGGGCTGCCGGCGACCAGAACTGGCTGGGCTGATGCGAGAACACCAACTCGCATTGGAGGATGAAGCCTCGGAACTGGGCGAAGGCTCCGTCGAAGGGGCGGGGGCTGGCTAGGTGGGGCTCCCGTGGCTGTCCAGTAGGTGGTGCCGGTAGCTGGGCAGGGTCAGGGAGAGCAGGGGGGGGGCAAAGGCTGCGAGCGCGGCCACCTGTGCTGTAAGCGCTTGGGTCGTAGAGATGAGGTGCTGCATCTGGGTGGCGCGGTGCTCCTGGTTAGCCTCCTGGGTTGTCATGCGAGTGTTCAGGGCCTGGCACGCTGTAGCGGCCGCCTGGAGGAGGTGAGTGTGTTCAGCGAGGGTCTGGATAGCCGTCGGACCGGATCCAGGGGTGGGAGATGGTGCCCGGTCCTTCGTGTCGTCTGAGCCCAATTGCATGGTCAGTTCTTCTGTTATGACACGGGGGCGAGGGAGCTCAAGGACACGACACCGGAGGCAGAATACAGTGTTAGCCCCGTAGGGTATTTATTTACAGTGCAGGTGGGTGGAAACACAGATGATGAGTCCGGAGGTTTTCAGCCTGGCGGGCTGGGGGTTTCAACCTGGCGGGATGGCGGTAGTGGTTGGCATGGGCTGTGGAGGAACAGGAAAGCAGGGTAAGTCTCCACGGTAGGCCAGTACAGAAGATATCAACGAATCACAAGAATAGGCCCAAGAGCAAAGTTCATAACTAATCACAGAGGATACTTGCCAGGTCATTCTTAGGGAAGAACTGACGGTGAATGAAGGGAGTCCAGGGTAGATGTAGCCAGAGGGTTAATTGGGAGTGGAGACAGGTGTGTTGGTTTGACTGTGGCTGGCTAACCCTCCAATCACCGGGAACGAGCTTCACCTGCGGCGGAGAGCACGCTGTGCTCGAGTTGTGGGGGCGGGTGCTCGAGCTGTGGGGGCGGGAGAGGGCGTGTGTGACGGCCCAGCCGTAACAGACATCTAGTGGACATTTTATGACATTACATTTGTTACTGCCTTTATTCAGTTTCGGTTTTGATTAGTCACATGACGAACATTAGTCACATGACGTGAGCACACTGTTCAGACGTGATAGCTCGTAGCAGCAGCTAGTTGAGAGGAAAAGCTCCGGAGAATCTCTTTGTTTACATTCTTGCCCTGGAAAAGGCTTTGCTTGTAAGTTGCCTTTTCTTTTCTTGTTTAACTACAATGTATAATGTATATGTTTATAAATACATAGCTTATATTATTTAAGTATAACTATTTGTATTGCTATATTGATATAATATGTTGGCTACATACTGTTGATGTTGAAAGTGTAACAGTATAGTTTTGAGCATTACAGTAATTGTACTCTTATGTTTATTTACAGTTTTACAAAATAACCAAACGACCACTCATGTTTCTGAGGGTTGAGTAAAGAACTAAACTTTACTCCAGCGTCTGAGGATTCATTTGTGTGTCAGTGTGTGTTCGCTATCTGTGGAAGTTGCGCCCTGGTTACGCGCAGTGGGAACAGAATAGTAAAAAAGCAACCACTCAGCGGGCGGATCGACTCAAGGAGAGAGATCTTCAGCGCAAGCACTGCTCCCCATCATCCTTGCTCACGCCAAGCACACAGCAATATTCATGATGGAAGAGTTGAGCAATGCTGAGACAAGGTCAGTGGCCTCTAGCACATCTAGGTCTTTTAAATCAACAGCCAGTAGGGCAGCTGTCAATGCACGTGTCAAAGTGGAAGTAGCACGCACACGTGCTGGCTATGCAAAAATGGAATCAGAGATTATGATCGAAAAAGCCCAAATGGAAGCAAAATTAAAGAACTTGCTGCATGAGAAAGAAGTGGCAGAAGCCATCGCTGAAGCTAATGTTCTTGAAGCAGCAGCGGAGGAAGAAAACAACGGTATAGAAGCTGTCATTCATGCCACTGTTGACCGCACACGCCAGTACGTAGAACAACAGTCACAGCTACCACTATCTGCCGAAGATGTTAACGACTCTATAGCCAATCTGGAACCGATAGTCCATAGGCTGAGATCCTCCTCACCACCCAGACAGCGTCTGACTGTCTCATACGAGAGACAGCACTCCTCCACCGTGAAGCATGAGCACAGCTCTCCATCACTGCGACCTAGTAGGCCAAAGACATCAGAGCAGCTCACACCCAGCAGGCCCAAGGGTTCACCATACAAACCAACAGGAAGCGGTGACACAACCGACATCAGTGATGTGGCTCGGTACCTAGCACGCAGAGACCTCGTAACCTCCGGTCTCACCAAGTTCGATGATCACCCAGAAAATTACTGGGCATGGAAGTCGTCCTTCAAGAACGCCATTGACGGACTACTACTCAGTGCTAATGAAGAGATGGACCTCATGATTAAGTGGTTAGGGAGTGAATCTGCAAAGCACGTGAAACGAATAAGAGCAGTACATGTAAGTCATTCATCTCAAGGTCTATGCAAAGCTTGGGAACGCTTAGAAGAGTGCTTCGGGTCTCCAGAGGTAATTGAAAAGTCCCTCTTCGACAGGCTGGAGAACTTCCCAAAGATCAGCAATAAAGATCCTGTGAAGCTGAGAGAGCTAAGTGACCTTCTCCAAGAGTTGGAAGCAGCCATGTTCGAAGGTTACCTGCCTGGTTTGAGCTATTTGGACACTTCACGCGGCATTTTGCCCATCGTAGACAAGTTGCCCTACAACATCCAAGAGAAATGGATATCACAGGGTTCCAGATACAAAGCTGAGCGACAGGTAGTTTTTCCCCCATTCACATTCTTCTGCGAGTTCATCACCAAAGAGGCACGAGCTCGCAATGACCCAAGCTTCAGGCTATCGATGAGTAACACAGCCCAGATGAAGTCAGAGCAGCCATTCAAGAGACAAAGTAAGAGCATGGTCTCTGCACATAAGACAGATGTCTCTCACGAGAAAGACACACAAGACGGTTCAGGCCGAACAGCAGTGGACATAAAAAAACTATGCCCTCTCCATAAGAAGCCACACCCCCTAACACGCTGCAGAGGTTTCAGAAGCAAGCCCCTCGAGGAGCGCAAGGCCTTCCTCAAAGACAACGGTGTCTGCTTCAGATGTTGTTCCACAACTACTCATCTAGCCAAGAACTGCACCACAGCCATCAAGTGCATGGAATGTGAGAGTAACAGCCACACCACGGCTCTTCATCCAGGACCTCCGCCTCCAGCCCCATCTGAGGATGGCGGGGAGGGAGAAGGAGGATCAGACCAATCTGCAGTCACCTCAAATTGCACAGAAGTCTGTGGAGAGGGTCAAAGCGGCAGATCCTGCTCGAAGATTTGCCTGGTGAATATATTCCCAGAAGCACACCCAGAGAGAGCAACCAGAGCATATGTTGTGCTGGATGACCAAAGCAACAGGTCGCTTGCAAGGTCTGAATTCTTTGATATGTTCCACATCAAGGGGTCAGATTCAGCATTCACACTTCGTACATGTGCAGGTACAACTCAGATGACAGGAAGGAGAGCCACAGGCTTTGTGGTGGAATCTGTGGATGGAGCTACAACAGTGACACTACCTACACTAATAGAGTGTAACAACATTCCCACCGAAAGAGCTGAGATACCTACGCCAGAAGCAGCGTTGCATCATTCCCACCTCAAGCCCATAGCATATGGTATACCACCTTTGGATTCTAAAGCACAGATCCTTCTCTTGCTAGGCCGAGACATCCTTAGAGTTCATAAAGTGCGGGAGCAACGGAACGGTCCACATGACGCCCCCTACGCACAACGACTCGACCTGGGATGGGTCATCATAGGAGAAGTCTGCCTAGAGGCAGCCCACAAGCCTTCAGACATCCAAAGCTACCGCACCAATGTGCTTGAGAACCAACGCCCTTCATTCTTCAGCCCATGTCCGAACAGGATCCAGGTGAAGGAGCAATATGTTCCGAAGCCAGCACATCAGATTGCCCCAGCGCAAGGCACCCACAGTATCCGGGAATGCAACTTAGGGAGCACCATCTTCAACACGTCCGAGGATGACAACAAGATTGGACTCTCTATTGAAGACAGACTGTTCTTAAAGGTCATGGACAAAGAAATGTATATGGATGACTGCAACAGCTGGGTGGCACCATTGCCATTCAGAACACCACGTCAGCAACTCCCTCACAGCCGAGGCCAGGCCCTCACACGACTTACCTCTCTTCAAAACACACTGGAGAAAAGGCCCGAGATGAAGAGGCACTTCATCGCGTTCATGCAGAACATCTTCGACCGTGATCATGCTGAGCTGGCTCCTACATTGGAGAACGGACAAGAATGTTGGTACTTACCTATCTTCGGGGTTTATCACCCTCAGAAGCCAGGCCAGATTCGAGTCGTCTTCGATTCCAGTGCAAAATGGAAAGGCGTGTCACTGAACGATGTTCTCCTTTCTGGTCCGGACTTAAATAACAGCCTCTTAGGAGTACTGGTGCGATTCAGACGAGAACCGATCGCTGTCACTGTGGACATAGAACAAATGTTTCACAGCTTCGTTGTGAAAGAAGACCACAGGAACTTTCTCCGCTTTCTGTGGTACGAGGACAACGATCCTAGGAACGACATATGTGAGTACCGCATGAAGGTTCACGTATTCGGGAACAGTCCCTCTCCTGCGGTGGCAATCTATGGTCTCAGACGTGCTGCAGCTCATGGTGAAGAAGAATTTGGGTCTGACGCCAAACAGTTCATCGAAAGAGAGTTCTACGTTGACGACGGACTCCTGTCAAGGCCCACAGCACGTGAAGCCATCGACCTACTGAAGCGGACACAGGAGATGCTTGCTGTGTCGAACCTGCGACTTCACAAAGTTGCTTCCAACAGCCAGGAGGTTATGGAAGCATTCTCTGCTGAGGACCGAGCAAAGGGACTCAAAGACCTAAACTTGGATGTCGATCCCACTCCTATTCAACGGAGCCTTGGAGTGAGTTGGGATCTGAAGAAAGATGTCTTCACGTTTCAAGTAGCAGAATCCACAAAGCCTTTCACACGTAGGGGTGTTCTAGCTACTGTCAACGGCCTCTTCGATCCACTTGGATTCGTTGCACCAGTTACGATACAGGGAAAGATCCTGTTACGAGAGCTCACAAACGAAGCCTCCGACTGGGACTCTCCTCTTCCTCCAGAAAGGGAAGATGAGTGGAACGCTTGGAGAAGCTCTCTTCAAGACCTCAGGCAGTTGGAGATCCCAAGAACCTATTCTGCTTCTACAATCTCAACAGCCATAAGAAAGGAGCTACACGTGTTCTCAGACGCTTCAGTGAAGGCTATTGCAGCAGTCGCCTATCTCCAAGTAATTGATGTTGAGCAAAAATGTCAAGTAGGATTTGTCCTTGGAAAAGCTAAGTTAACTCCACAGTCGGCTCACACTATCCCAAGATTGGAGTTGGGAGCTGCCGTGTTGGGTGTGGAAGTCGCTGAGCTAGTCACAAGCGAGCTAGATATAGCTCTGGATGCTGTCAAGTTCTATACAGATAGCCGAGTTGTCCTAGGATACATTAGCAACCAGACAAGAAGGTTCTATGTATATGTGAGCAACAGAGTGCAGCGTATACGGCGGTCTTCTGAACCAACCCAGTGGCACTACATCTCCACAAGCCATAACCCAGCTGACCTTGGCACACGTTCTGTGCCTGCAGCTATGCTAGGTGAGACAACCTGGCTTAGAGGACCAACGTTTCTGCTACAAGTAGAGGAACCATCATCACCTGAAGTCTTTGACCTCATCAACCCGGACTCAGACATAGAGGTGCGGGCACACATCACCAACCTGCCCAACGACAGAACACACCTTGGATCTCACAGATTCGAGCGTTTTTCCTCATGGAAGCGACTTGTGAGAGCAACAAGTTCACTCATCCACATCGTGGAATCCTGTAAGGCTACCAGCAAAGATCAGGATCAAACTTGCAGTTCATGGCATCACTGCAAGCAGCCTCGCACAGCTGAAGAACTGACAAAAGCTGAACTCATCATCATCAAATGCGTGCAAGGAGAGGCTTACAAGGACGAACTTGCGTGCATAGCAAGTGGAAAGGACATCTCAAGAAGTAGTCCTCTGAAGAAACTCAATCCCTATTGCGACGAAGAAGGCCTCCTGAGAATAGGGGGACGGTCAGACATTCAGATCTCGCCTACAAGGAAAAACACCCTCTTGTTATTCCGGGACGGAAACACATCGCAAAGCTACTTGTGGAACACCATCACCAAAGGGTGATGCACCAAGGCCGAGTCTTTACCGAAGGCGCTGTCCGCACTGCAGGGTACTGGATCATGGGAGCAAGACGACTGATCAAAGGCATCCTTCACGACTGTGTAACCTGCAAGAAGCTCAGAGGCAGAGTGACGGAACAGATGATGGCCGACCTACCTGTTGATCGCCTGAGTACTGAACCCCCATTCACCTACGTGGGACTGGACGTCTTCGGCCCCTGGCATGTAAGCACAAGACGCACAAGAGGAGGACAGGCAAACAGTAAAAGATGGGCTGTTCTTTTCACATGTCTAAGTACGCGCGCTGTCCACATCGAATTGATTGAGTCAATGGACACATCATGCTTTATCAATGCGCTACGCAGGTTCTTTAGTCTAAGAGGACCTGCCAAACAGATTAGATCAGATTGTGGAACAAATTTCACAGGCGCATGCAGAGAGCTGAACATTCTGCTGACCGACCCCAACATGCCTAGCATTCGAAAGTACCTGGGAGAAGAGGGCTGCTCATGGGTCTTCAACCCACCTCATTCATCCCACATGGGAGGCTCCTGGGAAAGGATGATAGGGATATCAAGGCGCATACTTGACTCCATGCTGCTCAAGGCTTGCCCTTCTCGCCTGACTCATGAAGTTCTCTCCACCCTGATGGCAGAGGTTACAGCCATAATCAACGCCAGACCTCTCACCCCCATCTCAATGGATCCAGACTCTCCTTTTCTTCTAACACCAGCTATGCTTCTTACGCAGAAGATGTGCACTCCACTTCCTCCTCCGGGAAATTTCAGTGATACGGACCTCCACAGACAGCAGTGGAAACAGGTTCAGCACCTTGCAAATACTTTCTGGAGCCGATGGAGACATGAATACCTCACGACACTACAGAGTCGCAGCAAGTGGCAAGAGGAACGTCCGAACCTCAAAGTAGGGGATTTGGTCCTTCTCAAAGATGCTCAGGCTAAGCGCAACGACTGGCCCTTAGGACTAGTCAGCCAGACATTCCCTGACAAGGACGGTAAGATCAGAAGAATCGAAGTGAAGATCACCAAACATGGGACGGCTAAAACGTTCTTGAGACCAATATCTGAGACAGTGCTTCTCATGTCGCCAAAGGACTGAGTATCCCTGAGTTAGTTCATAGTGGTATTTCCTCCATACCAGACGGGGAGTGTCATGGTTTCTTAGGTTTTCATTTTAGAGACATCTAGTGGACATTTTATGACATTACATTTGTTACTGCCTTTATTCAGTTTCGGTTTTGATTAGTCACATGACGAACATTAGTCACATGACGTGAGCACACTGTTCAGACGTGATAGCTCGTAGCAGCAGCTAGTTGAGAGGAAAAGCTCCGGAGAATCTCTTTGTTTACATTCTTGCCCTGGAAAAGGCTTTGCTTGTAAGTTGCCTTTTCTTTTCTTGTTTAACTACAATGTATAATGTATATGTTTATAAATACATAGCTTATATTATTTAAGTATAACTATTTGTATTGCTATATTGATATAATATGTTGGCTACATACTGTTGATGTTGAAAGTGTAACAGTATAGTTTTGAGCATTACAGTACCGTATTTTCCGCCCTATAAGGCGCACTTAAAAGTCCCCCAAAAAAAAAAAAACCGACAGTGCGCCTTATAACCCGGTGCGCCTTATATATGGATCAAAATGTAAAAATTACATGACCAATATTTTTTTTTTAATAATAATACAATGTTTCAGTACGACTGGTAAACTACAAAGCCGCACCGCTTGCAGCATTACGGTAATCAGTAAACGACGGCCGCCATCTTGGAATCTCCGCGAATGCTATGCTTGTGGTGGGTTAACATAATTCACCCCCGGAACTAATAGTTGGGAGTATTGTTCCGTACGGAGGGTTAAGTGGGTGGTACTGAGTTTTAGTTCCTGTTTTAAGTGTGTGATAACAACTGGTTCATGTCTGTCAATAAACGTCTAGCTGTGACATTTAATACGCCGCCTCCGACTCCCGTCTCTCGGCACTACATGCTATTGTTATTCTATCATGTGCTCTGAATGGATGCCGTACTCACCCAACTGTTCAATTCGGACACTCACACCGCTTGCAGCATTACGGTAATCAGTAAACACCGGTGTTGTGCTTACTTACAGTCCCACACCACAAGACCCCAAGTTAAGAAGACTAAACAGAGTTTCCGAGGGAACAAAGTGAGATTCTTGGTGCTTTCAACTTGAAGTTTTAAAGTACCCACTCGATATAATAAACAACAGTTTAACGATCACTAAACACTTATCATTTGTGTATTGGATTCATTATTCTCGTTTGCCGGAGGCTACCGGTAAGGGAGGGTTGATTTGTAAACATACTTTCGTTTTAGCTCGTGTTCAAAAGCAAGAACTGTGTGTTCATCTAGTTATGTGTAGTTATGTGTTTTTAGCATGTCGATGTTCTCCCAGTATGTTGTCATGTTATTAAAATACAGTTTAGACCTTCGTAGCGATGTGTTTTGTTAGCTGTTAGCCGCTAGCAGCGTTTGTTGTGGGTGTTTGAGATGAACCAATTCAGTGTTTGAGATGAACCAACATTCAAATACGCCTGTCGTGTTCAATCTTTCTCTGATTTGAATGTATGACACATCATTTGAAAGCTTACAATCTGTAGTTTAAGCATGTGTAAAAACTGAAAAAGTACGTTGCACATTTCACCAGGAGCTGTCACATATTGGTTGTTGGTTATAATTGTATAGCCTATTGGTTGTTTTCTGGTGTTGTTTTGCTCTGTTTGTAGTCTACTTGATGTATTTTTATCAGCTGTTAAATCACCACAGCGGTTAATCCACTAATAGAGATAATAGCAGATTGAAAATGCTTGTAGCTAACTACTCTATATCTCGTGGTTGCAGCTATTGCGAATTGCTATTCACGCGAGTCAGCTGTGAATCACCGCAGGTCCTTGACGCTTGTTGCAAAAATGGATGACGAACGGCTGATACTTGAGGTGGAAAAATATATATTTTTGACAGTGGAGCAGGTAGAACGTTGATGGTGACAACGCTCAGGTGGAGCTTGGACAACGGGAAGTTGACACAACACCGATGGAGAGGTGACGCAACGCAGTAGGTGGAGCTTGGGCGTAACGCAACCCCAGTCAAACGTTTGACTGCAGTATCTATTCTATGCGCCTTATAAGCCGGTGCGCCTTATAAGCCGGTGCGCCTTGTATATGAAAATTTTTCTAAAATAGGCCATTCATTGAAGGTGCGCCTTATACTCCGGTGCGCCTTATAGGGCGGAAAATACGGTAATTGTACTCTTATGTTTATTTACAGTTTTACAAAATAACCAAACGACCACTCATGTTTCTGAGGGTTGAGTAAAGAACTAAACTTTACTCCAGCGTCTGAGGAATCATTTGTGTGTCAGTGTGTGTTCGCTATCTGCGGAAGTTGCGCCCTGGTTACGCGCAGTGGGAACAGAATAGACTGCAACAGCGGGGTGTCACTTTCTGACTCTGACTGACTTGCTTGCTGAATCTGCATGATTGTCACTTGCTTCCATATGTGCTTCACTCTGTCTTGGACTTAGAGTGGACCTTTCTCTTCTCTCCAGGACCTTCTCTAGGTATGTTCGATAGGATGGCCCGTTTGGCCAGCTGCACTCCAGATCGGAAGAGTCAGAGGATTCACATTCGTGTTGTACTTTGTGGTCGGTTGTCACTCTCTTTTCCTTGTCCGTAGTCACTCTCTTTTTCTTGTTCTGAGTCTCTGTTCGAGTTCTAGGCCTTGAGGGCACGGGGTCATCATTTACTGCTACTGGCATCCGCACCAGCTCTCCTATGGGCAGGCGATGATCTCGATGTAGGGTTTTGACCCTTCCGTTCCCACTCTCAAGTTTCACCTTGTAGACAGGCAGGTTTGGCATCTTCTCTGTGACGATATATGGAGTCTCACACCATCGATTCTCCAGCTTGTGTTTCCCTTTGAGGCCTAGATTTTTGATAAGCACTCTGTCGCCAGGCTCTATATTCTGAAACCTGACTCTCTTGTCGTATGCCTTCTTGTTGC
Source organism: Nansenia antarctica (assembly GCF_963989245.1). NCBI lineage: Eukaryota > Metazoa > Chordata > Actinopteri > Argentiniformes > Microstomatidae > Nansenia > Nansenia antarctica. Next base: position 83,643,299 of record NC_137674.1, read on the forward strand.
GAAGATGTGTTTTGTTGGAGGCCTCCGTAGCCATCTGGTAGGCCTTCTGAAGATCTTGCTTGAGCTTTGTGACATATGACGAGTGCTGACGTTCTCCATCATCGGGCTGTGTCCCGAAGCATACATCCACGGGGAGTTTGGCTTCTCTCCCGAACATTAGAAAGTAGGGAGAGTATCCTGTGGAGTCACATTTGGTGCTATTGTACGCATGTACGAGATGTACGACATGTTGGCTCCAGTGTCGTTTATTTTCTTGGCTTAGCGTGCCCAGCATGGACAGCAATGTCCGGTTAAATCTTTCCGGCTGGGGATCACCCTGTGGGTGGTAGGGGGTCGTTCGGGATTTCCTTATGCCCATTATCCTCAGCAGTTCTTTGATCAGTTTAGACTCGAAGTCTCGTCCTTGGTCGGAATGGATTCGAGTTGGTAGTCCATAATGCACAAAATACGTCTCCACTAATATCTTGGCGACTGTGAGGGCCTTTTGGTTTTGGTCGGGAAGGCCTGTGCATATCTCGTAAAGTGGTCCGTTATGACTAACACATTGCTGATTCCCTTTGAATCCGGCTCCATGGACAGGAAATCGATACAGACAAGGTCCAGTGGCCCAGCACTGACTATTTGGTGTAACGGGGCAGCTTTGTGGCTTGGCCTTTTCCTTAGAATGCACTCTCCGCAGTTCTTCACATACTGCTCGACGTTGGCAGCCATCTTTGGCCAGTAGAAACGGCTTCTTATCATGTCAGTCGTCCTTTCTGCTCCCAAATGACCTAAGTCATCATGCATGGACTTCAAAACCACTGGCCTGAACTCAGCTGGTAGCACAAGCTGCTGGATGTTCTCTCCTGAATGGCTTTGGCTCAAGCGGTACAGCAGCCCATCCTTCATGACGAACTTTCCCATTTCCTTCTTCATGGACTGGATGTCAGGAGAAGGCACTACATCCTTAAGCCAATCACCATGCTTCACTGCATGAATCGTCGCTCCAATCACAGGATCTTGGCCCTGAGCCACGATGAGCTCTTGTCTGGACAGCTGTCCAAGAGTGTTCATGTGCACGCTTGTGGGGAAAGCGTATACGTCGGGCACACACTCAGGGGACGCTCCAAGTTGTTCCGCAAACCTTGGTGAGGCTTGGGAGGATCCCAGGACACCGACCTGCTGGCAGATGGACTTGACACCAGACTGGGGTATACTCTTCCAGTCGGAATCCTCTTCTCTGGGCTCCAGCCTTGACAGTAGGTCTGCATCGATGTTATTCCGGCCAGGTCTGTAGATGATGTCAAAGTTGTACACTGACAAGTCTGACAGCCAACGATGTCCAGTTGCGTTGAGCTTTGCAGTGGTAAGGACATACGTCAGAGGATTGTTGTCTGTACGTACCGTGAAACGGGCTCCATATAGATAGTCGTGGAACTTTTCGACGAGGGCCCACTTCAGTGACAAGAACTCTAGCTGGTGGATGGGGTAGTTCCGTTCTGAAGAGCTCAACTTTCGGCTGGCGAATGCCACTGGCCTCAGGCCTTCTGGGTAGTCCTGATAGAGCACTGCGCCGAGGCCGGCCAGACTAGCATCCACATGCAGGGTGTAAGGTTTGCTGGGGTCTGCGAACGCCAGGACTGGGGCGTTGGTGAGGCAGTGTTTGATTTTCTCAAAGGCCTCAGTGCACGACTGGTCCCATCTCTCTCCGAAGGGTTCTCGCTCATCCAGGTACACCTCACTTTTTCCCTTTCCAGGTCTTTTCCCACGCTGGGTGGGGGCGTACCCCTTCGTTAACTCCGTAAGGGGACGGACAATGGGTGAGTAGTTGTGGATGAATCTACGATAATATCCACAGAAACCCAGGAACGACTGCAATGTCTTCAGGTTGGTGGGCCTAGGCCAGGCGGTGACAGCCTCGATCTTTCCCGGATCGGCAGCAACACCATCAGCCGAGACGATGTGACCGACATATTTGACCTTTGTCTGACAGAAGTGGCATTTGTCGATCGAGATCTTGAGGCCAACTTCTCGGAGTCGGTCGAGGACTTTCAGTAGTCTCTCCTCGTGTTCTTCCAATGACTTGCCAAAAACGATCAGGTCGTCGAGATAGACCAGTACTTGGAGGAGGTTCATGTCTCCGACTGCTTTCTCCATCAACCTTTGGAAGGTTGCAGGCGCTCCTGTGATGCCTTGGGGCATTCTTTCAAACTCATAGAATCCGAGAGGACAGATGAACGCAGTTTTTTCCTTGTCCTCTTCGTTCATAGCTAATTGGTAGTAGCCACTCCTCAAGTCTAGGACAGAGAACCATTTGCTGCCAGACAGAGAATCCAGAGCCTCGTCGATCCGGGGCGTGGTGTACTGGTCAGGGACAGTTCGGCTGTTCAGTGTACGGTAGTCGATACACATCCGGATCGCTCCATTTTTCTTTCTGACAACGACTATTGGTGAAGCATATGGGCTTCTGGATTCTTTGATGATGCCCCCAGCCAATAGCTTCTGGATATGTTGTCTCACGTCATCGATGTCTGCAGGTGCGATGCGCCTGGATCGTTCACGGAAGGGTCTCTGGTCTGACATGCGGATGCGATGCTCCACTCCTTTTGCCAGTCCCACATCCAGTTCGTGTAGGGAGAATGCGTCACCTCTCTCAGACAGCTTTTGTCGGAGTCGTGCTTTCCACTCTTCAGGAACAGGTGAGTCTCCGAAATCGATCAGACTTGTGTCAAAGTCCTCTGAGGCTGACGGTTGTTTTGACACCGCTGTGACTACATCGGTGCGGCACAGGCGGCCTAGGATGGTTCCGACAGGTATGGTTGCATCCTTGAGGGACTCATTCTGGATAAGCACTGTGAACCGGTTCACATCAACCGCATGACTTGGAATCACCATGGACTGTAGGAGCACCCCTGCAGGGAGAGGGCTCATGGAGGAGGATTCCACCATCAGGATCTCATCGGGCAGTGGCTGCTTTGTCTCCACTTTACAAGTAGCCTGACAGCTGCGTCCAGCAGCTAGTGCCAACGAGCCGGGACCCTGCCACCTCACACATCCAACTTCATCCTCCTTTCCTTCCTGAACAACGTCTGTGGACTCTGGGCAGGGGCTCTGAATGCCCAGGGTTCGAGCCATGAACACTCCGGTTTTATTTTCACATAGCTGAGCAAGACGTTTGGGAAGGCTGGCTTTGGCATTGGTGCCAAGGATCACAGGAGTCTGGTCAGGGCCTGCTGGATCTGGACAAATTAAAGCTAGGACGGACATGGTGGTGGGAGTTCCGGCTACTTTCTTGGGAAACTCCATATCTACCACTACATAGCCTAGATACGGATAACTAGAGTCACTCAATCCCCAAATGTCTAATCTGCTCACAGGGTTGATGGGTACATCTGACAGGTAACGCTTATACCAGGACTCAAAAATTATGCTTACACGTGAGCCACTGTCTAACAGTGCGTCACACATGTGTCCATTGACCTTTAACGGCTCCATGGATGGGGGCCCTATTAAGCCTTCTGGCAGGTCTGGTGTCTTAACGTTGCCTACTGCACTCTTCTTGCTGTCAACGTTAACATTAGCTTTATCAGCAGGATGGGCTGACTCTGGGTTGTTACCTCTGACAGTTTTGAGAGCACCAATCAGCTTCTGGATTACTTTGCTTTGATTCTCAGGGTTTCGGCACCTTCCTGCAACATGTCCATTCTCTCCACAACGATAGCATATGTACTCCTTTGAGTCAGCTGCTGGTCTGGTTGGGGTGTTTGGAACGTATGCTCTGGTTGGGGTGTTTGGTACCGTAGGAGTGCTGCCGACGGCCATCACCGTTGATTGGGTTGCCGTTGCATGGAACTTTTTTGAGTTCATTTTCTGTGTCAGATGTTGCACTTGCTTCCTCAGAGCGAAAACTTCAGGATCATGTCTAGTCTCTGTGACCTGGGCTGGTTTCTCACCCCTTCCTTCTGGGATTTGGTTTGGGTTTGTAGCCAGTGTCGCGAACATTGATTTCATTTCCTTAATCTCTGATCTTAGGCTTTGGATCTCTGACAGTTTGTTTTCAGCTTGTGGTTGGGCGTTGACTGAGCGCACCGTAGCTGGATTTAGTTTAGCTCTGGAGGCTTCATATTCCTCTTCTGTGCGGATCTCCCGCAGTAGGTCAAGGAACGTGGGCGGGTTATCCTTCCGTTCTCTCAGTCGCAGCTGGATCAACATCAGGTCAGCATCTACTGCTCCTTTAAGCAATTGCTCCACTCGAGCTCGATCCATGTTACTGGCCGGTAGGCCGCCTCGTTGTACAACTTTGGAGAGAGAGCGCTCCAGTCTTCTAAAGAAATCAGACAGTTTTTCTCCAGATTGTTGGCGCTGCAGTCGGAACGCGAAGTAGAGATCATCTCCAGATTCCGCCAGTCCAAATGCACTTTCCAGAGCTTCCAAGCACTTTTCGGGGGTTATGTCGGTGTCGGATGAGCGCACAGCCTTCACTACTTCATATGCCTGCCCCTTTAAGCTTTCCAGAATCCTTCTCCGTTTCTCTTTGGATGCACAGTCACTCTCCTCCACCATCAGGTAAGCCTGCTCCATCCAATGGTCGAATGTTTCTTCCCCGGCTGGGGTAGGCACAGTACCTGAGAAGGTGCGCAGACGTCGGTATCCTCCACTTTCTGATGAGGGCTTCACGGTTTTGTCTAGCAGGTCACCAACTGCACGTAGGATGGACTCTACGGAGGAGGGGGCTGCCTCTGGGTCGGTGAATAGAGCCTTTACATCTCCCATTGACTTGCCCTCCGCTTGAAGCAGAGCAGGTGGTGAACTCCTCAGTTTCTACTTGAACTTCCGGCACAATATAGATTGGCCATGCTTTTTCTCCCTCTGCTGGAGGTATTTCCGGGGGAACAGCTGGATCAGTTACTGTTCCTCGGCACTCACAGAGCACCAGGAGGTCATCTGATGTCTCACTTACTATCCTACCTCTCACGCGCACACGTCCCAAGCACTTTATAGTCTGTAGAACTTCTTCTATTTTTGCTATTTCTGTGTTGCCTGGGACAACAATCATAAGCGCGTTCTTCTCATCTACTGCCTCTCCTCTACACCAGTTCTTTAACTTGGTTACAAACATAGTGTTTTACTTTACTTATGGTTGTTGTTCTAAACTTGAGTTGAAACTTTTGTATTTTACTGAGTTGACTATTTAGTTTGTTTGGAAACCACGTGATCTCAGCGGTGCCTCCAATGTAACCCCTGCCATATGGGCGGGGCCTGAGTTCTATTTTAAATAAGTGGCGGTATTACCTGTAATAATAAACTATTCAAATTATGACGATCAGTGCCTCCATTAACTATGTGGAAGTATTTTAAATAGGACTTCCTTTTTAATCCTTTTAATGTATTTATGTTTTAATTATCATATGAATTGCCTATTACCTGTTTATGACACAACACAGTGGCTTTAAATGCAAATACCAAAGGGTATATATTTATTTACTAAATGCTAAATTTAAAGTGTTGGTAGTCAATTATAATGTTATACAAAGTCAATAGACAATATTCACAATACAATGTCAACAGACAATATCACAATATCACATAACAAAATATAGGCTCAAAGCCTATTCCAATTCCTTTCAAGGAAATAAATGTAATGTTTCCAATAAACTCAAAGTCAACTCAAAGGATTCACAATTGTACAATATATCATTCAGTAAAATAAAAAGGTGGGCCCACACTCACACACACACGCACTCTGTAACTCAGTCCATTAACCAGCGTTACCGTTGCAGCTGACGTTGGTTGTGAGCGGGGGGCCTTGAAACTGTTATGGCCACTTCACTCGTCCACACGAGGTCCAAACAAAAGCTTGTGCGTGGTTCAGTACTCACGTAACCTCGTGGGGAACTCGTAGGTAAACGAGGGGTTTGAAAGATGGTGTAAAAAGAGGCAGAGATGAGGGGGGATGAGGTCCAGCGCTCTCCCAGGAGCGCAGGAGAATGATTGAAGGACACTGACGCGAAGATTCAATGGACGGTCTCGAGTTACCCCAGGCATTTGGAAACGGTCTCCGTTGTCCAACGGAGAGCTTTCCTTTGGCTTGGTCTCTCGATTTCCAATTCTGAATTAACAGAATACACTGAGCTACAAAATCCAATAGCTATTTCGTTTTGATAAAGCTAGAAACAATTTATCACTCAGCAAAGGCTAGCAACATGCTAACGTAATTATGCTAAGCTAACCGCTAGCCGCGATTAGCTCTACAGTCAAATATAACATACTACAACGAGTAGATGTAGCTTATAAACAAACACCAGACATATGTATTTACCTCTGGTAGCTTCAATGTGCACCAACATCCAAAAGAATAACTGTTCGTTGATTCCCGAATTGTTAATACACACAGCATACACAAGTGTTACTTCCTCGACGAGGTCCTCAAACATTCTGACACGCAACCTAACTCTATTAGTACAAAGTCCCGCCCCCTCTCTCTCAGCATACATTTCATTGGCTAGCTCTTCCCGATGGACCAATGAAATAAAGAAATGAATGAATGACATATAACCAAAGAGCGAACTCACATTAGAGTTTGTAAACAAGTACACATTATAAACTTATAACAATGTTAATAACCGTGTACATAACCATGAAATTATGCTTATTTATTAAATGCTCATAGCTCACGTTAGTAGCTGGGCTACATTATTATGACTCTTGCACTATGATGTTGGTTTGCACTGTCTTGTCCTGTCTTGCACCTGTCCTGCTGTAAACCGTACTCCACTGTACCAAACCAAATTCCTAACATGTTTACATGTCATGGCAAATAAAGTCTTCTGATTCTGATTCTGATTCTGACCTTTCAAGGACTTTCGAGACTCAATTCCTTCAAATTCAAGGGCCCACCACGGCATAGTTTGTGACAGATCTAGATGAGAATGTATATAATAGGAATGACCATGAAGGGTTTTCAAATCTAACAGCGTTATGTCGGTTTAAAATCTAGCTAACTAATTAATTAACCTTAGTAACTAGTATGGTTGTTTTATTCCCTTCTACATGTTACCTATATCTTTTTTTTTGAGAGAGAGAGAGAGAGAAAGAGAGAGGGGAATTCAAGCACTTTCAATGACCCATGTCGATTTTCAAAAACTTTTAAGGCCTTGATTTTTTTTTTCAAATTCACAAACTTTCAAGGATTTCAAGGACCCGTGGGAACCCTGCTAACTGTCACTGTACTGGACCTCAACCTCCCACCCATGTCATCCTTTGAATACCTCGCCTTTTCACTCCCCAAAACTCCATAACTGCACTTCTACTCTACCGCCCACCGAAGCCACACCCCTCTTTTCTGTCTGATCTTTCTGAACTCCTCACCATTTGCTTCTTCCCTTTCCACCCGCCTCCTACTCACTGGTGACTTTAACATCCATGTCGACCAACCTAACTCCGACCTCACAGCTGACTTCCTCGTTCTCCTTGACTGTTTCCACCTCACCCAGCACATCAACTTCCCCACCTATGTAAAAGGCCATACGCTCGACCTTGTCTGCTCTGCCTCCCTACCCATATCCAACCCCCACCCTCTTCCATTCCCACTCTCTGACCACTACTGCATCCTCTTCTCTGCCCCCCTGGGCCCACCGCACCACCCCAACAAACGCACCATCTCTTTCCGTAACATCAAATCTGTCAACCCACTCACTCTGTCTCAGTCCATATCCTCTGCCCTCCCCCCTGATTCCTCCAACCCGGAAGACTATGCCACCATGCTCAACTCCATTCTCTCTGACTCCCTTGACTCACTGGCCCCCATGAAAACCACCACTGACTCTTTCACCACCTCCTCCCCCTGGTTATCCCCTGAACTCCGCACCATGACACAGACCGGCCGCCATCTGGAACAACTCCATAAAAAAAAAACAGGGAGTGGAAATTGAGAATCGTGGCCTCCATACTCCACTCCCCCCCCCACCACCCAGAGTTCCCTAAACTGTTAAGTGGAAATAGAGAGAGAGAGAGGTGAACTCCCTGCTACCTCCCCCTGCTCCCTCTCCTCCCCCCTCCCAGGGGCCCCTAACCTGTGGGAGTTGAGAGACGTCACGCCCTCTCTCTCCTTCCATCACTCCCTCTCTCTCATTCCATATTGCCCTCTCTCTCCTTCCATCACTCCATATCTCCTTCCTTCACACCCTCTCTCTCCTTCCATCACTCCTTCTGTCTCCTTCCATCACTCCTCTCTCCTTCCATCACTCCCTCTCTCTCCTTCCATCTTTCCCTCTCTCCTTCCATCACTCCATCTCTCTCCTTCCATCACTCCCTCTCTCTTCTTCCATCACTCCCCCTCTCTTCTTCCTTCACTCGCTCTCTCCTTCCATCACGCTCTCTCCCCTTCCATCACTGCCTCTCTCCTTCCATCGCTCCCTCTCTCTCCTTCCATCATGCCCTCCTCTCCCTCCATCACTCCCTCTCTCCTTCCATCACTCCCTCTGTCTCCTTCCATCACTCCCTCTCTCCTTCCATCACTCCTCTCTCCTTCCATCGCTCCCTCTCTCTCCTTCCATCACGCCCTCTCTCTCCTCCCATCACGCCCTCTCTCCTTCCATCACTCCTCCTCTCTCCTTCCATCATGCCCTCTCTCCTTCCATCGCTCCCTCTCTCTCCTTCCATCACTCCCTCTGTCTCCTTCCATTACGCCCTCTCTCTCCTTCCATCACTCCCTCTCTCTCCTTCCATCATGCCCTCTCTCTCCTCCCATCACCCCCTCTCTCCTTCCATCACTCCTCCTCTCTCCTTCCATCACGCCCTCTCTCCTTCCATCGCTCCCTCTCTCTCCTTCCATCACTCCCTCTGTCTCCTTCCATCACACCCTCTCTCTCCTTCCATCACTCCCTCTCTCTGTTTCCATCTTTCCCTCTCTCCTTCCATCACGCCCTCTCTCCTTCCATCACGCCCTCTCTCTCCTTCCATCACTCCATCTCTCTTCTTCCATCACTCCACTCTCTCCTTCCATCACTCCCTCTCTCTCCTTCCATCACTCCCTCTCTCTCTTTCCATCACTCCACTCTCTCTCCTTCCATCACTCCCTCTCTCTCCTTCCATCACACCCTCTCTCTCCTTCCATCACTCCCTCTCTCTGCTTCCATCTTTCCCTCTCTCCTTCCATCACTCCTCTCTCTCCTTCCATCACTCCCTCTCTCTCTTTCCATCACTCCCTCTCTCTCCTTCCATCACTCCCTCTCTCTGCTTCCATCACTCCTTCTCTCTTCTTCCATCACTCCCCCTCTCTCCTTCCATCACTCCATCTCTCTCCTTCATCACACCCTCTCCCTCCTGCCGTCACCCCATATCTCTCCTTCCATCACTCCCTCTCTCTCTTTCCATCACTCCACTCTCTCTCCTTCCATCACTCCCTCTCTCTCCTTCCATCACTCCCTCTCTCTGCTTCCATCACCCCCTCTCTCTCCTTCCATCACTCCCTCTCTCTGCTTCCATCTTTCCCTCTCTCATTCCATCTTGCCCTCTCTCTCCTTCCATCACTCCTTATCTCCTTCCTTCACACCCTCTCTCTCCTTCCATCACTCCTTCTGTCTCCTTCCATCACTCCATCTCTCTCCTTCAATCATTCTGTCTCCTCCCATCACTCCCTTTCTCTCATTCCATCACTCCCTCTCTCCTTCCATCACTCCCTCTCTCTCCTTCCATCACTCCCTCTCTCTCTTTCCATCACTCCCTCTCTCTCTTTCCATCACTCCTTCTCTCTCCTTCCATCTCTCCACTCTCTCATTCCATCACTCCACTCTCTCCTTCCATCACTCCTCTCTCTCCTTCCATCACTCCTTCTCTCTCCTTCCATCACTCCACTCTCTCCTTCCATCACTCCTCTCTCTCCTTCCATCACTCCTTCTCTCTCCTTCCATCACTCCACTCTCTCCTTCCATCACTCCTCTCTCTCCTTCCATCACTCCTTCTCTCCTTCTATCACTCCTCTGTCTCCTTCCATCACTCCACTCTCTCCTTCCATCACTCCACTCTCTCCTTCTAAGTCACACGCCTCCCGCCCAACCTGGATCCATACCAGTTCGCCTACAGAGCCCACAGGTCCACAGAGGACGCCATCGCGACGACTCTCCACTCCACTCTATCCCACCTGGAGAGGGGAAACAGCTACGCGAGACTGCTCTTTGTGGACTTCAGCTCTGCCTTCAACACCATCCTTCCAGACAGGCTAGTGACCAAACTACTAGACCTGGGACTATCACACTCTATATGTGCATGGATCAAGGACTTCCTGTCTGACCGCCCCCAGAGGGTGCGGGTGGGCTCCCACACCTCCACAGCCCTCAGACTCAGCACTGGGTCCCCCCAGGGCTGCGTGCTAAGCCCCATCCTCTACAACCTCTACACCTACGACTTCACCCCCGTCCACCCCAGCAACTCCATCATAAAGTTTGCAGACGACACCACCGTGGTGGGCTGCATCTCGGGGGGGGGACGAGGCGGCGTACAGGGATGAGGTAGAGCAGCTGAGCAAGCTGTGCAAAGTTAACAACCTGCTGCTGAACCAGTCAAAGACCCAGGAAATCATCGTGGACTTCAGGAGGAAAAAATCTGAGGTCCAGCCCCTGCTCGTCGACGGAGGGAGCGTGGAGAGAGTCTCAACCCTTCGATTCCTGGGGGTGCACATACAGGATGACCTGTCCTGGAAGAACAACACAGCAGCCATCATCAAGAAGGCACAACAGCGGCTCTTCTTCCTGAGAGTCCTCAGGAAAGACCACATCGGACAGGAGATGCTGGTGGCCTTCTACCGCTGCGCAGTGGAGAGCATCCTCACCTACTGCATCTGCATCTGGTTCTCCAGCTGCACAGCCGCAGAGAGAAATGCGCTACAGAGAGTCGTGAGATCGGCCCAGAAGATCACCGGCGCCCCCCTCCCCTCTCTGGAAGAGCTGTACAACACACGCTGCCTCAGGAAGGCCTCCAAGATCTCCAGAGACCCATCCCACCCTGGGTACGAACACTTTGCTCGGCTGCCCTCGAACAGGCGGTTCAGGACCATGTTCGCAAGGACAAACAGACTGAAGCTCAGCTTCTACCCCAGGGCCATTCAGGCCCTGAACACAGCAAAGACCTAGGTTCTAGGCCCTGGACAATCTAGACAAATTGATGGCAGCTACTAGATTGAAATCAAGTGTAATACTGAAACACAAATGTGTACATTTCAAACCTGCAAACTGCGACACTTTAAATGAATGTGCAATAACACTATGTGCAATATGGCAACCCTAGGGTACATAAGGTTCAGAGAATAGGAAATGTTAGAATAGGTATAGCATAGCATAGAGTACAGCACAGTGTTTTATTTGTATAGTATAGTATAGTGGATAGTGTACATAGCCTTTATTTATGTAAACCAGCTCCTTTCCCTTCTTGTTTTTTAGTTTTTTTTTCCTAGCACCAGGGGAGCCCCCCCTCCCAAATTTCGTTGTTTGGTACCTGTACTATATCAATGACAATAAAGACCATTCATTCATTCCATCACTCCTCTCTCTCCTTCCATCACTCCACTCTCTCCTTCCATCACTCCCTCTCTCTCCTTCCCTCTCTACCTCTGTTTCCTTCCATCCCTCCTCTCTCTCCTTCCATCACACCCTCTCTCTCCTTCCATCACACCCTCTCTCCTTCCATCACTCCCTCTCTAATTCCCTCACTCCCTCTCTCTCCTTCCATCACTCCCTGTCTCCTTCCATCACTCCCTCTCTCTCCTTCCATCACTCCATCTCTCTCCTTCCATCACTCCTTCTCTCCTTCCATCACTCCTCTCTCCTTCCATCACACCCTCTCTCCTTCCATCACTCCCTCTCTCTCCTTCCATCACTCCATCTGTGGCGCTGCTCTGTAGCGACTCGGGCCGGTGATACTGGTTTGCTTCAAGTGTTTTTATTTGTTTTGTTCGTTTTGTGTTTTGTGTAATATGTCTATCGGCAACATTCTACTGTTATCAGCGACCGTCTCCGCTGCCGTGCGACCAACACGCAGGGGGAATATGGAACTATACAGCACATCACATACTCCAGCGAAACGCTGCTGTCTCTCCGACCACCTCAGCCACTACCGGACTTTGTGCTGAACTCCACCCAGCCAACAGACACCGGGCCACGGCCACAACGCAGGCGAGGTCGCCGGGGAGGCGTACGTGAACGCCTCCGTCGGCGAAACAACAAACCACCGCTGCCGTCAATAATCCTTTGAACAATATGTGAAATGTAATACCCGTAATGACAAGATCCTAGATAAATGCTATGGAAATGTAAAAAATGCATATGTAGCCAAATCAAAACCTCCCCTCTCAAACTCAGATCACAACATTGTACATTTAATCCCTTCGTACAAATCTGTCTTTAAATCAAGCAAACCTGAATGTAAAACTGTAAAACTGTAAAACACTTAAGGGTAGCTTTCTGTGCACAGACTGGTCCATATTCCACGTACTAGAGCTGGATGAGGCCACTGTTACGATAACAGACTATATAAGATTCTGTGTTGACAATGTTGTCCCAAAGAAGGAAATAGTAGTTTATCCTAATAACAAACCATATATCACAAAAGAAATCAAAGATTGCATAAATAGGAAAAAACTGGCATTCAGAAATAAGGACAGGGCAGGACTGTCAGTGGTCCAGAAAGAACTAAAACAACTGCTTGTTAGTGCAAGGAAAAAACACAGGGACACAATGGAACAAAGTTTTTTGACTTCCAACTCTAAAAAACTATGGGACACAATGAAATCAGTGACCAACATGAACCCAACAAAAAGACAGATCATGACCCTAGACGAACAACAAAAAGCAAACGAGCTGAATGACTTCTACCTGATGGAACTCTCAGGAGTGTGACCATGTGTTGCAGACCCTGCCAGAGACTGATGCCAACTGCTGGTTGGAGGTAAATCCTACCAGCATTCAACGTCTCTTTAGCAGGGTGTCTACCAACAGGTCCACAGGTCCAGACGGTCTATCAGCTTCTCTTCTCAAAAACTGTGCAGAAGAACTAACAACAGCATGGTGTCCGCTATTTGAAAAGTCCCTGAATACCGAGGTTCCAGCTCTGTGGAGGAAGTCAATTATAATCCCTGTGCCGAAAAAAACTCGTGCCATGGAGAATAATGACTTCCGCCCCATTGCTCTAACTTCCATTGTGATTAAATGTTTTGAACGATATGTACTGTCTCTGCTTAGAAAACACATTGACCCACTGCTAGATGTTTTTCAATTTGCCTATAAACAGAACCGTAGCACGGAGGATGCTATTCTCTATATCACACATTCTGTATCCAAGCACCTCGAGAACAAATAGGCCTATGCCCGAATTATGTTTGTTGACTTTAGTTCCGCCTTTAATACGGTACAACCCCACGTGCTCTTAGGAAAGCTCAAAGACATGGGTGTCAATAGTACTTTAATGAAATGGATCCATTCCTTCATGTTAGAAAGAGAACAGCAAGTGAAAGTCAATGGAACACTGTCAGTGACTAAACACTGCAGTACAGGTGTCCCCCAAGGTTGCGTTCTGTCCCCATATCTTTTCTCAGTATACACCAACGACTGTAAAAGTAACCACCCAAGCAACCATATTATAAAATATGCTGACGACACTGCAATTCTAAGTCTCCTTGATAAAGATACAGACCCCTCGGTGCTCCATGATGAGATTAACATATTCACTAAATGGTGCGACAGCAACCATCTCATCTTAAACCTCACCAAAACTCAGGAGGTTGTGTTAGACCCAAGGCAGGTAACTGACCATGAGCCTGTGGTCGTTAAAGACCAAACAATCATCCAGGTGCCCTCTTATAAGTACTTAGGTATTCAATTAGACAACCATCTCTGCTGGAATACACACTTAGACAGCTTATGTAACAAACTACAGCAGAGGCTTTATCACCTGAGGCGACTCAGACTTTATGGGGTGAGAAAGCAGATCATGAGAATTTTCTATCAGTCCATTGTTGAAAGTGTAATCAGATATGGAATAATTGTGTGGTTTGGCAACATAACTGTACAACAAAAAAACAGACTAGTCAGCATTCACAAAACAGCTATGAAAATTGTAGGTGAAAGAGACTATGTGATCCTAAATAAACTATATGAAAAAGCCGTCCTGGACAAGGCTAACAAGATAATCGCAGACCCCCAACATCCGCTCTCCACAGAATACGAAGTTCTCCCCCTAGGTAGAAGGCTTCGCATGCCAAGATGTAATTATAAGCTCTTAAAACTATCATTTGTCCCATTCTCCATTAAACTAATCAATTCGCTCAAGCAGAAACGATGATTAGGACATGATCACCAGCACCTGCACTTTATCTTAGACACCACTTGAAGGGCCATGTGCAATATTCGAAAACACCACTTGAAGGGTTATGTGCAATATATATTTATACCAAATGATGCCATGTCCAGGTGGAAACTGCTGCCAATGTCACTCAATGTTTGTTGCTGTCCTGTTGTTTACTTTGTCTACTGTATGTTGTATGTATCGTCTCTGTTGCACTTGAAGCATGAAAGTACCATGCCCAAGACAAATTTCCCCTCGGGGACAATAAAGTATAATCAATCAAATCAATCAATCAATCAATTATCTCTCTCCTTCCATCACTCCTTCTCTCCTTCCATCACCCCTCTCTCCTTCCATCACACCCTCTCTCCTTCCATCACTCCATCTCTCCTTCCATCACTCCCTCTGTCTCCTTCCATCACGCTCTCTCTCCTTCCATCACTCCCTCTCTCCTTCCAAGTAAGTTACTTGGTTAAAAGTACATGATCCCAACGATTCTTTATTCATCATTCAGATATATATATATGGCTCAACAACAATGATAACACACCCTTTGTATTTTTGTTGACCGCGTAAATCAAATGAAGAACTACAAATCCCTGATGACAGGGAGATGACGTATGACTGCTCTGATGAATCAACCCGTATTTCATGAATTTTCTCTATATAACGCCGTCGATCATTGATCGGCAAAGACACTATATATTAGTTTGCCTAACTGGCCATCGGATTTGGGCTCCTAATATCTAAAAAGCACTATGGTTTTCTTATTTTATCGGATTAAAGTAGCGAAGACCAGAAATTCCCATTGACCGCCAGTCAAACATCTACACTTCTATCACCCAAAAAGGGGCGTGATCATTCTGATGACAGGGAGATGACGCGCAATTGCTCTGATGAATAGATAGATATAGGTATAGATAGATAGATAGCAGCATGGGTTAGCAGAAGTGACTGGTGATAGGAAGAAAGGAGGATGGCTAGGTAGTTGATGTTGAGATAGTAGGATGGACAGGTGGATAAAAGATGGTTAGACTGAGGTAGGACAGCCAGATACAGTGCCCCTGCGTAAGTAATGGAACAGTAAAGCTACCTTTATAGGTAGCTTTACTGTTCCATTACTTACGCAGGGGCACATCAGAGTGATCAACTAGCATCTTTGTGCATGATTTATTTTTGTGTGTGCATGTGTATATAATGTGTGTGTGTGTCTGTGTCTGTGTGCGTGTGTGTCTGTGTCTGTGTCTGTGTCTGTGTGTCTGTGTCTGTGTCTGTGTCTGTGTCTGTGTGTGTGTGTGTGTGTGTGTGTGTGTGTGTACATGTACATGTACATGTACGATTACTACTCCACAGATGTCTCATCACTGCTCCAAACATCGTTCATCTGGGAGTGGAGGAGACTGTCACAGTGCAGCTCCAGGGAGCGACCAAACCTGCACGTCTAGTTCTGTCCTTTCAGCACCAAACCTCCAACACAGCTGTGTCTGAAACAAAACAACTAACTCTGAATGAAGCCAATAGCTATCAGGCCGTGGTGAAAATGAGGGCAAGTATTACATACTGTATAATGTTAACCTCCTATGTTAACCCTCTGGTATGTTACTACTCACAACTACAACTACCAAAACCTACCTGTTCTCCCATGCATACAACCTCCCCTACCCCTAACCATCTCCCCTAACCCCACCCCCCCCCCCCCCCTCCCCCCCTGGACATGCATACAACCTCCCCTACCCCTAACCATCTCCCCTAACCCTGCCAACCCCCTCCCTGTTCGTTAACTCTGTGTTCTATGTGCTCATGTTATCTGTTGCTTGTTGTTTCTGTGTTTTCCGTTTTTTTCCCATATTGTCAGCGTCTTTGAGCCTCAGAAAAACACTATATAAATATAATGAATTATTATTATTATTATTAACAACTGCATACTGTATTCACCACTGTTTTATATGCCCTATAGGTGGATCCTATCCTGTATACGCAAGCAGATGAGCAGCAGAAATCTAAGAAAGGAACTGCATACGTCCAACTGACTGCAGAGAGCAGTGATGTTTTCCCCAAAAATGCCAATCTAGAAATGTTCCTTAAAAAAGTGAACATCATGTTGTCAACAAAAAAGGGTTATATCTTTATCCAGACAGACAAGCCGATATACAACCCAGGATCAACAGGTATGTTGTGAGTGATGGAAGGAGAGAGAGGGAGTGATGGAAGGAGAGAGGGTGTGATGGAAGGAGAGAGGAGGAGTGATGGAAGGAGAGAGATGGAGTGATTGAAGGAGAGAAGGAGTGATGGAAGAAGAGAGGGAGTGATGGAAGGAGAGAGGAGGAGTGATGGAAGGAGAGGAGGGAGTGATGGAAGGAGAGAGGAGGAGTGATTCAGATTCAGATTCAGATAACGTTTATTGCCATTATGCTTGACACATATAGGAATTTGTTTTGGCATTACAGAAGTGCATTTATTTATTTTCACATACATGAAAAAAACAAATACAAATGCAAAAACAGGCAAAAACAGGACAACACAGGACAGGTAGTGCTGTATATATATAAAGTGCAGTGCAGAGTTAATCAAGGTCCAGTGCATGTTCAGTCCTCGGCAGACTTGGGGGCGGGGGGAGGGGGAAGCCAGAGTCATTTATCAGCCTGGCGGCTAAGGGGAAGAAACTGAGCCTGTGGCGGGCCTTTAATGTCTTAGGCAGTCGCAACCTTCTCCCAGAGGGAAGCAGGGTGAGGAGGCCGTGGCCGGGGTGGGAGGGGTCGGCCATGATCTTCCTTGCCCTCCTCAGAGCCCTGGTGTCGTGCAGGGAGTTGAGGGAGGGCAAGGGACAGCCGATCACCCTCTCTACTGAACGTATCACCCGCTGCAACTTGGCCTTGTCCTTGGTCGTTGCAGCAGGGAACCAGGTGATGATGGAGTGGGTGAGGATGGACTCTATGATGGCCGTGTAAAACTGGATTATCATGGACCTTGGCAGCCTGAATTTCCTCAGCTGCCGGAGGAAGAACATCCTCTTCTGGGCCTTCTTCGTGAGGGCCTCGGTGTTCCGCTCCCACTTAAGGTCCCGGGAGATGGTCATGCCTAGAAAGCGGCATGACTCCACGGAGGCCACCGGGGTACCTCCCAGCGTGATGGGAGGGGGCAGGGCTGCTTTCCTTCGGAAGTCCACCACCATCTCCACTGTTTTTAGAGCATTGAGCTCCAGATTGTTAAAACTGCACCAGCTCTGCAGCCCCTCGATCTCACCCCTGTAGGCAGATTCGTCCCCCCTGGAGATGAGGCCCACCAGGGTGGTGTCGTCTGAAAACTTCAGGAGCTTGACCGAGGTGTGGCGGGAGACACAGCTGTTGGTGTATAGGGAGAACAGTGCTGGAGACAGGACGCAGCCCTGCGGGGAGCCCGTGCTGGTGGACCTGGAGCTGGAAATGCTCTTTCCCAGCTTCACCCGCTGAGACCTGTCAGTCAGGAAGTCCGTGATCCACCTGCAGGTGGAGTCCGGCACCTGCAGCAGGGATAGCTGGTGCTCCAGGATGTGTGGGAGGATCGTGTTGAAGGCCGAGCTGAAGTCCACGAACAGGATCCTGGCGTAGTTGCCTGCAGTGTCTAGGTGTTCTAGCGCCTAGTGCAGAGCCATGTTCACGGCGTCCTCCGTGGATCTATTGGCTCTGTACGCGAACTGCAGGGGGTCCAGCACAGGATCCGTGATGAGCTTCAGGTAGGCCAGGACAAGGCGCTCCAGGACCTTCATGACGACAGAGGTCAGATGGAAGGAGAGAGATGGAGTGATTGAAGGAGAGAAGGAGTGATGGAAGAAGAGAGGGAGTGATGGAAGGAGAGAGGAGGAGTGATGGAAGGAGAGAGGCATAGACGAATCATGAAAAAATGGGCCCCTGGGCCTGGACGTGTAGAAAGCCCCCCCCCCCCCCCCCCCTCCCCAGCGCAAACACTTTTTTATTTTTTTTAGAGCGCAAGTAAACACAATGCCAACAGCATATAAGACAGCCTATGTTCACCTGCATCTCAACAGGTTTAAAGCGGAGGAACACTCAAAGCCAACAACAGCACAATAACTAGAAAAAATTCACCTGTATTTCAACGACACAGGATTTACAACACAGGCATGCCACACTCAATTGAAGCCAACAACAGTACAGTACATGTACAGTAACAAAATACACCGCTTTCAAACAAAAACAATTGGCAACACTATGGTGGCATATATAGCAACCACAGGATGGCTTTATAAGACTAAATTAATCATAAAATAGTCTTACCTTATGCAATGCATTTTTTCCTGGCTCTGCTTCGTGCAAAATCATCCACGATATCATCAAAGTCCAGTGATTTGGTCAGTTCGCTCTCAATTGCCATGAGAGAAAGAGCCTTGAGACGGTGTTGCATCATTTTAGTCCGCAGTTCGTTTTTAATCCTGGACAGCACAGAGAATGACCGCTCCCCTTCGCAATTGGTTACAGGCAGAGTCAAAAATAGCCGCAGCGCAACATAAACATTTGGAAACATAGATTGCAGGCCACAATCGATAATTACGCGGAGTAGTCCTTGTGGGCTTTTATCATCTTCAGCCTTAATAAAAGATCTGAGCTGAATTAGTTCATCGGCTAAACTGCCATCTAGGTCAGATGGGTATGCAGATGCCAGAACTTTTGCCTTTTCAATGAGTGAGGCATTGGACTCATTGGATTTGACATAGAAAAGCACATTGAACAAACTGCACATGTGTCCGTAGGCCTCCAGACGGTGTCCGAGGCTCTGAATAAGCGTGTCGATGGCAACATTGAAGGTCTCTATCTGAAACTTGCGTCTTCCATCAAGCTCAATATCCTGCTCTCCATTCTCGTCAGCAAAAGTCTTGCGTCTATTTCTGCGATGGCTATCATGTCTGTAAGTCTGGCTGACACCCGGTATACTCAGAGCTGCGCTTTCAAAACTGTCAAAAAGGTCTCTTTGTGCAGCCACAAAATCACGCAACGATTCAAGTGCCCTAACCGCAACCCTAATGTTGTTCTCTTCATTTGTTTTAATATTCTTGAAAAAATTTGAAATTCGAGGAACATGATGTAAAATATCAGATTGTTTTGCTTCTTTTTCTTTTTTTATCTTTCGTTTAGCTGCTCCACTTAATGTGTGACGGTGCTCCATTTTACCTGTGCGTTGTCAGTCTCAAGTTCGTTGTTAATGACATTGACCTCGCGACCTGCACCAGTGTGACCTCGTGACCTGTCCCCAGTACACAAACTTTAATGGCGCCCTCTAGTGTCTAGTTTCTATAGCCTACTCATTAATCTAATGGGAATGTAGCCTGTATTCACATTAGAATCTGAGTAGGCTATAGAAACTATGTAGCCCACACAAGCTTCTCTTTTTTTTGCAAGACGTGGGCCCCTATAAAATTGTTCAAAATAGTATATTCAAAAGTATATTCAAAATAGTTTTTTTACGTTCATATAAGGAATCTCATTTGTCCCAGTTACAGTAGGACATTTTCTACCGGCATCCCTGCGACAAGAAATGCAAAGGGCCCCCTGATCTCTGGGGCCCCTGGGCCTGGGCCCGGTAGGCCCGTTCAGTAATATGTCTTTGGAGAGAGGGCGTGATGGAAGGAGAGAGGAGTGATGGAAGGAGAGAGATGGAGTGATTGAAGGAGAGAAGGAGTGATGGAAGAAGAGAGGGAGTGATGGAAGGAGAGAGGAGGAGTGATGGAAGGAGAGGAGGGAGTGATGGAAGGAACTTCACAAGGGTAAAGCTTAGTTGGGTTAGCCCCTAACCCCATCTTTCCTATTTTCTTTCCCAGTAAATTTCAGGGTCTTCACACTAGACAACTATCTGCTGCCCATAGATGAAATCATCCAGATTAAGATATTTGTAAGTTTGCAAGATATCTGTATTTGTGACACATTCTAATGCTTTGGTCCTCATGTCGGGATCCGATGTAATGATCGGACTTTCCTTTCGAAATAATGTGATTACATTTCCGCGTTGTTGAAAATCAATGACACATCGCTAGTCATCTAACGCAGCTTGTTTTCTGAGCCTGCTAACAATGTAAAGTTGTGTTCTAGTTAACTAGGTAGCAGTGGGGATTACTCACCCAATCCATTGCGTTGCAGCATTTTGGTTTGACTAGTTGTGATTCTCAACAACGTTGAAACGTAGTTCCATGTTTCAAAAGAAAAGTCTGAAAATTTTGATTGGTTGCCGACCAAATGATCAGACTGTGTCACATTTCTCTTTGTTGCAGTACAATAATCAGCTGATCTCATGATAATGCTCATTCCGTTCTGTCTCTCCCCAGAACTCTAAACATCTGATGGTGTACAACCGAGCGCTGCGATCAAGTAAAGTCATCCAGAGCAACATAATGATTCCAGATGTTGAAATGTAAGTGGAGAGGATTATCAGCATATCGTTAGCCTCATAGCATAATTGCCTAAGTCATATTTTGGCCAAATTGAGATATCTGCCTAAAGGCCAATGCACACGGCGTGCGATTTTGTCGCACGACATTATTCAATTCTCAATTCACACCAGTGATTGAATGAATGTGAATTGAGAATCTAATGTTGTCGTGCGACAATATCGCATCGCACGCCGTGTGCATTGTCTCATTCAAAACAATGGAATCGAATTCGGCGGTGCGACAAAATCGCACGCCGTGTGCATTGGCCTTAACTCTACTCTCCTAAACACTGCTGATTCACTGTGCATTATTGCCTACTATGACATCAGCCTATCAGAATGCTTGTTACATTCCAAAATCACTATGATCTGCCCAAGTCATCTCTTTGACATAGGCAATTTTGACACTACATACAAAGATGGCTCGGCTGACCACAAGTGAAGCATGACTTAGGCAATTATGCTATGAGGCTAACGATATTACTTGGTGCCACAGACGTTGATAATCTATCTATCACCGCTTGTTTGGTGGGGGGGGGTTAAGTTTATGATTACCTTGCGTTCATGCTGCCTTGAAATACTTCGTTCACTTCAGACATGTACCACTAAGTTGTTTTTTGAGACGTGACATGCTTCAAGGATGCCTAGCTAAGTCGCTCAGAAGCCAGATTGAATATGGATGACTAACATTGGAGTTAATTAGAGTGAGGACAAGTGGGTTCCACTTCCACCACATTGGTCTAGCTTCAGCTTGGCTAGACAATGCCTTGTATTGACAATATCATCCAGCATTTTTGTGGGTGCTCGCTTGAGTACTAAAAATAACTTTGAGTGAATAAAGAACAACCATAGGCACTGCATTTTATAATGTGTTTAATAGCATTGTATATGAATTTACAGGGCTGGCCAATGGAAAATTGTTGCATCTTATGCTGACCATCCAATGTCAAATTCCTCTGCAGAGTTTGAGGTCAGGGAATATGGTAAGTTACTTGGTTAAAAGTACATGATCCCAATGATTCTTTATTCATCATTCAGATATGGCTCAACAACAATGATAACACACCCTTTGTTTGAGTGAAGCCTCCCTCTATTTGATTTCAGTACTTCCAACATTTGAGGTGAATATAAAGGCGTTTAAATCCTATCATTTACTCAGAGAAGACTCCTTTCAATTCAATGTTTCTGCCAGGTGAGTTTCTTACGATTTGCTATGACAGCATATTTGTTACAGTAGTATCAGTCAGCCGTAAGCCAAATATGCGTACTGATTCCAGGTACACATACGGCAAAGGAGTCAACGGCATAGCTTACGTAAGATTTGGACTCACAGATGACCATGGGAACAGAACATACCTGCCTGGAATTGAGAACAAGACACTTGTGAGTTATAATACCCACTATACGGATCATAATACATTTGTAAAAGCTTAAAACTATGCTCCTAACTGAAAAGACATGGTGATTTCTCCTGACCATGTTTTTAAATGTGTACAGATATGTCTATCTGTGCAAGTGCCTTGTATTGACTATTCTAAACACACTATACTGTACTTGCATTGCATTTTCTTTGGTGATACAGATTGAAAATGGCATTGCCAGCGTTGCCCTGCTAACAGAAGACTTACGCAGAAAGGCAGAGAATCAAAGCATTTTACACATGGAGGGCTACCATCTTTACATAGCTGTCACAGCCTTGGAAACATCAAGTGAGTCCTTCATCTAGTGCAGTGGTCTTCAACCGGGGGTCCGCGACCCCTAGGGGGTCCGCAGAGGTACTGCAGGGGGTCCGCCAATTTTTGTCATAATAATTGACATTTTTCACCAAAATAATCAGTGAGAATTACAAAATATAACAAAAATGATATTGAGTAAAGTACAAGCATTAATAGGCAATAATAAGCTACCTTTGACCAAAAAACTATTTACAAAATAAATGATGCCCATGATTCTAGAGTCTCACATAACGTCAGCTGAAAAAGAAAAAAAAAACACCTGTCTAGCAAGCTAGGTGTTGGCTAAAACGCTGCAGTTCGGTCTTCATTGCGAAATTAACGTTAATTAATAACTAGCATAACGTTACTAATTTAGTTAGTTTGATAATAACAAACCCGCCTCTTTGCTTCTCTATGCGCCGCTATAACGCGCTCCTTTACCATTCCGAGGTCAGATGGCTTTCCCGTGGATCAGTATTGGCGTGCGTCTTTGAATTACATACAGCTATCCACGAGATTCTGCTACCGCGCGGAGCTGGCTGCGCATTTCAATGCATTTCCGCGGATTCCGCGGTGCCCTCGCCTGACGTGAAATGCGCAATTGTTGATCACTTGGAGGCTCTCGAAAGTCAATTTAAGAAGTACTTTTCTGAGACTAAGTCTTGGAGAAAGCACAAGACATGGATACGGTTTCCATGCAAAGACAATGCATCCGACGGCTCAAACTGTGACGATTGGATACTCCTACCACTAGGTGTCAGTAGAGGTCCTTGTTATAGGACAGGACCGGAGATGATGTAGGGGTAGCCAGAGGACAGGAACTAATAGGTACTAGGTAGATGGAGTTGATGTAATCGGAGCACGTTAATAAAAGTTATAAAAAGATCCTGTTTCTCATTGAACAACACGAACAACACATGGTACCAGGAGTAAAACAGTGCAAGATACAACTGTGAAATGCGACATGGATTCAGTAAAGCCACCGACGAGTCTGCAGCTGACGGGGAATGTCGACAGCAATTGGCGCACTTTTAAACAACAGTTTCTACTCTACATTACAGCGTTGGGATTGGAAACGAAGCCGGACACCAGGAAAGTAGCACTCTTACTAACAATAGCAGGCCCACAAGCCATAGAAGTGTATAACACGTTCGTGTTTGAGGAAAGAGATGATAACGAGATGCTGGATAAAGTGCTCGGGAAATTTGATGCCCATTGCTCTCCCAAAAAGAACGAGACGTACGAGAGATATGTGTTCCGTTCTAGAATCCAGCAGCAGGGCGAGCCTTTCAATAGTTTTCTGACTGACCTAAAGCTAAAAGCACAGTCATGTAACTTTGCTACACTAAAGGACTCCATGATCAGGGACCAGATCGTAGTTGGTGTGGAGGATAAAAAGGTCAAGGAAAGGCTGCTGAGCGAAGCTGAGTTGACATTAGAGGGGGCAATCAAGATCTGTCATGCGAGTGAGCTGTCCCGGATTCACGTGAGGACGTTCGGCGAGATGGCAGCGGGCTCCATGAAAGTGAGTGATGATGTGACAGTTGGCGCGGTCTTCTACAAAGGTAAACAACGCGCACAAACGCAACGGACAGACGGTGAGACGTTCAACTGCAAACGCTGTGGCTCGCAGCACAAGCCAAGGGAGTGTCCAGCTTTTGGTAAGCAATGCTCTCATTGTAAAGGAAATAACCACTTTGCCAAACAGTGCTTCTCTAAAGGGAAAGAGAAAAGGATGGGAAAATCTGTAAATATAGTGGGGGAAGACACTGAAACTGACAGTGACAGTGACCCATATTTTGTTGGCATGGTGGGCTGTGAAGTAGAGCCACAGAAGCAGATAAATGCTGTCAAGCAAGATAAATGGATAGCACCACTGCAAATAAATGGGACTATAGTCACTCTGAAACTAGACACTGGTGCAAAAGCAAATCTAATCAGCATGTCTGACATCAAAGCAATGAAAGAAAAGCCAAAAATTCAAAGAAAAATGCTTGAGCTTAAGGACTATAATGGACAGAGAATTGACTGTTTAGGCACATGCAAGCTGAAAGTAACAGTGAAAAGGAAAGTGCACCACTTACTCTTCTCTGTGGTAGCTGAAGGACTAGACTCACTGATAGGTGATAAAGCATGCGAAGATTTAGAGCTGGTGAAAAGAGTGTACTGCATCAACACAACTGTGAGCACATCTAGTGACTCTGTTGAATCCATAGTGCAGAGCTATTCAGATGTGTTCAAGGGCTTTGGTGAACTGCCATTCACCTATAAAATCCAGCTCAAAGAAAATGCACAGCCAGTTGTGCATGCTGCACGAAGGGTCCCAGCACCATTGAGAGACCGTCTAAAGGAGGAACTAAACAGGATGACAACACTGGGTGTAATAAGGAAGATTGAAGAACCAACAGACTGGGTCAATTCAATGGTGTGTGTGAAAAAGAAAAACGGTGACCTAAGAATATGCATGGACCCAAAAGATCTAAACGAGAACATCAGGCGTGAACACTACCAGATACCCAAGCGTGAGGAAATCACCTGTGAAATGGCGGGTGCAAGATACTTCACAAAGCTTGATGCATCACAAGGGTTCTGGCAACTCAAATTAGAAGAGAGCAGCACCAAATATTGCACCTTCAACACTCCTTTTGGTCGATACTGCTTCCTCAGACTTCCATTTGGAATAATCTCTGCGTCTGAAATATTTCATAGAGCAGTGGAACACATCATCGAGGGGCTGGATGGAGTTCGAGCCTATGTGGACGACATCATTGTCTGGGGCTCCACAATCCAAGAACACAATGAGAGGCTGACAAAGGTGCTGGAGAGCATACGGAAGAATGGACTGAAGCTCAACAGGAGCAAATGCCAGTTTGGAGCTCAGGAAATAGTCTTCCTTGGAGACAAGCTCTCAGCACAAGGTGTCCAACCCGACCAGGAGAAAATCAACGCCATACTCGACATGCCGAGGCCCACAGACAAAACAGGGGTGCTACGCATCATGGGGATGGTCAACTTCATAGGTAAATTTATCCCCAACCTATCAGCGAAAACATCCTGCATCCGTGGGCTCCTGCACAATGAGAGTGAGTTCAAGTGGACCTCCAAACATGAGCATGAATGGCAAGTGCTCCAGAGAGCACTAACCACTGCACCTGTGCTAACATTCTTCGACCACACAAAGAGGATCAAAGTGTCCACAGATGCATCAAAAGATGGGATTGGTGCAGTACTCCTTCAGGCTGAGGGTGAACACTGGAAACCAGTAGCCTATGCATCTAGGTCTATGACAGAAACTGAGTGTCGTTACGCTCAAATAGAAAAGGAGTGTTTAGGGCTAGTGTTTGGGCTAGAGAGGTTCCACAGCTACGTATATGGCCTCCCCTGCTTCACTGTAGAGACAGACCATCGTCCATTAGTCGCTATAATCAAAAAGAATCTGAATGAGATGTCACCAAGAATACAGCGAATGATGATGAGATTGCAAAGATACGACTTTGGACTGATCTACACACCAGGAAAGCATCTCGTACTCGCTGACGCACTCTCGCGAGCACCAACAGGGAACAGTGTCAGTACAACTGAAGAGGATGTTCAGAGGCATGTGAACATGGTGTCTGCTGTGCTTCCTGTATCAGACTCCAAGTCCAGACAGATAGCTGAGGAAACAGCGAAAGACACAGAGCTGCAACAAGTCATCAACAACATGCAAAATGGATGGCCTCCAGGTTCCTGTCCACAGTTCTTCCATGTCAGAGGTGAGCTGAGTGTAGTCTATGGGCTGCTGTTGCTAAAACACGACAGAATCATCATCCCAAGAGCTCTGAGGCAGGACATGCTACGGAGGATCCATGAAGGTCATCTCGGTGTCGCAAAGTGTAAAAGAAGGGCGAGAGATACTGTCTACTGGCCTGGAATCAACAAAGACATAGAGAGACTGATAAGCAGGTGTCAAACATGTCAGGAGCATAGGAACAAGCAAACCAAAGAGCCCATGATAGTAGCTGATGTGCCAGCAGCACCGTGGCACAAGGTAGGAATGGACTTGTTTCATCTCAAAGGAAGAGACTATGTAATAGTCATTGACTATTATTCCAACTTCCCTGAAATGGCACTGCTAGCAAACATGTCATCAGCCTGTGTCATAACACACACAAAATCGATCTTTGCCAGACATGGCATACCACATACCGTTGTGTCTGATAACGGACCATGCTTCAGTAGCGGAGAGTGGAGAGAGTTTGCAGAACAGTACGACTTCAATCATGTGACCTCCAGTCCTCTCTATGCACAGTCTAATGGAAGGGCTGAGAAAGGAGTCCACATTCTCAAGCAACTCCTGAAGAAAGCTGCTGACAGTGACTCAGATCCATACCTTGCTCTACTCAGCTACAGAGCATCACCTCTTGAGTGTGGACTGTCACCTGCTGAGTTGCTCATGAAGAGAAAGCTTCGTACCACACTGCCGAGTTACTCACAGCAAAGAAGACGTCCAAAGCTGAAACAAAAGCTACAGCTACAGAAGATGAAGCAGAAGTCATTCTATGACAGAACAGCCAAGCAGCTTCCACCACTCTCAAGCGACGACACAGTCAGGATTCAAGGTCCTGATGGATGGAAGACAAAAGCCACTGTTCTTGACGAAGTAGCTCCACGGTCATTCACGGTGAGAACAGAAGAAGGACAAATCTTCAGACGCAATCGCCGCAGTCTCCTAAAAACTCCAGAAGCTGTTCCAGAGCTCAGTGAAGCCTGCAGTGAGTCTGAGCCCATCTGTCCACTTCCAAGTGACTGTAACACAGACAGATGTACTGAACCACACACTAACACACACATGTCAAGTGAACCTGTGATAAGAAGATCCACAAGACACATCACAAAGCCTGATAGACTGAACTTGTAAAAAAAAAAAAAAGAAGAAAAAAAAAGAAAGACAATAAGCATGAATGTGTAAGAATGTGTTTAATGTTTTGAGTTGATAAGTTATACATATAAAAGAAAGTTTAAGGGTTAGTTCATAGTAAACATGTTTGGTTGTGTGTTTCAGTAAAATGCTTTAAGGACATAGCTGCAGTTAAGATTGTAGCTGATACCTGTAATTTGTGTAACTTGAACTGTTAGCTGTTTGTTATTTTTCTTACCTCAAAGAAAGGAGGATGTGACGATTGGATACTCCTACCACTAGGTGTCAGTAGAGGTCCTTGTTATAGGACAGGACCGGAGATGATGTAGGGGTAGCCAGAGGACAGGAACTAATAGGTACTAGGTAGATGGAGTTGATGTAATCGGAGCACGTTAATAAAAGTTATAAAAAGATCCTGTTTCTCATTGAACAACACGAACAACACACAAACCTGACAGCCGCTGAGGAAGATCAGCTGATCGACCTAACCACAGACAGTACACACAAGAATGTGTACGAGTCACAGCCTCTCACCCAGTTCTCGATGAGCCTCTTGCCTTTTGCAACAACTTATCTTTGTGAAAGTGGATTCTCCTCCCTCACCTACCTGAAGAGCAAATACTGTTCCAGACAGCAGTCTGAGGATGACATGATGCTCTGCCTGACAACCTCCATCTCCCCCAGAATAGACAAGCTGTGTACCACCAACCAGGGCCAGTCATCTCACTGAGGTAGGCATACCTGGCTTCCTGAAGCTAACAGTTTCATTGTTGAAAAATAATAATAATAGAAAATATAAGCCTCATCAATAACAACAACAACAACAACAACAATAATAATAATAATAACCAATCATAATTATGCATGAACGTTTTAGCAATCATAAACACATATAGGCTAATAACCCAGTATATTAGTAATAACCCAGTATATAAATAGGTTAATACGGTGAAAGAAAAGGCGAATGAAGTAAATATACAAGTTATTATAGGCTTTAAAATGTGAGACATTTAAAAATATATATTACATGTGGGGGTCCCTGTTCTGTTTGTCTCTCGTCCAAGGGGTCCTTGGGTTGAAAAGGTTGAAGACCCCTGATCTAGTGCAAATCTGACCAGTTCTACTGAGTTCTCGGCACTGAAAGACAAACTGACCTTTTTTCATCCTAATCTAAGGTGGAGATCTGGAGGAGGCCGAAAGCAACTCAGTGAAGATTGTTACTACTCCTTACGTAATCGACATGTCTAAGACAAAGGAACAGTTCACACCAGGGGGAGTGTTTTCCATTCTGGTACTGTTTCATTATTGTATTCTCACAGACAAACATGACATATTTTCACACATTCCTGCCTTACCCAGTATTTCCAATGTGACTGTAACAGTATCTGACCCGCAGTAGCTGAAAGGCACTCTAATAAACATTATACAACGGATAGATCCGGTCCATTGTCTCTATTGGTCAGTTTGCGTTCCAGCCGTGCCGATATCCATGACATACGCACGGCTAAATGGAATGTTGACACATCTTTTCCTATTACTCCGCGTTTGTATAATATTACCGTTATCGATTACATTCTTACCGTTGCTTAGCAACCGATAAACAACTGTTCAGCGGATGAATACACTTGGCCTACAATAAAACATAGTTCCATTAAAATACATTAATTAAAAGTTTGTCTTGTCTTTCTTTTGTGAAATATTGATAGATAAATGTGGTAACCGTTGTATAAAAGCGTTATATGATGTTATATATACGTGGATATACCACGGCTTCTCGTTCCATAACGCTTAATTCTGCTTCATTCTCAGGCCTCCACAACCTACCCAGATGGTTCACCAGCCCCCCAGCTACGTATGAGGGCTACAGTCACAGTGAAATTCGATGGAAACCCAGAAGAAACTGTCGAAGTAAAGGGTCTCGGCAACTCAAAGGGAGAGGCTGTGCTCACCTTAACAGTGCCTAAACACGCTAGGTCTATGGACATAAAGGTACAGACACAGAAAAACTTTCTGACGGGATCTCATGCTTAATTCATCTGAACTCATAGGAAAAGCAGAATACCAGATATGCAGATGACACTCAACTCTTCCTGTCTCCCCCCCCTCTGACCTACATGTGGCAACACGTGCCTCTGCGTGTCTCGCTGACATCTCTACATAACCTTAACGAATCAAAGTTAATGCCTAATACAATACCACCGCCAGACAAATTCGTAATTCACGTACCTAACCTTAATCACTACAAAGCGGGTTGTATAATTTTCATCGGAATTAGCTTTTTGTTTGAATTCATATGAATTGAGGTTGAGGACCTGTTAAGATAAGATAAGAGCAGTTATTTCCACAACTATAGACAATAATGTTCCTCTCCATAGATGTTTTCTGAGGCGGAGGAGGAGGATGTCGTTGTGGCAGACGCTAAGATGACCGTGACCGCGGCGCAGGCAGAGGGTGAATGTTACATGAGTGTGGAGATCGAACACCGGATCTTAGAGCCAGGACAGGAGATGACTGTCACACTCAGAGACATCACACCCGCAGGCACCCCAAGGCCCTCACACATCTACTACTTGGTAACACATTAACACATTATTCATCTGTTTTTTCGACCGAGCATCTAATTTGTGCAACACAGCGACTTCTCTTATAAAAATGTGCTAGTGTACTTCAGTTAAACACTAGAACAGCCATGGGTGGGGTCATTAGTGACCCTGTGAGTCAAATCTTGTTTATGTCTTTATACTCTATAAAATTTCAGGACCCTCCTTTCATGACTTTTCCTAGATATGTGCGTTCTACCACCCAGTACCCTTACATTTTCAAAATCACATCAGGATAAGCTAGTATAAAGCTAATTTGCAGTTTGTCTGTGTAGGAGGCAGGCTAATTTACAAGACGCGCCAACTAGTCTGGTTGTTGTGTGTAAATAGCAGCTTCCCATTGTAAAGAATATGGTCATTTGACCCCCAAGCTCTTATAGTAGTAAAATAACTGTTCTAGTGTTAGAATAGGCTGTTCTAGTGTCTAAACTATCATCCCAGTCCCGAAGAAAAGCATGGTGAGCTGCCTAAACGACTACCGCCCGGTGGCACTCACACCAATCATCATGAAGTGCTTCGAGAAACTAGTCCGGGCCCACATAGTCACACGCCTCCCGCCCAACCTGGATCCATACCAGTTCGCCTACAGAGCCCACAGGTCCACAGAGGACGCCATCGCGACGACTCTCCACTCCACTCTATCCCACCTGGAGAGGGGAAACAGCTACGCGAGACTGCTCTTTGTGGACTTCAGCTCTGCCTTCAACACCATCCTTCCAGACAGGCTAGTGACCAAACTACTAGACCTGGGACTATCACACTCTATATGTGCATGGATCAAGGACTTCCTGTCCGACCGCCCCCAGAGGGTGCGGGTGGGCTCCCACACCTCTACAGCCCTCAGACTCAGCACTGGGTCCCCCCAGGGCTGCGTGCTAAGCCCCATCCTCTACAACCTCTACACCTACGACTTCACCCCCGTCCACCCCAGCAACTCCATCGTAAAGTTTGCAGACGACACCACCGTGGTGGGCTGCATCTCGGGGGGGGACGAGGCGGCGTACAGGGATGAGGTAGAGCAGCTGAGCAAGCTGTGCAAGGTTAACAACCTGCTGCTGAACCAGTCAAAGACCCAGGAAATCATCGTGGACTTCAGCAGGAAAAAATCTGAGGTCCAGCCCCTGCTCATCGACGCAGAGAGCGTGGAGAGAGTCTCAACCCTCCGATTCCTGGGGGTGCACATACAGGATGACCTGTCCTGGAAGAACAACACAGCAGCCATCATCAAGAAGGCACAACAGCGGCTCTTCTTCCTGAGAGTCCTCAGGAAGAATCAGAATCAGAATCAGAAGACTTTTATTGCCATGACATGTAAACATGTTAGGAATTTGGTTTGGAACAATGGAGCACGGTTTACAGCAGGACAGGTGCAAGACAGGACTATGCTATGCTAGTTGTTGTGCTAGGCTAGTTGATTGACTGTGGCCTGTAATGCTATGCTGTTATGCTATGTGCTAGTCTGCTAGTTGAATGGTAATGCGGTTTAGTATAGTACAGGATAGCCTTTAGCTATGCTAGTTGTTGTGCTAGGCTAGTTGATTGATTGACTTCTAATGCTATGCTGTGTGCTAGTCACTAGTGAATGGTGTTCTATTGATTGTGTGTACTACTGAATAAAGCAACAAGGTAGGTGTGTGTGTATGTATGTCAAGAAAGTAACATAATAATTACTTTCCCCCCATGAATGCATCATCAAAACATTGAAACTTTTATAAACAACATTTCACTTACGCATGTCAACAAAAGGTTCAATAAATACCAAACAAAAACTATATTTAAACCTCTGTTTTATACTTGTTAATCATCTTATTTTTAAATATTTTATTAGTACCTAACCATACCTAACCGTGCAAACCAACATCAAAGTGCAAGAGTCATAATTAATATAAATATAAAGTGCAGAGATCAAGTGTTCAAGTGTTCATATCCAGACAGTCCAGTGGGGGTGGAGGGAGGGTAGATAGATAGATAGGGGGTCAGGACCACAACAAGCAGGAGATACTGGTGGCCTTCTACCGCTGCGCAGTGGAGAGCATCCTCACCTACTGCATCTGCAACTGGTTCTCCAGCTGCACAGCTGCAGAGAGAAATGCGCTACAGAGAGTCGTGAGAACAGCCCAGAAGATCACCGGCGCCCCCCTCCCCTCTCTGGAAGAGCTGTACAACACACGCTGCCTCAGGAAGGCCTCCAAGATCTCCAGAGACCCATCCCACCCTGGGTACGAACACTTTGCCCGGCTGCCCTCGAACAGGCGGTACAGGACCATGGCCGCAAGGACAAACAGACTGAAGCTCAGCTTCTACCCCAGGGCCATCCAGGCCCTGAACACAGCAAAGACCTAGGTTCTGGGCCCTGGACAGTCTGGACAGATTGATGGCAGCTGCTGGATTGAAAAATCAGGTGTAGTGCTGAGGCACAAATGTGTACATTTCAAGCCTGCAAACTGCGACACTTTAAATGAATGTGCAATAACACTATGTGCAATATGACAACCCTAGGGTACATAAGGTTGCAGAGAAATAGGAAATGTTAGAATAGGTATAGCATAGCATAGAGTACAGCACAGTGTTTTATCTGTACAGTATAGTATAGTGGATAGTGTACATAGCCTTTATTTATGTAAACCAGCTCCTTTCCCTTCTTTCTTTTTTTTTTTTTTTTTTCCTAGCACCAGGGGAGCCACCCCTCCCACATTTCGTTGTTTGGTACCTGTACTATAGCAATGACAATAAAGACCATTCATTCATTCATTCATTCATTCATAAATTCCTGAATGGTTAACAGTGTTAACCCTTCCCTCCCTCCTAACAGATCCTAAGTAAGGGTAGAGTGGTCCTGATGGATAGAGTTCCTAGGACAGAGCTCACCACCCTCCGTCTGCCCTTCAGTGTAGACTTGGTTCCCTCCTTCCGTCTGGTTGGCTACTACTTCAGGGAGGCCCAAGGCGAAGGCGTCGCACCGATAGTGGCAGACTCCGTATGGGTGGATATAAAAGATGTCTGCAAAGGACAGGTAGGTAGTTAAATCTGATATTACAGTTACATTTACATTTTAAAATGTTTGGCATTTAGCAGACGCCTTATTCCAAAGCGACTTACGATCGATACATTTGACTAAGCAAGTGAATCATCAATCCACCAGTCGTAGCAGGAAGAGTAATCTGGCTCAGGCCAGGGGCCATTGGCAGTCATCATGATAGAAGAAGAAAGATTATTTTATTTTATTTTCTATTTTATTTTACACTGGAGAAACAGTACAAGGGGGGAAGTAGACATTTTAGGAGACACAGCATTCTGGATGAGCTGCAATTTTAGGAGGCACAGTATAGGGGGAAGCAGGTGTCATAAGGGCTCTGCACACAGCGTGCGATTTCTGTTGCGCATCAACGTTCCATTTTGAAGTTTGAATGGAAGTCTATGAGAACATCGCATTTACCCACACACGGCCCCGATTTTAATCGCACGGCGAACATTCGATTCCATTCATTTTGAATGGGACAAAGCAGGGCGACAAAACTCGCACGCCGTGTGCTTTGTCCCATTCAAAATGAATGGAATCGAATGTTCGCCGTGCGATTAAAATCGGGGCCGTGTGTGGGTAAATGCGATGTTCTCATAGACTTCCATTCAAACTTCAAAATGGAACGTTGATGCGCAACAGAAATCGCACGCTGTGTGCAGAGCCCTTCAGGAGACACAGTGCTGGGGGGTAGTAGATGTCTCAGGAGGAGCAGTTAAGATGTAACCTGAAGAGATGGGTCTTCAGTCTCAGTTCTCCTTTCCTTTCTTCATCACTAATTCACTGTGTATGGAGGCAGTTTGAGGAATGTTCTTTTGGTTCTTTTGTGTTTTCAGATCGAGATTCTTCCATTTAAAGAACATAAACCTGCTGATGCTGTTAATGTGGAGGTTCGCACGGACAAGGGAGATAAGGTTGCTCTGGCGGCGGTGGACACAGCAGTGTACATCATCAACAAGCAGAACAAACTGACACCTCAGAAGGTAACACTTCTGTTTATTACACAGAACCGCCGAGAACATTGAGGCTTTTAAAAAAACTAGTCAAAACACCTATTTTCTCCCTGGCCTTTGACCTGAGGTGAGCCTGCCTTCCCGACACTGCACTCTTTGCACTACTATTTGTACTGCACCTTGCTTTTAGTGTATTTTTCTATTTTATCAGTTTTCTTTCATCTGTATTTTTTCTCTTTTATCTTGTTTTTCTCTTTATATTTTTATATCTGTTAAGCACTTTGGGCGGCTCTTGTCGTTGTACATTTTGTGCTATATAAATACATGTTGGTTACTTACTTACTTACTACTTACTGTATGAGTCTTAGTGAACACAGTGTGCTGCATGCTTATCCTTACTAAAATATGTGACACAGTCTGGTAAAAAAAAATGTCAGCAATCCTGAAGACACGCAAATGAGCTAAAACCTTCTTTTGAGAAAATGTGTTTTCCTGTTTTTTTTGCATATTACAAAAGTTGAAGTGTTAAAGAGCCCACTTGATATAACAAACCACAGCTTTAGGATCACTAAATACTTATTCCTTTCATGACTTTTTCTATGTGCGTTCTACCACCCAGTATCCTTACATTTACAAAATCACATCAGGATAAGCTAGCATAAAGCTATTTTGCAGTTTTTCTGTGTAGGAGGCAGGCTAACTTACAAGACGCGCCAACTAGTGGTCGTTGTGTGTAAATAACAGCTTCCCATTCTAAAGACTATGGTCATTTGACCCCTGAGGCGGCGCTAAGAGTAGAGAGCAGTGGAATAGGCACGGCTGTCCTAGTGTTAACCAGACCCTGTCACATGTATGGAGTCCATTTCCTTCATTCAGAATGTTTCCACCATCTGCAGATGTTTGACTACATGAACTCCTACGATTTGGCGTGTACCATAGGAGGTGGAAAGGATTATCAGTCTGTTCTCCAGGATGCTGGTCTTGCCTTCATAACTAATTTCGGCAGTACTAAAGGAGTAGTAATGGTGAGGAAGGGTGAGTTCACATTCTGAGATACTGTAGCAGGACTTTATAATAGTTGTAGCATGCTCATAGTTGTGGGGGTTCCACGTCACCACGGTGTATAATAAAACACACACACACACAAAGCACAATTCAAATGCAATTAGGGTGGGAGTTCAGCTATCCAATCAATACTCTACAACCCTTACTCAGAGTCCGTTATCCAGTTGTATTCCTAAAGTGTGTCCTCAGCCAGTTCAATACACAGGAGGGTGTAATCCAACAGTCCAGGGGGGTATTCCATCAACGTCGCTAAAATAAAATCCAGGCTTATTTTTTAAATCTTGCAAAATTTACAAAAATAAGCCTGGATTTTCCTTTAGTGACATTGATGGAATACCCCCCCTGGTGATTCACAGGTGTGCCTCGTTGGTGCAGGAAGTCCATATAAGGCTTGCCTCGTTGGTGCAGGAAGTCCATATAAGGCCTCAGAGGTAGAGCCAGCGGGCTGCACGATACCTCCCTTCAATTACCACTCCCCTCACCACTCCCTGCCTTCTGACACACAATGTTTTAATAGATATTGGTAAAATGTAAACAGCTATCACTGCAAGTAGTTTTGTTGACGAACATGATCAGGGCAGCCAAGTTTCACCAAAACTTTGGAGTGAGATTTTTTGCCGGTGGAGCGACGCAAAACTGAGCACGTTTGGCAGC
Source organism: Nansenia antarctica (assembly GCF_963989245.1). NCBI lineage: Eukaryota > Metazoa > Chordata > Actinopteri > Argentiniformes > Microstomatidae > Nansenia > Nansenia antarctica. The sequence goes on from NC_137674.1 coordinate 83,678,932, forward strand.
AGCGGCCCCTCTCTCCCACCCAATTATTATTATTATTATTATTTTTGCTAGTTTCCTACAATTTTACATCATAATAAACCAGCACAAGAAATGAAAACAATTGGAAAATTGTATAAAACAAGACAAATTCAGACAGTAATAAAAATATATTAGATTTATTATCATCTATCTATAAATAAATCAATCATGTAACATCAGAATAACTATTTTAACTGTCAATCAACCATGTAACATATTAATCACTCTTTTAACTGTCAATCAACCATGTGACCTATAAAGTTACAACATCTTATGCAGTACAACAACCCCAACCCTTACAAGCGGTGTTCATAACACCTACGGTGCTGTAGGTGTTTGTGGCAGATTTTGATGTCTTAATAACAGAGGTAGGGGGCTCCCACTTGAAACATTCTGGCTCGAGGCCAGCCATCTTCACCGTCATGATGGATGAAAGGGTTCCATCAAGAGCCAGACTGTTACGGGTTTTGGTTTTGTTCAGCCCCACCACGGAGAACACTCGTTCTGCATCAGCATTTGAATGCGGAAGTACCAAAACCAATTTGGCAATATGAGAGAGCCTCCCAAATCTGCTCATCCCGTTCACCTTAGAAAAATGTACATAGGAAGCCTAATTACTCAAGGATTTTCTTATGCAGCAAGTTGATTAAGTCAATGTGTAGTATGTCAAAGGGTGCAGAATAATTATTACCTTATTCTTCTCTGATGCCATGTTCCCCCAAAAGCTCTCAACGTCGAATGTGGCTGGGTCTGGTGGCATGGGAATGTCCATGAACTGGTAATCCAGAAACTCCTCGCTGAGTTTGTCATGCTCTTGAGGTCCGTGGTACGGGAGAAGTTCAGCAAATCTAAAAAGAACACAATGTGCACTGATCAGATAGTTACAGCAGCTGGAACAGCAGGGTTTGTTTTTCAGATGTGATTATCAAACTTAACAATCTATTCAAAATGATCAGAACTTGTCAACCCTAACCTGTCAACAAAGTACAAGGCATCTTCCACACCACACTCTGTCCTCTGCTGGACGTCAACAAACATGGCATGTTTGAGCAGGGGCTCTCGCAGGGGTAGTTTCTCCATGGCATACTCCACAGCCCTCAAAAGAAATGCCAGTGCTGCCTGTTGGAACCTCTCCACTTGCTGCGGTGTAATGTCTCCTGCATCAAGGAGCCTGTTGAGCGTAGCTCGAGTAGTAAAGCCGATATTCAGCTTTTCTCCTGCCAGAGACACAATAACAATACAACTATCAATTACTTTAGAACAGGCAAGTTTAAAATAAAAAATATTTTTGTTTGTTTACAAGAGTTCGTTTACAGAGTTCATTTACATCATCAACAACCACAATAGCTAACTTCAATACCCTTCTTTAAGTATCTCCCATCACATCAGTCCCATTCCTCTGTCTCCTCTGACCTGGCAACCTTTTTGGAAGGGGGCTGACCCTTCGCTGCCCACATTGAAAGCAGGTCTGCCTGCTTACTTCTCCCTGCTTTCTGCTTCGATGACATCTTTAAACAAACAAAATGCAATGATGATTCAAAATCAGAAGTGCTGATTTGAGGTAGTTTTTACAACTAAACATGACATAAAAAGCACAAGAAAATCCGTCTGGTCTGAAACATCGCCCCCCCCCCCCCCCCCCGCCCACCACCAGGGCCAACTACGTACTTCGCTAAATATCCTTTTACGAGCTCACTGCTCACAGTTTTAGTTTTACAATTACGAGCTCACAGTATCAATTACCTCGCAAGCAGTTAAGTGATTCAATTTAGTTTATATTTTAATCAAGAACCTGGATTCTAATTCGAATGAGGTGAGATTTACCTACCGTTTTGGCCGTCCGCTTCATGCTGCAGCTCGCGTGAACACAGATGCAACGCTCGTCTACCGCTCCGACTGCGCACGCGCAAGCATAATAACGCGAGTGCAGAAAGAGGACGTCACGAAACTCATGTCCAGCAGCTTTCTTTCAAGGAATTTCAAAAATAAAAGTCCCGTAAAACAAATTGTTATTTCTCGCCGTGAGAAATAGAGTTGCGGCGTGAGAGCGTGAGAACTGGTTGAAATGCGTGAGTCTCACGGTGATTGCGTGAGACTTGGCAGCCCTGAACGTGATTGCACACACATCGATCGGTAAGAACAGTAATTGTCTTTCTCTGATTATCAGATCACACCTGTAACAGCAGAGGGAAACGACAAAAGAGGGCCTTAAACCATCAGCAGGAATTCTCCAAGATCAGTAAGTGTACAGGCTTCCACTGCTCCTGTGATTTTCAAAAGGCCACACTGTTTTTACACCATGTGACACATTCTAATGCTTTGGTCCTCATGTAATGATCAGACTTTTCTTTCGAAAAATGTGAATACATTTCCGCGTTGTTGAAAATCAACGACACATCGCTAGTCGACTAACACAGCTTGTTTTGTGAGCCTGCTAACAATGTCAAGTAATGTTCTAGTTAACTAGGCAGCAGTGGGGGTTGCTCACCCAATCCATTGCGTTGTTGCAGTATTTTGGCTTGACTAGCGAGTTTGTGTTGTGATTCTCAACAATGTTGAAACGTAGTTCCAACAAGTGTTTCGAAAGAAAAGTCCGAACATTTTGATTGGTTGCCGACATGCGGAACTAAATGATCAGACTGTGTCACCTGTGGGTGAGAGTCTTTCAGATCTTTCTGATCTGCAGTCAACAGGTACGACACGCAGGAGGAGAGGAAGTGCTGTCACGACGGAGCCAAGCTGAACCGCCTCCACCTGACGTGTCAACAACGTCACGCCAAGACCACCCACAAGTCCCAGGGGTGCCAGGGGGCTTTCCTGAAGTGCTGTGAAGCCGCCTCCAAACTGAGAGACGACATCAAAAGAAATAGAAAGACATACAGCCTTGCGAGAGGTAGGCCTTTACAGTACAACCTGACAAATCACCTGGGTTTGGTTTGATTTGATTTGATTTAATTTAACACTACAACAGCCATGCCTATTTTACCTACTAGTAGAGCCGCTTTGGGGGTCAAATAGACCCCCATTTTAGAATGTAAATCTGCTATTTACACACAGAGATCACTAGAGGGCGCTTCTTTTTTTAGCCTGCCTCCTACACAGAAAAACTGCAAAACAGCTTTATACTATCTTATCCTGATTTTGAAAATGTAAGGATACTGGGTGGTAAAACGCACATATCTAGGAAAAGTCATGAAAAGAGGGTCCTGAAATTTGATCGAGTGCAAAGATAGAATTTGTATTTACTCACAGGGGTCACCATGACCCCTCACGGCTCTTCTGGTGTTAAGGATCCCCATTAGAAGCACACAAATGTACCTCTAGTCTTCCTGGGGTCCTGAACATACAAAATACAGACATACAGACGTAATAAACGTACAATCGCCAAAAGGTAAAAAGACACTCAGTCAAGCTAAGTGTCTGTAGTAAAGACATAGAGTGGTCATGTCATCATTTCACCAGAGAGAAGAGGGGGGGGGGGGGGGGGGAGGGGTGAATTAATTAGTCACAGATCTCCAGTTATCGATCTGCTTCCTTATGAAGTATATCATAAAACAGCTTGTCTGCATAGACTGGCTTTTATATCGGCTGTTTAAAATTGAAGACAAACTGTATTATTCAGCGTCAGACAGTATGTGGTGTATGTGGCATACAGACATTTTAGATACCTAGTCGTAACACAGTAATAACTGTTTGACAACGGCACCCTCACACTATAGGGGTGAGGGACCCTCAAGTTCGTTAAGGCTAAGTTCCCCACTAGGACGGGTCCGGAATTAACTGAACCAGAGGCTGGTGTACCCAAAATACAATTAGTTTATTACAAGATTATAACAATAAACCAAGGCACAATAATCACTCTCAAATGGTGAAGGCCTATAAAAACAGGGCTACTAAAAAGGGGAAGGGGACCTGTGGGTGGACTCTATCCTTAAAGGCAGACAAACGTGAACCGTTGCTTAAAAGGTGCATGCAAACACAGCAAATAGTGTAGGCTAGGAATTCTTAGTGGGCAATACACGGCACACAGTGAGTTCAAAAGACAACCATAAAATGAGGGCTCTAAGTATCACGGCACACAAGCAACCTTTAGTATAAAAGCACAGCAAACTGGGAAAAGTAGATAAGGGAACACGTCCGCTCTACACTCCAACAGGTCAGGGATAGTTCAATATCAAACTGCTCTAAAACCACTGCAAGACTAAAAACATAATGGCACAAGGGTAGGAAAAAAACAATGGATAGGACAAGGTAGCGTGGACCTCCTATAGAAAGCATAATATTACATTAGTCACATTAGTTAAACCCACAGAATATTACAATAACAATGGACTATAAATATACCTTTGAATTTAAACATACCTTGATACTCTGAGGCTCTATGCCTGAAGCATCAATAAAAGTTTGGCTGAGTGACCATGTGGCTTCCAAACGAATGGGTGCAGAGAATCCTTCCTCACCAACCACGACTAGGTCTGTGGGAAATACATTAGCACTTTAGACAGGATTCCTCCTCTAGTCATCAAACATTGTGTGAAAGGTTTGGATTAAAACATACCGCAATAATCTGGAAACAATGCTTGAAGCAGTGACCATGTGGCTTCCAAACAACAGGTGCAGAGAATGAGTCTGAGGTACCCACCCCCCTATATCTCCTTCTAGTCACCACTGGTGCTGGGTCCTAGTGCTATACCTGTCACACGTAGAACAGTGTTGTGTAGAAAGTGTCTGTGGTTAGATTAGATCTGTTTGCTATTTGTCGTCCTCCCTCTCTAGCCGACCTGTCCGAGGAAGAGGAGGCCATTAATGAGGTGTATGTCCATCTCCGGAGCCATTTCCCTCAGACCTGGATGTGGGACATTGTGGATGTGGGTGCTTCTGGTCACGTTAGGTAACCTGTAACTGTTTGCTACATCATATACGTGTACAGTACTGTACTCAGGGTTCCCGCGCTGGTCTTAAAAAGCCTTAAAGTCTAAAATCCCGCAATCCACATCTATTTACGCTGAAATGAATCAAGCTGGAACCAAACAAATTCCAATTCGCTTCCTTTTTTGTCTGTATGGCAGTGAAATCCCTAATTTCATCATCTCAAGGATTACAAAAAGCTATCATATGGTGTCACGATAGGTATCATATGGTGTCGCGAAAATTATATTCAAAGAGGTCTAAAAAAGGTCTAAAAAGGTCTTAAATTTTACTTGTTATAACTTGTAGGAACCCTGAGTACTGTACTGTAGGTGCTTGTCAGAACAACTGCACAATGAACGTCTATTTGACTTTATTAATGTAATAATTATTATTATTTTCAGTCGTAATTATGCTGTTCCAGACTCCATAACCACCTGGGAGATTCAAGCAGTTGGAATCTCTGAAACAAAAGGTAGGTTCCCCTCCCCCCTCCCCCTTTCTCCTAACTTTCACCAGAAAAAATTGTGGTTAATATTTGGACTGTCTTACATTTTTCCACTCAGGATTTTGTATTGCTGAGCCAAAGCAACTGACGGTCTTCCAAGATTTTTTTGTCTCCGTAAAATTACCGTATTCAGTCAAAAGAAATGAACAACTTGAGGTGAAAGTTGTGGTTTACAACTACAAAGAAGAAGACTTAGAGGTAAAGTAATTCCAACAGACAGATTAAATTCTACCACACATATTCTTGTTAATTTTCAATACAAATGTGACACGTTCTATTGCTTTGGTCCTCATATCGTGATCTGATGTACTGATCTGACTTTTCCTTGTTGAAAATCAACGACACATCGCTAGTCGACTAACACAGCTTGTTTTGTGAGCCTGCTAACAATGTAAAGTAGTGTTCTAGTTAACTAGGTAGCAGTGGGGGATTACTCACCCAAACCATTGCGTTGCAGCATTTTGGCTTGACTAGCGAGTTTGTGTTGTGATTCTCAACAACAGAAAAGAAAAGTCTGACTCTGAACATATTGATTGGTTGCCGACATGCGGACCAAAAGACTAGAACGTGTCACATTTGTTATTATTGCCATGTGCTTCTACTGGGTGTGTGTACTGTAGGTGACAGTGAAGATGGAGGCGGTGGAGGGGCTGTGCGGTGCAGGGGGGGACAGGAACACACAGGTGGTCACAGTCTCGGGGAACTCGGCAGTGCCTGTGTACTTCACTGTGGTCCCCCTTGTCATTGGAGACGTTCCCATCCAAGTGGATGCCTCCACAAAGAAAGGCGGGGATAAAATTAAGAAAGACCTCAAAGTTACGGTATGAACAGTACTGGCATTTAGACTTCTCATTGTACAGTACTTAACACTAGAACAGCCATGGGTGGGGTCATTTGACCCTGTGAGTAAAAAATGTTTTATATCTTTGCACTCGATCAAATTTCAGGACCCTCCTTTCATGACTTTTCCTAGATATGTGCGTTCTACCACCCAGTATCCTTACATTTTCAAAATCATATCAGGATAAGCTAGTATAAAGGTATTTAGCAGTTTTTCTGTGTAGGAGGCAGGCTAATTTACAAGACGCGCCAATTAGTGGTCGTTGTGTGTAAGTAGCAGCTTCCCATTCTAAAGACTATGGTCATTTGACACCCATGGCGGCTCTTATAGTAGGTAAAAAAAGGCACGGCTGTTCTAGTGTTAACAGAAGGTGTCTGTGTAACAAATCTGTAGCTGTATGTGATCCTTACAATGCCTTTCTGTTCTGTTCTACAGGGAGAAGGTGAACTTGTTTCAATGCAACAAGAATACAACATTGATGGACGAGGTAATCTACTTTTCGAAAACATCGTGTCTAACACGTCTCCATTGCAAGTGACATATACTGTTGCACAGTACCATTGATCTCTTGACTGTATACATACACCATTGACCTCTTGCCTACCTATTTCACATAGCTGCAAATCCAATCAAACTTGACATCCCACTTCCTCCAAATTCCACCCCTGGACTGGAGTCCGATGCCTACATTAGTGTCAAAGGTGAGGCAAGATAGTTACTCACTCTACCCACTTATTGACAGTTGACAGTTTACAGTTGACAGTTGACAAGGAATGAAGACAGTTGATAAACTATATAAAATATATGACACAGTCTGATCATTTGGTCCGCATGTCGACAACCGATCAAAATGTTCAGACTTTTCTTTTGAAACACGGAACTACGTTTCAACGTTGTTGAGAATCACAACACAAACTAGTCGCTAGTCAAGCTAAAATTCTTCAATGCAATGGATTGGGTAAGTAATCCCCACTGCTAACCTAGTTAACTACAACACTACTTTACATTGTTAGCAGGCTCACAAAACAAGCTGTGTTAGCTGACTAGCGACGTGTCGTTGATTTTCAACAAAGCGGAAATGTGTTCACATTTCTCAAAGAAAAGTCAGATCATTACATCAGATCCCGACCTGAGGACCAAAGCATTAGAAGGTGTCACATACAGTAAATGCGTTGCTCAGAATGACATCATTGTTGTCGCGGGGGTCAATAATATTTATTCAGTGGCTACTCTGCATCGTCCACACCAGTGTTAATTTTGGCAGGCTTTTTAGTCACTTAAGGCCGATTTAAGCTTCTGCGTCGAATTTACGTGCGTCTACACCGTAGCCTACGTAAGGGGTCTCCAAGTTTGTAGGTCTACGTTGTTCTAGCGTCGCGTTGCTCGGTGTACTCATAACAGCATAATAGCGATCAAAAAACGTATTTTTGTTATGCTTGTTGTAAAGAAAATGTCTATAATGCATTGAAATTACAGTAAACTAAGATAATAAGATGGTTATCATACATTTTCAAATGTTTATTAATAAGTAATTACAGAAAAAGTAAATGACATTTCTGTCATGGCTTCCGCATTTTGGCCGACGAGAGAGTCGGAATCTTGTCGGAATCATGTGCTACCAAGCGGACCAATCACAGAGCTTACGGTTGCGTAGAAACTGACGCGTAGTTACATTTTTGGAGAGGTGCGCGTTAATCGACGGCGTAGGCTACGGCGTAGCTTGCGTAGGCCCGCGTAGCCTTGCGTAGCCTACGGCGTAGATTTTACGCAGAAGCATAAACTGGGCTTAAGTCTTTGGTGTTTAGATGAAGATGCACACCAGTTCTAGTCACACCAAGTCACCTCCATTTTTCTTAGTTCCAGTCCAGTTCCAGTTGATGAAAACTGAAAACATTCCAGTGCAGTCTCAGTCCACAAAAACTCCAAAACATTTTAGTTGAGTTTTCGTCGATGACTATGGCTAGACTAAAATGTTTTGGGGTTTTTGTGGACTGAAACTGCACTGGAATGTTTTCAGTTTTCATCAACTGGAACTGGACTGGAACTAAGAAAAATGGAGGTGACTTGGTGTGACTAGAACTGGTGTGCATCTTCATCTAAACACCAAAGACTAAGGGACTAAAAAGCCTGCCAAAATTAACACTGGTCCACACCCACAGGTGGTGTGATGGGAGAGTCTGTGGAGAACTGTCTGAACCTGGAGGGGGTGGACAGGCTGATTGCCTTACCCAAAGGCTGCGCGGAGCAGACCATGGTGACTATGTCCCCGGCCATCCACGCTATGAAGTACCTGGATGCCACGGGCCAGTGGATCGACCTGAAGGCCGAACGCAGGGACGAGGCCCTGGCCATGATCCAGAATGGTGAGGCCAGTTGGGATTAGCTTATACTTGATGTCTTAGAATATTGTTCTAGAACATAGCATCTCTGTAGCAATAACACAGTTCACACTGTGTGAAAATACCCACTTGACACTAGAACACTAGTGCCTTTTTTACCTACTATATAAGAGCCGCCTCGGGGGTCAAATGACCATAGTCTTTACAATGGAAAGCTGCTATTTACACACAACGACCACTAGTTGCCGACCACTAGTTGCCTCCTACACAGAAAAACAGCAAAATAGCTTTATACTAGCTTATCCTGATGTGATTTTGAAAATGTAAGGATACTGGGTGGTAGACCGCACATTTCTAGGAAAGGTCATGAAAGGAGGGTCCTGAAATGTTATTGAGTGCAAAGATATAAAAACGTTTTTACTCACAGGGTCAAATGACCCCACCCATGGCTGTTCTGGTGTTAATGTTGAAATGACTCTGTCTCTTTACAAGGATACAGCCGTATCCTGACATTCAAGAAGGCAGATGGATCTTACGGGGCCTTTTTGACCCGGCCAAGCAGCGTTTGGTACTCTCAACCAATTTTTTCATTCATTCATTCATTTTTGTAATAATTATCTAACAACCAATGAGCTTTGTCCTAATAGTTTTTCTCTTTTAAAACCCATTTTGAATTTCCCTCAGGCTGACGGCGTTCATAGCCAAGGAGCTTTCTCAGTGCAGAGGTTTCATAGCAGTGGAGGACGCGTACATTCAGGAGTCTGTCTCCTACCTGGTGTCTAAACAGAAAGAGAGCGGCGCCTTCAATGACCCCAACCCTCTCTACGACCGGACCATGCAGGTAGGACTGAGGAGGAAGATGTTCTTGGTTGTTGCCTCCCCCTATACTGTGTCTCCTGAGACACCTGCTTCCCCCTATACTGTCTCTCCTGAGACACCTGCTTCCCCCTATACTGTGTCTCCTGAGACACCTGCTTCCCCCTATATTGTGTTTCCTGAGACACCTACTTCCCCCTCTTGTACTGTTTCTCCTGTGTCTAAAAAAAATAATATTATTATTTCTTCTTCTATCATGACGACTACCAATGGCCCCTGGCCTGAGCTAGATTACTCTTCCTGCTACGACTGGGGAATTGATGATTCACTTGCTTAGTCAAATGTAGCGATTGTAAGTCGCTTTGGAATGAGGCGTCTGCTAAATGCCAAAAATGTAAATGTTGTTGTTCATGGGTCAGATGATCCACATGTTGGGAGATTCTTCTTGACCTTAAACGTTCTTCTTCTCTCAGGGTGGAGTCGGAGGGTTCGAAGGAGACGTATCGCTCACAGCATTCGTACTCGTCGCCATGCACCACGCCATGCACTCTGTCGAGGACAGCTCAAAACTGGTAACAAAAACATTGATCTAAACTCCTCAAAAAAAGTTCGGAAACGTTATTCCGTCGATTATTCCTCCCCTTTAATAATACCAACTGGTATTGTATTTTATATCGTTGGAAAGCCTGATTAGTCACCTTTACAACAAGGTACCACTTGTAAGGATGATGCATTCGTGGAATGAGCAACACAGCTAAACGTGTGGGTAGCGGCCCAAAAAAAGGAGGAATAATCGACCAAAATAACGTTTCCGAACTTTTTGGGGGGGAGTTTATGTATCTATCTAACATTTTCGTGAATCAAATTTCAATATTCATAAATCTTATGACAATAATATGACATTCCAATTGCAGATGTTGGCTATGATGAAGGCTGAATCTTACCTGAAGTCAAAGCTGGAATCCCTGCAGAGGCCTTTTGCTGTGGCCATAACAGCCTACGCCCTGTCTCTGACGTCTGCTGATAGTGAGGCTGTCGGACAGGCCCAGACCAAGCTCCGGAGCATGGCCTCGTGTGACCAGGGTGAACATCGCCTTCTATACCTCAGTATTGATTGATAAATTGATTGAATGATTGATTTGGGTAAAAAGTACAGACAGTACATCCCAGAGGATAGCACGTAAAAGCGTACTAAAACACTTGTTTCCAACGTGGTCCTCGTTGGTAGACAAAAACAACTAAAGACAAGAACATACAAAAAACAATGCACCAAGAAACATACAAAGAGCATACACTATATATATATATATATATATATATATATATATATATGTGTATATAGTAGCTGTCTAAATATGTGACACAGTCTGATCATTTTGGTCCACATGTCGGCAACCGATCAAAATGTACAGACTTTTCTTTTGAAACCACGGAACTACGTTTCAACGTTGTTGAGAATCACAACACACTCAAACAAACTCGCTAGTCAAGCCCAAAATACTGCAACACTGCAATGGATTGGGTGAGTAATCCCCCGCTGCTACCTAGTTAACTATAACACTACTTCACATTGTTAGCAGGCTCACACAACAAGCTGTGTAAGCTGACTAGCGATGTGTCGTTGATTTTCAACAACGCGGAAATGTATTCAATTTTTTTCGAAAGAAAAGTCCGATCATTACATCGGATCCCGACATGAGGACCTAAGTGTTAGAACGTGTCACATAATGAGGTTATGTATGCATATATTATACATGCATGTTTTCATGCATTCTGACTCTTCAATGCTGTTTTAGCTGACTTTAAAGATAGATCGAGGATCTGGATTTGGATTCATGAACAACGAGGAGAATGTAGAGAATAACTATCATTTATACCACAGAAGGCGCTAGATCGCTAGGCGCTATTCTACACTCTCTTCCCCCCCCCCCCCCAACAACAATACTAATGTGTTCCTCCCCCCTTCAGACAAGGACACCTGCCACTGGGAGGCGAATGATAACCTGAGGTTGACCAGCGAGAGTAGAGCCTCCCAGGTACCCCAAGCCGAGTCCATCTCCGTGGAGACCACAGCGTACGCGCTCCTGCAGGCCATAGCTGAGGAGGACAGGCCGTACGCCACCCGTATCGCTAGGTGGCTAACAGAGAAGCGAAAGTACGGAGGAGGATTCCACTCCACACAGGTAAGGCCAAACCTCCAGCAGTCAGCTTCCTTTAAAATACATCCCACTGCTACAGTACATCTGTATAATATCTTACTTACCTTAACTTACACTTCATACTGCAGTCACCTACTGCTACCATTTGCAGAAGTGTGTTAAAAATAATACTTAGGGTGGTAGCTTGTGCTTGCTAATTGGCATAATGTCTCTCTCTCAGGATACAGTTGTAGCCCTTGAGGCCTTGTCTAAATTCAGCATTATGGACAATGATGTCGAGTCCTTAGACCTCAGCGTTGAGATGTGTCACCAAAATGGTAGAAAGCTGAAATTTCGCATCAACAAGCGCACTGCCCTGTCCTTACCAGCCTGCCAGGTAAGATTCTCTGCAGATGTATTCTGAACACAAGTAAGTAAGTAAGTAAGTAAGTAGAGCTTTATTTATATAGCACCTTTCATACAAGAAATGCAGCTCAAAGTGCTTTACAATAGGAATAAGAACATAAAGTGAATATAAAAACATACAAGCATAGAATGTAATTAAAAGCAGGGGAAAACAGTAAAAATAAAAGGTGAAGATAAAATACAATAAAGATAAATGTAAAAAAGGGAAACAATGTACAACCTCAGCCTTAACGCTTAGTAACCGCTATCCATCTTATCATCAGCAGAATACCTTTCCCTATCCCTTTAATCTCCCTACCTTACACAGTCTTTCTGTAGTTCTCACTGGCAAAAATCCAGTATCAACATTACAGTTTCTTTCTTTTGCACTTACTCGAACCTTCTGACAACGTACAATCACCTCTTTCTCATCGATCCGGCAGCGTCAGATCACAGTATTTTACCCAACTGGATTTGTAGCCTAACTGTCGTCTGTCTCTAGACACAAGCAGTCCTTTGTTTTGCAATTCTTACAAGTCTGACAAAACAATCAAAAAGTATGGACAATCTACATGGACAGTATGGACAATCTACAAATTGTTTGTGCTTCCTGTTTTACTTTGACATCTATTGAATCCCATCTTGTCTGTTTTTTTTTCTTCAGGTGGAACCAGGAAGCAAAGTGACTGTTAACGTCGGGGGAAAAGGAAACGGGACGTTATCTGTAAGTACTTCCTGTGGCGCAGGATGTAGAGCCACCGTCTAATGATCGCAAGGTTGGCAGATCGGTGGTTCGAGCCCCGGCTGGCCACATGTTGAAGTGTCCTTGGGCAAGACACTGAACCCCAAATTGCTCCCAGTGAGTGGGGCCGGCGCCTTGCATGGTAGCTTGTCGCCATTGCTGTGTGAATGTGTGTGTGAATGGGTGAACGAGAGGCCGTTGTAAAGCGCTTTGGATAAAGGCGCTATATAAGTGCAGTCCATCCTTAAAGATGCATGTGAAAATTATGTTTATGGTAGATTACAACTAAATTCTGATTATTAAAACTAAATTAAATAGCTAACTCTACAGTGGTTGGTTTGTCTCAACAGGTTGTGCAAACCTACAGAACTCTGGAGAAGGTTGACACATTTTGTGACTTATTTCATCTGAATGTTTCTGTAGAGGGAGAGGTGACTTACAGTAAGTATTTTTAAAGAATGCTCCCAGAAACACCAACTTGTTTTAATAATAATAATAATAATAATAATAATAATAATAATACATTAGACTTATATAGCGCTTTTCTAGACACTCAAATACGCTTTACAAACTGAAAAGATAGAGTAGTAATAATAAAAAAGAAACAAAAGGTAAATAGAAGAAAGTATAGGGGCCTAATTAAGGTAGTGCTGGGGACACATGGGAAGGGGAGGGGGAGAGGGTTAACTGGTGAGGGCGAGCTTGAAGAGGTGGGTTTTGAGGGCCTGTTGGCCTGTGTGATGTGGTTGGGGAGGGCGTTCCAGAGGGACGGGGCTGCGGCTGAAAAGGCCCTATCACCCCAGGTCCGGAGCTTGGTCCTGGTGGTCTTGTTTTGCCTAAGTAGTGCTTGAAAGAAGTATAACTGATTAATTAAATAGCCGTTATTACTGTGACATCTATATACTGTGACATGTATAACACAGAGAGCAGGGAGGTGACATATGGGCTATTATTATTCCAAATTGTGGAATGCACTGCCAGTTTACATTAGGGATTCAACCTCAGCAAATATGTTCAAGTCAAGACTAAAAACGAATCTTTTTAATATTGCCTTTAAATGACTATACTTTTCTAGATGTATCTTTTAATTTTAGTTGATGAATCTATGTGTATATATCGTTTATATTTGTATATGTATTTACTTGTTTCAATATTATTAGTAATTCTTATATTATTTTGTTATTTTGTTTATCTTTGTTCTATGCCCCTTGGATTGGTTTATATGGTTTATTCTTGTTTTATTATGTACGGTAGTTTATATTATTGTGCTATTGTATGTTTTATTGATTACTGTTGTTCTATTATTGTTTTATGCTGTGTGGATATGTTAAAGCACTTTGACCTGCAACGTTTGCAGGAAAAGTGCTATATAAATAATGATTATTATTATTATTATTATTATTATTATTATTGCAGAGATTGAAGAGGAGGGGCCTGACCTAACAGACTACTACTACTATGAGACTGAGTCTGGAGGGGAGGGGAGCCCCAGTGACGAGCCCAGCAGCAGGGTGGCCTGGTTTGACCTGCGGACGCGCAGGAGGAGACAGGCGCCCGAGAAGGAGGAGAGGGAGAGCTCGCTGGTCTACAAAGTGTGTGTGGGGTGAGCCCACTGTGTGTGTGTGTGTGTGGGGTGAGCCCACAGTGTGTGTGTGTGTGTGTGTGTGTGTGTGTGTGTGTGTGTGCGCGTGTGTGTGTGCGTGTGTGTGCGTGCGTGTGCCTGTGTTTGTGCGTGTATGCGTGCACATGCGTGCGTGATGGAGACAGGATCGTCTCTATGAAGATAAAAAGCTATTATAAAATGTTTCCTCTTTTACAGAATGAACAAAGGGACATCTACAGGAATGGTGATAGTGGACATATCCCTTCTAAGTGGATTACAACTCAACATGCAAGATCTAGAGGAGGTGCCGTCCTTTTAAGGTTCATCTATTTAGTTTTTACTCGTCAAACTATAGAATTGTATTTATGTTTTGTTTTTTCTCATAGAATGTGAAGGGCACTGAGAGGTACATTGACCATTATGACGTCGCACCAAACAAAGTGTTCCTCTACTTTGACAAGGTAAGAAAAAAATGACGTATAAGATCTTCTCTTTCAAAACATGTATAGCTCAATCCTATAGTTTCTCCACAACTCCTAGACATTACATATCGTTAGCCTCATAGCATAATTGCTTACCTAAGTCATATTTTGGCCAAATTGAGACATCTGCCTAACTCTACTCTCCTAAGGGGCTGTTCACACTTGACTTCTTTTTTTAGAAAAAAGCGCAGCCTTCAGCGCCTTTTTACATACAACCCTATGGGAAAAGGGAAAAAGCGGCCGCCTTTTAAAAAGCGTGAGAAAATCGCAGCTGCCGCCGCCTTTTTCAGTTGAATTTATTTAACTTTTCAGAAAGGCGCTGTGTGATGTCAAGCGCCTTTCTGACAGCTGACCAATCAGGACGAGGAGAGTAGTTACGCGTGTACCTTCCCTAGTAACCAACTTCCTAGCAACCGGTGCTCCAAGGCGTCAGACCCATCAAGGTGGACAAAAACAATGTAGCACATGTTGTAGAATGTAGAACAACTCGTGATTGCTACTGGTGTTTCATAACGTGGTTCCAGTGTTAGCAGCATTCGGCAGAAATCTTCATTTTCCGCAACACTGTTGCAAATATACCCAGTTCAACACAACACACCTTGCAAATATACCCAGCGATAGACTTGGTAATAGTCGTAGCCTCGGGGAGTTAAAGGGAAGCCTTGTCTGCCTCTTAGACATGACTACATTGTCATGATTACAAAGATGCCACTTGAAATGCATGAAATCCAAGTTTATTACATATTCGCCTAGTATTTGACTGACTGTCAGTCACGAATGGTCCCAGAATTGTGGCTTCAAGTTGGGTTGTAATTGTGCTTGCTGCAGAGCACGATATGTTATTGCTGATATTTTTGTTTTAATCCTGTTCTTTTACCAACTGCTAAGACAACAATAAAGTAAACTAGTTACTTTAGCTAGCTAAAGATATTGGCCCCCCAAATCATTTTACAACTTGTTATAATTATGTTACGATGTTTCTCCGCATTGAAGGTATATAAACAACGCAGGGTGTGCGCAGGGTGTGCTCGTACATTCGCAATTATGCTACGAGGCTAACGATTTGAAGGCTAAAAATGTTCCGGATTATCCTATTGTTTATGTTACATCTTGAATGAAATACTATAAGGTTGGGTGGTAGTTTGTTTTGAGTTATGTGTTGCATTGTTTTGTCTCTTTACAGATCACAGAGGAGGCACAGTGTGTTGAGTTCAGGGCCACACAGATCAGTCCTATGGGTCTAGTGCAGCCTGCTGGTGCTGTCATCTATGACTACTACAACCCAGGTAAACACATTATGACTACTACAACCCAGGTAAACACATTATGACTACTACAACCCAGGTAAACACATTAGATACAGTCATCTATGACTATTACAACCCAGGTAAACACATTAGACACAGTAGCTAGTACTGTCATCTATGACTATTATAACCCAGGTAAACATATTAGATACAGTAGCTGTCATCTATGACTATTATAACCCAGGTAAACATATTAGATACAGTAGCTGTCATCTATGACTATTATAACCCAGGTAAACACATTATGACTATTATAACCCAGGTAAACACATTAGATACAGTAGCTGTCATCTATGACTATTATAACCCAGGTAAACACAGTACAGGTATAGTCAATTGTACAAGTAAATGTAATGCATTGTTTCCTGTAATTGATGGTGAACATGTCATTACAGAGAGGAGATGTGGGGTGTTCTACAGCGCACCTCAAAAAAGCAACATGATCTCCAAACTTTGCAAGGAGAATATGTGTTCTTGTGCAGAGGGTAGGTGCTTCTTGTTTTTTTTTAAACATATTATATTATTCTGTGTTATTTGGGGGGAAATTGTATTATTTTCTATTTTCATTTTCCTCTTGTAGGTGGGTGCCCGAAATTGAAAATCACTTACAGTAAGAACATGGATGAGCTAACTCGCAGCAGTTACGCCTGTTTCTACCCCACTGTGGATTATGGTGAGATTATACTGTTGAGTTCATACTGTAGCTAAAATATCTCTCACTGGCATAGCACCAGAATATCTGAAATACCTTTTGCTAGCATATCAGCCCAATAGAGCTCTCAGGTCTTCTGACGCTGGTTTTCTCGGTGTACCACATGTACAAAAGAAGAGGTTTGGTGAGGCTGCATTCTCATTTTATGCACCCAGATTGTGGAATGCACTGCCAGTTTACATTAGGGATGCAGCCTCAGCAAATATGTTCAAGTCAAGACTAAAAACCCATCTTTTTAATATTGCCTATATATAAATAATTAAATTATGATTATATAATGATGGGAGCATTTTGAGCTGCAACGTTCGCTTTAACATATACAAATAAAAAGTTATTATTATTATTATTTATTTTTTATTAGTCTGTACTGGATTAACACCACTTTTCCTCCCATCTGTTTTTTTTTTTTACAGTGTATGTTGTCAAGGTTACCAATTCAACCGACGACGGCGTCTTTAAACATTACACCACACTACTTACACACGTTCTACAGACAGGTGAGCACTACAATTATTTAATCTTCTTAAACTGAAACCCTATCTTTGTCATAAAGGAAGGTCATTCGTTTGATATTATAGTTTTCTGTTTACTTTTATCTTATATAAATGTATCAAGTGTTCTTTGTGGTATATTGAACCCTAGCTATTGACGGGAGAGGAACTATGTACAAGCCTTCTGGGCTTCGTTCCCTCCTTGCACCATTTCATGTGTGATAAATAAACTAAACTAAACTAAAACTAAAACAGTTTTCTCTGATAAAAGGTAAAAAAGATATAAAGTTGAAAGGAGCAGTGCTTGACATGATTAAGCGGAAGTCTTGTGAGGTCTTTGACATGAAGACTGACAGACACTTCTTGGTCATGGGGAAAGACAAGACCATCTCTGACACCAAGGATAAGAACGGACAGTAAGTCATAGTGTTCATTTCACTCAACGTCTTAGATGCATGACAACGTGGAAATAGCGTCTTTAATCCTTAACACTAGAACAGCCATGGGTGGGTGTTTGACCATGTGAGTAAAAAGAAATGTTATATCTTTGCACTCGATCAAATTTCAGGACCCTCCTTTCATTACTTTTCCTAGATATGTGCGTTCTACCACCCAGTATCCTTACGTTTTCAAAACCACATCAGGATAAGCTAGTATAAAGCTATTTTGCGGTTCTTCTGTGTAGGAGGCAGGCTAATGTACAAGACGTGCTAACTAGTGGTCTTTGTGTGTAAGTAGCAGCTTCCCATTGTAAAGACTATGGTCATTTGACCCCCCGAGGCGGCTCTAATAGTAGGTAAAATAGGCACGGCAGTTCTAGTGTTAATGGATGACGTTTGAATGAGGATTAATATCAAATTGAGATTTATTGAATGAGAGAGAGAGAGACGCAGACAGACATTTTTCTGTCATCCACAGGTCCATCTACATCCTGGATAATGAGGTTTGGGTGGAGGAGATACCAGAGGAGAGGAGGTGCACGGCCACCAAGAACCGTCAAGCCTGCAAGCTGCTGAAGGACTTCATGAAGACGTACGAGCTGAGTCAGTGTGTCATCTAGACATGACGGGGCTGCCTGGGTTAGAGTTAGTCTGAGGTGTTGACATGGTGAAGGAATATACACTAGTTATATAGCACTTACAACACCATCACACACACTGCATCTCTCTCTCTCTCTCTCTCTCTCTCTCTCTCTCTCTCTCTCTCAAACATACAGTGTCTCCCTCTCTCTCTCTCTCTCTCTCTCTCTCTGTCTCTCAAACATAGTGTCTCCCTCTCTCTCTCTCTTTCTCTCTGGGTGAATCCCAATTCACCACTCCGGCTCCGTTTTCACCCCTACGGCTCCATTTTGCGCGTTCACGTGTAGCCGTAGTGGCGTCCCAATTCATTACTCATTTAGGGTTAGGGGGAGGGTTAGGGTTTTCCATGGCTCCATTTGGAGAAGATCTTGACCCTCGTTCGATTCGTAGCCATGAGACTCCCTTCCGGCATGCATTGCGAATCATCTACAGAAATGTTCTTTTCGCTCTCGTAATACGGAAGCGAGCCTGAAATGTCATTTACTTTTTCTGGAATTACTTGTAATTAAAGACTTGAAAAATTATGATAACCATCGTATTGTCTTAGTTTAATGTCATTTCAATGCATTATAGACCTTTGCTTTACAACAAGCATAAAAAAAAAATCGCTGTTATGCCGAGGTGCTTAACATAGAAAGTTCCACAGTCCAGCGCGCTTGGGACAGCGGGCAGGACACCGGAGCGCGTTTGTCACAGGCTGACAGTCACCGTGTTCCGCTGCCCCGGCGTCAGTCCCATGGAAGTGTCAAGCACAGCCTTCCCAATAGAAATAAATCGGTGCGCCATTCACATTTCAGAGATGTACAATCATGTTTATTTAGAAATAAATTATTACCTGTGGTGTTTGACAGCATGATAGGCGTGAATTCCCCCCCCTTGGTGGTATATGACGCTATTGCGGTTGTTTTATTATGCCAAAACAACCGCAATCTAATCCGAGCAGTTGTTATTATGTAGCCTAATATTATTGATGGATGTGCCATTTCTGATGGAGGGCAGTGAGTGGGAGACTCATCAAGGACATGTAGTTAATTAATGCAGTGGACAGCGGCTGTTTCTCCAGCGTTCCTGTCACATCGGATTTCGTAACGCCATAAAAATATATCTGTGCTGTTATATATATATATATATATATATATATATATATATATATATATATATATATATATATATAAATTACATGTTATAGGGCTGATCTGCGCATGATAGTGCTGCATTTTGACATATTTCATGTTTCCGCCCGTTGATGATATATGACGCTATAGTCAGTCCCAATGGTCCAAAAGTCAAGCGCTTCCTAACACAGACGGGGTGAATCTTATGAATGAAAGTGAAAGTTCTGTCACAAAACGCCGTTACGTATCCTCACACATTTTTAAGTGGGTATACGGAAATCCTTGGCCTTTCCTAGTGGGTATACAGCGTAGTCCTGCGTATCACCTAGACTACACCACTGGAGCACAGGTTTCATACAGGTTGGAGCTTATTCTGTCATGGTCTGATAATGAAGCATTGTTTTTTTATTTGATGACTTGTTTGATCGATTGATAGCGTTCAAGTTCGTTCAAGTTGTGAATGAATCGCGAGCGTCAATGCTTTTCTACGATACTACGTGTAATGTCACTTGGACATAGAATAATAAGACACTCGAGTCTGGGTTCAACAAAGGTATAACCAGTTTACTTCGGTTCTCTCGACACCTGTCAGTCACCTACTGGTATATCATTAACTCTTTCTAAGGCGCATGCGCTGTCCTGACTATGAATTAACCCATTCATTACACTACGGATGACGTATTAGTCGTGAAGGGTTGTCCCATTTCCCCCGGGGAACCACTACGGCTTGTGGCTCTGTTCGGAGGCCTTGGCTCCAAAGCGAGTGACTCCAAAACGAGCCGAAGTGGTAGAAAAGAGAATCGGGATTGGGCCTCTCTCTCTCTCTCAAACATAGTGTCTCCCTCTCTCTCTCTCAAACATAGTGTCTCTCTCTCTCTCTCTCTCTCTCTCTCTCTCTCTCTCTCTCTCTCTCTCTCAAACATAGTGTCCCCCTCTTTCTCTCTCTCAAACATACAGTGTCAATCTCTTCCTCCCCTCTCTCGCTCTCTCTCAAACATAGTGTCTCTCTCTCTCAAACATAGTGTCTCCCTCTTTCTCTCACTGTCTCAAACATACAGTGTCAATCTCTTCCTCCCTCCCTCTCTATCTCTCTCAAACATACAGTGTCAATCTCTCTCTCTCTCACTCTCTCTCTCACACACACACACACACACACACACACACACACTGCAGGAATATACAACAGTAGTTACTTTCTATATATCAACAGACAAAAAGCACACACGATATCTCAATAAACCATGTGCTTTTATTACCAGTGCATATTCACAGAGAAAACAAAAGTGTGACATTAATGTGATACAAAGGGCGATACCGTGATGTTGTTTTTCTTTCAAATACTTAAAATCAATAAACGTGAACCTCTGACTAATACAGATCTCCAGACATTTGGCATTGTGTAAGAGAGAATTAGTGGGAAGAAACTGTTGTGGCACCAAGATTTGTAGAGTGATAGTTCAACTATATCTCTGCTAAAAAGGTTTTTCCTAAATGAGACAGAATTTGCATTTCCAAGTCCTTTTAAACACACTGAGGCAGGAGCGTATAACGTCAGACTGTTGAAGATGTGTTGTATTACTATAACATGGAAAAATGTAAAATCTGAATCTTACACAATTTTGCAAGTTCAATAATATACAGTAATATAAGCATGGGGCATGGCAATTCTTCAATATGGACTCCCAATTGGTGTGTCCGTTTGGCAAACAAATTGTATGAATTCAAAATGTGAATTCCTCGACATTAGAGAATCCACTCAACGTGGTTCTGGATTCCTTCTGTATGGAGAGTAATGACAAGGCCTGAAATTCTAAGAAACTAAAATAAAACATAAAATTAGAAAAATAATTTGTAAATGCTGAGCTAGTGTATAAAATAAAATAAATTAGCAATTCCTTTTTTTCATTTTTTTTTTACTTTTCTAAAATAACAAATAAACAAAATTGCTAATTGTGCTGCTTGCTCAAATATGCAATAAATATGACACACTTCTTTTAAGCTTATGCTGAGCATTTGTTTTTAAAAAACACACTTTCGACAGCTGCCATTACACATTGTTAAAAACGTGGGAATGCTAGAATGCTGTTCTTTGAATAACCGAGAGATTGTGCGTTTAAAAGTAATATCACAGGTAAAGCTGAAGAGTGATCCAATATACACAATATATATTTATGCATATACAGTACATACAGCAAATCAATGCACAGATGGAGATGACATACAATGTGAGATGGCCTGTTTTTTATTCTTGAAATTGACAGGGAACTTACGTGGTTAATTGTCATTGAGTAAGTATTGCGTTTTTTTCATTTCACTGTAAGCACTTACAGTAGATAATGGAAAAAAGCAACCGATAGGTCAACCTCTCTCTGTCTTCTTGTGTCTTGTTGTTAAGGTACGTTTAAACGTCATGCATTTTGGATCCGATAAAATGGCTTAATTAGTTTAAAAATCCATCTTTGATCCTTTTCGAACTCACTGAACAGAGTCTTGTTTCATCACGTCTGTTAAAGTATATACACACACTTCAAACCGCTTCGACAGTCCTTCATACTGTATGAGTACATTGGTTGTGTCTTTTTTCTCAGTGATTCGCTGTGGGGCTAGCTGGCTAGGCCGGGCTTAGGCTGGGAGCAGGCTTGGCTCTACTACTGCAGGTAGCGGTAGACTTTGAAGCAGTGGTTCCCAGAGTCTGCCACCGCCACGTGTCCGTCTGAGGTGAGGGACAGGCCCTGGGGGCCGTACAGGGGGTCCGCCGTGGTGTTGATGTAGGACAGGAACGACCCTGAGCTGTCAAACACCTAGAACAAAATAAATAAATAAATATACATTTATAAAAGAAAAAAAATAAAGAAAAAAATAGTATATAGTATGATATATTATATATTTTTTTATTTATTTTTCTTAGTATGATACTTTATACGTAATACAAAAGCCGTGAAATGTAAGAGCAACATGGACACATACATTTATAATACAGAATAAGGGACTGGTGTTTCACTTTATTTATTTTTTCCTTAGAATTATAATAATATATCATATTATACTATAGAATCATAGATCATAGAATGATCAAAAAAAATAAAGTGAAAAAAAATGATATCATGATGATAGCCATCACATCTAGTTGAAAAACTGTCGCAAGTTGAAGAACTCGCGCAAGTTGGAAATACTCGGAAACTTTCGCCAAGTCGGACATACTTTTCCTGTTGTGTTTGAGACAGAGCCAAGACTGCTCGTTTGGAAGGACATTGGATCCGTGAGTAACGTAAACCTTCAGAGCTGATGGATGGAAACCGGTATCACAAGTTTATATTCTGTATTTTTTTTTAAAAAATTTGCCATCCTCCCTCTAGTTTTGGTTGAAATTAGGTCGTTGTTTTGAGCGCGCGTGCGCGTTTCATGCGCGTGCACGCAAAAAAAAACTCACGCGCGCGCAGGGCTCTCCGCCACTAATGTAAAAATTCCTGGAGGAAACACTGTATACTATGTTATTTTTATTTATTTTTTTCACTTCATTATTTTTTCCTTTATTGTAATACAAAAGCACATAGACACATTCATAATATTATATACTGTAGTATAGTATGAGTCACAAAAGGGTTAGGGTTACCCTATCCTAGGTTTCTCTCGATATCCTAGGTTTCCCTTTATATCCTAGGTTTCCCTTTATATCACTGTCTGGTACGACTCTGCGTCTGCCCGATCCAAGGCCAAGCTACAAAGAGTCGTACGGACAGCTGAGAGGATCATCGGCTGCCCCCTGCCTCCCATCACAGACATCCATAGCTCCAGATCACTGAAGAGAGCATGCAAGATTGTGGCTGACCCCTCTCATCCAGCTCAGAGCTTGTTTGAATGACTCCCTTCTGGACAGCGGTACAGGGCCACCAGGTCAAAAACATCACGCCACTTGAACAGTTTCTTCCTCAAAGCCACAGCCCTCCTAAATAACTCCTGATCATTGCACTTTACATGTTCTTGCACTTAGTTGTACAGTATATTTATTCACTCATATTGGTACTGTATATTTTGTCTTGAGTATTGTTGTATTGTCGTCTTGCTGTTGTATGTACTGTAGCTTGTTCAGCATGGTAGAATACCAAGTCATGTTCCTAGTGCACTGCACATGGCGAATAAAGTTGAATTGAATTGATATCCTAGGTTTCCCTCTATATCCTAGGTTTCCCTCTCTATCCTAGGTTTCCCTTTCTATCCTAGGTTACTCTCTATATACTAGGTGTCTCTCTCTATCCTAGGTTTCCCTCTCTATATCCTAGGTTTCTCTCTATATACTAGGTTTCTCTCTATATACTAGGTTTCTCTCTATATACTAGGTTTCTCTTTATATCCTAGGTTTCTCTCTATATCCTAGGTTTCCCTTTATATCCTAGGTTTCCCTCTATATCCTAGGTTACTCTCTATATCCTAGGTTACTCTCTATATCCTAGGTTTCTCTCTATCCTAGGTTTCCCTCTATATCATAGGTTTCTCTTTATATCCTAGGTTTCTCTATCCTAGGTTTCCCTTTATATCCTAGGTTTCCCTCTATCTCATAGGTTTCTCTTTATATCCTAGGTTTCTCTATCATAGGTTTCCTCTATATATCCTAGGTTTCTCTGTCCTAGGTTTCCCTTTATATACTAGGTGTCTCTCTCTATCCTAGGTTTCCCTCTCTATATCCTAGGTTTCTCTCTCTGTCCTAGGTTTCTCTCTCTGTCCTAGGTTTCTCTATATACTAGGTTTCTCTCTATATACTAGGTTTCCATTTATATCATAGGTTTCTCTTTATATCCTAGGTTTCTCTCTATATCCTAGGTTTCCCTTTATATCCTAGGTTTCCCTCTATATCCTAGGTTTCCCTTTCTATCCTGGGTTACTCTCTATATCCTAGGGTTCTCTCTCTATCCTAGGTTTCCCTCTATATCATAGGTTTCTCTTTATATCCTAGGTTTCTCTATCCTAGGTTTCCCTCTATCTCATAGGTTTCTCTTTATATCCTAGGTTTCTCTATCCTAGGTTTCTCTATCCTAGGTTTCCCTTTATATCCTAGGTTTCTCTCTATATCCTAGGTTTCCCTTTATATTCTAGGTTTCTCTCTATATCCTAGGTTTCCCTCTATATCCTAGGTTTCCCTCTATATCCTAGGTTTCCCTCTCTATCCTAAGTTTCCCTTTCTATCCTAGGTTACTCTCTATATCCTAGGTTTCCCTCTATATCCTAGGTTTCTCTCTCTATCCTATGTTTCTCTCTATATACTAGGTTTCTCTTTATATCCCAGGTTTCTCTTTATATCCCAGGTTTCCCTTTATATCATAGGTTTCTCTTTATATCATAGGTTTCTCTTTATATCCTAGGTTTCCCTTTATATCCTAGATTTCCCTCTATATCATAGGTTTCTCTTTATATCCTAGGTTTCCCTCTCTATCCTAAGTTTCCCTTTCTATCCTAGGTTACTCTCTATATCCTAGGTTACTGTCTATATCCTAGGTTTCTCTCTATCCTAGGTTTCTCTCTCTATCCTAGGTTTCTCTCTATATACTAGGTTTCTCTTTATATCCTAGGTTTCCTTTTATATCATAGGTTTCTCTTTATATCATAGGTTTCTCTATCCTAGGTTTCCCGTTATATCCTAGGTTTCCCTCTATATCCTAGGTTTCTCTTTATATCCTAGGTTTCTCTATCCTAGGTTTCCCTTTATATCCTAGGTTTCTCTATCATAGGTTTCCTCTATATATCCTAGGTTTCTCTGTCCTAGGTTTCTCTATCCTAGGTTTCCCTTTATATCCTAGGTTTCTCTCTATCTCCTAGGTTTCCCTTTATATCCGAGGTTTCCCTCTGTATCATAGGTTTCTCTTTATATCCTAGGTTTCCCTTTATAGTACCAGTATCTGGGGGCCGTTCCACTATGCCAGATTAACTCTGATCCAAGCGATTAACTCTGATCCAGGTTTAAATAAGCTTGCGGTCGTTTCCATCAATGTGGCTCAAATAATTCGCTGCTTGGTTGCTATGCAACATATCCTTCTGAGTCAGATATAATTAGCCTGGTCCCGAGCAGACTTACAGGCTGGCTAAGGTAATGCGTGCGTCAAAAAAGGCTCACAGGCGGAAACTACATCCCGAACGACAGTTCCTCAAGTGTCTTTTAGGAAATATTAGTTCCCACTTCACACGAGATAGATAGATAGATAGTTTGACTGTGTGATAGATAGATAATTTGATATTTTGAAAGTGTGATCGATCGATAGATAGTTTGATTGTGTGATAGATAACTTGATATTTTGAAAGTGTGATAGATAGATTGATAGATAAATAAATTAAAAAGTGTAAAAAATAAAATAAAATAAATAGGTATCTTTATTAACTTGCATTGCTTTTGTCACAGCGGTCTGGCTGGCGCAGTGGTTAAGGCAACCAGCTAGAGTTCCGAAGGTTGCGAGTTCGAGACTTGATTTTAGTGTTTTTTTTATTTATTTTTTACATTTAACCGAAACCTTCATGCAAAGGCTTCAAACACCATTGTAATCGTGTCAGTTCTTGTAAATTAGCCTGCACCATAATTTTATAGCCTACATACTTTTTTAGATGAGATTTTAGATTAGATTCAGACAACGAAATGCAGTAAAAACTGCGTCTGAAGAGGGATTTGAACCATCGATTTAAAATGACGATTAAATACTATGGCAGCGGTCGATACCACTAGGCCATTGTGACGATATGACGGCTTGTAGCCTGCTGCTGATATCACCACAGTAGTAAATATTAATTTATTAAAATATGAACATATAACAATAACTGGGGCTAGTATGACCTACGCATTTAATTGGTCGGCAATTTCTTGCCAAACCATTTCCCTCGCCTTGTTAATTGCGGCAGTATTGCACTATTTTACATCTTATTTTTCCGTCTTCATAAAGATCAATAATTCGGAATGCTGCGCAAATGTAGGACCCCTGCAGAGTGGAGTATCTTCATTTCGACAGATCGACTCTTCAGGGCTCTTTATGTCGGCGTGCACGCGCCCATATCAAGGATTTCTAAGCCGGTGTTCTGTGAACACTGATGACACAAGCCTGATCCTCGTTCGAGGAATCACCTGAGGCTTGAATTCCAATCCCGAGTTGCCTGATCGCCTGATTTATTTCAATCGCCGATATACTAATCCATGTTAGTGGAACGGCCCCCAGGACCGACACCAGGTGGTGTTGTTGTTATTGTTGCGGTGTGTTGCATCATAACTGCGCTTGAGATCTTCTCTTGGCAGGAAAGAGGACCTTGGTTCTGAAGTACCAGGCTGTACCAGCGCCAGGACACATTTATAATATGTCCATGTGCTTTTGTATTACAATGAAGTGAAAAAAAATGAAAAAAAGAACATAGTATACTAGAATCATAGATCATAGAATGATAAACATGCAATAAAAAAAGTAAAGTGAAAAGAACATTCTATGTTCTATTTTTCACTTTATTTTTTTTCCCCCTTAGAATAATAATAATATATCATATTATACAAAAAAATGATTAAAAAATGATTAATAAATGATTAAAAAATGATTAAAAAATGATTAAAAAATGAAGCGAAAAAAATGAAAAAAGATCTATGTATTATGATAGTTTGATAGTATGACATAGTATGGTATGATATAATATTATCATACTACCATAATAAGGAAAAAAATTATGAAGTGAAAAAAATGGAAAAAAAGAACATACCGGTAGTATACTATCATTTTTTTCACTTCATAATTTTTTTCCTATATTGTAATACAAAAGCACATGGACACACATTTATAATATGTCCATGTGCTTTTGTATTACAATAAAGCAACCCAAAAAACTGAAGTGAAAAAAAGAACATAGTATATGTTAGTATATGTATATGTTCTTTTTTTCATTTTTTTCACTTCATAATTTTTTTCCTATTGTTTTCCGATCTATTGTAGAATGTGAATGTTTGTATGTTGTAGTATGATGTAGTATAGCAAGCGTCACAAAAACAGAGCAAAGAACATTTCCCTTTATATCCTATGTTATTTATAATAATGTATGTCCATGTGCTTTTGT
The DNA here is from genome assembly GCF_963989245.1 of Nansenia antarctica. Lineage (NCBI taxonomy): Eukaryota > Metazoa > Chordata > Actinopteri > Argentiniformes > Microstomatidae > Nansenia > Nansenia antarctica. The sequence goes on from NC_137674.1 coordinate 83,706,503, forward strand.
ATTACAATAAAGGAGAAAAAAAGAAATAGTATGTATGTTCTTTTTTTCCCTTTAGAGGTTTCCCTTTATATCCTAGGTTTCTCTCTATATCCTAGGTTTCTCTCTATATCCTAGGTTTCTCTCTATATCCTAGGTTTCTCTTTATATCCCAGGTTTCTGTTTATATCCTAGGTTTCTCTTTATATCCTAGGTTTCCCTTTATATCCTAGGTTTCCCTTTATATCATAGGTTTCCCGATATAAAGGGAAACACCAGTCCCTTATACTGTATTATAAATGGGTGTGTCCATGTTGCTCTTACATTTCACTGCTTTTGCATTACATATAAAGTCACACTAAGGAAAACAATTATAAAGTGGAAAAAAAAGATAAAATATATCATACTATACTATGTTCTTTTTTTTCACTTCATAATTGTTTTGCTTAGAATTATACTAATAATCATACTATACTATATCATACTATCATACTGAGGAAAAACATAATAAAGTGAAAGAAAAGAAAGAACATAGTATATAGTATGATATATTATTTTTATTTTTTTCACTTTCACTTAGTATGATATATTTTTTTTTTCCCTTAGTATGATAATAATATATCATACTATCATACTAAGGGGAAAAAAATTAAGTGAAAAAAGAAAGATATAATATATCATATCATACTATACTGTTATTTTTTCACTTTATTATTTTTTTCCTTAGTATGATGATAATAATATATCATACTATACTATATCATACTAAGGAAAAAAATAATTAAGTGAAGAAAAAAAGAAGATATATAATATCATACTATACTATGTTCTTTTTTTCACTTAATATTTGTTTTGTTTTCCTTTACTGTAATACAAAAGCACATTTATAATATGATATATAGTATAGTATGTTGTAGTATGATAGTATAGTATGATATATTATGATGTAGTATAGTAAGTGTCACAAAAAAATTAAAAAAGAACATAGTATAGTATGATATAGTACAGTATGATGTAGTCATACATACGCTTACTATATTACATCATAATATATCATACTAACCCCAAAGGCCTCTCTAAAATGTGCAGTTTTATCACACAGCACAATGCCACAGATGTCGCAAGTTTTGAGGGAGCGTGCAATTGGCAGGAATGTCCACCAGAGCTGTTGCCGGTGAATTGAATGTTTATTTCTCTACCATAAGCCGTCTCCAAATGCGTTTCCAATTCCAATTCTCGGAAAAAGCCTACCTGTATTCGACTGTTACCCCAATCTGCAACAATGATATTTCCGTTGGCATCGACAGCCACTCCTGTAGGGGCGTTGAACTGGCCATTTCCTTCTCCATGAGAGCCAAATTTAAACAGGAACTCCCCATCTGCACTGTACACCTAGGGAAGTGATGCAATCAGTAATCCAACACTTCAAGAACAACGTTTTCTTGTGGCACAGTGACCTAAGTAACAGATCTTAGGGAGGGTACACAAAAAATATGACATTGTTGTAGAAAATGCCTGGAGTCATGGCAGTTGACACCAACTTGATATAATAACATTTGAAAAAAAATAGACAATCAAAAATTGGGAGCTGTACCTTTACTGAATGGTTGTGGAAGTCTGTTACAACAATTTCATTTTTGTTGTTTATGGCCACGAAGTGGGGACCTTGAATCAGGGGAAGGGACAGAGTGGGAGAGAGAAGGAAGATGAGTCATCGACTGCTTTGCTACGTTACATCAGTGGAAGACTATTTCTGTACTGTCAACAGAGCTTTGGTAAGACTAGTCACAAAGGGAAACACGTAACAACTTGAAAGCCCTAACAGTTTCTCAGCATCGTGTTGGGTCAGGTACGGCAGTCTGTCAACAGGTCAGGTAGGGCGGTCTGTCAACAGGTCAGGTGGGGCAGTCTGTTAACAGGTCAGGTAGGGCGGTCTGTCAACAGGTCAGGTAGGGCAGTCTGTCAACAGGTCAGGTAGGGCAGTCTGTCAACAGGTCAGGTAGGGCAGTCTGTCAACAGGTCAGGTAGGGCAGTCTGTCAACAGGTCAGGTAGGGCAGTCTGTCAACAGGTCAGGTAGGGCAGTCTGTCAACAGGTCAGGTAGGGCGGTCTGTCAACAGGTCAGGTAGGGCGGTCTGTCAACAGGTCAGGTAGGGCGGTCTGTCAACAGGTCAGGTAGGGCGGTCTGTCAACAGGTCAGATAGAGCGGTCTGTCAACAGGTCAGGTAGGGCAGTCTGTCAACAGGTCAGGTAGGGCGGTCTGTCAACAGGTCAGGTAGGGCGGTCTGTCAACAGGTCAGGTAGGGCAGTCTGTCAACAGGTCAGGTAGGGCGGTCTGTCAACAGGTCAGGTAGGGCGGTCTGTCAACAGGTCAGGTAGGGCGGTCTGTCAACAGGTCAGGTAGGGCGGTCTGTCAACAGGTCAGGTAGGGCGGTCTGTCAACAGGTCAGGTAGGGCGGTCTGTCAACAGGTCAGGTGGGGCAGTCTGTTAACAGGTCAGGTAGGGCGGTCTGTCAACAGGTCAGGTAGGGCAGTCTGTCAACAGGTCAGGTAGGGCAGTCTGTCAACAGGTCAGGTAGGGCAGTCTGTCAACAGGTCAGGTAGGGCAGTCTGTCAACAGGTCAGGTAGGGCAGTCTGTCAACAGGTCAGGTAGGGCAGTCTGTCAACAGGTCAGGTAGGGCGGTCTGTCAACAGGTCAGGTAGGGCGGTCTGTCAACAGGTCAGGTAGGGCGGTCTGTCAACAGGTCAGGTAGGGCGGTCTGTCAACAGGTCAGATAGAGCGGTCTGTCAACAGGTCAGGTAGGGCAGTCTGTCAACAGGTCAGGTAGGGCGGTCTGTCAACAGGTCAGGTAGGGCGGTCTGTCAACAGGTCAGGTAGGGCAGTCTGTCAACAGGTCAGGTAGGGCGGTCTGTCAACAGGTCAGGTAGGGCGGTCTGTCAACAGGTCAGGTAGGGCGGTCTGTCAACAGGTCAGGTAGGGCAGTCTGTCAACAGGTCAGGTAGGGCGGTCTGTCAACAGGTCAGGTAGGGCGGTCTGTCAACAGGTCAGGTAGGGCGGTCTGTCAACAGGTCAGGTAGGGCGGTCTGTCAACAGGTCAGGTAGGGCGGTCTGTCAACAGGTCAGGTAGGGCAGTCTGTCAACAGGTCAGGTAGGGCGGTCTGTCAACAGGTCAGGTAGGGCGGTCTGTCAACAGGTCAGGTAGGGCGGTCTGTCAACAGGTCAGGTAGGGCGGTCTGTCAACAGGTCACAGCTGACAGGGTCAGAGGCTATAAGCAGCAAGTTAAGCGAGCGTCCTGCCTGAACCTTAACACGTTTCCACATCTGTGTGGGAAAATAGTTTGTGTAATGAAATGAAATATGAATATGGGAGCATTATAGAAAATACTTACTAAACGCAGGGCTAGATTTACTGAGTTTCTGTTCTAGTGCGATATTTGCACCGCTTTTCTCTGAAAGGAAGAAAAAAGGTCAATGTCAGAAATGAGGTTCAGTGGCCTGGGGTGGTCCAGTGGTCTAGCACCACAGTCTACAGTTCACACATTATGCCCATGTCGGCATGGGTTAGAATCCGGCCCATGCCCTGCTGACATGCCCTCTCTCTCCCTTCTTCTCCTTACTTTCCTGTCAGTCTTCACTATATCTGTCCAATAAAATGAAAAATATATGAGTGGGACTGCCCCCCTCAGAAAAAATTACTTGGAAAAAAAGGAAAAAAAGAAATGAGGTTCAAACAGCTGAGAGGCGTCCATAGAGTATGATAGTCTCTCCCTGTAGTAGATGAAGACATATCAATGAAGGGTTACTGTATACTAATGCAGGTAAAATGCTATCAGTCTTATTTAGCAGATACTGAACAAGAAAAATGTGTCACAATTTGATGTAAACAGACACCTCTCGGAAATGAGAAAGACGTGAAATTCGTCTTGAAAGTTTTTTCTTTTCTTTCAGATTTTCGTTTTTTTAGCTAACATTCAACTCGAAGATGTGAAGTACCCACTCGTTATTTTTCCGAACAGTTTTACGTTCATTAAATAAGTGTAATCTATAACACAATTACTTCGTTTCTTGTTGTTTGATGGGGATTCATTATCTTTGATGGGGATTTTCTGTGCTTAGTGATTTCAGGTGTAGCATCTTTCAAATACTCATGTCGTCTTCAATTTGTTTCCGATATCAATGTATGATGCATAATTTGAAAGCTTACAATCTGTAGTTTAAGCACATGTAAAAAAACAGAAAAATGATTTTGCCTACAGGTAGCCCTTTTCATTGGCAGTTGTCACAAATGGTAAGGAGCATGATTATCTTTATGAAACGGGTCACAACACAAACTGTCAATCAAATGTCCAGATACAGTAACATACCAGTACAGATGGATATAGCTGATATATTATGTTACGGTACATGTGGGAATACGGTACATGTGGGAAAACTAGGGTTAGGTGCTAGGGTGCTAGGGTTAAGGTTAGGGGTAGGGTTAGGGTTAGGGTTAAGGTTAGGGTTAGGGTTAGACATGCTAGCATGTACCAAGTCACCCTAGCACCTAACCCTAACCCTAGTTTTCCCACATGTACCGTATTCCCACATGTACCGTAACATATGTATATATACATATAGTATGTATATATACAGTATATAGTGGGTTCGGAAAGTATTCAGACCCCCTTACATTTTTCACTCTATCATATTGCAGCCATTTGCTAAAAATCAATTAATTTCATTTTTTTTCCTCGTTCATGCACACACAGCACCCAATATTGTCAGAAAAACACAGACTTGTAGAAATGTTTGCAGATTTATTACAAAATAAACACTGAAATATCACATGGCCATAAGTATTCAGACCCTTTGCTGTGACACTTGTATATTTAACTCAGGTGCTGTCCAATTCTTCTGATCATCCTTGAGATGGGCCTACACCTTCATTGGAGTCCAGCTGTGCTTAATCATATTGATTGGACTTGATTAGGAAAAGCACACACCTGTCAATATAAGACCTTACAGCTCACAGTGTAAAGTCAGAGCAAATGAGAATCATGATGTCGAAGGAACTGACTGAAGAGCTGAGAGACAGAATTGTGGCAAGGCACAGAAAAAATTCTGTTACACTTAAGGTTCCTAAGAGCACAGTGGCCTCCATAATCCTTAAATGGAAGAAGTTTGGGACGACCAGGACTCTTCCTCGAACTGGCCGTCCGGCCAAACTGAGCATCCAGGGGAGAAGAGCCATGGTGAGAGAGGTAAAGAAGAACCCAAAGATCACTCTGGCTGAGCTCCAGAGATGCAGCGGGGAGATGGGACAAAGTTCTAGAAAGACAACCATCACTGCAGCCCTCCACCAGTCGGGGCTTTATGGCAGAGTGGCCCGACGGAAGCCTCTCCTCAGTGCAAAACACATGAAAGCCCGCATCGAGTTAGCCAAAAAACACCTGAAGGACTCCCAGACTCTGAGAAATAAAATTCTCTGGTCTGATGAGACCAAAATCGAACTTTTTGGTCTTAATTCTAAGCGGTATGTGTGGAGAACACCTGGCACTGCTCATCACCTGCCTAATACCATCCCTACAGTGAATCATGGTGGTGGCAGCATCAGGCTGTGGGGGTGTTTTTCAGCTGCAGGGACAGGATGACTGGTTGCAATTGAAGGAAAGATGAATGCAGCCAAGTACATTGATATCCTGGACAAAAAACATTTCCAGAGTGTTCACGACCTCAGAATGGGCCGAAGGTTCACCTTCCAACAAGACAATGATCCCAAGCACACAGCTAAAATAACGAAGGAGTGGTTTCAGAACAACTCTGTGAATGTTCTTGAATGGCCGAGCCAGAGTCCTGACTTAAATCCAATTGAGCATCTCTGGAGAGACCTGAAGATGGCTGTCCACCAACGTTCACCATCCAACCTGACAGAACTGGAGAGGATCTGCAAGGAGGAATGGCAAAAGATCCCCAAATCCAGGTGTGAACAACTTGTTGGATCATTCCCAAGAAGACTCATGGCTGTATTGGCTCAAAAAGGTGCTTCTACTAAATACTGAGCAAAGGGTCTGAATACTTATGGCCATGTGATATTTCAGTGTTTATTTTGTAATAAATCTGCAAAAATGTCTACAAGTCTGTGTTTTTCTGACAATATTGGGTGCTGTGTGTGCATGAACGAGGAAAGAAATTAAATTAATTGATTTTAGAAAATGTCTGCAATATGTCAGTGTGAAAAACTTAAGGGGGTCTGAATACTTTCCGAACCCACTGTATATATATATGTAGCTGATATAGTACAGTACAGATGTATGAAGCTGATATAGTACAGTACAGTTATAGTTATAGTACCTGCAAACTGCCTGTCTGAGGTTCCCTTGGCCCCAAACTTAGTCACCAGCTTGCCGTTGGACTGGAAGATGAAGACACAGCAGGCCTTGTTGTCAACGGCGATGATGTGTCCGTTCCGGTCGACGGCCACGCCTTTAGGCCCCATCAGGCGCCCAGCTCCTATTTTGCTCTGTGAAAGAGTCAGAGTGGTGGAACGGGAGAGTTTGGTTATGTGGACAGTCATAGTCATAGTCAATCTTATTTAAACACGCACCAAACTACACCGGTTTAGGGCTCCCTGGGTGCGGACTAGATAAAAAAACAAACATGATGAAAAAAACATGATAATACATATTATAGTAACACAGCAAGACGGGTAAGGACAACCAAACAAACATGGAGGACATCCAACATTCATAACCGCACACATTTAAAGACACATCACAACATCTCAGTAGCCTAGTTTACGACAGTAGTGTTTTTTTTAACCCTAACCCTTTTTTTTTTATTGACAGATATAGTAGAGATTTAGACAGGAAGGATGGGTGAGAGAGAGAGGAGGGATGACATGCAGGATATGTCCCCGGCAGGAATCGAACCCCTGTAACCCTGCGGTTACATGGTCAACGCTTAACCTGCTACGCCAGCTAAGCACCCCACGACAGTAGTGTGTTTTAAGCAGAGTCTTGAAAGTCTCTAGATCTTGAAGTCTTGAAGTCTCTAGATCTAGGTCTCTAGATCTTGATGTTCAGTGGGAGGGGATAGTGACTAATACATTAGGGATGATGTATTAGGAATAATAACTTTTTATTTGTATGGCGCTTTTCCTGCAAACGTTTCAGCTCAAAGTGCTCCAATCATTATAATAATCATAATTTAATGATTTAGTCATTTAAAGGCAATAACAACAAAAAAGATGGGTTTTTAGTCTTGACTTGAACATATTTGCTGGGGTTGCATCCCTAACCACTAAGACTGTCAGAACCTGGCCAGCAGGGTCCGCTCCACTGCAGATCTGCCTGAATGACACCTCATGGCAGGAATATGAGCATAAGGACCTGGAACAGTTCACGTCGTCGGTTCTGAACCACATAGTGAACTGCACCAACTCAGTCACCGTGGACAAACGGGTCCGGGTCTACCCCAACACGAAGCCATGGATGACTGGGAAGGTCCAAAAACTGATCAATGAGAGGGACAACGCCTTCGCAGGGAAGGGCACACTGCTGTACAGCACCCCCAGGGCTAACCTAAAGCGCGGCATCCGGGAGGCCAAGGCAGACCACAGAGAGAAGATTGAGGAATGCTTCCTGAGCAACGACTCCAGGCGGGTGTGGCAGGGGGTTCAGCACATGACAAACTTCAGAGCCAACAGGCTCACAGCCGCAGAGGACGACCCCCTGCTGGCGGAAAAGCTGAACTCCTTCTACGCCCGGTTCGACGAGGGGCGAACGGAGGTAACCACAACACAAACACCACTCTCTCCAGCTCTCAGCAGCCTCACCCTCACAGAGCATGAAGTGAGACGCGTGCTGAAGGCGGTGGACCCCAGGAAAGCCTCAGGGCCGGATGGCGTCCTGGGACGGGTGCTGAGGGACTGCGCCGACCAGCTGGCCGGGGTTTTCACCAACATCTTCAACCAGTCCCTGTCCCAGGCCACCATCCCACCCTGCCTGAAAACCTCAACTATCATCCCAGTCCCGAAGAAAAGCACGGTGAGCTGCCTAAACGACTACCGCCCGGTGGCACTCACACCAATCATCATGAAGTGCTTCGAGAAACTAGTCCGGGCCCACATAGTCACACGCCTCCCGCCCAACCTGGATCCATACCAGTTCGCCTACAGAGCCCACAGGTCCACAGAGGACGCCATCGCGACGACTCTCCACTCCACTCTATCCCACCTGGAGAGGGGAAACAGCTACGCGAGACTGCTCTTTGTGGACTTCAGCTCTGCCTTCAACACCATCCTTCCAGACAGGCTAGTGACCAAACTACTAGACCTGGGACTATCACACTCTATATGTGCATGGATCAAGGACTTCCTGTCCGACCGCCCCCAGAGGGTGCGGGTGGGCTCCCACACCTCCACAGCCCTCAGACTCAGCACTGGGTCCCCCCAGGGCTGCGTGCTAAGCCCCATCCTCTACAACCTCTACACCTACGACTTCACCCCCGTCCACCCCAGCAACTCCATCGTAAAGTTTGCAGACGACACCACCGTGGTGGGCTGCATCTCGGGGGGGGACGAGGCGGCGTACAGGGATGAGGTAGAGCAGCTGAGCAAGCTGTGCAAGGTTAACAACCTGCTGCTGAACCAGTCAAAGACCCAGGAAATCATCGTGGACTTCAGGAGGAAAAAATCTGAGGTCCAGCCCCTGCTCATCGACGGAGGGAGCGTGGAGAGAGTCTCAACCCTCCGATTCCTGGGGGTGCACATACAGGATGACCTGTCCTGGAAGAACAACACAGCAGCCATCATCAAGAAGGCACAACAGCGGCGCTTCTTCCTGAGAGTCCTCAGGAAAGACCACATCAGACAGGAGATGCTGGTGGCCTTCTACCGCTGCGCAGTGGAGAGCATCCTCACCTACTGCATCTGCAACTGGTTCTCCAGCTGCACAGCCGCAGAGAGGAATGCGCTACAGAGAGTCGTGAGAACGGCCCAGAAGATCACCGGCGCCCCCCTCCCCTCTCTGGAAGAGCTGTACAACACACGCTGCCTCAGGAAGGCCTCCAAGATCTCCAGAGACCCATCCCACCCTGGGTACGAACACTTTGCTCGGCTGCCCTCGAACAGGCGGTACAGGACCATGTTCGCAAGGACAAACAGACTGAAGCTCAGCTTCTACCCCAGGGCCATCCAGGCCCTGAACACACAAAGACCTAGGTTCTGGGCCCTGGACAGTCTGGACGGATTGATGGCAGCTGCTGGATTGAAAATCAGGTGTAGTGCTGAGGCACAAATGTGTACATTTCACGCCTGCAAACTGCGACACTTTAAATGAATGTGCAATAACACTATGTGCAATATGACAACCCTAGGGTACATAAGGTTGCAGAGAATAGGAAATGTTAGAATAGGTATAGCATAGCATAGAGTACAGCACAGTGTTTTATTTGTACAGTATAGTTTAGTGGATAGTGTACATAGCCTTTATATATGTAAACCAGCTCCTTTCCCTTCTTGTTTTTTTTCAGTTTTTTTTTCTTTCTTTCCTAGCACCAGGGGAGCCCCCCCTCCCAAATTTCGTTGTTTGGTACCTGTACTATATCAATGACAATAAAGACCATTCATTCATTCATTCATTCATAATGTAAACTGGCAGTGCATTCCACAATCTGGGTGCATAAAATGAGAATGCAGCCTCACCAAATCTCTTTTGTACATGTGGTACACAGAGAAATCCAGCGTCAGAAGACCTGAGAGCTCTATTGGGCTGATATGCTAGCAAAAGGTATTCAGATATTCTGGTGCTGTGCCAGTGAGCGCTTTATAAGCATGAGGACCTCTCTCACCTTGAACTTCCCATCAGAGGAGAAGATGCTGACCCATCTGTTGTCATAGTCGGCCACGATGATGTCACCGTTCACGTCCACCGTGACCCCCGTGGGGCGCTGCAGCTGCCCCGGTGAACGACCTCTGACCCCGAACCTCAGCTTGAACAACCCCTCGTTGGAGAACACCTGGGGAAAGAACACCTCAATCACTCAAAACGGTTTCAACAGCTCAGGAGATTGATTGATTAAAAAAAAGGCTTTTGTAAGATGTTGAATTGATTCAACACCGATTAACTCGTTTTTAATTGTTAGCTCCATTGATTTTGTGTCGCACACTGCAACTCAGATACATGGTTAGGGTTGTTGCACTTAAAAAACACAACAAAAACATTTGACATACATTCTAGAACTCTGAGAGACAGTTGATTATGTTCTAGGACTCTGAGAGACAGTTGATTATGTTCTAGAATCCTGAGAGACAGTTGATTATGTTCTAGAATCCTGAGAGACAGTTGATTACGTTCTAGAACCCTGAGAGACAGTTGATTACGTTCTAGAACCCTGAGAGACAGTTGATTACGTTCTAGAACCCTGAGAGACAGTTGATTATGTTCTAGAATCCTGAGAGACAGTTGATTACGTTCTAGAACCCTGAGAGACAGTTGATTACGTTCTAGAACTCTGAGAGACAGTTGATTATGTTCTAGGACTCTGAGAGACAGTTGATTATGTTCTAGGACTCTGAGAGACAGTTGATTACGTTCTAGAACTCTGAGAGACAGTTGATTATGTTCTAGAACCCTGAGAGTTACCTGTATGCATTGGTTATTGCTGTCTGCAACAACAATTCTGCCATTGCTCGAGGTAGAGATGCCTTGTAAGTTGGTGAACTCTCCTTTATCCCGTCCTCTTGTTCCTGTCCAATCAACATACAACATACATAAGATTAGATCAGTGTTAATGTCCCAAGAGCTTTAACACTAGAACAGCCACGGGTGGGGTCATTTTAACCCTGTGAGTAAACATTTGTTTATATCTTTGCACTCATTCAGGGCCAAATTTCAGGGCCCTCCTTTCAGGACTTTTCCTAGATATGTGCGTCCTACCACCCAGTATCTTTACATTTTCAAAATCACATCAGGATAAGCTAATATAAAGCCATTTTGCTTTTGCTTTGTTTTTCTGCGTAGGAGGCAGGCTAATTTACAAGATGCCAACTAGTGGTCGTTGTGTGTAAATAGCAGTTTCCCATACTAAAGACTATGGTCATTTGGCTCTTAAAATAGGTAAAATAGGCACGGCTGTTCTAGTGTTGAATAGCCCAGACATGAGTTATTGTTGTAGTTTTATATCAAATATACATTCTGGGAAATCGAGCACTAAGGAAGGCCTTCCCTTCCTGTAGGAGATGTGCCAATAACTTGTGGCGCAGATGATTATGATTGGTTAAGCAGGAGTAGTGACCTCATCAGGGAGGAAACTTAATGTGTGTCCCTCTCGCAGGAGGGGGCTTTTTGACTGCTATTTTCCTAGAAAGACGTCATCTGAACCCACATTCCAGCTTCCCTGAGGACGTCTTTTGGACTCTTTGTTTACTGGGTAGCTGTACCCACCCACTCTGTAGATGAGCTGTACCCACTATCCACCCACTCTGTAGATGAGCTGTACCCACTACCCACCCACTCTGTAGATGAGCTGTACCCACTACCCACCCACTCTGTAGATGAGCTCGTCCTCGATAGGGTTCTCCTTCTTCTTGGTGGTGCTGTACATACTGGAGGGCCGGCGGACGGCCTTCTGCCTGACGTGGCCCCCGCCCCCGCTGGGAGACTTCACCCTCCGCTTCACGTCGTCCGGAGACTGCAGGACGTCCGAGGGTTTGACGGCCCTCAGGCGGAAGGGGCTGCCCCTCACCGGCTGCTCGTAGAGGAGCAGGGAGAAGGAGAACTCGCCCTCGTGGCGCAGGGTGTAGCCCACCTCGTAGGTGCCGTTCTTGTTGTCTACCACCTCCGCCTCGGTGCAGGTCCCTCCCCCGCCTCCGTCCGCCGCTGCGACGATCTCGGCCCTCAGCACGGCGTTGCCCGTCTTCACCAGCTCCCCGTCCTTGGTTGACAAGTAAGTAAGTAAGTAAAGTTTATTTATATAGCACCTATCACAGACCAGCGGTCACAAAGTGCTTTACATAGGCTATAAGAACATAATTAAAGACCAAAAGTAATAGCAGCTTAAAAGAAATAGGTAAACAAGTGAAAATAAAAACAAAACACTAATAACAAGACAGGACAGTCTTGAGCTGTGATTGATTGATTGATTGAGATGTTTATTTAAAATATGTGCAAAACAAGACAGCAACAATAATAATATAACGGAAAGCAAAAAAACTAAACTAATAGACTTAAAAAGCATAAAGCAAAAGACATTATTGCACATTTTATTGCACATGGTTAGGAGGTAGGGAAGGTTGTATGCAAGGTTGTATGCATGGGAGAACAGGTAGGTTTTGAGGTGGGATTTAAAAGTGGAGAGTGAGGGTGAGTCTCTGAGTGGTTGAGGGAGAGAGTTCCAGAGGCGGGGTGCAGCTCGTGAAAAGGCACGGTCTCCAAAGAGCAGAATCACACACCCCACACAGCACATACATACCTTGTCTTTGGTGGTGATGGTGACGGTGGTGTGCTGCCCTGTCAGCGTGTGTCTCAGGCCCTACCTCCTGAGCCACAGCCTCCCTCTACTTCCACCAGCCTCTACCTCCTGAGCCACAGCCTCCCTCTACTTCCACCAGCCTCTACCTCCTGAGCCACAGCCTCTACTTCCACCAGCCTCTACCTCCTGAGCCACAGCCTCTACCTCCTGAGCCACAGCCTCTACTTCCACCAGCCTCTACCTCCTGAGCCACAGCCTCTACTTCCACCAGCCTCTACCTCCTGAGCCACAGCCTCTACTTCCACCAGCCTCTACCTCCTAAGCCACAGCCTCTACCTCCTGAGCCACAGCCTCTACTTCCACCAGCCCCTACCTCCTGAGCCACAACCTCCCTCTACTTAATAATTAATAATTTTGCCATTTAGCAGACGCTTTTATCCAAAGCGACTTACAATTACGAATTACAGGGACATTCCCCCTGGAGTAACTGAGGGCTAAGTGCCTTACCCAAGGGCACACTAGTAGTGGTGTGGCTTCAGGCGGGATTTGAACTCACAACCTTCCGATCCCAAGTCCAACTCACTATCCACTAGACCACCACTACCCCTACTACTTCCACCAGCCTCTACCTCCTGAGCCACAGCCTCTACCTCCTGAGCCACAGCCTCTACCTCCTGAGCCACAGCCTCTACTTCCACCAGCCTCTACCTCCTGAGCCACAGCCTCAAATTCCACCAGCCTCTACCTCCTGAGCCACAGCCTCTACTTCCACCAGCCTCTACCTCCTGAGCCACAGCCTCTACCTCCACCAGCTTCTACCTCCCCCAAAGAGCCAAAATCACATACACATACCTTGTCTTTGGTGGTGACGGTGACCGTGGTGTGCTGCCCCGTCAGCGTGTGTCTGAGGCCCTCCCCCGTGGCCACGCTGGTGTGGCCCACCGCCCCGGTGGCGATCAGGACGCCCAGGTTCTGGATGGACCTCCGCAGGCCCTCCGTCTCCACCTGGCAGCTCAGGTGGCTGTTCTCGTGCGGCTGCTCGGGGAAGGTGTGCCGGGCCAGGGCGCTGACCCGCTCGCCCATCTGCTTCTGGACCAGCAGGACCTCGGTGGCGCTGCCGTGGCTCAGGGCCTGCTCTGTGAAGCTGCAGCTGCTCTGGATGTTCTCCTTCCCCTGGAGCAGGGAGGCCAGCTGGGCCTGCAGCACCTGGGAGGAGGGGGGGAGAACACACACACGGAGCGCACACACACACACAGGGAGCGCACACACAGCACAGGGTGGAGGAACCAGTCAGTGGTGTGGTGTTAACACTGCAGTGCAGCATGATATTCGCATTGGATTAATCGACCTGGCTACCACTCATATGTGACACGTTCTAATGCTTTGGTCCTCATGTCGGGATCCGATGTAATGATCTGACTTTTCTTTCGAAAAGTGTGAATACATTTCCCCGTTGTTGAAAATCAATGACAGTTAGTTATGCTAGTCAACTAACACAGCTTGTTTTGTGAGCCTGCTAACAATGTAAAGTAGTGTTATAGTTAACTAGGTAGCAGTTGGAATTACTCACCCACAAGATATTGTGTTGCAGTATTTTGGCTTGACTAGCGAGTTTGTGTTGTGATTCTCAACTAGGGCTGCCACGATTAGTCGACTAGTCGCGACGACGTCGATTACCAAAATCGTCGCCGACATATTTGGTAATCGACGTCATCGCATGTTTTTTTGGAGCTGAAATAAGCGATAAGCATTCGTTTTTCTTCCCTGAAGCTGCCACTGGCTAGCGTTCGCCTATCATCCATCCTCACTATGGCTTTTGCCACTTGATTGACGTACAGGTAAGCCAGTCTGAGATCTGATCTTTTCACCTAACACAGGTTCACCACGCATGCGCAGTCAACAGCGCCAACTACAATACCGGCGAGACTAATTAACTAGTTAGCCTTCCAATTTCTACTATTTACTATATAATACTAAAGAAAGGGTATACAAATGAGTGGGGAAGCTGGACCAAGTAAGAAACCAATAACGTACAACTTCCATCCAGAATGGGAGGAGGACTTTTTTACACTATGTGATATTGGAAGTGCGTCTGTCTGATCTGCACTCTAGTGCGTGTGCAGCAGCAGCAGCTGGGGAGCGGGCCGGTTGCCGCACAGCTCGTGAAAGTTGTTTGAGAGTTTTTCGACATCTAAACCTAAATAACGTTTTATTAACATCTGCCCACACGCACACCCGTTGTAACTGCCATCGTTAATGTAGAAGATGCAACCAGTGCTTGGAAAACTCGCTTTGACATCAATGCTTTTTATCACCGTATTGAGGCTCGCGTTCAAGCGGGCGCTGCTCAGCGGGAGAGTCTATAGACTACCGGAGAATGCCTTAGACCCTTCCCTGGCGCACCTGGACGGACTGTCAGTGGACACGGATCTCTATGCCATTGTACAGCTTGGGTACAAATGTAAATTATTAGTGTTTATATTTGGAAGCCTTGGTAATGTCCACAGACTAGTCGTCAGGCAGCCGCCACATATGGAGGAGACGCTGCTACCTGTACCCATAGACAGATTGTAAAGCTTGAATTATCGAGTGTCCTATGCTGGTGCAACTAATACTGTTTGTGTTCAAGAATGTTATTGTAAAATGTGAACGCAAATAAAGATATTAAATGTGTGTGTGTAAGAGAGAGAGAGAGAGGGAGGGAGAGAGGGAGGGGGAGAGAGAGAGAGAGAGATAGAGGGGGGGGAGAGAGAGGGAGGGAGAGAGAGAGGGAGGGGGAGAGAGAGAGATAGAGGGGTTGGGGAGAGAGAGAGGGAGAGAGAGAGAGAGGGGGGGGGAGAGAGGGAGGGAGATAGTGCAAAACAAAGGGTATAGTGCATCTTCTCAGGCATCAAACACAATTTTTAAATGTAGTAGAGTGCAAACTGCTGAGAACTACATTTTAAAAATGATGTACTGTGATAAAATTGATGCCTGAGAAGATGCACTATACCCTTTGTTTTGCATTATTACATTACATTACATGCAAGTGATGCCAGAAATAAATATGCTGCTTCATTAAAAGATCTATTTTTGAGTGAACAATCATTTGAATTGTCTTTATTTTTAGTTAGCACATGCCTACAAAAACAACTAACAACTTCAAGCTACATTTAGAAGCTGATTTAGAAGATGATAGCTAAATAAGAGCGATTGAGTAATTGTGCGATAAGCTGTAATTTATGATCTGATTAGTCGACTAATCGTTTAAATAATCGGTGACTAATCGACTATGAAAATAATCGTTTGTGGCAGCCCTATTCTCAACAACGTTGAAACGTAGTTCCGTGTTTCAAAAGAAAAGTCAGAACGTTTTGATTGGTTGCCGACATGCGGAGCAAAATTCTCAGACTGTGTCACACATTATACCTCAAGACCACTTTTTTTTTCTAAGAGTGTAGTTATTTAACTTGAAAATTAGAGAGACGAGAGAGACAAGAGAGACAGGAAGTAACCCTAACCCTATATTGGAGGTGCATTATGGGACACTTACCTTCTGCTTGGTGCTGCAGATGTTCTCCAGGTCTGTGATGAGGACGGTCTTGCGCAGCTGTAACGCCTTCTCCAGCTCCTCGAAGGTGCTGCTGATCTCAGTCACCGCCTCGTTCTTACGCTCCGTCAACTGCTTGGAGATCTCGTTCACCAGCTCGATGGCCGCCGTCAGCTGAGGCAGCCTGACAGAGCGGTGAGAGAGGGAGGAGGAAGAGAGAGAGGGAGGAGGGAGGGAGAACAGAGAGAGGGAAGAGAGGGTTGGAGAACAGAGAGAAGGAAGAGGGAGGGAGAATGGAGAGAAGGAAGAGAGTTTTGGAGAACGGAGAGATGGAAGAGAGAGGGGGAACAGAGAGAGAGGGAAGAGGGTTGGAGAGAGGGAAGAGGGAGGGAGAACAGAGAGAGAGGGAAGAGAGGGTTGGAGAGAGGAAAGAGGGAGAGAGAACAGAGAGAAGGAAGAGAGGGTTGGAGAACGGAGAGAGAGGGGATAGGGAGGGAGAATGGAGAGAAGGAAGAGAGGGTTGGAGAGAGGGAGGAGGGAGGGAGAACAGAGAGAGAGGGAAGAGAGGGTTGGGGAACAGAGAGAGGGGAGAGGGAGGGAGAACAGAGAGAGGGGGAAGAGGGTTGGAGAGAGGAAAGAGGGAGGGAGAACAGAGAGAGAAGGAAGAGGGTTGGGGAACAGAGAGAGAAGGAAGAGGGAGGGGGAACAGAGAGAGAAGGAAGAGGGAGGGGGAACAGAGAGAGAAGGAAGAGGGAGGGGGAACAGAGAGAGAAGGAAGAGGGAGGGAGAACAGAGAGAGGGAAGAGGGAGGGGGAACGGAGAGGAGGAAGAGAGGGTTGGAGAACGGAGAGAGAGGGAAGAGGGAGGGGGAACAGAGAGAGAGGGAAGAGGGTTGAGGGACAGAGAGAGAGAGAAGAGGGAGGGGGAACAGAGAGAGATGAGAGAGGGAGGGAGAATGGAGAGAGAGGGAGGAGGGAGGGGGAACAGAGAGAGAGGGAAGAGGGAGGGAGAATGGAGAGAGAGGGAGGAGGGAGGGGGAACAGAGAGAGAGGGACGAGGGTTAGAGAACGGTGAGGGAGGGGAAGATATGGGCAACGACATAACTAAAAGAGTCGAGTCATATTCTGAGTAAGTGCTTGTAATAGTAAATAGTTACAGATTGAGAGGTGGGGAGGAGGGCGGGGGGGAGGAGGAGGAGGGGGGGTGAGGACTCATGACGTACCTGTTGCGTATAGCGTCCAGCTGGTTTTTCAGCGCTGACTTGTGCTGCTCCAGCACGTCTCTCAGAGGGACGGTCACGTGCTCCCGGTGCTCTCCCTCTGTGCACTCCAGGCACATGGCTGTTTCACACGACTCGCAGTAGAACTCCATCACCTGCAGAGGGCGCAGAGGAGCAACGTACATACCACTGAACACACCATCTTTGCAAAAAGCAAGATGCACAATACACTTAACAAGGTATAGAAGGAATAATCTACCCAGAAATATTACTCTCTATGGCCCGATCCCATTTCACCCCTTGGCCC
Source organism: Nansenia antarctica (assembly GCF_963989245.1). NCBI lineage: Eukaryota > Metazoa > Chordata > Actinopteri > Argentiniformes > Microstomatidae > Nansenia > Nansenia antarctica. Next base: position 83,723,985 of record NC_137674.1, read on the forward strand.
TCCTTTTTTTCCTTTCTACCCCTCCGTTTTGCGAGTTCACATGTAGGGTAGGGGTGTCCCGATTCTAGTTTTCAGGTAGGGGTAGGACCAAGTGGTAGGGCTACATAGCTGTCCAAACAGAGATTTTTAAGGACCAGACTCTGAAGAGAGCCACAACACTCCGTCTTATGAAATCCCAGAATGCCTTGCGAATCGTCGGCACAATAGTAGATGGAGCAAAACAAGCAGGTGTAAAAAACCACAAATGTAATTACTTTCTTCATTAATAAAGACTTAAAAATGTATGATAACCATCGTATTATCTTAGTTTAATGTAATTTCAATTAGAGAGAGGGGTACAAATTAGAAACTGGATTGGGCCTACATTTCAGAGGTTTGTGAACTGTTTTTTTCATATTTTTTTTGTGTAAAAAAACAAACAAACAACAACAACAATTTATATGGTATCCAACCGGTTGTTTACCTTGCCCTCGTGGTTGGGGCAGGACAGGGGCTGGCAGGCCGCGGCGGCGCTGACCGACTCCAGCACACTGCAGGCCTCCGGCCGGGCGCACTCCGGGTCACGCTGGAGCACCTCCATCAGGTTGGTGATGAAGAAGTTGTTCTGCAGGGCGGCCACGCCCTTCTCCGGCAGGATGGACGTCTGCCGACACACCGGGCAGGACAGCGTCAGGGACTGAGGGGGGATGTAGTTCTGTAAGCATCTGTAGGCATGGGAGGGGGGGGGGTTCGGTCAGGGAGAGAGAGAGGTGAGATTGTTAAACATAGGCACGAACCACGAACAGTCGGTACTGACGTCAAGGGTCAAGGATGTTACATCAGGTATGAAATACCTTAGCAGCTAACGTGAACTATGCTGTTTGATTAGGTTGTAGCCTCATCAAAACTCCACTAGCTATTAGCTAGCTATCCACTAGCACTAGCTATATTTTATTCAACTAGTAGTTGCTCTTTTGCCAGCTTTCTCCTCAGCTGCTAGAGGCTGGCAACTGATGACACCAGCCAATTACTACAGCTAGCTACTAAGAAAGTGATTGTGTTGCTCTGTTATATATTATATATATCATATGTCACAACGTTTTCCACACAACATTGCAAATGGACACACACTCTTTAAAAATACAAACCAACCATCAATCAATCACTGTTTGGAAAAACATGCAACAACATCAAGCTTACTGTAATCAGGATACATGTATGTACAGTGTAACAGAAGCTGATTTTTATTATATATCCGTTTATTTAAAAGGGACAATGGACAGTTATTGACTGAATTAGCTGGGTAGATAAATTGCATCAGCAGCAGTCCCTGGGCAGGTAAATCCACAGGGGATTTACGGCCTTACAATTTAAAACAGAACTACACATAGTAATAATATTATAGTAGTCATGGGCTCATTTCCCCATTTCTACTTCCTGTTTGAGGCTGACACTGTACAGTAGTGTTACAGAGAATGTGACTTACTTCTCACAGAAGGTGTGCAGGCAGGGCAGGACCTTGGGGTTGTGGTAGTGGTCCAGACAGATGCTGCAGACCAGGAACTGCTTGTCTATCTGCCTGACCACGGGGCTGGTGCTGCCGCTCTCACGCTTGGCCATGGTGAGAGACATTCACAGAGGAGGACAGGGCACTAGTTAGCCTAGACACAGGAAGACATGGGAAGAAAGAAATGGTGAGAGACATTCATGGGAGGAGGAGGGCGGGGTACTAGTTAGCCTAGACACAGGAAGACACAGGAAGACATGGGAAGAAAGAAATGGTGAGAGACATTCACAGAGGAGGGCGGGGCACTAGTTAGCCTAGACACAGGAAGACACAGGAAGACACAGGAAGACATGGGAAGAAAGAAATGGTGAGAGACATTCACAGAGGAGGACGGGGTACTAGTTAGCCTAGACACAGGAAGACATGGGGAAGAAAGAAATGGTGAGAGACATTCATAGGAGGAGGAGGAGGGCGGGGTACTAGTTAGCCTAGACACAGGATGACACAGGAAGACATGTGAAGAAAGAAATGGTGAGAGACATTCATAGGAGGAGGAGGAGGGTGGGGTACTAGTTAGCCTAGACACAGGATGACATAGGAAGACATGGGAAGAAAGAAATGGTGAGAGACATTCATAGGAGGAGGAGAGGGCACTAGTTAGCCTAGACACAGGAAGACATGGGGAAGAAAGAAATGGTGAGAGACATTCATAGGAGGAGGAGGAGGGCGGGGTACTAGTTAGCCTAGACACAGGAAGACACAGGAAGACATGGGAAGAAATAAATGGTGAGAGACATTCATAGGAGGAGGGCGGGGTACTAGTTAGCCTAGACACAGGAAGACACAGGAAGACATGGGAAGAAAGAAATGGTGAGAGACATTCATAGGAGGAGGAGGGCGGGGTACTAGTTAGCCTAGACATAGGAAGACATGGGAAGACACAGAAAGACATGGGAAGAAAGAAATGGTGAGAGACGTTCATAGGAGGAGGGAGGGCGGGGTACTAGTTAGCCTAGACACAGGAAGACACAGGAAGACATGGGAAGAAAGAAATGGTGAGAGACATTCATAGGAGGAGGAGGGCGGGGTACTAATTAGCCTAGACACAGGAAGACACGGGAAGACATGGGAAGAAATAAATGGTGAGAGACATTCATAGGAGGAGGAGGAGGGCGGGGTACTACACCTCGTTCCAAATTATTATGCAAATTATATTTTTCTCTGATTTTCCTAAATAGTCGATGCAAATGACAATCAGTATAATTTTCAAGTCATCAACCGTTAGAGTATAATTCAAATGTTATTGAACAAACCTCCCAATGATAACAGTATTTTTTTTTTTAATAAAAAACTCAAAATGCACTGTTCCAAATTATTATGCACAACAGAGTTTCAAAACATTTTATAGGTTGTAAAGAACTAAAAATGGTAATTTGATGAATTTAGGGTTAGGAGGTCATATTAGGAGGTCATATTTACTGAAATCAAAAGCTATTTCAAACAAAAACATCTTAACAGGTCAAGTTACATGTTAACATAGGACCCCTTCTTTGATATCACCTTCACGATTCTTGCATCCATTGAACTTGTGAGTTTTTGGACAGTTTCTGCTTGAATTTCTTTGCAGGATGCCAGAATAGCCTCCCAGAGCTGCTGTTTTGATGTGAACTGCCTCCCACCCTCATATATATTTTGCTTGAGGATGCTCCAAAGGTTCTCAATAGGGTTGAGGTCAGGGGAAGATGGGGGCCACACCATGAGTTTCTCTCCTTTTATGCCTATAGCAGCCAATGACACAGAGGTATTCTTTGCAGCATGACATGGTGCATTGTCATGCATGAAGATGATTTTGCTACAGAAGGCACGGTTCTTCTTTTTGTACCACGGAAGAAAGTGGTCAGTCAGAAACTCTACATACTTTGCCGAGGTCATTTTCACACCTTCAGGGACCTTAAAAGGGCCTACCAGCTCTCTCCCCATGATTCCGGCCCAAAACATGACTCCGCCACCTCCTTGCTGACGTCGCAGCCTTGTTGGGACATGGTGGCCATCCACCAACCATCCACTACTCCATCCATCTGGACCATCCAGGGTTGCACGGCACTCATCAGTAAACAAGACTGTTTGGAAATTAGTCTTCATGTATTTCTGAGCCCACTGTCATGCTGCAAAGATGACCCGTTTGTTTTCTCTCAAGTAAGTATAACATGAATTCCCGCAAGCGGTGCCCTGTCCATTCGCCAATGGAGGGTGGAGTTTGGGACTTTAGTTCAGAGATATTTGGCCGGTTTCACAAACAAGGCTTATGGCTAATCCTAGACTAAAAAAGGATCTTCAATGGAGATTTTACATTGAAAGTGTGATTTAGTCCAGAACTAGGATTAAGCCTTATCTGTGAAACCGGCCCATTGAGCGTCAAAGTTTTTACATTCCATTATGTTTTGTGAGATGGAACCTTTGTATTTTATGAATTACTAACTCAAACAATAACACCACACAGGCATTAATAAACACCTAATGGATCAGATTATGTAAAAAACTAAATTTTGACAAAAATGGAGATAGAACCTTATAATTCTAACGTCACGAAGTGCAGGCAGGCCAGATTTGTGCTGTTGGGAGTGTGCGAGGAGCAGGGATGGAACAGGGCTGGTAAGCCTTGGCATGGGCCCCCTGAACTGGGCTGGTCAGATCCAGGGTGGGAACAGCGGGCAAGCGAAATCTCAAATGGACCCCACTATTTGGGAGCTTGGCAAATTCGTTGGTGGTGGAGGGCATTGCACTGTCAAGTGTAACATGGTAGAAGTTGTTCAATAGGCTCTCAGTGAACCAGGAAGCATTACGCAGGGATAGGAAATAAGCTGAGGTTTGAGTGTGGGGGCTGATTAGTTGAGTGCAGAGGGCTGATGAGTTAAGCAGGTACAGATGCATGGGGGAGGGGGGGGGGGGGTCATCTGGGTCACGTCATCTCATTGTTCGAAACTCTCCTCCCAAACTTATGTTATAAACTATGTTATGTAATAGAATAGAAGAGAGCACACACCGAAGAGAATTTGAGCGAGGTGCTGGCAACGGAACAAAACCCAATTAAAAGAAGTAGAAGCCGCACACTCAAGTTCCGGATGTAACAAAATGTGGTTTAATAGGACAACGGTTTCAGCCGTAGCCATTGTCAAGTCTTAAAGACTTATAAATAAATATTTAAGACTTGACAAAGGCTTGACAAAGGCTACGGCCGAATCCGTTGTCGTATTAAACCAGACTTTGTTGCATCTGGAACTTGAGTGTGCAGCTTCTACTTCTCTTTAAATAAACTATGTTATGAACTTAATTTGTAAGCCGCACGATTTAATTATTTAGTCATTTAAAGGCAATATTAACAAGATGGGTATTTAGTCTTGACTTGAAGATATTTGCTGAGGTTGCATCCCTAATGTAAACCGGCAGTGCGGTCCACAATTTGGGTGCATAAAATGAGAATGCAGCCTCACCAAATCTCTGTGGTACACAGCGAACGCCAGCGTCAGAAGACCTGAGAGCTCTATTGGGCTGATATGCTAGCAAAATAGGTCTTTCAGATATTCTGGTGCTGTGTCACTGAAAGCTTTATAAAGAAGCAGAAGGATCTTGAAATCTATTCGGAACTTAACAGGAAGCCAGTGTAGAGTCTCTAAAATAGGAGTTATCTGAGCTCTTCTGCTTGTTTTCATCATCAATGAGAGATAGCATTACATGGATCTATATCAGTGGGTCAAGCACAGATTAACTGTGTGGAGCAATGAACATTCTGTACATCTGTCATAATGTAGATGATGTCACAAAGGATCAAACACCCAGAATCACCAACAGCATTGACACACATGCTCTGCCACGGTCAATGCACATTTTGCTAATCAAGCAACAATGTTTGTCCTCCCACTCTGTAAACCATGTAGCATATACACATTACACATTACGCCTGATTCTCTGTGTCTCCTTCTTTGTCTGTTAGCCTAATATCCTTAGCCTCATAGCATAATTGCCATATTTATGCCAAAGTCATATTTTGGCCAAATGTAGATATCTGCCTAACTCTACTCTCCTAACACTGCTGATTCACTGTGCATTATTGCCTATGCCATCAGCCTATCAGAATGCTTGTTACATTCCAAAATCACTATGATCTGCCCAAGTCATCTCTTTGACAAAGGCATTTTTGACACTACATACAAAGATGGCTCGGCTGACTACAAGTGAAGCATGACTTCTTAGGCAATAATGCTATGCTAGGCTAGGCTAACGATATTCAGTATGGTCCTCTAACCACTGTTCAGTTAAAGCCCATTTTCCGTAGATATCACTAGTCCCAGTGTGGGGTCCAGTAAGTGGTTTTGTCTACTAAAAGCTAGGCTCTATTGTTCATAATGGAACTGAGACACAACATTACCCAGAGCATTATTATTGCGACACAAGCCAAATTCTAGACGCTGCACAGAGAAGAAAAGCCTGCTATTACCCACACATCAACCCATTTGCAGTCTCCCAGAAGGTCAAGGGTTCATGCTGCTCTTCAAACATGAGAGCCACGGGTGATTAGGCATGGTTGGAGTATGACTAAAGTAGCGGTCTGATGCGTCATCTGTGTATAAAACATAGACATCGTTACACAGTGGCCTGGGGTGGTCCAGTGGTCTAGCACCACGGTCTACAGAGCACACATATGCCCATGTCGGCATGCGTTCGAATCTGGCCCATGCCCTCCCTCCTTACTTCCTTGCCTGTCTTCACTGTATCTGTCCAATTAAAAATGAAAAATGGAACTGCCCCACTCAGAAAAAAATAGTTACAAATAATCCTTATACAGCACTCAGAGTTTAACCAACTCTTCCGAATAAAGATTTGTAAAATCGAACATTGCTCTTGGATATCTCTGCATGGAAATATTTTTCACTCTAAGTTTAACATGGAAAACACTTCTAAATGGTAAATGGACTGACTTAAATAGCGCCTTATTCACACACACCAATGGCGGCAAGCTACCATGCAAGGCGCCGGCCCGCTCATTGGGAGCAATTTGGGGTTCAGTGTCTTGCCCAAGGACACTTCGACATGTGGCCAGCCGGGGCTCGAACCGCCGATCTACCAACCTTGTGATCTTTAGACGCCAGCTCTACCTCCAGCGCCACAGCCAGACTAAAATCTCTGACTATAATTGTTCGCCAGTGTTGATTACAAGCCTTACAAGCACAATATGAATAATATGGGCAACGCCTTAGATTGTATTGTCATTACATGGGAAACCAGCAGGCTGAAATGTCATTTTTAAAAACGTGGTATCTCTTTATCCAGATACAAAGTGATACAAAGATACAAGTGGCCTGTTCTCAGAGATTGTACGCTACCAAAGCAACAGAGAGAGACACTGGCCCCTAAATATGCGGGAATTTGTCAGGATAGATCCAGATAGCAGAAGAGGACAGTGCACGGGTTTGTTCCCCCTAAGGGGAAACATAGCTGCTCCATCCTTGTCCCAACGACAAACAGCCATACTCAGTAGCAATGTGCTGCTGCATTGTCACCAAACACATAGTCGCATTGTGGCAATACCCATGCCGTTGCACAGGCCGTGACCTAGATAAAGCTAAAAGCGGTGAGTATAAACACAGAAAACAACAACACACCCTAGAAAGAAACATCAAACTCACCCTTCACATCTTCACCCCTTCACCCATCACAATCCATAAGTGTTCCCCTCAGATCGGCCTCATCTTTCTTTCAACCTGCTGCTTGAGGGTTAGCAATCTCTCCTTAGTAACTTAGTTCAAGGCTGCTTTCAACACAACTAGATCTCTCAATCACTGTTGCTGCTGCTCACTGATGGAGTGCAACACCCACAAACTACTACTACCTCAGGTTTTCCCCTCTCCTTATTTCCTCTCTCTCTCTCTCTCTTTATTTTCCCCTCCTCCTGGTGGTAGTTCTCTCTCTCTCTCTCTCTCTCCCCCGCTTATGTACACAGAAGACTAATCAGTACAGTACAGTAGCAGGCGCAAGCAGCTAGCTCCTCTTTTTGCTCTACTACGGCTGAGAGAGGAAAGAGTGAGAAAAAGAGGAAGCCTTAAAATGGCACTCCTAAAAATTCTTCCCCTAGTTCCTTCCCCCTAGTTCCTCCCCAGCTGGCCCAGAGGAGAAATGAATAACACCAAGCCTAGTCGAGGCTCCACCTGTCTTCTTCTGGGTGCGGGGCTATGACAGCGAGTAGGGAGTTCGCCTCTCTCTAGTCTAGATGAACACAGCTCTCTCTGAGGCAGCTGCCTTTGCAGCGGAGAGCAGCTCTAACAATGGCATTCCTTCTCCCTGCATTCAGACACACAGCTCAGTGCTCTCATTCTCTCTCTCTTCTCGCTCTCTCTCTCTCTCTCTCTCTCTCTCTCTCTCTCTCTCTCTCTCTCTCTCTCAAACATAGTGTCTCTCTCTCCCTCCCTCCTTCTCTCTCTCTCTCTCTCTCTCTCTCAAACATACAGCATCTCCTTCCTTCCCTCCCTCCCTCTCTCTCTCTCTCTCTCTCTCCCTCCCTCCCTCTCTCTCTCTCAAACATACAGTGTCTCTCTCTCCCTCCCTCTCTCTCTCTCTCTCTCTAAAACATACAGTGTCTCCTTCCTTCCCTCTCTCCCAAACATTCAGTGTCTCTCTCCATCCCTCCCTCCCTCTCTCTCTCTCTCTCTCTCTCTCTCTCTCTCTCTCTCTCTCTCTCTCTCTCTCTCTCTCTCTCTCTCTCTCTCTCTCTCTCTCTCTCTCTCTCTCTCTCTCTCAGACATACCCACCCACTCCCCAACATGCATACATTAACACACAATAGCATCCCACAGCAGCCAGCCAGCCCCCTGGTCTCAGCAACCAACGGATCTCAAACTTACAGTTGGGGATGTTCTCAGGCAACGCAGGCCTCATTGTTGTTGTTTTTTTCCTGCCCAGTGATTACAAGGCACCGGAGCAATGCAGATCCCTTTCACAGTGTCCACACCCCAGCCAGCCAGACAGTTTCAGCTTCCCCCAAGCTCGCTCTCTCTCTCTCTCTCTCTCTCTCTCTCTCTCTCTCTCTCTCTCTCTCTCTCTCTCTCTCTCTCTCTCTCTCTCTCTCTCTCTCTCTCTCTCTCTCTCTCTCTCTCTCTCTCTCTCTCTCTCTCTCTCTCTCTCTCTCTCTCTCTCTCTCTCTCTCTCTCTCTCTCTCTCTCTCTCTCTCTCTCTCTCTCTCTCTCTCTCTCTCTCTCTCTCTCTTCTCGCCTCTCGCCTCTCGCCTCTCGCCTCTCTCTAGCCCCCCCCCCCTTCTCCTTCGCCTCCTCCTCCTTCACATAGGCTCTAAATGGCAGCAGCTGAACAGTGACATCAGGGGGCAGCAGGCTCCGCCCCTTTCTGTGCTCGCTGGTCTCTGTGCTTCCCTTGGAAGGCCCCCCCCCCCTCCCCGTACACCCCGGCCCCCCTCCCTCACTCCAGTTCCTCTCACACGCTTCGCTACTGAAAGAGGATCTTTCTTTAAAACACATTCTCCCCCCAGACAGCAGCTTTGTGTAATAATACATAGCGGGGACAAAGCTGTGGAGACAAAAAGGGGCAGATGGCAGTGGTTGGTAGCAAACGGATTTGGATTAACATGAGCATGAGATACACTATTAAACATTATTTTATGCACCCAGATTGTGGAATGCACTGCCAGTTTACATTAGGGATGCAACCTCAGCAAATATGTTCAAGTCAAGACTAAAAACCTTGCCTTTAAATGACTAAATAATTAAATTAAGATTATAAAAGCCCATCCTTTTAATATTGCATTTAAGTTACAAAATAATAAAATTATGATTATATAATAATCAAAGCACTTTGAGCTGCAACGTTTGCAGGATATATTTGCGCTATACAAATAAAGCTATTATTATTATTATCGCACCAAAACATACATCTGTCTAGAGACAGACAGGAAAATAGGTTGTCAAACCTTTGTAACTAACCCCCCGCCCCCCATTACAATCCCAACATGAATCAGTGTACAACGATGAGGTTATGTGAGTTATTGATTTGGCACTATATAGTGCAATTTAGTTAGGGTGTAAGTGTATTTTAGCATTTAGATTAGTTATTGTACAGTGTTGTACAACACCGTTGGGAACGGTTGTGAACTTAGCATCACTGCTCTGTTTGCAGAGTATGTGAAAACTAGAAATAAATATAACTTTGAACAGTAGATAAGTGGAAATATGGGCAGCCAAAAATAATAACGTACAAAATAAATCACAGTCTAGTAGACTACAAATTATATGGAAAAGATTACAGTGTTCTACACTAGTGTTTAATCTGATAAATCCAGATTTAGGGGGTTCTAGTGTCGAGAGAGGGGCAAATGACAATAGAAGCTAAACGCCCCCAAGCGCTGAATGACACTCATGATCTGAATAGTTTCTCCAGGGGAAATGGAGGCTCAGCACTAAACAAAGATATAGAAGACATACAGTAGTCAATGTACAGCAGAATCTTCTGTTTTTCTTCTCTTTTAGACACCTTCCAACACCGGTATAATGCCGGTATAATGTGTGAATGTGGTTGTATTTATTTATTTATTTGAGAAAGCCCCACATATTATTACTACTCGATCTTTTCAGTTTGTAAAGTGTCTTTGAGTGTCTAGAAAAGCGCTATATAAGTCTAATGTATTATAATGTATATAATAATAATTATTGGCCCACAACATGTACACAACATTGTCTAGTATCTATCAAACTCTCACCCTGCGGTAAGTGGCTTAATGACCCCCTGCAAGGTTGGTCTCAGTCTACCGTCTGGGTTGCTGTCTATCTCATTTCCAAGCCCCATTCACTGTGGTGAAATTAGTTGTGGTGAATTAGTTGTGTGGGTACAGTATTTTGGGTAGCTCTATATTCACTGACATGAACTATACTAACTATACAGCCATGAGACAAGACAGTCGATACAAGGCAAGAGACTTTTCAATATTTTGAAGACAAGTGAAGTCTGAAATATTTTCAAGGCAAGGGACGTCTTAAATTATTTTCAATTGCGCTCACGGAGATTAAGACCTTAATTCGTTAAGGCAGAGGTTGTAAATATTGTTTCCCTGTTTTTGTTGTATTCTATCTTTACCTTTTCTTTTTACTGTTACTGTAACCTGCTTTTATATGAATTGTATGCTTGTATATGTTTTTATATTCACTTTGTTTTTATCCCTGTTGTAAAGCACTTTGAGCTGCATTTCTTGTATGAAAGGTGCAATATAAATAAAGCTTTACTTACTTACTTACTTACTTACTTACTTACAATACAGAACAACACAACATTATGTACAACGGTTGTGTGAGGTGCTCATGTGACTGACAGGATATTCTCAACCGACTCTCGGTAAATTCCTGTTTTATATGATAGATATGACTATGTAGAGGTGTTTCAAGAACATGTGAAGTGGTCTGGTTTACAGTATTTCCCATTGTGAAATTCTGCATTCTCTGCAGGGCAGTGTTTGGTCATCAGGGAATTAGGCGTTTTAGAATAATTTAGCTCCCCACCCTTATGCAAAAACATGACTATATTATGAGTCACTCATCCCAGTGTCTCTCTGAGTGTGCCTTTAATAATGTAATGAGAAGGTTAAATATATTTTCCTGTCATCATGACTAATAGATTGGCAAGTGATGCTCTCCGTTGTAGACAGTCACACATTATGACAGAGCAAAAGCCTCCGCTTAAAAATCAAACAAATGTGTTTTGTGGCTGAATCCAACTCTTCCTTCGTCCTCTCTCCACTCTGTTTTTCAATTATTAATGATTGCTGTTTCATAAGCCGCTGTGGAAAAAAACCTACAGCACGATGATTACCATGGGAAGTCAGTAGCTAGCTACGTATGAGTCACCACAGCAAAGTGGTCTTCTGGACACCCTCTGCTCATAGCCTCTGACACAGACATCTTCTGTGCCTGCCCACAGTCTCAATGACCTGATGTGGGATGGTGTGTTAGCCCTTGGCAATGTACTGGAGCTGTACTGGAGCTGTACTGTATGTTTAAATATAGAACCCTGGTTTATGTTTCCGTCCATGTCTGTTGCTGGTGGGTATGTCAGTCATCCTATGATAATGATCACATTCACATAGCTTTTAAAAAAAGAATCGGGTCAATTATCTGCCGAAGATAGAAAGGGATTCGGTTGTTGCTCATAATGTGATGCATGTGATGTTTTTTTTTCTCTCTCTCTGAAATAGCGTGTGTGTGTGTGTGTGTGTGTGTGTGTGTGTGTGTGTGTGTGTGTGTGTGTGTGTGTAATAGTGTGTGTGTCTGTAATAGTGTGTGTGTGTGTGTGTGTGTGTGTGTGTCTGTCTGTGTGTGTGTGTGTGTGTGTGTGTGTGTGTGTGTGTGTGTGTGTGTGTGTGCGAGTGTGTGCGAGTGTGTGTGTGAGTGTGTGTGTGCGTATGTGCGTGTGTGTGTGTGTGTGTGTGTGAGTGTGTGTGTGTGTGTGTGTGTGTGTGTGTCAAAAGAGGGAGGCAGGGAAGCAGACAGAGAGGACAACTATTGAACTGTACAGCAGCTCTACTCAGGTGGAGAAATGCACAGCAGTTATAGTTATTTAGAAATGAGGTCATACTCCTGATAATAACGTTATACTGGAAGGGTAGTGGTGGATAGTGAGTTGGACTTGTGATCGGAAGGTTGTGAGTTCAAATCCCGCCTGAAACCACACCACTACTAGTGTGCCCTTGAGTAAGACACTTAGCCCTCAATTACTCCAGGGGGAACGTAATTGTAAGTCGCTTTCGATTAAAAGCGTCTGCTAAATGGCAAAATTATAAAATTATTATACTGAAAATCATGAACAGACAAATTGCAGCGACAGGGAAATGCTAAACCACCGTTCTCAGGGGACATCGTGTGTCCCCCTGAAATAACCTCTGTGGGGGGTTTATCAAAAGCAACCAATGTTCTCCCGTTTTAGGTTTCCCCTTTAAGTTGTTTCCATATTTTACATTTTTGGCATTTTAGCAGACGCCTTTATCCAAAAGCGACTTACAACAAATACAATTGTCTAAGTAACGGCCAAGCTCCACCATGGCCATCGAGCTTTGCGTCTAATGTGCGTTGCGTCCGAAATTGGGATCAAATGCATTGTAATCAATGAAAGGTGCTCCACCTGCTGCGTTGCGTTGCGTCAGCGTTGCGTCCGATGGCTGCGTCCAAAGTAGACTTTCAAAAAAGTTTGATTTTTGACGGTGGATGGACGCAGACGTCAAAAATCCGTGGGGCGTCAATCACCGCACCTGTGGTGAACTCTTGTTGCAGGAATGGATGACGAACGGCTCATCCTTGAGGCCGAAAAATATTTAGTGTATTAAAACCGCTAGCAGATGTGGATAAATTAAGCTATACGTACCCATAATTGATGAAAGAGATGTAAGAGAATGTAGGTGCTCTCCTGATCCAGAAATTCCCGCTATGAACGTCTTTGTTAATAACCTCGCGCTCTGAGCTCTCCTCGCGCTCGGTGGAGCATATGACAGTATGACATTTCCTACTTGACTGGGGTCACACTTTATTCCCTTATAGATGATCCACAGCTGCTCAAACTATCAACTGCAACTCTGTTGATATGTAACTAGATTTATGGTTAAGGATAGGGTTAGATTTAAGGTTAGGGCAAGGTTTAGGATTAGTGGTTAGTTAGTTGAAATGTTGTTGACAGTTAGTTGAACATCTACTGAACTAGCAACTATCTATTTGGGAATATGTAGATAAAATATTACCCTGATTGGAAAATGTTCTGTATGATGTTGTTATTGTTGTGGACATAATTGCAGTCAAGGGTGAAATTACTCCCGTATACAAAAAATGCCAGTGGAGCTAGAGTAGAACGTTGACGTTGACGCAACGTTGACGCAACGCTGCAGGTGGAGCTTGGACAACGGGAAGTTTACGCAACGTCGATGGCGAGTTGACGCAACGCAGCAGGTGGAGCTTGGCCGTAAGTAAGTGTATCATCTATGCAAGACAAAGTAATCTATTGTGGCCTGGGGTGGTCCAGTGGTCTAGCACCACTGTCTACAGTGCACACATATGCCCATGTCAGCATGGGTTTGAATCCGGCCCCATGCCCTGCTGACATTTCCTATCTCCCTACTTTCCAGTCTGTCTTCACTGTATCTGTCCAATAAAATGAAAAATATGAGTGGGACTGCCCCACTCAGAAAAATAACTATGCTAAAAGTAATATATGCTAGGGCCAGGGGCCATTGGCAGTCATAGTGCTAGAAGAAGCATTTTTATTTTATATTAATGTATTTACAGTAGAGAAACTGTAGAGGGGAAGAAGAGGTCTTGGGAGGGACAGTTAAGATGTAACCTGAAGAGATGAGAGAGGTCTTCAGGTTCATGTCAGGGACGCATCGATACTGTTACATCCTCAGATGCCGGTTCTTAATAATCAATAAGGTTCTTAATAATCAATAACTCCAATCCGTTTTATTTATTTATCTCTTCTCAGCTACGATACAGATATGATCACTTCAGATATTTCATGACCACTAACTGCCTTTTTCATGAACCACCCAGTCTCCAAAGGTCTCAACCAATCACCATAGAGAGCATCAAAAAAATGACTGTGATTGGTTTAAACAGAGGCATAACTTAGTGGTTTATAATAACAGCATACGTCATTACGTATTTCAATACACCACAGATACCACTTCTTTTCAAACAGTACAAGTACTGACATTTGGGTACTAGCTGATTACCGAGTAGCGATATGAGTACTTAATAATACCATACACACCCCACATGTTGGAATTTCAACATGACCGATGTCAAGGTACCAGATATGGGACCCAGCATGAAGAAGTCAGCGTGTGCTCATCATTCAAACTAGAACGATAGAAAGATCAGTGTGTGGAAGGAGGACAGCTCAGACCTGGATCATGCATGACTGCCCAATGATTGTGTATTTTGACTTCTGCATTATTTAAATTGTCCCCATTTCACAAAGGATGCAAGACCGTACTCCTTTTTTAAACTGAGAAGGGCTGGAAATAGTGACCCACAATTTAATAATTAAATTAAGATTATAAAAACCCATCCTTTTAATATTGCATTTAAATTACAAAATAATTAAATTAACATTATATAATGATTAAAGCACTTTGAGCTGCAACGTTTGCAGGAAAAGCGCTATACAAATGAAGTTATTATTATTATTATTATTATTATTATTATTATTATTATTTTCAGATCTGATGCATTCTCTATGATGTACCTATTGCCAAGGACTAGAAAGAATGAACCTCATCATGTTTTAGTTAAAAGTCATAAGATAAGTCATCATTTCACTCTCTTGTACTTGTATAACGGGATGTAATAAACTTTTGGCACACATGGCAATAAAAAATCATGAATCTTGAATTATTATTATTACAGTTTTTCCTCAATTGCTAAAACACATGTCACAAAACTAACCTCAATTTTCCCAAAACTCTAAACACAACACACTTTTCTAAAGCTACATAAGCAAAACCACACCTTCTCTCTTCAAAACTCAAACTTTCACACCAAAACAGCTGCTCAAAGCCTGCAAAAATGTAAACACTATAAGCATCATTACAGACTACAACAAAACAACTGAAAACACAATGTTCAGTGTGTGAGAATGTTCTTTTTTTTCACAACTGCCAAAGCACATTTTTAGAAACCTTACAGTATCTGTTCTCAGAATATATCACTGTAGAGTATTGGGCATTCATAGATTTGTGTGTTTCATATGAACAGTATGTAACTCTACAGAAAATACAGTAGGCTATGTATGTTGTTGGAAAATATCCTTTTACAGTATGTATTGTATATGTTCTTCATGAATGTTTTACTGTAATGCTTGGCTAATTTTACTACGTAACTAAAAGACATTACAGTACAGTAATGAAGATCAGAAGATCACCGGCGCCCCCCTCCCCTCTCTGGAAGAGCTGTACAACACACGCTGTCTCAGGAAGGCCTCCAAGATCTCCAGGGACCCGACCCACCCTGGGCACGTACACTTTATCAGGCTGCCCTCGAATAGGAGGTACAGGACCCCGGCCGCTAAGACAAACAGACTGAAGAACTGCTTCTACCACTGGGCCGTCAAGTCCCTGAACACAGCAAAGGCCTAAGTTCTGGGCCCAGGACAGTCCGGACGGATTGTATGGCAGCTAGTGCTGAGGCACAAACATGTACATTTCAAGCCTGCAAACTGTGACACTTTAAAATAACGTGAAAAAATACTTTTGTGCAATATGACAACCCTAGTTGACTATCTGTGCAGTATAGTACAGTGGATTGTGTACATAGCCTTTATTTATGTAAACCAGCTCCTTACCTTACCTTGTGATTTTGTGCTTTTTCTAAAATGTTTTTTTTTTTTTCCCTTTCCTAACACCAGGGGAGCCACCCCTCCTAAATTTCGTTGTTTGGTACCTGTACTGTAGCAATGACAAATAAAGTCCATTCCATTCCATTCCATTCCATTCCATTCATTCCAGTAATTCGAACTTGATCTTACGGGTGGACAATCGACTTCTTTCTAAAGGGATCTCTTGACCATTCTGAAGTACGCATTCACCCACAGGGGTGGGTGAGAGTTACAGTAATTGAAATAGTATAACTTCCTTCAATGTTACGGTACATGTGGGAATACGGTACATGTGGGAAAACTAGGGTTAGGGTTAGGTGCTAGGGTGACTTGGTACATGCTGGCATGTCTAACCCTAACCGTAACCTTAACCCTAACCCTAACCCTAATCCTAACCCTAACCTTACTGTAACCCTAGCACCCTAGCACCTAACCCTAACCCTAGTTTTCCCACATGTATGATAGTCATGCATAAAAATACATCTGCGCTCCCTGTCTAACGTTATATCTAACATTACATATTTTACATTACAGTAAGGCTGATATTGCATGATAGTCATGCATTTTTAGATATCTATTTCCCCCCTTTAAATGGCATATGATGTCCGAAACGTTACTAAAGTCCAGCCGCGAAGTTGTTGCACTGTTGTCCTATCGAGTTTTACGTAAATAAAGGTTTGAAAAAATGTACCGTATTCCCACATAACATGTACAATACTGTACTGTATCACAACTCAATGCAAACACTACAGAGGACAACAATACTCACTGAAAACAATGTTCAGGGTGTGATGTTTATTTATTTATTTATGGAACTATACCACACACACACACACACACACACACACACACACACACACACACACACACACACACACACACCACAATCATTTGCAACAAGTGTCTTACATTTTGAGTCGTTATGTTTAATGAATGAAGCCAGGTGTGTTCATTGTGTTCAAATGTTGCTGACTGTGGCAAGCATTTTGCATCACATGAGCTTTAATTTGAGAATTTGAGCAGAGTTTTTTGCAACTTGTGTTTTAGCAAGACAAAATGTGTTTAGATTTATGAGAAAAGGAGGATTGTGTTTTGTTTTGTGAATTGTGTCTTCATGTGAAATGTGTTTATGGTTTTGGCAAATGGGAGCTAGTTTTATTAAATGTGTTTAGAGAACTGGTCATTTGGTTTAGAGAATTGGCTTTTGTGTTTTAGCAATTGGGAAAAACTGTATTATTATTATTTTGTAATTTATTAAAATGTCAGCACTCCAAGTTTGTTTCCTGAGGTTTAGCCGACAACCCCACTGACAGATGACAGGTAGTGTAATGTGGGAGTGGTTGTCCTGGGGGAGTGGTTGGGGATGGAGTTAACCAGCTATTGTTCTGACCCATTACCTGCCTGTGAAAAGTGTCTGTGAAAGCTTTGAGGCTGAATTTCTCTGTTCGTTGATTTGGGGGGTATCAACATTCAAATACGCATAACTTCTTCAATTTGTTTCCGATTTCAATGTATGACACATCATTTGAAAGCTTACGATCTGCCCTTTCATAATCTGGAACTGAAAAATGACTTTGCCCTACTTGGGGACATTTTCATCAGACCCTGTCACATATTGTCAATAAAAACAAGGAGCGTGAACGTGGACCTCAGGAAGAAAGAGAGGAAGAAAGGAAGGGAAGAAAAGTGGAAAGAAAAAGAAGAAGAAAGAGAGATATGGGTATGCATACATGTACGTTGAGCGGGCCGGCGCCTTGCATGGTAGCTTGCTGCCATTGGTGTGTGAATGTGTGTGTGAATGGGTGAATGAGAGGCCGTTGTAAAGTGCTTTGGAATAAGGCGCTATATAAGTGCAGTCCATCTATGTAAGAGGAAGGCCAGGAAGATCGTCAAGGACAACTGCCATGCCAGGCACTGCTCATGTCTCCTGACATAGCTTCTTTTATACTCTGCACATTAGATGCTAAGAATTTGTACATAGCTCATAACTGTACATAGCTCATAACTGTACACAGCTCATAACTGTACATAGCTCATAACTGTATAAACCTCTAATAAACTAAACTGATGTTTACAATACTACCTCTGCACATACTGTATATTGCATAGTTACCTATCACTACCATTCTTGTTCTATTTATATTCTACCCTTATATCACTATTTGCACTTCTGGTTGTATGCTAAACTGCATTTCGCTGTATTGTACTTGTCACACTCTGCGATGACAATAACTTCGAATCTAATCTAATCTGATCTAATCTAATCATTGACACTGCACTCTAGACTCTACTCCCTCTCCTGCTGCTAATACCTTTGTATATTTTATTTTATTATTTCGACTCTTTTATTATTGTTACTGTTCATATTGGATCTATTATCCTTGTTACATTATATTGATGTTGATGATTGATGTTGTGCAGCTGCTTGGCCTCAGGCCTCTAGTTGCATTGTGTACTTTGTATTCAACGTAATGACAAATAAACTCGACTTGACTTGGTCGATTAAGATAATGGAGCAAGATAATCAACTAGAACATACAAGGTTGTTTAAGGATGCTAATGCTATCAGACTGCACTGCATCCTGCTGATGCTATCGCTCCTCCGCTACAGCCCAGGGCTACATCTGTGCCACACACATGGGATGTGCAATCCCCAGGCCACGGTGCTAGACCACTGGACTACCCCAGGCCACGGTGCTAGACCACTGGACTACCCCAGGCCACGGTGCTAGACCACTGGACTACCCCAGGCCACGGTGCTAGACCACTGGATCACCCCAGGCCGTGGTGCTAGACCACTGGACCACCCCAGGCCGTGGTGCTAGACCACTGGACCACCCCAGGCCACATGCTGGCAAATACAAGCCATTCCTGTTTAGCGAGACACTCCAGTTTGAGCAAAAGTTTGTTTCCGTTCCAGGTAATAATAACTGTATCACACTTGGTCTACCCTAGAAAATAGGACAACATTTAAAGGATTAAATAAGAGAACAGATGCTTATCTACCGTATCTGTCTGTGAGGTGATTATAGAGACCACCGATAGGTACGATAATCTCTATGGCGCACGGATAAGAAAGGTAACACTACACAAGCCCCGGCATATCAAGTACAATACTGTCGATCCCTTCTGGAACTGCGTCATACATGCTGATAGAACACAATGGTCAGCACAACCCGAGCTCATTTGAATGCACAGATCCATAGTCCTGTCTGCAGCATGTTGGAGCGTACACCGCCCGCACATACCACGCACTGCAGACTTGCCCCCTCCCCCCACCCACACACACACACACACACACACACACACACTTAGCCACTGGACACAGCCCAGACAGGGTTGCCAGATGGGGCGGGTTACCGCCAAATGGGCTACTTTTGATCACACTGGGCCGGAAAAAAAGCATTCAGGCGGTTGGCCTGGATAAATGGCATTGACTATTATTATTATTATTATTATTTGTATTATTATTATTATTATTATTATTATAGGTTTGGGCTGGATAAATAGCATTTACTATTATTATTATTATTATTATTATTATTATTATAGGTTTGGGCATATATATAGCATTTAGGCGGTATCAAAATGTCAGTGCCTAAAAGGTACAAAATGCGTGAAGTTAAAACACACACCCTATTAGCTACATACAATGTGCAGGGTTTTTATTTTATTTTACAAACATCATTGGCAACAGACATACAGTTTAGGGGCAGGAGATGGGCACCTGGGGGGTATTCCATCAACATCGCTAAAAGAAAATCCAGGTTTAGTCTGACAAGTCTCGCGAGAGTTCCTAAAAATATCCAGGCATATTCTGATAAATCTCACGAGAAGTTATCAAAAATAAGCCAGGATTTTCCTTTAGCGACGTTGATGGAATACCCTCCTGGCCAACAGGAATTAGCGCTTTTCTAACAATATACGTTTTGGGCTTGTGTTTTTTGGTAGATTTAGCAGGTTTTTTAGACTGTGGTTAGGCTGGAAATGAGCAAATAGCCATGGGTGGGGTCATTAACACTAGAACAGCCATGGATGGGGTCATTAACACTAGAACAGCCATGGGTGGGGTCATTAACACTAGAACAGCCGTGGGTGGGGTCATTAACACTAGAACAGCCATGGGTGAGGTCATTAACACTAGAACAGCCGTGGGTGGGGTCATTAACACTAGAACAGCCATGGGTGAGGTCATTAACACTAGAACAGCCATGGGTGGGGTCATTAACACTAGAACAGCCATGGGTGGGGTCATTAACACTAGAACAGCCATGGGTGGGGTCATTTGCCCCTGTGAGTAAATGTATTTTATATCTTTGCACTCTATCACATTTCAGGACCCTCCTTTCATGACTTTTCCTAGATACTGTATGTGCGTTCTACCACCCAGTATCCTTACATTTTCAAAATCACATCAGGATAAGCTAGTATAAAGCTATTTTGCTGTTTTTCTGTGTAGGAGGCAGGCTAATTTACAAAATGTGCCAACTAGTGGTCTTTGTGTGTAAGTAGCAGCTTCCCATTGTAAAGACTACCGTCATAGACTAAAAGGCCATACTCCATAAGGCCATAGGCGAAACAGCTCTACTCCTTCCAGTCACAGATGAAACAGCTCTACTCCTTTCATTCTGCAAATATTTCAGTTAAGGGTTCATTCAGTTCAAGCTACACTGAGAAATTATGTAATATTTCACACACATAAGTAACACTCACCCCAACACACACTTTTCAATTAAACATTTCTGCCGCCTAAACTGATGAAGCCAGTTCAATGCTCACTACTCCTTAGCCCACGCTTTGACCAGCGGCCCATTCAGGTAGTTGATGAGGAGGCAGGTAACAGCGTCTTACAGCTTGTCCTCCTACACTACAAACCGGCTGCTACACAACAGCAGGAGTGATGGACTGTGATGGACTTTGACTTTGATGCTGCTGCTGGAATGTGTTTCTCTCTTTGAGAGGGAAGCAGATCTGGAGACCTTGCAGGGCACGGCCGTCCATCAACCTTTTGTCTGCCGTTATGGCCAAAGGGCCGTCCCTTTCTGTGCAGAAACAACATGACAGAACGCTTCTGGATCTCCTTGTCACTGGACAAGAGCCTCCATAAAGGGCTGACACAAAATTGATGGTACCATGCGGTGCCATGCCAACCATCCCCTAAAGGTCCAGTGGGACTTGTAGCTGGTGAACACTTACGTCTTAACACTAGAACAGCCGTGGGTGGGGTCATTTTACCAAGTGAGTAAAACATTTGTAATATCTTGGCACTCGATCAAATTCCAGGACCCTCCTTTCATGACTTTTCCTAGATATGTGCGTTCTACCACCCAGTGTCCTTACATTTTCAAAATTACACCAGGATAAGCTAGTATAAAGCTATTTTGCAGTTTTTATGTGTAGGATGCAGGCTAATTTACAAGGCGCGCCACCTAGTGGTCTTTGTGTGTAAGCAGCAGCTTCCCATTGTAAAGACTATGGTTATTTGACCCCCAAGGCGGCTCTTATAGTAGGTAAAAAAGACACAGCTGTTCTAGTGTTAAGTAAAAGAGAAGATGGGGTTTGGAAAACAACTTGGTGCAGTCGATCACCACATGTGCGTCTGGGTTTTTTCGTTGAATTACTCAGACTATTTTGTGCTTTAAAATAAAACACGCGGCATCATGAAGATCATAACAGAGGAATGTATATGTTACGGTACATGTGGGAACACGGTACATGTGGGAAAACTAGGGTTAGGGTTAGGTGCTAGGGTGCTATGGTTAAGGTTAGGGTTAGGGTTAGGGGTAGGGTTAGGGATAGGATTATTCCCACATGTACCGTAACATATACATGACCAGCCCGTGTCCGTACACAATCATGTCAGGATCAGTGGAGGACCTGGGAAACATCCCAAGCGTGTATAATATGAATGAATCTATAAATATATCATCATACAAACATGCATAGGTCTACGAAATTGAATCCATGCCTTATCCCTGAATACTGATCTCTCATCCGCTGCAGCTTCACATTCACTCTAATCTAGCTTGCCTGCATCCAACCAAATGTTGCTGTGCTGTAGCGGCCTACGTGTATCTCCTGAGGGGATATCGATACCATCATATTCAATAACGACAGCCATGCCATATCTAGCTACATAACACTGACAGTGTAATGTTGATTAAAAACATTATTTGTATAATAAACGTGTCAAACTATGACATATTTCTTGCTGATTACACTTGTTGAAGTTATCGACATCAGACAATGTTACTAAACAAAAATTGTCCTCATGAATAGCAAATACTGTCAACGAGGGATAAATGCGTAAGGATGCATCACACAGAATAGGAGCGATTATAACAGAGAAACTAACAGTTACCTTATCTTTGTTGGCTCTTCTGTTTGAGTGTGTAACGGTTCAGTGAAGGATAGGGAACGTTTTTCAAGCTATCAAAGGTTTTGTGTTGTAAATTATTTGCATTATATATTGCCTATATAAATCAATCTGTGTAATATGTATAGGCCTACTATAAGACAGTTTTCTTTCTTGCTTCCCATTGATCAAAGTACATCAATCAATGGATCACGATTTCCATTGGCTGTGTTCTCAGAAAGGCCACAAAAAAGTTTTACTAGCCACTCATCCCCAACTATGCCTTATTTCATATTGAAGAAAGACTAGGGAGTGAAGCTTGTTCACCTGTGGCAAACAATGCAGATTCCCTGCCCTGTAGCACAGCATCTAAACATAGACTAAAATGTTCAACCGATTAATAACAAATACAAATACATTCTAGAACTCTTATGACACCTAGAATGTCTGATGATACAAAGGCACCCTTCAGTGGCTGGTTCAATCAATCATAGTTATAGTATCACAACCCCGATTATACATAGATCCGTTGGAAAATTCAGAATCATAACATAAGCCCTGAAAGAGAGGTTTGCAACTGATACGCCAGCAGAAGGGGATATGAGAGAGGCACAGCAGATAAGTATAGGTACTAGTACCACTAGAGCAGACCTACGGTACATACAACACAATGCCAAATGAGGAGTCACAAGAATGACATGGGGCAGAAATAATTCAACCAGGAAAAAACCAGGACATCAAACAAGCTGAAGGATCATTATTAGTTTCTCCACAACAGACTCAATGCTGCAAAGTTAAGACTGTAGTAAGTATGGCCCACCTGCCATAGAAAAAGGGAGGGCTACTCAGGAAAGCCAAAATGGAGAGATGGAGAGTGTGGGTTGGACAAGGAGGCAAGACAGACAAACATCGAGCAGTAGAGGACACATCACAACAGAGATACACAAACAAAGCTTTTCATATGATGCGTTTTAACCCCCAATATGAGTACAAAAGCTAAGCACATCACTGCAGTAAGACCGAGTGGGGTCAACATGTCTATAATACTAGCAGCCACGCTGCGTTTCACAGAGGCACAGATGCCAGACGAGATACTGCGATCAATTATTCATCCTCTCCCATCCTCTCCGCATATTCAGGAATCACAGTCTAGCCTGAGGAGGGAGAATGCAGAGACAGAGAGAGAGACACACTGAATGGAGCAAATTGTACTCACGTGAATTCCCAACAGGAGAGCGTGGTGGTGGTGGTGGTGGTGTCAGCATCCCAAGATGCAGAGAGATCCGCCCATTGTCAAGTGTTCCTATTCTCCTAAAACAGAATCCATTAGACAACTCAGAGAGAGAGAGAGAGAGAGAGAGAGAGAGAGAGAGAGAGAGAGAGAGAGAGAGAGAGAGAGAAATGAAAGGGCAACAATGTCTGTGTTTAGGAAAAAGGAGAGAGAGGGAGAGACAGTGAGGTGGAAGAAAAGAGAGAGGAGGGAGATGATGGGAGTGGCGGATGCACAAGATGTCACGGCATTGGCTAGACGAGCAGTAGGAGGAGCTATCTGGTTGTCTGGTGTCCAATGGCGTTAGCATGGGGGCTGAGGATGTAGCAGAACGGCAAGAGCATCCTCCGAGGGAGAAAGACTGTCTGCTGCAAAGGGGTGTGGTCTCTTGAAACCACGCCCACTGCCCATAAAAGGACAATGGATGCTTTTCACAACCTCTGGGTGTTTGAATCGGGGTGTGAAGAAGACATAGGGAATAGGCTACACACACACACACACACACACACACACACACACACACACACACACACAGAAAAGACGATGATCAAGCAGTAATTGCCAAATCTATAACGACTAAATTGCATCAAGGCCACTGGACTATGCCAGATTAGATAGTCCTTATTGCTTATATATCTGATTACGGGTCTTTATAAATGTATAAATTATAATTTTAGGGATGATTACTGCTACCGACAATAATTTTGTATGCTTATCTTTATGCACAGTCAGTTCAGGAAGGGAGGATGGCGGAGGGGGGGGGGGGTGGGGGTGAAAAGCTGGAGAGGAGGAGGAAGGGAGGGAGGAGGCGGTGTGAAAGCAGTGGAGCCGTCCAGCTGGGACAGAAGCATCTCGGAAGGATGAAAGATGGTGGGGTGGTTGCTGGAGGGCGGATGGGGGGGGCACTTAAAGACGTGAATTAGAGAC